>NC_135785.1:101115000-101737500 GCF_051106095.1 Pogona vitticeps
CTGGTAGGCTCATATGGAAGGAGGCGGTCCTTCAAGTATCCAGGGCCCAAGCCGTTTAGGGCTTTATATGTCAAAACAAGCACTTTGAATTGGGCCCGGACAGCAACTGGTAACCAGTGTAAATTATACAGAATCGGCTTGATGTGCTCTCTGGCGGCCCCACCACTCACCAGCCGCGCAGCTCGATTCTGGACCAGTTGCAGTCGCCGGACCGTCTTCAAAGGCAGCCCCACGTAGAGCGCATTGCAATAATCAATACGAGATGTTACCAGTGCATGTGTAACTGTCATGAGACTCCGCTCGTCCAGGTAGGGCCGTAGCTGGTATAGTTTCCGCAGCTGGAGGAAGGCGCCCCTGGCCACCGAGTCCACCTGGGCTTCCAGTGTTAGACTGGGGTCCAGGAGCACCCCCAAGCTGCGGACCCTGTCCCTTAGGGGGAGTGTAACCCCATTCAGGACAGGGAAGTGGCCCTCCAACCTGTCCGGCGAAGCACCCACTAACAGCACTTCCGTCTTGTCTGGATTGAGTTTCAATTTATTAACCCTCATCCAGTCCATTATCAGGTCCAGACACGAGTTCAGCACAGAAACCGCCTCACCTGGATTGGTGGAAAACGAGAGGTAGAGCTGAGTGTCGTCAGCATATTGCTGACTCCTCAGCCCAAACCTCCTGATGACCTCTCCCAGCGGTTTCATGTAGATGTTAAACAGCATGGGGGACAGTATCGAGCCCTGAGGAACCCCATGACATAAATGCCATGGGGCAGAGCAACTGTCCCCCAGCACCACCCTCTGGATACGGTCAGCTAGGAAGGAGCGGAACCACCGTAAAACAGTGCCCTCAACTCCTAACCCAGCCAGCCTATCCAGAAGGACACCATGGTCGATGGTGTCGAAAGCCGCTGAGAGGTCCAGGAGTATCAACAGGGTCACACTCCCCCTGTCTCTCTCCCGGCAAAGGTCATCATACAGGGCGACCAAGGCTGTCTCTGTACCAAAACCCGGCCTGAAACCCGATTGAAATGGATCCAGAAAATCCGTTTCATCCAGCAGCGCCTGGAGTTGCCCGGCCACAACCCGCTCCAACACCTTGCCCAAATAAGGGAGGTTCGCCACTGGTCGGTAGTTGACCACCAGCCTTGGGTCCAGGTTAGGCTTTTTAAGGAGTGGTCGAATTACCGCCTCTTTCAAGGCGGTAGGGACCACTCCCTCTCTCAGAGAGGCGTTCACGGCCTCCTGGACCCAAGTGCGAACCCCCCTGGCAGATCTTCCAATTAGCCAAGATGGGCAAGGGTCGAGCGGCGTGGTGGTAGAACGGACAGATCCAAGCACCCTGTCCACATCCTCGGGTCTCAACAATTGAAACTCATCCATTAAAGTTTGACCTAAGCACGGCACACTGGACACATCTTCCGATTTTGCAGTAACAGTGGAGTCCAGCCCACTGCGAATCTGAGCGATTTTTTCCTCAAAATGAATAGCAAACTCATCACAGCGAGCTGATGAGCAGTCCGGGACCTCCACTGGGTTTCCCGGTTGAAGAAGATCCCGGACCACCCGAAACAGCTCTGCTGGACGACATTCTGAGGAAGCAATACGGCTGGAGAAATATTGCCGTTTCGCCAGCCGTATTGCCACGAAATAGGCCCGATAATGGGCTCTAAGTCGTGTTCGATTGGATTCCCAGCGGGACTTCCTCCACCTGCGCTCTAGCCGTCTCCCCTCTTGCTTCATCGCCCGCAGTTCAGAAGTATACCAGGGAGCTGTCTGGGCTCGGCGAGCAGGGAGAGGGCGCTTAGGCGCAATCGTGTCAACCGCCCGGGTCATCTCCCTATTCCATAGGGTGACCTGAGCTTCGACAGGAGCGCCAACCATATCAGACGGATACTCCCCCAGAGCATTCAGGAAACCATCCGGATCCATTAGTCTCCGGGGGCGGATCATCTTAATCGATCCCCCACCCTTGCAGAGGGAAGAAGAAGCTAATAGACTGAATTTGACCAGGAAGTGGTCTGACCATGACAATGGGGTCACAACCAGCCCCTCCACATCCAAACCACCACCTTCCAGTCCCGTTTTGAAAACCAGGTCCAAGGTGTGGCCCTTCTCATGTGTCGGGCCGATGACACATTGAGACAGCCCCATGGTTGTCATGGCGGCCATGAATGTTACATACAGCACTGATGTTACCTGTCTGTCATGGGTTTGGAGGGAAAGTTCCATCCTATGGGGAGTGGAAGGCGGGACATCAGGAGGAGGGGCTGTACTGTATAAATATGTGATGCCTGTGTGGTGAGAGAAGACACACTGAGAGATGCTGAGAGACACTGGGATGTGACGAAGCAGCAGCTGGGAAGAAGAAGCTGTTGTGGGAGTCTGTGTGTCAGACAGGGTACTTCTGTGTGTCAGAGTACCAACCTGATAGGTTCAGGTGTCTGTTGGTTAGCCAGAACTGATAGGTTCAGGGTCTGTGCTTTAAGTTAAGGGTTCTGTGTGAACCAAACTGTATGTATGTATGAGTGAAACTAAGCCACGTTACTTTATCCTATTCACCTGATTGTTTATTTTTCCCTGTGTGTATTTAAATAAACCTTATTCTTTTATTGTTTAAAAATCCATCCCTGGTCTGTGTGACTTCTTAAAGGGAATGGTTGGTGGCAGCTTAGTGTAACTGTGTGACATATCCCAGTAGGTCTGGGTTTGTCACATTGATTGGTGTCCAGCGTGTGGGATACGACTGGTCCAGTTGTCCAGTGGTCCAGCAAAGCCTTGGCAGGTGTGCCCAGAGCAAGGGGGGTCTAGTCAGGGACAGTCTGAGGCGCGTAGGTAATCTTCTAGGTGTACCTCACGGGGAGGTGCGCTAGTAGAAGAACGTGCCAACTGGGGAGACTTAGATTAAGGTGCTCTGAGGCAGCCTAGTTTTGGCGGGAAAAAGCTGAGGCAAAACTGCGTAGTAACAGTGATCTAGCTTGCCAGCTGAGAGGCCCAGCAGAGGGGGGTAGGCTCTGACTCGATACTGTTGCAAGTTTAGTGCTGAAGAACAGCAGCAATCTCTAGGGAGAGCTGGTTCTGAGGCAAGAAGGAAAAAAGTGGTCGTTTTATTCTGAGGCTTGACTTTTTAAAGCAGCCTGTTCTGAGGGGGGATTATGCCCTTGACTCGAAGCCAGATGGCCGAAATGAGTGAAGTGAAAGACCCCCAGATTGACCAAGGTTCTGAGGATGAATTTGGCTCAGTGCAGGGTGACAGCACAGGAGAGCAGAACCCAGAACTTAGAAAATTGCTCATAGCCCAACAGCATGAACTGAGGATGAGGCAATTTGAAGTGGAGGAAAGATTAGAGAGAGAAAGAAGGGAGGAAAGGGAAAGGCAAATTGAAATGGAGGAAAGGGAAAGAGAGAAACAGAGACAATTTGAATTGACATTAGAGAGAGAGAAAATTGCTCTGGAAAAAGAAAGGATGGCGTATGAGTTAAGAAAACTGGAGCTGATGAATCAGAACAATAATAACAATAGGGATTCTGAGGGAGGCCAACTGTCTAAAGCTGACCTGAAGAAATTCCCTGTGTACCACAAGGGAGATTGTCCTGAGGTGTTCTTTTCCTTAGTGGAAAGAGCGTTTGTGGACTTCTCAGTGAGGGAAACTGAGAAGATGACCATCATGCGATCTTTAATCAGTGGTAGCCTGGCTGAGGTCTATGCCGAGATGCCTGAGGAACTGATGAAAGATTTTGCAGAGTTTAAAAAACTGGTGTTTGCCAGACATGGGATAAATGCAGAGCAGCTGAGACAAAGATTCAGGTCCCTCACCAAGAAACCAGAACAGACTTTTACCCAAGTGGGGGCCCAATTGGTGAGGCTGCTTGAGAAATGGCTATCGCAGGAGGGAACAGAGACCTATGAGCAGCTTAAAGACTTGATAGCACTGGAACAGTTCTATTCAGTCCTGCATGGGGAATTGAAATTCCAGGTGAGGGAAAGGAAACCGAAATCTGTGGCAGCAGCCGCAGAGATCGCAGATTTTATTTCCCAAATAAGAAAGCCCTTGGGTGAGGGGAAATCTGTGGGTAAACCCAAAGAAACCTACAGCAAGTACTCTCAGGGACCAGGGAAAAGCCAGCAAGGGGGAGGGGCCCATGGTGAAGGGAAGCCCTCAGACATGAAACTAAGACCTCAGATTTTGGAGGGAAAACCAAAACAAGATGAGAGAGAATCAAAATACACCAGAAAATGTTATTTCTGTCAGGGAAAGGGTCATCTAATCTCAGAGTGTGAGAAATTGAAGCAGCTAAAAGGAATGGTGCCTCAGGAGTCTAGTGGGACCAAACCAAAAGCTGTGTTCTGTGTCCAGAAAGAGCAAGGCTCAGTGTCACTGAGGGAGCCTGTTGCCATGACTACTCAGTCTGGAACAGCTACCTCTGCTGATCAGGCTGAGGAAAATGGTCCTCTTGTGGAGGTAAAGCGCTGCTTGCTGGTAAAAACAGATTCTCAGTTGTTTGAGACGGCAGGGGTGGACGTAGGAATACTTGACCGTCAGTATAGGGGGCTGCGGGACACTTGTTCCCAGGTAACCCTGTGCCATCCAGATATTATTCCTAGGGAGTTTATAATCCCAAATGAGAGCATGAAGGTGGCAGGGATTGAGGGGCAGGTAATCTCTCTGCCAGTAGCAGAGGTACCTGTCAACTTTCATGGCTGGAGGGGAGTTTGGAGGCTAGCGATTTCATCGACTCTGCCAGCAGCCGTGCTCGTGGGAAATGACCTGGCTGAACATGTGAAACGGGTGCTAGTGATTACACGCTCACAAGCCACCACAGGGACAGTTCAGGGGGGTAATGATGAGCCAGAGACGGAAGCAGAGGGAAGTTCAGAAGCTGTGGTGGAAACCTTAACCACAGACAGCAGATTTGGACAGGAGCAAAAGGCAGACGCCACTCTCCAAAAGTGTTTTGAACAGGTGACTGACGCCCAGCTAACACCTGAAACCCCAGTGAGATTTCTGGAGAAAAAGGGGATTTTATATAGAAAAACCCTGAGGAATATCTCAAAAGGGGGAGATGGGATCAGAAGTCAGCTGGTGGTACCTGAAAAGTATCGCCCCATGATCTTACAAAGGGGTCACTCTGACATGTCTGCTGCACACTTAGGGGTGAAAGGGCCCCTTGATTTGATCAAACAAATTTGGGAGCAGATCACCCAGGATGACCCACAAGACGTTGTGACATACATAGACACCTTAATGAATGACCTAAGGAGAAATCTAGAGCTGGCAGCAGAAAACCTGCAAGCTCAGAAGGTCAGACAGAAAACATGGTATGACCACAAAGCTAGAGAGAGGCACTTTGACCCAGGGGAGGAAGTGCTTTGGCTTAGGCCCTGCAGAGAGAATAAACTGCAGCTCAAATGGGCAGGACCATATAGGGTCATTTCCAAGATGTCAGACCTGAACTACCTTATAGAGCAGGAGGAGAACCAAGCAAGGAGGGTGGTTCATGTGAATGCCCTAAAACCCTACTACCGAGGGGAACAGAGGGTTTTATTTGCGATAAAAGCAGCTGAGAGTGAGGAAGCGGAATTGCCCTTCTGGGAGGGTAGAGGGGAAGTAAAATACAACCCAGAGGAGGTAAAGATCAGTCCTGCACTCACCCAAGACCAGCAGCAAGAACTAAAAATGCTGCTTAGTAAATATCAACAGGTGTTTTCCAACAAGCCGGGGATAGTGAAGGGAGTGATGCATCGGATCCACACAGGGGATGCACCCCCGCAGGCAGTATCCCCATACCGAGTAACGGGACCCTATAGGGACAAGGTGCGGAAGGAGCTGGACGAGATGCTGAGGGAGAACATAATCGTCCCCTCTTCTAGTCCTTGGTCCTCTCCGATAGTCCTTGTGGACAAGCCTGATGGGAGCATTAGGTTTTGTGTTGATTACAGGAAATTAAACCGTGTAACCACTCCTGATGCCTACCCAATGCCCAGGCTAGACAACCTGATTGAAACCATAGGGGGTTGTCGGTTCATCTCATCATTGGACCTGGTAAAGGGATATTGGCAATTAAGAATTGATCCCAGGGATCAAGAAAAGACTGCCTTTTGCAGCCCTTTTGGTCTCTATGAGTTTCGAGTCCTGAGCTTTGGTCTCAGAAATGCACCAGCCACATTCCAAAGGCTGATTGACCAGACCTTGGCAGGGCTCAGTGACTTTACAGTGGCCTACATTGACGACATAGGGATCTTCAGTAATACCTGGGAAGATCACCTGATACACCTGGAGTTAGTGCTGCAGAGGTTAAGTGCAGCAGGGCTAACAGTAAAGGCCAGCAAGTGTCAGCTGGGTAGCCCAGAAATAAAATACTTGGGTCACATGGTAGGGGGAGGAGTGATAAAACCCCTGGAGGCCAAAATAGAAGCTGTTCGTGATTGGCCTAGACCCAACACCAAGAAAAAAGTCAAATCATTTCTTGGGTTGGTGGGCTACTACCGAAAGTTCATCCCGAGGTTTAGCGAGATTGCGGCTCCGCTGACCGATCTGATGAGGAAGAAGGCTGATGACCGCATCCCGTGGACCAGCGACTGTGAGGCGGCGTTCCAGAGGTTGAAGGAGGCGTTAATCAACTATCCTGTCCTGCGTGCTCCAGACTTCGACCGGGAGTTCATCATCTACACCGATGCGTCTAACAGCGGCGTAGGAGCAGTTCTGTGCCAGGAGGATGAGAATGGTGACCAGCATCCAGTGTCCTACCTGAGTAGGAAACTTCAAAAAGGTGAGAGACATTTGGCAACCGTGGAGAAGGAGTGTTTGGCCCTAGTCTACGCGATCCAGAAGGCCAAGCCTTACATCTGGGGAAGACATTTTGTTCTGTGCACTGACCATTCACCATTGCAATGGTTAAAGACAATGAAAACCCACAATAGCAAACTTATGAGGTGGGCTTTAAACCTACAGGACTATGACTTTGAAGTGAAGGTGGTCAGAGGGTCAGTGAACTGTGTTGCTGACGCTTTATCAAGAAGACCTGAAGAATGAAGACGGCGAAAGAAACATGGACTATGTGTATATATTGATGATAAAAAGTAAAATGTACCTGTGTTTTTTTTTTTGAATTTGGTTTGTATGAATAAAGGTAAATTGATGTAATGTATATGGTAAATGTTTAAATGCATAATTGCTATGGTTAACTTAGAGTGTAAGGATGAGTAAGTATAATATGGTATGTATAACTGTTTTTGTGTGTTTTGGATTCAGGTTGTTTTTTGGTGAAAAGCACCTTAGCTTTCCCCCTACAAAACAACTTATAAAGAGGGGAGGTGTTACATACAGCACTGATGTTACCTGTCTGTCATGGGTTTGGAGGGAAAGTTCCATCCTATGGGGAGTGGAAGGCGGGACATCAGGAGGAGGGGCTGTACTGTATAAATATGTGATGCCTGTGTGGTGAGAGAAGACACACTGAGAGATGCTGAGAGACACTGGGATGTGACGAAGCAGCAGCTGGGAAGAAGAAGCTGTTGTGGGAGTCTGTGTGTCAGACAGGGTACTTCTGTGTGTCAGAGTACCAACCTGATAGGTTCAGGTGTCTGTTGGTTAGCCAGAACTGATAGGTTCAGGGTCTGTGCTTTAAGTTAAGGGTTCTGTGTGAACCAAACTGTATGTATGTATGAGTGAAACTAAGCCACGTTACTTTATCCTATTCACCTGATTGTTTATTTTTCCCTGTGTGTATTTAAATAAACCTTATTCTTTTATTGTTTAAAAATCCATCCCTGGTCTGTGTGACTTCTTAAAGGGAATGGTTGGTGGCAGCTTAGTGTAACTGTGTGACATATCCCAGTAGGTCTGGGTTTGTCACAATGAAGTCCTGAGCCGCCCCAGTCAAGGCAGCCTCAGCATGGATGTTGAGGTCCCCCAGCACCAGCAGCCTGGGAGTCCTCAACACCAGATCCGAGACTGCCTCCGTCAGCTCAGGTAGGGAGACTGTTGGTACGCAGCAGGGTGGGCGGTACACCAACAGAATCCCTAATCTGTCTCGTGAGCCCAACACACAATACAGGCCCTCAAGACCTCCTCTCAAAGGGATAGGAAGCCTGGTCAAGGAGATAGAACTCCTATAGACTATAGCAACTCCCCCTCCCCGACCCTCCGAGCGACACTGGTGCTGGACTGAGTACCCAGGAGGACACAGCTGGGAGAGGGGGACACCACCTTCCTCTCCCACCCAGGTCTCAGTAATGCACGCCAGGTCAGCCCCCTCATCCAGAATTACACCTGGCTGGGAGGGGAGGGAAGCTATAAAATGTTTTAATTGCTTCCATTTATTTTAAATATTACATGTATGTATCCTGTTGGGTCGGAGACCGCAAATAAAGATTGTGAGTGGCTTTTAATATTCTGTTTTTAATGATGTAAACCACCTTGGGTCCTTTTTTAGGAGAAAGGTGGGGATAGATAGATAGATTAGATAGATAGTACAATGCACTGAAATGCACTGAAAACCGATTAATCCCATAACCAGTGGTTTTTATTCTATTTTTATTCCATTTTGTTTTTTTTCTGGTCTGTAAGTCGATTCTCTGGCTGCAAGTCGAATCTAAATTTTGCAGCCAGAGAAGTCTGTAACTCGAAAAGTCTGTAAGTCGAGCCGTCTGTAAGTCGAGGGTCCACTGTAGGTAGGTAGGTAGGTAGGTAGGTAGGTAGGTAGGTAGGTAGGTAGGTAGGTAGGTAGGTAGGTAGGTAGGTAGGTAGGTAGGTAGGTAGATAGATAGATAGATAGATAGATAGATAGATAGATAGATAGATAGATAGATAGATAGATAGATAGATAGATAGATAGATAGATAGATAGATAGATAGATAGATAGATAGATAGATAGTCTTCCTCTCCCCCCTTTTTTTCTTTAGGTAGCTACACTGAGTGCTCATTACTCTTAGAACTGATGGCAAGTATGAATGTGAAATAGGTAACTCCCTCTCCTGTGCAGGCTGGGCTTAGATGGATCAAAAGAGTGGCAGGGATTATCTCCTCCACTACTACACCATGGTTTTCCTTCTTTCATTTTTTAGTTCCTGCTGTTGGCTGATACTAGATATATTATTGGAATAGTAGGAAGTAGGCAAGGAATAAAGTGCATACCTTCCTGGGGAGAGATGAAGCTAATAGGAGGAAGGGAAGGAAGCTGGTAGGAACTCTGCAACATTCTCCAAATTGAGGGTGCTGTCTGACACCCCCATGCCAGGTCACAATCCAGTGTTTTCCCTGTTCTCAGTTCTCTCCCCACCCATACAGAGACAGCATGCAAATACCTGAGAAAGTGAACTAACCGGCTCAGCCACCTGCAATCCAGCTGAGGGAGGGTCAGTCCTGATCTCTGTGCAGCAAATATTTGGATTCAAATGGCATATGACTACTCTTGCCCAATAGTGGCTCTCAAGAAGCTACCAATCTCTCAAGTCTTTGGCATTCCCATGGAGTTTAGCAAGTCTCACCCACTCTCTCCCTCTGCAATGGGTGCACAGAACATCATGCTGAGCCTCAGGTGTGCATATTGAAATTCCTCTGAGGACTTGGATTTTTTTTGGCAACAGGTGCTGGAATTCTGGCTGAAAGAATTTCTGCTGAATTGTGGTAGCTTTAGTGAAAAAATATCCCAAAATCTCATGCCTACAAGTTTTACCATGTCCTAGGCAGTTAGGCAAACAATAGTCTTTACCTGCTAACTCACTGCTATGGATGACAACTCTTAAGGAAAAGCCCATCTACTGTTCATGAGTAATAAGGCACTGCTAAAGTGCAAGCTGCCATTTATGGATGAGGAATCATCGGGAAGACAATTCAAGTTCTCAGAAATGATTATATTAATTTATTTAATTGTAATGTAATAAATACAGCCAAAGTGACATAAGGATTCAAAGGAGAGATTGGTCAGGAGAGATCTGGATTCAAATTTCCACTCAACCATGAAGGATACTGGGCTGTTTTGGACAACTCTCTTTCTCTCAAACCTAATCTACTGCATAGAGTTGTTGTTAAAAAAAAAAGAAAACAGAAGAGAACCATATGCATTGTCACAAGCTCTTGCAGAAAAGGTAGGGTATGATTGTAATAATTTTATTCAGCACTATAGGGAGCGACAGAAAACTAAAGCAAATGTATGCACAAGATGACAGGGAGATTTAAAACTGAACTAAGCAACAACAAAGAAATGAAACTGAAACTAGAACATGTTATTCTACAGGGAACAATTCTGTAATATACCCCGACTGAAATCGTGTTTCACAGCTCAATGTGTGCAACACAAAGCTACAACAGCATTAGTGAAAAGTGCTGCAGGATGGAAGTGCTCTTCACAAAGCACTTCCGTATGTGCCTCACTCAATGGATACTATAAGAGCTATGCCATCAATTGTACAATCTGATTGTGCAATGCCGGTTGCCCAGGCATAGTGCCTGACATAACTACACTGACATAAACTTTATTTTACAACAAAATATGCATCAAGGAGAGCTCACCTGGCTTCAAGAGACAACAAGAAACCAGATTTTACCCAATGCCTTCTGTGGGTGCACAACATAAGACACTGCTAAAATCTGTTTGCATGGTAATAGATGGAAAGTTTGGGCACCAGATTCATGGAGTGGCAAAACTAAGTAATACTTTAAAAATAGAGACGGGAACAGAGAATGCACACATACTGAGTTTGCTAATTGATTATGGGAGTTAACATATTTCCTTAATTCTGCAGGAAACCACCTGGGTAGAATTTTATTTCTTTGGGCACATTCCTTCTTTAAGTTTTTTTTCTTGTGACCAGCTGTTCCCTACCTTCTATAGCAAAGGCTGGGGCTTAGAAGCCAAGCATAAGCCCTGCGGGAACATGGATATTTATGTGGGTCACAAGACACTTCATATATATATATATATGTCCCTGTGGAATGGAACAATGGCCCTAAGACATTTTTACTCATGGAGAAAGGCAGCCTGAATGACAGACCTGGAAGGAGAAGCCTGTAATTCAGAGACTGCACAGCCAGTCCTCAGGGAGCTACTGTGTAAAACTTGCAGTCCTCCGTTTTACACACTAGTGTTGAAAATGGAAAGTGTAATTTTGTGGCGTGTCATCTTTGGGCCTAGTGGAATTCCACAGAGATACACTTAAAGTGAGAGGTTATTATATTAGATACAAACATAGTTTTGCTTAATGAAGCCGAAAGTCCAGCTAGCCCATCAAACTGTTACCAATACAGTGGTGCCTCGCAAGACAAATGCCTCGCAGGACAAAAACTCGCAAGACAAATGGTTTTGGCAATTGGGGGTTGATGACTCGCAAGACAAATATTCCTATGGCCGTGCTTCACAAGAAGAATGTTTTCCGTTTTTTTGTTCCTGCCTCATGTTTGCTGATTTTTAAATGTTTTTCTATGATACTTAAAAAGTTAATTGTTTTTGACTGAAATGTTTTAAATCATCTGCACAATATGTATGGCTTTAAAGAGCACTTAATAAACCCTTTGTAAACCACATTTGACTTTGTTCTGACTTTTTTTGCCCTTAGGAACACATTAATTAGATTTCAATCCATTCCTATGGGAAAACACGTTTCACAAGACAAATTTTTCACAAGACAACATTAGCCAAGGAACAAATTAAGTTCATCTTGTGAGGCACCACTATATCTAGGTGTGCTTCTAGGCACTGGACAACAACATCATGGTCTTTCAGATCCAGAATAGCACTGAGATGTCACCAAAGTAAAGTTGCAGGGCCTTCTCTGTTCATATATTTTTTTCCCAAAAAACAAAACAAAACACCCGCTGGTTTATCAATGTACATGTTCTGGTGTAACCAATGTGAGCTTCTGTCCCACATTTCAAAATGCCAGTAAGTAGTCAAAGATTGCCTTGCAATATTATGGCCACATAGCACATAGGGAAAAGGACACAAAGCTTTACATAGCAAAGACCAGTCTGAATGTTGACAACACCATTGTGAGCAATCCAAGGTGGTTGCTTCAAAGTGCTACAGACGAAAGTATAAAATTCCTCTCTGGGTGAAGAATCTTTGCAAGGGAAACTGACAATAAGAAACAATCACAAGTACACTGGTAAAAATGTTCAATGCGACAGTCCCCTACTGCGCTCAGTCTTAGCCTATAAAAGTGTCTGTGTTTATATAACTATGTGAACAAGAAACATCAGGAGACTTCTACAGTTTCATTCACTTCTCTTTTATGCTAACAACTTGGAGTGTTGCTGTTAGGCATCTGGCTTTTAGATACAGTGTCTTGGACTTCAACCCCCAGAATTCACCAAGGAATGCCCCAGCCAGTTCTGGGACCTGCTGCCAAAATCTTTTTCAAAGTCCTCAGAGGAATTTTCAATTACTTTCAGGTGGGGAATGAAGCCTCCATCAGCCATTATGTCCTTTGAGGAAGAAAGAGGAAATGGATGGGAGTGGCCAGAAGGAATTAGACTTGTTGTCTCTTTGCCCTCTAAGCTCTGTACAGGGTGCCTCTCAAAAAACAACCAGTTGCCTAATCCTTTCTTCTTCACATAATGATTGACGGAGGCTTCATTCCCTACATGTATGTATGTATGTATGTATGTATGTATGTATGTATGTATGTATGCATGCATGCATGCATGCATGCATGCATGCTTGCTTGCTTGCTTGCTTGCTTGCTTGCTTGCTTGCTTGCTTGCTTGCTTGCTTGCTTGCTTGCTTGCTTGCTTGCTTGCTTGCTTGCTTGAGCGGCTTGCAGAATTCTGACTGGGGAAATTCCTAGTGAATTCTGGGGGGTGAAGTTCCAATCTTAGTCAGTCCATCCCTAGTTGATATATAAATCTTTAATAAAGATTTGCTTACAGGGAATCCTCCTGCAGCTAGCACACAATCAACCCTCTAAAACCCATGATTTCCAGCCCTCTAAATTTTACTGAACAACAACGTCCATCATACTTCTCCACTATCCAGACTGGTTGGGTTTGATTGGACATTGAATCCAACAACCTCTGGAAGGCCTCGGGTCACGTAGCCTGTAGTTTTCGGAGGTCTGTTTTCCATTATTTTATCCCATTTTCAAACAAGCTTTCTAAACTAGTGGCCATTAGCACGTTTAGTGGAATTCAGTTCAACAAGTTAATTATGAATCAATATGGGAACCTCTTGATATGTCTTAATGTCATATGGCCTCATTATTTTTACAACTGTATCCTGCCAGGGTTTTGCCATAATCCCATAACTATAAACAGTTAAAATTGCATATCATGCGTCAAAAACCATGATCCAAGAGCAGTACGTGCTCCCTTGCCTTTTAAAAATGTATTGCATATGTATTCTCAAACCAGCTCATCCAAAAAATTTAGTCAGTCATAATAGGTGCTTTAGTCATGGTCATAGTTACTGTTAAAAATGTACTACCTGAATATATTCTTTCTTCCAAATATCTCTAGAACATTTCATGGAGGGGGACAGGGAGAGACAATAGACAGTCCCTTTTCATTATTTATTTGACAACGGCTTAGTGGAACCGTGTTACGTTTTAAATGGGATGCTGTGTGTACATGGTGCTATTAAATGTTGTTCCCCTTTTCTGTTCTTTTCTTGCTAAAGGTGATTGATTTATGTATTAATTAAAAAAGAAGTTGTTCATTTAACATGAAGGGACTAATTGCCTAGTATCTTAAATGAGTTTTCAGAAGGAAAAGAATGCACTGTCGGTGTGTCAGAATATAGGTCTCTTTGCATTTTAGAAAAATATATAATTAATAAAGACGGGCTGAGCTGAAACTATTTAACTTTTGTTGTAATAATGAGGATCCAATAGTGCAACCCACCCGGGGCTGTTTTGGGGCTCCCTGTAAAAACTTCAGTCACTTTTGAATTCTGTTCTTTTCATGCTCTCTTTGCAGGGTGCTTGTATCCTTCATGCACTAGGACTCTTTTAAGTGTTTCCCACTTGAAGAATAGAGGAGCAGAGAGGAAGCTCTGAGTTAGCAGGGAAGGCAAGATTTTGGAATATTGTCCTACCCTAAAGTATTTGGGCATCGCTCTGGATCAAACTGTTCTACAAAAAAAACACTCAACGTGCAAAACAGAAAGTTGCCACTGGAAATAATATACTTAGGAAAGAGGCTGGGTCAGACTGGGGTGCACATCCATAAACAATAAGAATAATAGCTTTGTCTCTGTGCTACTTTACATCAGAATATGCTAGTGCCATTTGGTATAAATCAGCACATGCCAAACAAATAGATATAGCTCTTAATGAATCATAACAAGATTATTACAGGTTGCATGAACCTACTCCCATTGAAAAGGTATATTATTTGGCCAGCATTGTACCCCTTAAAGAGATGCTAGCAGATAATGAACTAAATAACACAGCACTAAAGACATCATAAACACAGACAACCTAGATGATGGCTAAAATGAGGGAATTCTGTACATGTCTCAACCTCTAAATATTAAACTAGAAGAGGCTAGGCTAAATCTAAGGAGAACAAAAACAACACACCTTGCTGAATGGATGAATACTGGAATGTGTATTCCAATCAGCCAAAACTCTAGTTGGACCATCTGGATGTACCTCAATAAGCGTTTGAAGCAAAGTAGGAAAATCAAAGAATAGACAAGCAAAGGGGGCTACAGGAGAAATGTTCTGTGACTGTGAAGAAATTAAATCAATTCAGCATTTACATGCATGAAATTTATGCTGCACCATATGTACTTGAGAAAATCTAGTAAGTGGCCTAGGTAAGACTATTGAAGTAGCCCAATTCCTGTTCAAAAAAATAATTTAATCATTTTAACATTTTAAATTTGTTTGAACGTTGCACTGTATTTTATATATGTATATCCATAATTTTAAACTGTGCGACGCTGTGATATGAATAAAGAAAAGCTAAAATGAGGTATTTTAGGTCCTGAGTCATATTTTGTTGCCATACCCACAGAGACCTAAGCCTATAGTGTAGGCATTCTACAACATTGTTAGCTACACAATTTTAAATAACTTTCCCAAACTTTAGCTACTTGTCATATTTTTATTTTTATTTTGGCTGCAAACAAACAAACAAACAAAAAAACACATGATAGAATCCCTACCCTTGTGGGGGGAGCAAAGCTTCTAAGTTGGCGGAGGATGCAAGACTGCCACTCAATTGTCCACACAGCTGTTAGCACATATGGAGGAGAAGCTTGTGGCTGCTTGACAAAAGGGGACACATACTAGTGAATACTCTTCAGGATGGTTGGCCACCTTGGAAGTAAGGCCTTTTTCATGAAGAGGAATCACAATAACATTCCTGCAGCTGAGTTCACGATGGGCTCCAGAAGCTCAGTGTTACCATTCCTACCAAGTTCCAAGCAATGAAGTTTCTGGATGCATTTGGCAATGTGTCTCAAGTTGAGATCAGGATGGCTCCCAGAAGCTCAGCTCAATTTTACACACTTTAGTTTCAAATAAGAGGATTTCTCAATGTGTCTGTTATTGAATCCAACCTTATTACTTCTTTCTTTGACTCACTAATGTCTTGTCTAACTTCTTTAGCGTGCGCATTTCAATGTGGTTGAAACAGTCTTTGAATCACCCTTTCCAGACTTACCTGCTGTCTCATAGGAGTCTTACAACTTGAAATCTATACAGTGGGGTCTTGACTTGAGAACTTAATCCGTATTGGAAGGCGGTTCTCAAGTCAAAAAGTCTGTAAATCAAGTCTCCATTGACCTACAGTGCATTGAAAACCGATTAATCCCGTAACAGGCCGTTTTTGTTCCATTTTGGTTTTTTTCTGGTCTGTAAGTCAAATCTCAGTCTGCAAGTCAGAGAAGTCTGTAACTCAAAAAGTCTGTAAGTCAACCCATCTGTAAGTCAAGGGTCCACTGTACTGATTTTTCATCTGGTCTTTGGAGTGCTGATGCCTGAATACTTGCACTTAGATATTGTGTGTAACAGCACCTCTCAGGCTGCCTCTTTTACCTAGGCTTTCTTCTTCCTTGTAGGAGAAGTTGCCAGCCATGCTGCTGCCATTAGCATACTGGCTCCTGGGGCCGCTTGTTGTATTGATTACATCTGCAAATATCTTTAGTACCCTTGGATGATGTTCATCTGGCCCTGGAAATCTGAACTGATTTACAGTAGCTAGTTGTTTTTGCTCCACTTTTTTTTACCATATATGGCAGCAGTCCATCGCTACCTGCCTTACCTTTTTTTGTTATAAGCCAAACATTGTTTTCCTTTTCAGAGAAGAAGGAAGCAGTTCTGACTCTTCTACTTTCAGGTGGGCAAGTTCAGCTGCAAAGTCTGTCCGTGCTTGGTCAAGCCAAAAAAAGTCAAACACAGAGCGAGGCCACAAGAAAAGTCAAGGGAGGAGAATCCATAGTCAAGTCCAATAAACAAAGTCAAGGTCAAGACAGACAATGTCCTATGGGATAAGGGAACAAGCTGAGCACAGGGAACCCGGAGGCAACCCCATAAATCAGTCCAAGGTAGCAGAGAAAAATGCACCACCGATTCCAAGAATGCAGGGAGTCAAGGATCATAAGGAACAGAAACATTGCTTAATGTTCTTCAGCCTCTGTCCCTGGTTTGATTCAGGAACTATCAGCCATGGCCTTGCTGGGGCTGTTCAGAAATCTTCTCAAAGGGGTCCTGCTCACAAAAAGCCCCTTAACCTTTAACCATCTCTCATCTTCTAGGCAGCACACGTCTGCTCTCTCTCTTTAAAATATGCCTCTCTTGAGATTTTGAGGGTGGCTCTGCCTCAGCCCTGCTGCAGAACTCCCTTTGTCTGAAGCAACTGGGCCCTCAGCCATCCGTCCTTGCTCTATGTCTTGGGGTTATTGTGTGTGTGTGTGTGTGTGTGTGTGTGTGTGTGTGTGTGTGTGTGTGCGCGCGCGCATGTGCGTGTGCGCGCGCGTGTGCGTGTGTGCGTGCGCGCATGTATATAGCTGTGTATATGTCTCTCTATAACAATTTTAGCCATTAGATAGAAGACCACCCTCAACATCACATAACTATTATTCAGCACTCAAGAAGGGATTTTATAAGAAGCCAATTTATTGAGGCCTAGCAAATACTGCAATGAGAGTAACTGAGACAACACAGCAGTAAAAAGTCTGCATTGTCCAACAATTCAGCCTTGAATTATGATCCCAATACAGTGGGGTCTTGACTTGAGAACTTAATCCGTATTGGAAGGCGGTTCTCAAGTCAAAAAGTCTGTAAGTCAAGTCTCCATTGACCTACAGTGCATTGAAAACCGATTAATCCCGTAACAGGCCGTTTTTGTTCCATTTTGGTTTTTTTCTGGTCTGTAAGTCAAATCTCAGGCTGCAAGTCAAACCTAAATTTTGCGGCCAGAGAAGTCTGTAACTCAAAAAGTCTGTAAATCAAGCCATCTGTAAGTCAAGGGTCCACTGTACACTGTATAATCCACTCAGTGTCAGCATCTTGTACCTGCAGCCATATCCTCAGACAGAAGGAAGAACCTATGAGAGTATGTTACAATGGTAACAAGATTAAAAGCTGTCCCAAACTGCCACACCTCATGTGATGAACATATCACAAGAAGGCTGGAGGCTTACCTACAGGTTTCCCGTTCCATTGCTTCTCTAGTGACAAATGGAAACTATACATGACAGTCTGGCAGGCCAGAACATTGCTTAAAGTGTTGTGCACTTGCCCTGTAAGACCTGTTCTAACTGAGGTGAAGGTGGGGACATGTGCTAATAATAAATAGCTGCAAATAACTAGTAGTGCCTTTTTACGAAGTCATTAAGAAGTTAAATTAGCATTGTAAGTGACTCATGGAAAGCTTCAGGTTTTAACACACTGTATAAGTATAACTTCTGAAAATTAATTTTATTCTTAAGGAGGACTATCATGTCATTCAAGTAATAACTTGTAGTGGAGGAAATGTAGGAATTGACACAACTGTAAGGTTGATGGCCAGTAGCTTGTACCATTCAGATTGTTTTCTTAAAGCTACAATGAAATACTCTTTCTGCATGGAGAAGTTACTTTCTAAGTGTTGGAGATATAAATTTTTAGCCTTACCATGCAAGTGTAATATAACACTAACTTATTACTTTTTCAGAATAATTTTCCAAGCTCTGCATCCACTCATTTAAGAAATATCTTGAAGGCAGAAGGAAGACAATTCATAGCAACATGCAGTTACTGGCAACTGGCAGGAATTAGGGAGGACTCATTTTGTGTCCTGAAAACCAGTGCTGGGCAGTGGTGTCACTGAAGACAGGTTCTTCCCAGCCTGGAGAGAAGTAAACCTTACCTTGAAGAAGAGAGGCGAGTAAGAGGAAACACTGAGAATCTATCTACTCTTCTAACACAAGAGGGGGCAGTGTCTTCTTCTTAAGGTGAGTAATGTTGACATGCGGGAACATGGATGAGCAGGGGATCACAATTTAGTCTCTCTCCTGAAAGCAAGAAGCATCTACACATAATCATAATGCCCAGTCCTACCTGTAGGGGAACATCAGCACAGAGGCACTATAACCATTTTTTGTCTTTCAGGCATGAGGTAAGAATGGCCTGTCTCCCTCTTTCAGACAGCACACAGCCATGCATAGTTAAGACATCCAATATCACTCCCTTATGGTAAACAGCATCAGCATATCATCATAATCGTTAGTCTCTCTTCTATTGAAAGGCAATAGCATCATGGGATCACAATAGCCAGTTCCTCCTACACGTAGACTGCATCAGCATTTGGTCACAATGGCCAATTTGTTCCTAAGGCAAGCATCATCAGCATGGAATCATAATGAATAGTCCCCCTGAATGAGGCAGAGAGCATCAGCCTTAGATCACAATGGACTATATCTCCCCCACAGGCAAACAGCATCAACATGAAATCAAACGCCAAAGGTAGGAACAAGAAAAAACAGCCTTTCTTTAAGCAGGCACATCAGCTTGATATCACAGTGGCTAGTTAGGATTGCCAGATTCTCTCCTGCAGGCTGGCAGGAACAAACCTTATCTTCACTCTTCTGGTAGGCTGTACCATTATAAGAGCACAATGCTTAGTCTTTCTCTTCATTTAGGCAGTATTAGCATGCAGACATGTATTTCTCTCTCTGTCCTCTCAGTGAAGAAATCAGAAGCACGTCGGATTAGTCTCTTTTTGAGTGATCTGGTCATCCCTTTGTCAATGCAAGTGCAACTCTTTTAATTACTTTTGTAATTATAGGGTGTGTGGCCTACTTAACTGTCTTTTTCATTGCAGCATATGACAGTCAGCAACCTGACATTTATAAGTAACCTGAAGTAGTTACTTTTGAATAACAAGAAAGCAGGGTTGCTTTCAAAAATTATAGCTATATAAGTTATATAATTATAACTATATAATTATAATTCAAAAAAATATATAACTACATAACTATAACAGCATGTACTTGGGGCCCTCAGGACTATAACTGTAATGATTTATTTTTAGAAGCAAAAACTATCCAGGCGGTGTTGCCTGCTACAGTTCAGAATGACTAACTAAAATGCCAAGAACAAAGCCTCATAAAGAAATTATGAGATGCTGAGCAATTAATATCCTGTTACTGTACTCGGTCCTTTGAAAGCCTGCAGAGATGTGTGCTAGGTTCCACTACTTCAGGTTTCCCCAAGAAATTTGGCCATTCCTGAGACAAACATCTCCAAAGTTGTAAATACACCCATCCATTTACTGGCTAAATAACTTAAGATGACTATGGAAAGAAAGTTGGCAGAGGCATGTCATTTCCATTACAATCAAAGGCACCAACTACTTGGAAAAACAAGGAGAGGAAATCTGCATCCTATAAACCTACAGATTCAATTTCAAACCTCTCCCACTGTGTTGGGATTCAGATCTTGAGCTCTCAAGCCCAGTTAAAATACCCAACCCAGCCGCAGTTGCAAATGCTTTTGCTTTCTTTTTCACCACAGACTGCTTAACCTTCCACCACAGCTTGCTGAAGTTTGTATCCTGGGTTAAATGGTAGGCTCTCGTTTTATTAAAATTGTTCTTGTTTAAATTCCCCTGTTGTCCTCTACAAGAGGGACACAGAAGCCAATGCTGCAATGAAAACTGCAGCAGTATACGATTACAATATACCACATCCATTCTCTTCAGTTTGCTTCCTGCAAGAATATTTGAATGCTTTCATACATTTTATTTCTCCTGTACAGGGCATTGTTTATTTGATACCATTTGCCTGCTGTGCTTCCATAGACTGTAAGGTTTTACTGAGGCTTCTGCATTTGACAAACACAGATTTCTTTGGTCCTCTTATTTCACAGTGAAGCTGAGGCTAATGGAAGATTCAACGCCAGATTGAGTTGTGATTGTAAATAAAGGACAGATCTTGTTTTGATTAGACAAGGATTCATATACCTTAGTTAGCATACTCTGTATGTGTACATATGTGATCTGTACATTCCACTGGAAACTTTTGCGTACAGTATGGCTTAGACGTTAATTGATGCCACTCAAAAGTCACAATCATGTTGTTCCCTGTGTGAATGCTCAGGCAGGATGACAACACTTCCACTGCTGTATGGGGTAGTTAACAGGTATATTATTGGCAAGGTTATGGTGGCATTATGGAAATCTGTGGCTACCTACCCTCCACAACGTATGCCAAATATGAGGCAAAAATCTGAGCAGGCAACTTTCAAGGATAAAATTTATGAAGTCCCGCAGGCCTGCATCTGTTTATCATCTTGTTTCCCCAAAAGAGCTGTAGCAAATGATGAGATCTCCAGCTTCCTATAATTATGATGCAGGAAAGTAAAATTAGCATTGGGTTCACACTGTGAGGGAACACAATAAATCTGTTCTCATGTTTTTCTCTGAATAAAATAAATGTACGCTTGATTCTGCCTTTAGTTAGAACTCAAGCTTGTAAATGGAGGGTCTCAATCTTGAGAGAACAATGATGTGAAAAGGCACAGTGAAGATAAATTGAAAGAGGTGTTTTGTATTATATACTTTATATTCTGTGAGTCTACAAGGCATTGGACTTGTCTTTACTTCTTGCATGCAATTCTGAAGTCTTATATGTCATATAAGTGATTAATAATAATCATCCTGTCATTGTTCTGTGTTTTTCCCTCCTGTGGGGTGCAGGATATTTGAACCTTATTATTATTTATCTTTTGATTCTTGAGTTCCTATATATTCTCCTCATGGAACAGATTGTTTTCATTGTGTATTGGATCGGGTTGCTATGGTTACTTAATGCCTACAGAAGGGAACACTTATTTTCTTATCTGTGCAACTCTGGGGGAAGTCAAATTGGGTATATATCTTGCATGAAATATATTAAGTGAGAGACAATTGAGGCTGTGAGTTGTTGGCTTCTAGCTTGGCACTGTGAATAATAGCTGCTTGCCGGTTAATTAGAAATATTGGCTGCCTGGATTCACCCTTCAGATTTGTATGTGAAAACAAGACATTAACAATTAATCAGCTTTCCAAGTATAAACAGCTAAGGCTAAAATCTGTTTAACTCTTGCTAGGATTTGTTGAAAAGACGTGATTCTTGGATCTGTGGCACATCCTTGGGGTGTTCATTTCATCCAACACATGAACTTTACATTTCTGCTCAGGACTGGTATCAAGTTTGAACAGAACCACTGTGGTCTGACACAGAGATGGTGTCAGAGGGGTGGGCAGCAGTGGCAACTAGCAAGGCGTGAGGGCAAGTAGGGGTGGGTACCTGAGGAAGGAGCAGTGAAATAACTCCACATGCCTGGTATTCCCTTAGCCTGCTATTGAAAAGAAAGGTGCCAAGTGTGGCAGCTGCACTGTATTTTTGCCAGAATGCCTCTGGTTCCTGATGGTCAATGGGAGCAAGGCCCAGAACCATTAGAGGTAATGAAGATAACATGGGCTGTAGCCATCTTACCTGGTTCTTCTCTTCTCAGCACCAGACTCTACATTTTTTAAATGAAGAGATGCTCCTTTTTTTCAGCCCCTCCCTCTAAACACTGCCCTGCTCCCAAAAACCTTCTTAGCCAGCAGTGAAATATGTGATTTGTGTGTGTGTGTGTGTGTGTGTGTGCCTTTGGGTGATACGTTCCTCATCTCAATTTCTTGTTCTTGGTTTATTTCACTGATTTATTCTTACTATTTTGAACTTACCATTATGGGATAGTCTGTGATGTGATTGTGATTACTGCCACCACAACAAAAAAACACAAAAAAAACAAGGGTAGCATTTTATTTAAAACATCTGCAGCAGGTCTTCCTTGTTGTGCTTTTAATCTGAACCGGAGATGAGCATGAAATGAACTGGGAACCTTTCACCTGCCACCCAGCTGATAGGTGAGTGGCGTGCTCCCTGACAGTAGCCTGCCACTGCTTCTGAGCATGTGCCTGTGGCGGTTGTGGAAACAGAGGTGAAGATAGCAGGAGCATGAACCAGAAAAAAATGAAGCATGAACCAGTTTGTTTTTCCAGGTGTGCCACAAACCATGCACCATCACAAATCACTGTTCTTATTTTTTGTTCTGTGCCCATCTCAAATCTGAACCCACAGTTAGGGTTGCCATATCACTTACTGTTGGGTTTTCCCTGGATTTTAGAGGTGTCACCCAATGCTGAATTAGACCACAATTTTACACAAGTTCGAATGGTTGTTGTGGGTTTTTTGGGCTTTTTGGCCGTGTTCTGAAGGTTGTTTTTCCTAACGTTTCGCCAGTCTCTGTGGCCAGCATCTTCAGACTGGCGAAACGTTGGGAAGAACAACCTTCAGAACATGCCCAAAAAGCCCCCAAAACCCACAACAACCATTAGATCCCAGCCGTGAAAGCCTTTGCGAATACATCACAAAGTTCCTTTTTTTAAAGTAAATTTCTAGCTCTTATAGAACTAAAGATATAAAGCAAAACATAAAGTAAGAGTTTTGGCTCATTCTTTGTGAGAAACAAGCCTTTGAATATGATTAGCTGATGAATGAAGCCATCCACAGTTTCACAGGAACTCCGAACTATGCAAATCAAACATGTCTGGGTAAATGTTGCTTTCTGAAAACAGCATGTAGAAAGTAAATAACTGTAGCAGTAAAAGCCAACTGGGTGTTTATGGGAGCCATAGACCACAGAAGGCACTTCTAGCTCTGTTATGCCTCTTACTGTATTTCCTGATTTGACAGGGAAGGGTGGACTCATTGATCTACAATCATCCTATGAGTCTATGATTCTGTGAGAAAAATCTGGGAGTTAGGTAGGATTTGCCTTAAGGAAAGGAATAGGTGGCAGAAATGGCAGTGAAGGGTGCTTTTTCTTTGTTGCTGCTATTGAGTTTACGGTTGATGTGAATCTTAAATTTCTGAACAGAGTTTTCAGACATCGAGAAGGAACTGAATCAGTGTGCATGTATCTTAGTGTTTTTTTTTTCTGAACTGCTTACTCAAATATATGTCCAACTAAATCAAATGCTTCTTACACCTCAGTAACTGTGCATAGGAAATTGATATATTTCTACATATTACAAAGCAGAGATTGGCAAAGATACTTTCTTGGACTATGGCTCCAAGAATTTCTCAGCTCAGTGGCTGTTCTGGGTGAAGTATTATGGATGATATAATTCATTTACTGAGAGTGTATGCAAGCTCTGTTATGATTCTCATTGTCAATATAACACGCCAGTGAAACAAAACCACAGCAATGGTATTGGGGGTTTAGGAAACAAGTGGCACACTGGGATTGTACTTGCTTGAGTATGTGTATTTGTAATGCACGTTAGTTACTTCCTGGCTGGATTACTGTAATGCACTCTATGTGGGGCTGCTGATGGAAAGTGTCAAGAAACTTCCACGGGTCAAAAATGCAGCAGCCAGATTGCTAACTGGGGCTGGTGACAGGCATCACATAACCTCCCTGTTACAGCAGCTCCACTGGGTGCCAACCCATTTCCAGGCAGAATTTAAAGTGCTGATTTTAACCAATAAAGCCCTAAATGGCCTGGGTCCAAACTATCTCCCGTTATGCCATCTCGGGTGTTAAGATAATCAGGAGAGGGCTTTATCTTGGTCCCACCACCTTCACAGGTGTGCCTGATGGAACACAGGAGAGGGCCTTCTCTGTTGCTGCCCCCAGACTTTGGAACTCCCTCCCACAGGAAGCCAGGCTGGCCCCATCTTTGCTACCTTTGGCAAGCAGGCAAAGACCGTTCTCTTCAGGCAAGCTTCATCTCAGTGACTGGCTTCATAAGTGACTGGCTACATGGTTGGCTACATGAGTGATTTTTGGATGGATTGTCATGCATTACTGCTCTGACTGGGTGGCAAGTACTGCTTGTGTTTACCATCCCTCAGAGTAGTATTTGCTCCTTTATACTATTTGCATGCTCATTGTTTTCAGCTTTAAATATTGTATTTCAAGGATATAAGCCGTCTTGGGTCCTTTTTAAGGATAAAGGTGGAGTAAAAATATTGTTTGTTTGTTTGTTTGTAAATAAATAAATAAATAAATAAATAAATAAATAAATAAATAAATAAATAAATAAATAAATAAATAAATAAGTGTGTAAAATCAAATATGCCAATGAAAGTTAAGTTAAAAAATTATCAAGTTACAATAGAATATTCAGTATGCCTCTCTGAAGGCAATGACACCTTGCATTTTTCACTAACCAGAATCTGTAACATCAATTATGCTCAATTAAGGGTGATGATACCACTGGCAGGGGTACATTGCCCGTAATTTAAAAGTTCTTCTTTGATTTCTGGGCTTACATGACTCTTCATACCCATATCAAGTGAACTCCAGGATCAAAGGAGGAACTCTTTAATTACCAGCAATTACCCCCCTGCTGGTACTTCATAAGAAGATTACCAGAAGCCCAATGTGCATGGCAGCAAATAATTATTTATCTATGCACATGAGCAAGGTGCATGGCTGATTTACATAGTTGCCCTCTCCTTATTTTATTCTGAAAACAATGGTGCAAGGTAGGTTTGGCTGAGAAGTGCTGCAGTACATCCCCAGCAAACCAAGCTAAGAT
Organism: Pogona vitticeps; assembly: GCF_051106095.1. Lineage (NCBI taxonomy): Eukaryota > Metazoa > Chordata > Lepidosauria > Squamata > Agamidae > Pogona > Pogona vitticeps. Next base: position 101,139,999 of record NC_135785.1, read on the forward strand.
TTGTGACTAAGCAGGAACTAGCATCTCCTTGTTCCAAGACTGTAAAGAGGTTAAAGAATTAAAAGTGGGCTATAAGAAATCCTAAGGAGGGCTGGACAGCTGCAATAAGGAATTAGTCTATACTGGTTTCAGTGATTTCTACATAAATGATTCCAAAGCTATGATGTATGGGTAGAAAAACATGCTTATTTAATGTTCTTGATTTGCATAATATGAAAAAATCATATTAATTGGAGTGTACAATTAGACTGCCCAGTTTCTTAAAAACTGAAATATGGGAGCACTACCCACAGTGGCTAACATGTTTACATTCTGCTGTTCTTAGGCATCCTCACCTGGTTCCAAGCAGCAAAAAAATATATTTTTTCTTATTTCTTACACAACAACCCATCATTCAGGGAAGAAGGACACTGTGAGCAACAACACCCTCCAGAAACTGTCCATCTTTTGAGGCTGCAAAGCCTACTATGAGTCAAGGAAAGTCCCCATCTAATATCACTTCCATTGGCCAGCTTCATTGTACAGTATTACACTGGAGAATCTTTCCTCCAGCATTGTGGCTCTGCAGGAGCTCAGCAACATTCTGTTATCTCCATCCTTCATGCACAGGGAAATATTGTGTCTGTTCCCCTCTGAAGCTTCCTTATTTACTGTTCATGTTCAGCTATGTTGGATAAACATGCTCAGTGGGTGAGTGGGGACAAACTTAGCCCTGTCCTCTTTATGGTCCCCACCCCATTGGCCTCTACATGTGGAGGTCATCTAATCTGAAGAGAAGAGCCTGAAAAATCCTGGGGAACCAGTGTTCCAACACACATGTTGTCATGGATAGAAAAAATGCTCTGGTTCAGAAAATTGCATAGGAAGGCAATGAAAGTGGTTGTGGAAATTGTTCACTTCCTCTCCCCATGTATTATATTCATCACATTGCAGTAGACCATCAATATAGGCATCTCCCTGCAAGTGATGTCCTTGACGCATCTCCCAAAGCACCACAATGAATATAGTTCTGCTATGGCTTTATGAGAAAGCTACCTGTATTAAGCAGTCAGTCCCCAGAGTGATAGTTTCAGGCTGCTTTCACAAGATATTTTTATTCAGCTTTTCTCTTTAAATTTACATATGACATTCCTCATTGTCATTGTTAAAATGAAACTGAGAAGGATATCCATTCTCCCCAGCTCTATCACTCTTCGTTGCTCTCAGTTTTTCTGCTCACATAAATTCACCGTCCTTGCATTTTAACTTCCTTTCAGACTCTTAAAAAGTGCCATCTCCCTGGTTCTTCAGGTGAAAGAATTTCACACAGAAGTGCCTCCTGTTCCTTTAACCACTTTGCAAAAGCATTAAAGCCACAAATATTTCCAGGAACCTCAACAACCCAGTATGAATCTTTATGGCCAAATTCTCCATTTTTATTAATTTTGACATAACTAACCAAACAGTTGCCTCTTCGTTTTTCCACTCAGCGGTTATAATTTTCAGAGGATTGAAAAAATATCACAATCTGGGCATGCACCCAAGCAATTTCAGTATTCCCCCCCCCTAGACCTGAACAATTGTAAATCAATTGTATTAAAACTATCAGAATGCCCAGCTTGGGGACCATTGTGAGGCAGTTTTTATATTTGTTAAGAAACATTTAGAAAAGATGACGTGGGAGAGGGAAATGTCTTGCTTACTGTATCATGATTTTAGCTTTGGGCATGCACTGCAAGATTTTCCCTGATGCAACTCTGAAAAAACTGTCGAAGAGGTTGGATGAGTCTTTGAGGCTTAATGACATCAGTTTGACAGAGGTTAATGGGGCTGCATGATGTTAGTTAACTGGTTTTCAGTAATGCTTAGCACGAAAGAGCTAAACAATTTAAAACGGTCTGGACAAAAACAGAAGCAATGCCCCTGGGCTCTCTTTCTTTGGACTGTTAGCTTGCTTTAGGATTAGTAAGCCCCAAACTCTTCTTTTGCTCAGTGAAGGCATGGGTAATCAAGGGAAGAAGAGAGGCACAAGCTGAAGGTATTGAAGAACCTGTTAGATTAACATCTGTTGAAAGCCTAGGGTGAAAGTACTCCTGAGAAATAAAATCTTGCTCTCAGAATATGATAGAAGTATTTCCCGGGAAGAGTCTGGGTGACACGTTGCATCTATATTTTGGACCATCCCTATTTACTTTCTGAGAGTTCGTTTTTTGAATTTATGTGTTTACTTTTTTTAACTTCCTCTCAAGAGTTTGAGAGGAAATGAAGAAACAACAGAGAATATGCAGGGGTGGACAAACATTAGTCTTCTCTATCTTCTCAAACTAAAGGGCTCATCACCTTTGCCCGGTTCATATGCTGGGTGGGACTGATGAGAACTTGAGTACCACAACTTCAAGAGGGCCAACAGTGTCATTCTCTGTATTCGATTCATTCTTTAAAGCAGTGATAGGGCCTTTGTATCCTTCTGCATGTTGTTAATCTAATAATATATAATGGTGTACAGTGGTGCCTTGACTTACAACCACAGTCTGTTCCAGAAGATGGAGGTTACTCAAAATGATTGTAAGTTGAAGCATGCATTCCCACAGGGGAATGTTCCGGCCAAAAAAAAATATTCCCCCCTCCAAAAAAATAAAATAAAAACAAAACAGTGCAAGCTGCATAGGAATGTGCTAGGGCTGGAAAAAAACAACCCAAAAATAAACAGAGTAAGCCCCGCTTTGAGACTGAAAAAAAAATCACCTAATAACAAACAACACAGCACAGAAACATAACCCCCCCAGCCCAAAACCACCCTGCAAAACCCACCAGAACAGTTTTTAAAAAGCAAAAAGCAGCATCTTAACATAGCAAGTAGTCCCAAGCCTCCTCCCCGTCCCCATAGGAGCCTGTTGGGAGCCAGGATCAGGGGCCCCTCCACCCCCATGCCAAGGAGAGGCAAGGAGCGCCGAGGCCCGATGCGGCCGCCCCAGTGAGCAGCTGCCGGAGCCAGTGCCGGAGTGGGAGGCGGTGGTGGGCACCACCGGCGGGCGAGCCACCTGCTGCTCAGGAGCTGCCCACTGGCGGAGAAGGGGAACCGCCCCTGCAGGGCCAAGGGCTGAGCGTGGCCACACCACACCAGGAAGGAGGAGGCGGCGGTGCAGGAGGACATTTCCTCCAGCAGCTGGGATCAGGGGGCCCTCCATCCCCGTGCCGAGGCCGAGGACCGGGACCCAGCAGCAGCGGCCCCACAGAGGGTGGCAAGTAGCACTGAGGGACGTCTTTGCCTGCCCCCACCACTGCATCCCTTTCCCTAACCATTGGGACGAAAGAGCTACAAAGGAGCAGCCTCTTTGCCACCAATGGTTAGTACATTTGAATTTCCCACCCCTTTTCCCTGCCTTTTTTTGGTTGTAACTCGAAGCTCCGGCTGCAGGTCGAATTGAACTTCCAACCTCTGGCTCAGCAACCAGATATCTAACTCAGAGTTAACCAGCCAGCAGTTAATCTACAGGTACCATTGGCAAAGCTGGATGGGAAAAGATTTGGGTATATTTTCTCAGTTTTGGAAATTCATTTTCCAGTCTTTTTTGCTAGCATTTTATGCAGACTTAGACTTTTTTGTATCTTTTAGTGGACATTTTCAATGTTTATTGGGGAAAAGCTGGCAGCAGGCTTGTACTTTTTATTTATCTTTTCACAATAATTGGCATTAGGGAATTCATCAGGGGCAGGAAAGTAAAGTGTACCACTCTACAATTTCCAGATGAAAGTAGGATAATATACATTTGCATGGCAACCACAAATGCACATAGACTGACAAGGACACAGGAAACTGTCTTATACAGAGTCATCCCATTGATCCACAGAGAGCACCCAAAAATACATTAATTGTCTTCCTGAGAATTCTCCAAAAAACTTTCTTTACTGCTCAGCCAATTCCAAAATAAGTCAAGTGGAGTTTGCCCATTATTCATTTTAGTTGGACTGTTTCAGAGCTATTCATAGAATAAACTATTTGAGTTACCCTTTCCCCAATAACTTTCAGATAACCTTTCAATATTTTCAATAATTTCTTTACAATGCAAAAATTTGTAAAAACTTGGTCTTGTTTATTCCCAGAACCCAAGGCTGCTATACACACATAAGTGGGAGAAGCTCTCAAGAACTCACTTTTGACTCAGTATGTATAAGACTGCACCCTTAAAGACACAAACAAGAAAAGTGTCCAGCCCTGGATCTCAGGAATTCTTAGGCATCCCAAAAGAGGCCAAATCTCCTTCTTGCCTCTTTAGAGTTCACTGGAATGCTCTCTGTGTGTCTGTGTCTTTGTGTCTCTTTGTGCACACACATCTGTTTAGATGAATATTTGCACAGCTTAGTCCCCCCCCCATATGTCTCTAACATATATGGCAAAAGCACTTTTTTAAACCTGAAAACTGACATGAGAAACATTTAGACAATCCTAGAAGGTGAGTAAAGGAGCTATGTTTCCCTATGTTATTTGTAAGGTTACAAAAAAAATCTGTTATGCTTCATTTCTAACCAATAGCTTTGCTTTCTTCTGAGACAAATTTCTTCAAATACGTCAAAGGCACTAGTTCCTCCTTGAGGATAAGATTATGGAAGGTTTCAAGTTTGAAAAGGATCTATTTCTGGGTTAACCAAGAGCAAATATAGCTCTTTAAGAATTTTTAAGATGAGGGAAGAAAGCAAACAGGGAATCTTTCACTACTTTTCAGTTATACACCTTTAAAAAATAAGAGAGGGAACCAGGAAAAAAGAGGAACTGAGAACAGGTGTAAGAAGGTTTAGGTAAGTAGGGAAAATGTTATGGAATATTCCAGAAAAAGTCCTCAACTAATGCTTCAATGCTCCTGATGAGAATTCCAGTGTATTCCAGTTTAACATTGGTTTTGACAACACACTCTATTCACTGCTACATGTTCTCAGTTCTACAGTGTGGCATGGAATCTTTCAACATGAACATAGGCTGTTATTTTTATTAAAAAATGACAGCAACGTTAGAAGTATGAATTTATTTCAGGATGCTAAGGCTGAGAGAGTGCCTAATGAACAAGTATTAAGATAAGTACAAAGAAAAATGAATAAATATCAAAAACTCATTAAATTCATAAAATGCAGAACTGTACAATACTTCAGTCATGTAACGAGGAAATGGAAAATACAGATTATTCCGGCTAATCGATTAAGGTAAAACAAACAAGATCAGTAGGGACAGAGAAGGATTATTGGCAAAAGAACCTTGGGGGACTGGTTTAGATGCAGCATGACATCATCATTAAGAACTGCTGCATCCAAAATCTATAGAGCTATAGAATCTATAGACATCCATCCTCTGACTGAAGAAGAACGAGAAGTTGAGATGACAGAGGCAGCATCCTCAGGTGGCTTTTCTCTGAGTTTCTACTGCTCTTCCATACTCAATATTTGTAGCAGCTGTAGACAAAGAACTGCCAAATATATTTTAGGATTTCTTCATTTATAAATACAGTTTTTCTATACATATCAGAAGATGATAAAAATAAGAACTCAGCCCATAAGGCAGGGGTGGGCAATTAATTTCTATAGGGGGCCACATGAAAAAATCTGAACTGTGTTCGGGGGCTGAACCAACTTTATTTAAAAATAAAATGAAACAGCGATGTTATGATTGTTTTTATTTTAAACTTGTTAATCTTCACAAACACTAAAGAAGTTTTTTTGCAGTATGTTAAAAGGTAAGCAACTGATCAACTTTAGACAAAAAGCTGTAAATGGTTTTGATGTCCGGCGGGCTGGACAGGAGCGGCTTGCGGGCCGTATGTAGCCCTCGGGCCACACTTTGCCCAGGTCTGCCATAAGGGAAAGCTCACACTTCTGTAAACATGAAAGCTCATTGGCTTTGTCAGACAGATCTTCAGATTGTATGCCGTATTTTTCTATTGGGGATACAAAAGACTGAAATGTTTACTAAGCAATTTTCCTATCACTCCTCTACTGGTAATTACTGATGGAAAGGCACTGTATAGATGTGGGCAAGGTTGTGTTTTAAGACCTTTAAGTGGGACTCTTTAGTCACTGCTGCCACAATTGAATATGAAGACATGAAAGAGGGTGCTGCCAGCGGCTGCTTCCACATTCTAGGATATCCTGCCCAAAGAAATACATATGCAAATTGGCAAATGGTGAGAGAGCTCATTAATGCAATTTGATAGAAGCATGATATTTCCTACCTGACTGAATACTTCATGAAGAAAAAATGAAACATGATCCTCAGTGACAAGTTCAAAGTTATCTACTAGAATATTTAAAAGTCCTTTCTTCATCTCAGAAAAGGAAAGTTTTGTGGACAGGAAAGGAAATTTGATTCAGGAGTTTATAATCTTTGGTTTTTGATACATGTCATCACCAGATATACAATACTGAAATAAACTTCGTTCTCCATTCTTCTACAATAAATGTATCATGTATCAATAAATAAAAGAAGCAATAAAACGTATACTTTTCTCAAAAAATTGAAAAAATTTCATTTCATGGTGTTTAAGAACATCTCCTGATCTGATAATTTGAAATATGGAAATATGATTAGATCGTGATTTCCAAATTAACTTTTAAAGCAGTTTTTTTTTAAAAAACTGTTCTTTTTCTCCTTTTTTAAGTACAACTCCTGGATTTCTCCAGCTACCACTGAGCATGGTGGTTAGAGGAGATTCTGGAAATTGTAGTCCACAAAAGTAACTTTAAAAAAAGTTTTGGAAAAGCTTAGTTCAGTTTTTAGAATGGCAATAACATATGTACAGTTGCTCACAAAATTTCTGCAGTGCTAAAAGACCAGGCTTAATAAATTAAAGGGGAAGAAAAGCAGAGAGAAAAGAAGTGCTGATGTACAGATGAGAAAATCAAAGTTATAATTTATAAACAGGATCTCTCCTGCTAGCAAACTTATCATCTTTTAATCATGGTCCATTTTCCTGTGGCAATAAAACTACCGATAAGAGAAGAGAATCTAATCAAAATTCTTTCTCAAACTCTAAAGCAATGTGGCCATTTCTAACATAACCTATCCCTGCAAGTTATTTCCCTCTACCAATGTACGAGTTCAAAGAACCAGGCAGAAGCTCTGCCGCATACAACTTCAAATGAACATACTATGTGTCGCTGCTCTGTGGATAACATCAGAAAGATGATGATGATGATGATGATGATGATGTGTGTGTGTGTGTGTGTGTGAGTGAGAGAGAGAGAAAGAGAGAGAGAGATGTCTTTAAAATATGTATACCATTTAGCTTTAGAATTTGGTCAGTAGACTGTTAAATTTACTGAAAATCTCAAACAACTGTGGACATTATGAAAAAAATAGCATCACGAATTAATTGCAGATGCATATATGAAATAGGTCATTATTTCTAACAATGGGTGAATGCATAATGTTTTCTCCCACATTCAGTTTTTTTAATTATCCCAACTTCCTTCCTACTTATGAAGAAATTTGCAAATTTTGCTATGTTTGTATTAAAAGGAACCAAATGAAATAGTTCGCCTAGCTACACTTGTTAAATTCAACCAGTACAAATTATATGAGCATTTTCCCTTGATATCAGACCCTTCTCTCTACCTGCTCAAGCATCAAGATTGACAGGGTTTGGATAAACCTGAAATTGTTAAATGCAGTTTGTACCAGCAGTAAGTATTTGTAAGGACCAGAGCTAGAGAGAAGTGGAACTCTGGCAGAATGGACTGATATATGGTATATGACTATTTACTGGACTGTGACACTGATTTAAAGCTCTGTGACTGTGAAACTGCCGTATATAGAATAAGGACTGAAGCTGTATATATCTGTAAATATTCTGCTTATAAACCAAGTATTTCTGCTACAAGAAAGTTTGCTGCCTGTGTCTGCACTTCACTGGGAACTCTGTTGGTTATCACCACCTGGGAAAAATCCTGGTAAAATTCCGCTAACTCTGTCAATGGTTATGGGCCCAGTGGTACGCCAAGGGACATGCCCAGGAAGATACCAGTGAGTTTGCTGACCAGAAATATCCAGAAGGAAGTGCCCAGAGGTGTCCAGGTAGCAGCAGTGAGTACAACAGCTTTGTCCTGCACTGTGTGTAAAAATGGCAAGTGAGCTGCAAATGTCAGGACTGTCTATCAGTAAGCTGAATGGAGATAACTACTCCACCTGGCAGCAGAAAGTCCAGTTATTACTCCAGAAGGAAGCATTATGGGACATGGTAGTGAATGCACCAGCTGTGCTGGATGATGAAGAGAAGGTACAAAATGACAAAGCACTTGCAATCATTGTTCTGACTCTAGAAGATCATATCCTAGTCCATGTAAGAGGCCAGACTTCAGCAAGAAAGGCATGGGAGGACCTGAGGGGACTCTTTGTACAAGTCAGCGTGGGTAGCCAGATACAAATTGCAAGAAGGCTATTCGGTACCAGATTGCAACCAGGTGGGAGCATGCTGCAACATTTAGAGCACATGAAAACTATGCTTATGGACTTGAGAGAGAAAAATATCACATTTACTGAAATTCAGGAAGCATTTATAATTCTCTCTTCACTTGATGAGTCATATGACCAGCTTGTAGCGAACATGGCGGTACTACCACAAGCTGAACTAACAGTGCTAAATGTGACCAGTAGACTTCTGGAGGAGGAACAGAAAAGGAAAGACAACCAGGAACTGTGTGACTCCAAAACCTCTGTGAGAAACAAGCCAAGTGTGGTTGGGGAGGAGGAGGTCACAGCTGCAAATATTCAGCCTGGGAGGAGATGTTTTTCCTGTGGGTCCAGACAGCATCTTATCAAAGAATGCAAATTTAAAAAGAAGGAAAGAGAACAACCACGATGTGAGAAAGTAGCAACAAACCTAACAGAGACTATTTACAACATCCACCATGAAGAAGCAGAATGGGTAGTAGACTCAGGGGCAACAGCTAACATGTGCAGAGATAAGAGGCTGATATCCAATTTTAAGGCTGTGTTTGATCAGCAAGTAATGTTGGCTGATGGAGTGAATGCAAAAATCATGGGTAAAGTTAAAGTAAAATTACCATGTTTAAAGGTGCCAATGGAGGTGTTATATGTGCCAAAGTTAAAACACAATTTATTGTCAATTAGCCAATTAGCAAAAGAGGGGTTTGTTAGCACATTCTATAGAAATAAGTGTGTTATAAATGGTGATAAGAATGAAAAGCTAACATGTTATGTAAGAAACAACTTATATAGGCTAAGTAGTGCTAATGCAAACAATGTGTATGAGAATGTAAAACCTCATAATGAATGCATACATTTGTGGCATTTGAGATTGGGACATGCAAATTATAAGGCAGTAAGAAAAACAATTGAGAATGCAAATGGAGTGAATTTAAGGCAATATGAGAAGTACATTAATTGCCAAGCCTGTCAAGAAGCAAAAAGTAAATGTGCTCCTGTAAAGAAGCATAGTAACATAGAAGTTGGCAACATTCTAGATTTAGTGTCAATAGATGTAATAGGCCCCAAAAGAGCATCTTTGGGAGGAGCAAAATACATTCAATTCAGGACCAAAAGTCAAGGTTTGGATTTTGTTATTTAATGAAGGACAAAGGGCAAACACACATAGAATTTGAGAGATGGTTGAGATTTGTGGAGAGAAAAACAGGCAAGAAGGTGAAGCAGATTCAAACTGATAATGGTACAGAATTCACCAATGCTAAATTTCAGTCAATATTGAAAGAGCATGGTATAAGTCACAGAAAATCTGCACCTTACACTCCAACACAGAATGCCTTCATAGAGAGGAGAGGTCAAACACTCCAAAATATGGCCAAGGCCATGCTGAGAGGGAGTAAGTTACCAGACCACTACTGGGGTGAAGCGATTTTATGCACAAACTTTTATTTGAATATACTTTGGCATAGTGGCATTAAAGAAATACCTTACACTATCTGGACGGGAAGGAAGCCAAATTTAAAGTTCTTGCATGTGTTTGGGTCACCTGCATGGGTGCACATACCCAAGGAGACCAGGAGAAAGGGTGAGAGGAAGGCAAAACTAATGTACTTTCTAGGGTACCAGCAGAACAGAAAAGCATTTAGGTTTGCTGTACCCAACACTAATAAAGTTGTAATCAGCAGTAGTGCAAAATTTAATGAGCATGCCTACTGAGATAAAGTAAGTTTGCCACCTGAAACAATCATCCACACACATGACATGCATGAGAGTGAAGACAGTGAGGAGGAAAGCTCATACCCAGAACAGGGAATGAAGGAAGATGTTGAACCTGTTGAGCTGCAGTCAGATAGTGAAGCCCCATCTACACCAGTGCAAAAGGAAACTCCTGAGGAGGAGAGAGAGCTACCGAGGAGGTCTGCAAGGGAACGCAGACAACCTGAGAGTTATAAGCCAGAAATATTTAACTGTGTGAATATAGAAGAGCCTGTGAAAAATAAAAATAAATGTAATTTGCCTAAGTCTGGGCAGGATAAGTGTAATAAAGTACTGGAGAATGAAAGGAATTCTCTGAAAAGTCTCAAGGTGTATGAAAAGGCATGTACAATGCTGAGAATGAAATGAAAATGTTGGGAATGCAGTGAAATGTATAGATGTGAAATGATGAAATGTAAAAGTGAATGTAAAGTGTGAAATGTACTGTAACTGCAATAATGTGAAAGCAATTTAAAGAATGCATACATATAAAGCATTTAACAATTTGGAGGAGATTGACAGGGTTTGGATAAACCTGAAATTGTTAAATGCAGTTTGTACCAGCAGCAAATATTTGTAAGGACCAGAGCTAGAGAGAAGCTAAGCAGAAAGCATGAACAGCTGAGTAAGAATTTACCAGAACATACCAGGATTGGTATATAACTGGGAGACCTAGAATACAAGTGTGGGTTGCTGTTGGGTTGTTGATGGGTTGTTGCTGTGTTGCTGTCGTCGTGAAGTGCTGTAGCCGTGGAGCCAAACCTGAGAGTTCAGAGGAAGCCGTACCTATGTGCTTGAAGAGTGGAACTCTGGCAGAACGGACTGATATATGGTATATGACTATTTACTGGACTGTGACACTGATTTAAAGCTCTGTGACTGTGAAACTGCCGTGTATAGAATAAGGACTGAAGCTGTATACAGTGGTGCCTCACATAGCGATTGCATCGTATAACGATGAAATCGCTTTGCGATGAAGATTTTGCGATCGCTTTTGCGATCGCTTTCCGATGTTCCCTATGGGGAAATTTCGCTTTGCGATGATCGGTTCCCTGCTTGGGGAACGGATCATGGCAAAGCAAACAGCTGATCGGCGCCTCGGGAGGAGGGAGGGAAGGAGGGGTGAAGGGCCTGGCCCCATTCCCGGAGCGCAGCAACCCCTGGGGCGCCGAGCCAGAGAGCAGTTGCGGCGGGCGGCGCTGCAAAGGAGGAGGCGCCCGCCGGGGACCGGGATCAGGGTGGCAGTGGCTGGACGGGGACGGCGGTGCACCAGAGACCCCCTCCTCGCCCGCCAAGGAGACCGGGAGTGCGGGGTTAGCTCACTGACGGTGGCTGGCGCGCCCCTTCCCTCTCCTCCTCCCCACCCACGCCTTCTTCCAGCCCGCTGCTCGCCGGCCTTAGCCGGGTATCTCCCGGGCTAGCTGACTGGCTGGCGAGCGATGGATTGCCGGCACGTCTATTCCCACCCACCCCTTCCCCACCCCCCGGCGGCTGCATCGCTTTAACCCCTCGCTCGCCTGCCTTAGCTGGGTGTCTCCTGGGCTAGCTGGCGAGCAAGGGGTGGCCGGCGCGTCCCTTCCCCACCCCTTCCCCCGGCGGCTGCATCGCTTTAACCCCTTGCTCGCCTGCCTTAGCCGGGTGTCTCCTGGGCTAGCTGGCGGGCGAGGGGTGGCCGGCGCGTCCCTTCCCCACCCCCACCCCCGGCGGCTGCATCGCTTTAACCCCTTGCTCGCCTGCCTTAGCCGGGTGTCTCCTGGGCTAGCTGGCGAGCGAGGGGTGGCCGGCGCGTCCCTTCCCCACCCACCCCTTCCCCACCCCCGGCGGCTGCATCCCTTTAACCCCTTGCTCGCCTGCCTTAGCCGGGTGTCTCCTGGGCTAGCTGGCGAGCAAGGGGTGGCCGGCGCGTCCCTTCCCACCCACCCCTTCCCCACCCCCGGCGGCTGCATCCCTTCCACCCCTTGCTCGCCTGCCTTAGCCGGGTGTCTCCTGGGCTAGCTGGCGAGCAAGGGGTGGCCGGCGCGTCCCTTCCCACCCACCCCTTCCCCACCCCCGGCGGCTGCATCCCTTCCACCCCTCGCTCGCCTGCCTTAGCCGGGTGTCTCCTGGGCTAGCTGGCGAGCGAGGGGTGGCCGGCGCGTCCCTTCCCACCCACCCTTTCCCCACCCCCCGGCGGCTGCATCGCTTTAACCCCTCGCTCGCCTGCCTTAGCCGGGTGTCTCCTGGGCTAGCTGGCGAGCGAGGGGTGGCCGGCGCGTCCCTTCCCACCCACCCTTTCCCCACCCCCCGGCGGCTGCATCGCTTTAACCCCTCGCTCGCCTGCCTTAGCCGGGTGTCTCCTGGGCTAGCTGGCGAGCGAGGGGTGGCCGGCGCGTCCCTTCCCACCCACCCCTTCCCCACCCCCGGCGGCTGCATCCCTTCCACCCCTTGCTCGCCTGCCTTAGCCGGGTGTCTCCTGGGCTAGCTGGCGAGCAAGGGGTGGCCGGCGCGTCCCTTCCCACCCACCCCTTCCCCACCCCCGGCGGCTGCATCCCTTCCACCCCTCGCTCGCCTGCCTTAGCCGGGTGTCTCCTGGGCTAGCTGGCGAGCGAGGGGTGGCCGGCGCGTCCCTTCCCACCCACCCCTTCCCCACCCCCCAGCGGCTGCATCCCTTTAACCCCTCGCTCGCCTGCCTTAGCCGGGTGTCTCCTGGGCTAGCTGGCAAGCGAGGGGTGGCCGGCGCGTCCCTTCCCACCCACCCCTTCCCCACCCCCGGCGGCTGCATCCCTCCAGCCCACTGCTCACTGGAGAAATACCCTCCGGCCCACCTGTTTGTGCCCCGGGACAGCCCCGGCAAGGAGGCCGGGCGTCCTCCAGGGCTGGCTGGCAGTGGAACTTGGCTTTGCTATGATCGGTTCAGATCATAGCAATGCTTTTATAACAGCTGACTGGTGGTTTCAAAATGGCCGCCCGCTGTTTCTGGGACATATTCCTCCCTTAACGAACCGGGAAAATGGCCGCGCTATGGAGGATTTTCGCTGAACGGTGAGTTTCAAGCCCATAGGAACACATTAATTATGTTTTAATGTGTTTCTATGGGCTTTTTTGCCCTGTATAGCGACGAATCCGTATAGCGACGATTTTTCCGGAACGGATTATCGTCGCTATGCGGGGCACCACTGTATATCTGTAAATATTCTGCATATAAACCAAGTATTTCTGCTACAAGAAAGTTTGCTGCCTGTGTCTGCACTTCACTGGGAACTCTGTCGGTTATCACCACCTGGGAAAAATCCTGGTAAAATTCCGCTAACTCTGTCAAAGATTTTCTAGGAATGACTCTGTTTTGTGTCCCAGCAATGAGAGCTGCAGACTACATGACAATGTGCAAAAGGAACTTCTCTGTGGTATTGTCAGGATGTGGAATGTTGTCCCCTTGGAGGCACCATTGGCACCAGTGCTGACTTCATCTTGGTATCAAGTTAAATTGACTATTTGTCAAGCCCATGTGGCTTAACAATTCTGATTTGAATAGGTAAAGGTAAAGGTTCCCCTTGACAATTTTTGTCCAGTCATGTTCGACTCTAGGGGGCGGTGCTCATCCCCGTTTCCAAGCCATAGAGCCAGTGTTTTGTCTGAAGACAATCTTCTGTGGTCACATGGCCAGTGCGACTTAGACACGGAACACTGTTACATTCCCACCAAGGTGGTCCCTATTGATCTACTTGCATTTGCATGCTTTCGAACCGCTAGGTTGGCGGGAGCTGGGACAAGTGACGGGCGCTCACTCCGTCGCGTGGATTCGATCTTACAACTGCTGGTCTTCTGACTCTGCAGCACAGGCTTCTGCGGTTTAACCTGCAGCGCCACCATGTCCCTTGAATAGGTAGCAGAATATATATACTTTAAGTGCATCACTGTGGTATCCACAGGGGATCAGTTCCAAACCCATGTTCCTGCAGATGGCAAAAACTGAGGATAAGAGCACACCCTCTGAATAGCATTGTCTGGCAATTACATCATAGAAATATATATAAATACTTTTTTTAAAAAATTAACATTTTTAATATTTTCAAACCACAGACAAGTGAAACTGTGGATACTGATCCCAAGGATATGGGGGGCCTATTATACTATGTTAAGTGGATTTAAATACAGTGGTACCCTGCATGATGATGATAATCCGTTCCATAGAAATCGCTGTTTTGTGAAAACATTGTCTTGCGAAAACCGTTTCCCCACTGGAATGCATTGAAAGCCATTTTTAATGTGTTCCAGTGGGGAAAAATTGTCGTCGTTTTGCAAAGATCGCCCTTAGGGAAGCCACTTTGCAAAGCACCAATCAGCTGTTAAAATGGCTGTCCTGCGAAGCATCAGTCCGAAAACACCCATTTTGTGAAGCGCCGATCCGTGCCAAAATCATTGTCTTGTGAGAAACAGTTTGTGAGGCCTGGACCCAAAGATCGTCCAGTGAAAATCGCCCATTGGAAACTCTGTTTTGCAAATCACTATAGCGATCACAAAACCTCATCGTCATGTGGATTCGTCGTTTTGCTAGGTCATCATCTAGCGGGGCACCAGTATCGTTTAAATCACTTTATGCATTGTAAACACTTTAATTGTTTTTAATTGTTTTATATATTCTAAAAAGTTTTACATTTCAGTTGTGTGTGTCATGTGCATGTCTCTTTTCTCCCTGTATTTATATTTCTCTCAGCTGTTTACATTTCTTTTCAACTATAAGCAACTGCATTTTGCCAGTATAGTAAATTACAGACCTCTATAAATGGTCAGAAAAACATTATTGGGATCTGTTGTTTTTTCTAGGTTAGCAAAGTACAACTCCTGTTAATTACTAGACTGGCAAGTTGTCACTGTGCTAGATTGTTGCTTTTGTTGTGACAAAATGGGCCCCTGCACCTGCAGGAATAGCAAACTAGTCCATAGTACTGTAATTTACTTGGGTACTGTTTTGCTGGGTTGTCAAAACTCCTTGAGTGTAAAGTGCTGATGAATGAAGTTGGACAGGTACCAATTTGCTCTATCCACCTTTTGGTGCTCCAGGATTTTATTCTGTACTCTGTCCAGAGATCTTGTGTTACAGAGCTGGATATAAGTATTTTTAACAAGAACAATGATGATGAAAAATTAATGACAGCACGGAGAGAACCATGTTGTATCTGCCCATCATGTAGTTATGAGAGATGAGGAGACTATATAAAAAAACAACACCGAAGAGACAAGACCAATTCAGTGCTACACATATAGTTGAGTATATCATATTTACACGATCAGCAAGAAAAGCTAAGCATTTGAAGTCATCTATCTAGATGAATAAATGCCCGTTTCTCTTTTTCCCACATAATTTTTTTTAAAAAAAATATTGCACTTCCCTTCTTCTTTAGGGAGTAATGTGTAGATTTTGCTAGTTTTTTAATGAAACTATGGCTGCAGTCAGAAATGGAGTAGACCCACTAAATCAGTGGGGATTTGGTGAGTCAACTTCTCTGTAAGCTCCATTGATTCAATGGGTCTACTTTAGTTGCAGCTTACTGCTGGATTATGGCCAACAAAATATGAAGTTTCCCTAATCACATGATTTCATAAAAAAAAAAAATAGATCCCAGAAGAGGTACACACACAATTTGTAGATTGTGAAGCTTTCTGCAGCACACTTTTTATTTATATTCCTAGGACTTAGGATACAACCTTTTTAAAACTAATTTTTATTGTATTTATAACCACAACTTTAAGTTCAAATGCTTTTCTATAGTTCAACTAGACAGCAAAATAATCCTGGGCAGGATTGATCTAAACAGGGTTGTTTTGGGGTTTGTTGTGCCACTTGAGGTGATGCTTGCATTCCCATGCCAGAATCTGGTGACTTGGGCAGGAAATGACCCCACATCTCAGGAAACCCTGTTTAGCCCATCCCTATGTTTAATGGAGAAGGGGGGGAAATAACAAAAAATATCCCCTTCCATGTCCTCCTCCTCCTGCCTGCCTGCCTGCCTGCCTGCCTGCCTGCCTGCCTGCCTGACTCTTCCTTCCTTCCTTCCTTCCTTCCTTCCTTCCTTCCTTCCTTCCTTCCTTCCTTCCTTCCTTCCTTCCTTCCTTCCTTCCTTCCTTCCTTCCTTCCTAAGTGACATAGCACTGAACTGGTTTGTCAATCAACCAGCTCAACACTAGTTTATAAGGCACTTTTAAAGAAAAATAAAAACCTTCATATCCACTTCTCTGTCCTCCTCAACCATTTACAAAGCAGTGTCTATCTGCTTTGGTTTGATATTGGTGATTATACATGCTAGAACTGAACTTACCTGCACTAAAAAAAACACCACAGTAGCTCTGGCCAGAGTGCCAAGAAGGAGCAGGTAGGCATGGATAAGGATCAGCCTGGTTTGTGATTACCTATATGTCCTGTAGTCACTAGAAAATAGTGCAGATCAGCCCATTCCCAAGGCAGACCAAACCAGAGGACAATGTACTGTCTGACTGGACCCAGTTTTTGTTCATCTAAGCATTAAATTGAAAAGCAGGTAGATTCTTTCTGAAAATAGACATTTTATAATACATTTTGACACAGTTTTCCGGAGAAGGACAGCACTTGAACTCAAGTATCAGAGGCCACAGATAACCCAACTGCATGTTACTCTACTTGTGTCCGATTTCTATTTCCTAAGTCTCTCTAATAGAAAAGGAAGTTTATGTTTGTGGCGAGGCACCATTAGGGTTCCTTCAGGGTGATCATTGAGATTGTATGACTTTTACCCCACCCCCCAAATACTGTATGTTATTCTTCTTCTGTTGACATATCTCAAAATGTCTGGCTTGCTCCATTAAAATGTACTTCAGACCTCTCTTGGGCTTAATCTGGAGACACTTCTAGCCACTGTAAATACATGTGGCCAAATTTCAGGTGTTTTGTCAGTTTGTAGGATATCGGTTTATAGACAGGTACCAAAGCAAATATCTTTTTAATGTGTTCTGCATGATCAACGTAATTGTTTTTCGCTTATCAGTTGAAGACTTTAATGAAAAAAACAACAACTTAAAGCCTTCTTGAAAAACAAAAGCATAAGTGTCATCCAAATGATATATGAACTCATCAGAATAGTGCTTCGGTAATGCGTTCTCAAAATATGTATGATACCGAACTCCATTTGGATGCTTAGGTGAAAAGATGGATGCCTTTGCTATGCAGGTTTCAATTCAATGCTCATTTTCTTTCAACAGCTAATGGATTTTGGAAAAGTTTTACCTGCACTAAGCATCTCCGTCTCAGCGTTGTTTTTATAAATGCACATCTATGATGGGTGACCAAGCAGAATATATCCATGAGAACCTTTTCCCAGCACAATACATTTCAACAGCAATGAATTTCTCTCCTGCTGCCAAATGTGAACAGGTGGATATTGTACATATACCAAACTGTGAGAGGGCCACTGTGCCTATGAGAGAGGGATTCGCAGGCCTGTTAAATAGTTTATCTTGCTAGTTCTCATCCCAAAGAGAAACCTATGCCCATGTGTCAACTAAGGATTAACCTGAATTAGACCTTCGCGTTCCATTCAGATTATGAACCTACCACCATGACTATCACAAGTTATATAATGCTACCACTGATTTAGATTTTGCTTACAAATAGACCCATAGACATGTATCCTATGGCAGATAGAAGGAAAGTTTAATTGCATTTTGGGTGACACCACTCCCAAGCCTGTGTAGGCTTTATAACCTCAGAGGTATGTATGGCCATGCCCCTTTGGGAAAGATCTAAAGGGGTGGGGTGGGGTGAGCAACTTCTTGAAGTCTGGAGGGTCAAACATGCTCATCCCTAGACTTTCATGGTTTGTATTTCTGTCCATGGTCCTCATACCCCAAAATATTTTCTTTTTTAAAATGTCTTTCCTCTGTCCCTCTCTCCCTCCCCCTTTTCCTTCCTTTACTTTTTTTTAACCGAATAAGCCTCCATGTGCCTTCCAGTGGTGGCAAAGAGTACTTTCACTTTATACACTCACAGCACCACTTCTCTGAGTATTGACATATTTGGCTAGAAACCTTTACAGAACAGAAAATTTTCTGGGATCTACTGAACAGAACTATCTTTCAAGGCTCCCACAGCCGACCACCCCTTATTGTTTATTCTCATCAATTGGCACTTACTGTCTCAATAGCTCATTTGAGATTAAAAAGTTCTAAATTACTCACCATTTGGAATAGATTTGGATATTCTCACAATGGATGGCCAATCCAGTTCATTTCATTTCAAACAGGATATTTATCACAACAACAACAAATTGCTTCAGGAGCACAGTTTAGGCAGGTAAGCAAGGTGATTGCCAGGGCTCTTTGTGTGAGTTACCTCAGCTTTCAGTTGTGGATAGTGAATCAGCAAGTGCCATATCTGCTATCATATGTGATAGCTTTTAAAATGTTTAGAAACAGAAAAAGGAAGCCGTACAATATGGAACCTTCCCCAAAAGTTGACCAACTCATCCCCAAATCACACTCTAATTTATGAGTGAGCCCAGATCATCCATCTCTGAAATCAGGCACCAACATGTGAGGATCCATACTTCCCCACCCCCTACAACTTTGTGAGCCCATCACAACCTTGGGAGAGATACATTGTAGGTAGGGATTATAGGTAGGAGGAAAATCCCAGTTTCAAACCTCCACTGCTTTGTGGCTATATCCACTGATGAAAAAAGCTTCAGGAGTTAACCTTGAGGCAAAATCTGGAACTGGAGTCCCAGAGGCAGTTCGTGTCGTTCTGGCAACTCCTGTGACATAGCTGGAACCAGTTGTGTTGGCTCTTGGCTTTCCATTGGACTATTTCAGTGATGTGGAGAGGGGGGATTTGCTGCTTGGGTAACAGCCTATCCCCCATATTAATTTACCCAGGCTTTGTGCTCTGGAGAGGACACTCTAGCTTCGCATACAGCACCGATGTTCATACATTTACAAAAGGAATGAAATGTCCTTTTCCAGAGTAAATAGTCATATTAGTTCAGTTCAGCAACAGTAAAAGCAAACACGAAACCAGGCAAGAACCCAAAGTAACTGTATCCCTCACACAATTAACAAATTTATATCAGTACAGGCTTTCGTGGATAACAAACCATTTCTTTTTTATTTTACATTTTTCATTTTGCTTTTCTTGTTGCTAAAACAATTTTGGAAACCTGAATATGGCAGTAAAATTCCCATTGTTACAATTTATTAAAGATATTTTTCTCCCTTTCTGTCTGTCCATCCACCCATATGTCTCTATCTTTTTCTTTTTCTCTCCACACCCCGATATGTTTAATAATCTCAGTGTTGGTGTGGGGATCATATCCTAAAATGTCTGGTGTGGTGCGGAAATTTCAGTACCGCTATGCCATTGCATTAAAAAGAAAGCTTCGTTTTTCTCGATAAGGAAAAAAATGGCAGTAATACTAATAAAAAGCAAAAGCTGCTATCCTCATTTAGAACCGGTTGGATTTATCCACACATTTTGCAATCAATTTTGCCATAATCTTTGGGTTTCCCTGAGAGTTCTGAAAATAGGATTTAATAAAAGTGAGCATTTCCACCACTGCACTCACACAAGCCATTGATACTGCAATGCCATCTGTTACATACAGCACTGATGTTACCTGTCTGTCATGGGTTTGGAGGGAAAGTTCCATCCTATGGGGAGTGGAAGGCGGGACATCAGGAGGAGGGGCTGTACTGTATATATATGTGAAGCCTGTGTGGTGAAGTTAGGAGACGCTGGGATGTGACGAAGCAGCAGCTGGGAAGAAGAAGCTGGTGTGGGAGTCTGTGTGTCAGACAGGGTACTACTGTGTGTCAGAGTACCAACCTGATAGGTTCAGGTGTCTGTATGGTTAGCCAGAACTGATAGGTTCAGGGTCTGTGCTTCAAGTTAAGGGTTCTGTGTGAACCAAACTGTATGCATGTATGAATGAGACTAAGCCACGTTACTATATCTTATTCACCTGATCATTTTATTTTCCCTGTGTGTTGTTTTAAATAAACCTTATTCTTTTATTTGTTGAAAATCCATCCCTGGTCTGTGTGACTTCTTATAGGGAATGGTTGGTGGCAGCTTAGTTAACGTGTGGCAGATCCCAGTAGGTCTGGGTTTGTCACATTGATTGGTGTCCAGCGTGTGGGATACGACTGGTCCAGTTGTCCAGCGGTCCAGCAAAGCCTTGGCAAGTGTGCCCAGAGCAAGGGGGGTCTAGTCAGGGACAATCTGAGGCGCGTAGGTAATCTTCTAGGTGTACCTCACGGGGAGGTGCGCTAGTAGAAGAACGTGCCAACTGGGGAGACTAGATTAGGGTGCTCTGAGGCAGCCTGTTTTTGGCGGGAAAAAAGCTAAGGCAAAACTGTAAAGTAACAGTGAGCTAGCTTGTCTGCTGAGAGGCCCAGCAGAGGGGGGTAGACTCTAGCTCGCAACTGTTGCAAGTAGTGCTGAAAGGACAGCAGCAATCTATAGGGAAAGCTGGTTCTGAGGCAAAAGAAAAAAAAAGTGGTCGTTTTATTTTGAGGCTTGACTTTTTAAAGCAGCCTGTTCTGAGGGGGGATTATGCCCTTGACTCGAAGCCAGATGGCAGAAATGGGTGAAGTGAAAGACCCCCAGGTTGACCAAGGTTCTGAGGATGAATTTGGCTCAGTGCAGGGTGACAGCACGGGAGAGCAGAACCCAGAACTCAGGAAAATGCTCATAGCCCAACAGCATGAAGTTCAAATGAGGCAGTTAGAAATAGAAATGGAGAACTCAAAGGGGGAGGACTCTATTGAGTTTAGCAAATGGGATCAACAACTAGATCCAACCTTGCAGCAGTGCTTTAAGATGGTTAGCAATTGTCCAGTAACCCCTGAGAACCGTGAGAGATATTATTGTGAAGAAGAAGGCCTTTTATGTAGGGAGATCTTAATAAACTCCAAGAAGGAAAAATTGCTTGTAGTTCCTTCTAAATATAGAAAGAAAGTAATGGAAAAATGTCATACAGACACCCTATCGGGACATTTAGGGATGGCAAAGACTAAGCAGAAAATATCCCAGAAGTACTACTGGCCAAAAATGGGAAAAGAAATAAAAGAATTTTGTCAAAGCTGCACCACTTGCCAAATGAAAATAAATAGTGAGGAAAAATCCAAGAGGGATGATGACTGGGATAGGTATATGGAAGAGATGAAAAATATTGACAATATATTTAAGCAAATGGAAAATAGATATATTGAACAACTGAAAGAGAAACAGAGGTCTGGGTTTACTCTATTAAGGCAAGTTTTTAAGGATGCATACGGCATAGATGAGTTTTCTGAGGGAAAAGATTTACAATCCAAAGTGGCAGTGGATATGGTTTATGAGTGTGAAAGAAAGATAAAGCCACAAACTATTCTGAAACCAAAAGAAGGCACACAGGTTAAGGCACAACTACAAAACCTGAATTATTCTGAAGAAAACATGAGGGAAACATGGGACCCTAAGTACTCCAAAGGGTTAGTTCAGAGCCCGCCAAAAATGGGCGGCCATTTTGGTGAGAAGCCCTCAGACATGAAACCAAGACCTCAGATTTTGGAGGGAAAACCAAAACAAGATGAGAAAGACGCAAAATATAGCAGAAAATGTTATTTCTGTCAGGGAAAGGGCCATCTAATCTCAGAGTGTGAGAAATTAAAGCAACTAAAAGGAATGGTGCCTCAGGATTCGAGTGGGACCAAGCCAAAAGCTGTGTTCTGTGTCCAGAAAGAGCAAGGCTCATTGTCACTGAGGGAGCCTGTTGCCATGGCTACTCAATCTGGAACAGCTACATCTGCTGATCAGGCTGAGGAAAATGGTCCTCTTGTAGAGGTCAGGCGCTGCCTGCTGGTGAGAACGGATTCTCAATTGTTTGAGACAGCAGGGGTGGACGTAGGAATACTTGGACATCAGTATCGGGGGCTGCGGGACACTTGTTCCCAGGTGACCCTGGGCCATCCAGATATTATTCCCAGGGAGTATGTAATCCCAAATGAGAGCATGAAGGTGGCAGGGATTGAGGGGCAGGTGATCTCTCTGCCAGTAGCGGAGGTGCCTGTGAACTTTCAAGGCTGGAGGGGAGTTTGGCGGCTAGCGATTTCATCGACTCTGCCAGCAGCTGTGCTCGTGGGAAATGACCTGGCTGAACATGTGAAACGGGTGCTAGTGATTACACGTTCACAAGCCACCACGGGGACAGTTCAGGGGGGTAATGATGAGCCAGAGACGGAAGCAGAGGGGAGTTCAGAAGCTGTGGTGGAAACCTTAACCACAGACAGCAGATTTGGACAAGAGCAAAAGGCAGACGCCACTCTCCAAAAGTGTTTTGAACAGGTGACTGACGCCCAGCTAACACCTGAAACCCCAGTGAGATTTCTGGAGAAAAAGGGGATTTTGTATAGAGAGACCCTGAGGAATATCTCAAAAGGGGGAGATGGGATCAGAAGTCAGCTGGTGGTACCTGAAAAGTATCGCCCCATGATCTTACAAAGGGGGCACTCTGACATGTTTGCTGCGCACTTAGGGGTGAACAAAACACAGCAGAGAATCACACAGAATTTTTACTGGCCTGAGATAGGGAAGCAGATCAGGGAGTTCTGGAAACAATGTGATGTGTGTCAAAGGCAGGGGAATAGCCGCGACAGGACCAAAGCAAAGTTGTGCCCTTTGCCTGTGATTGACACTCCGTTCAAATGCATAGGGGTGGATATTGTGGGACCTTTGCCCAAGGCCACAAAGAGGGGGAACAGGTTCATTCTCACCATTGTGGACCATGCCACGAGGTACCCTGAAGCCATACCCTTGACTAACATTGAAACTAACACAGTGGCAGATGCCTTGGTGGGGTATATGTCCAGGATGGGATTTGCCTCAGAAATAATCACAGATTTGGGCGCATCGTTCACATCAAAGCTCATGAAACGCTTATGGCAAATCTGTGGAATTAAGCACAAGGAAACCACTGCCTATCATCCTGAATGTAATGGGTTAACTGAGAAGTTCAATGGGACTCTAATGCGCATGATTAGGGCTTACTTGGCAGAGAATCCAAACAATTGGGACCAGAAGCTGCAATCCCTTTTGTTTGCTTATCGATCAGTGCCACAAGCCAGTACCGGGTTCAGTCCATTTGAACTTTTATTTGGGAGAAGGGTGAAAGGGCCCCTTGATTTGATCAAACAAAATTGGGAGCAAATCACCCAGGATGACCCACAAGACGTTGTGACATATATAGACTCTTTAAGGAAGGACCTAAAGAGAAACCTAGAGCTAGCAACAGAGACCCTGCAAGCTCAAAAGGTCAGAAAGAAAACTTGGGATGACCAGGAAGGCCGGGAGAGGCACTTTGACCCAGGGGAGGAAGTGCTGTGGCCTGGGCCCTGCAGAGAGAGCAAACTGCAGCTGGGTATCCCAGAAAGAAAATACTTGGGTCACATAGTAGGGGGAGGAGTGATAAAACCCCTGGAGGCCAAAATAGAGGCTGTTCGTGATTGGCCCAGACCCAACACCAAGAAAAAAGTCAAATCATTTCTTGGGTTGGTGGGCTACTACAGAAAGTTCATCCCGAGGTTTAGCGAGATTGTGGCTCCGCTGACCGATCTGACGAGGAAGAAGGCTGATGACCGCATCCCGTGGACCAGCGACTGTGAGGAGGCGTTCCAGAGGTTGAAGCAGGCGCTAATCAACTATCCAGTGCTGCGTGCTCCAGACTTCGACCGGGAGTTCATCGTCTACACCGATGCGTCTAACAGCGGGGTAGGAGCAGTTCTGTGCCAGGAGGATGAGAATGGTGACCAGCATCCAGTGTCCTACCTGAGTAGGAAACTTCAAAAAGGTGAGAGACATTTGGCAACCGTGGAGAAGGAGTGTTTGGCCATAGTCTACGCGATCCAGAAGGCCAAGCCTTACATCTGGGGAAGACATTTTGTTCTGTGCACTGACCATTCACCACTGCAATGGTTAAAGACAATGAAAACCCACAATAGCAAACTTATGAGGTGGGCTTTAAACCTACAGGACTATGACTTTGAAGTGAAGGTGGTCAGAGGGTCAGTGAACTGTGTTGCTGACGCCTTGTCAAGAAGACCTGAAGATTGAAGACGGCGAAAGAAACATGGACTATGTATATATTTTGGTGAACAAAAAGTTAAATGTACCTGTTTTTTGAACTTGGTTTGTATGAATAAAGGTAAATTGATGTAATGTATATGGTAAATGTTTAAATGCCTAATTGCTATGATTAACTTAGAATGTAAGTATAAGTAAGTATGATATGGTATGTATAACTGTTGTTGTGTGTTTTATCCAGGTTGTTTTTTTGGGAAAAAGCACCTTAGCTTTCCCCCTACAAAACAACTTATAAAGAGGGGAGGTGTTACATACAGCACTGATGTTACCTGTCTGTCATGGGTTTGGAGGGAAAGTTCCATCCTATGGGGAGTGGAAGGCGGGACATCAGGAGGAGGGGCTGTACTGTATATATATGTGAAGCCTGTGTGGTGAAGTTAGGAGACGCTGGGATGTGACGAAGCAGCAGCTGGGAAGAAGAAGCTGGTGTGGGAGTCTGTGTGTCAGACAGGGTACTACTGTGTGTCAGAGTACCAACCTGATAGGTTCAGGTGTCTGTATGGTTAGCCAGAACTGATAGGTTCAGGGTCTGTGCTTCAAGTTAAGGGTTCTGTGTGAACCAAACTGTATGCATGTATGAATGAGACTAAGCCACGTTACTATATCTTATTCACCTGATCATTTTATTTTCCCTGTGTGTTGTTTTAAATAAACCTTATTCTTTTATTTGTTGAAAATCCATCCCTGTCTGTGTGACTTCTTATAGGGAATGGTTGGTGGCAGCTTAGTTAACGTGTGGCAGATCCCAGTAGGTCTGGGTTTGTCACACCATCTTCAAATTTCCCTCATTTTCCTAAATGTATCAAAGGCTGTCCACAAAGCTTCCTTCAGCAATAGGCAGTGGGACACGAGTGTCCCAATTGGCAGATATTTGGACTCATGAAGGGCAACAAGTTGTTGTGGATTCATTATTATATTTCTACTGGCAAGGGTGGGAGGGAACATTCACACCTGGAAGATTAGATTCATTGGGCTTGAATACGAATCACCTCAGCTTAGCTGGGAGAGGGTTTCATTACTTTTAGCAGTTTAGAGAGTAGAATGTCTTGAATCAGTCCCCCTTCTGAGGGAGTCAAGTTGACATGAGTCAAGGTGAAATTTAGAAAAAGGTTGGGCCCAGCTTCTAATGAACTGGGACTGGCTGAACTGGGCAGGTTTTATGCCGCACCCTTGAAAATCATGCCTTCCTACTTCTTAATAATAATTACATGTTGTCAAGTCGATTTAGAGATATGGTGACTAGAGATGGGGACAACTCACCATTTTGGCAAGTCATCCACGAAGCTGCCCCAATGAACCAACAAAGGATGAATTCATTTGTCTATTTGGGGGGGGGGGTTATTGAAAAAACCCGGACCCCTCGCTGCCCCCCGTGCCACTGCCGCCACCACCACCGCCACCCCTGTAATTGCCACCGCCATTACCACCATCTCCAGCAGGCCTCTGCAGCCACGGCCTGTGGAAAGAGACACTGGCTGCCCTTTGCAGAGATAGCAGTTGCGGCTTCATTTATGGTCAGGAAGCTGCAGCTGCCATCTTTGCGAAGGGCAGTCTGGACTCACTTAAGGCAAGCTAAGGGAATCCAGGCTGTCCTTTGCAAAGATGGCAGCTACAGCTTCCCTACCCTAAATGAAGCTGCAGTCATCATCTTTGCAAAGGGCAGCCAGTGTCCCTTTCTACAGGCCATGGCTGCGAAGGCCTGCTGGAGAAGGCGGTGGCAGCGATTATGGTGGGGGACATTGGTGGGTGTGGCAGTAGGGGGGTGCAGCAGGGATGGCTAAGGTAGGGAGAAGAAGGGGTGGAGGATAGGCTGTGGGTGGGGGTGGCTGCCTATCGGCTCACCAATTAGCTGATTGGCAGGCCGGTAGGCAGAATGGGAAAGCCATAGGAAGAGAGGGAAGGCTAGCATTCCCTCTCTTCATATGGGGGGATGAATAAAAATGGGGAAATATTAATCCCTTCGTATTCATCGGGGGTCTGGAACCCATGAATATGAAGGGATGAATATTTAACGAATCAGCAATTTCTTACAAATATTGTGATCCGTTTTATTATTTGTCCCCATGTCTAATGGTGACCCTTTCCAGAGTTTCCTAGGCATGAAGTACTGAGATATAGTTTACCATTTCCTTCTTCTGGGGGTGCTCTGACACCATGTAGCTTACTCAGGACTACACGGGCTGGGTTTTGCTTCTGAGGCACAGTGGGGAATTGAATTTTCAGCCTCCAGATGCTTTGACTTAGTGAGCTACCCATGGTGTAATAAAGGGAGACCACATTGGTATGCAAGGCTAAACCTCTGTCCTGCATCATTTTGCTGCGTCAGAATCCTTATCTGACTCTGTCCCAAGTTACATCATTTCTGCAGTAATCCCATATTAACAGACTCCTACATCAAGTTTTATTGTTCATTTACAACAGAATATAGTGGAATCTTTAGGTTCATAACTTTTCCATTTATTTTTTAAATCACCTAGAGCAATGTTCTCCAAATTGGTGACCTCCAGAAGTCTTTGACTACAGTAGCTCTCTTCCCCAACCACTGGGAATGCTGGTTTAGGTTGATGAGAGTTGTTATCCAAAAGAGATGGGATGATTGAATTTGGCAAAGGCTAAGTACCCAGCAGACACTATACATAAAACAAAATAACAATCATAGGCCCTAATTTCAAATGTACACTCTAAGTAGTTATACAGAAATAGAAATGGAGTGAATCAAAAAGTTCAAAGGAGAAGGAACATTCGAGAGTCATGAAAAGAACCAACCCATTTTCAACTGGTATTTGGAAAGATCTATCATCTCACATTAGATGACATTAACTTCACTAAACAGAAAAGGACATTTTACACCAGCTGTTGAGCCAAAGTGACAAAAAATCCCCCAAACACAAAAGCCATGATGTACCATCAAAGCATCTTAATTTACTTAGCTGGCATAATTACATTTTTGCCTCCCACTTGGAACAATAATTGTGTGGATGCTCTGCTTTTTAAGAAGAAGAAGATAACATTCAGGCACCTTAATGAGAAAGTTTAAATGATGTGCCCTCACTGTGGGATGAGTTGCTAATAGCAGCAATCAGTAATGAAGCTTTGGACCTGTGTTTGGTTTAGTTAAAAACACACCCCTGGTTACAGGAATACTGCAGCTGTAATTTAAATAAGCAATAATTGCCATGTTCCCAAGCCTTGCATGAATAAGAAGAACTGATTCTGAAAATCCGGTAAGTTTAGTGCAGCCAGAAATAAATAGACAGGGGTCTCTTCGTATATAACAACAAAGGCTTGTCCCCACTCCCAGTGCTTTGTGAATACTTTACCGATAGCAAAGCCGTTTTGCCACCCCATCTGGAATAATGACATGAGACAAGATAGTTGGGTTAAACCAGGGCTACGCTTTATTGAACTATAACAAAGAGGGGGCTGCAGTAGTGTGGAAGGGAATAACTGGGTCTCCTGGGACCCTTTGCCAATACGGGCGGGTCCACCAAGAGAGCGCAACCCTGGCCAGCTTGGCACTGATCTCACCTGGGCCTCAAGCCCCCACATGTTTGCTGGCCCTTGGTCCATGCAAGGCCCCAGCGCACCCTCCCCCCGCACACTGTATTTATTTATATTTATTTATTTATTTTATTTGTATCCCACCTATCTAATCAGTTAAGATTACTCTAGGTGGCTTACAACAGCAAAAACGACAATATAATTAAAAGCAATTTTACATAGAAAAACTTTCAACAAGATGGGACAGAACTAGGGAGTGGAAGAAAAGGGGAGATCAGGAGCTGGCAAAGGGGAAAGCCTGCCGAAACATCAATGTTTTTAGTTGTTTTTTGAAAATGCCCAGCGAGGGAGCCGCGCGAATATCAGGAGGTAAGTTATTCCAGAGGCGAGGAGCCACCGCCGAGAAGGCCCGATTTCTTGTCCTTTCCTTCCAGGCCTCCCTCGGCGTTAGGCTCCTCAGCCTCACCTCCTCGCTTGCGTGGGTGGCACGGGTAGATCTTGGTGGGGGTAGG
Organism: Pogona vitticeps; assembly: GCF_051106095.1. Classification (NCBI taxonomy): domain Eukaryota; kingdom Metazoa; phylum Chordata; class Lepidosauria; order Squamata; family Agamidae; genus Pogona; species Pogona vitticeps. The sequence goes on from NC_135785.1 coordinate 101,168,299, forward strand.
CGTTCCGCCAAGTATCGAGGCCCTAAACCGTTTAGGGCTTTATATGTAAGCATCAACACTTTGAAGTCGATGCGGAAACGGATGGGCAGCCAATGCAGTGTGGCCAGAGTGGGTGAAATATGTTGGTATTTTTTCACACCATCCTGTCCAAAGAAGATCTCAGTGGATTTGGCCACTCTGGGGGCACAGCAGCTCTTCCACCAAAAGATCTGCGTATAGGTGGTAGAGCTATCACTATAATCTAATCAGTATCACACCAGCCGATAATGGAAATAGGAACAATCTTCTGGAGGACCAATGAGCTGTTTAGAAAAATCCACAGTATAGTTTAGGGGTCTGAAACATGCGGCCTGGGGGCCATTTGTGGCCCGCCAGATGATAGTTTGTGGTCCCCGCCTTGCCTGCACCGCCAAAGCACCTACATGTCCTCTGCTGTCAAGAGTCAAAAAAAGCCTCGCCTCGCTCACTGGCTCTCTCCCAAGACAGCGCCTCTTGCACCCTCCATCTGGAAATGCAGCCTGCTAGCTCACCCGCCTGTCTGCCAGCTGGCAGGCTGCAGTTCCGGATGGAGGGTGCAAGAGGTGCTATCTTGGGGGAGAGCTGGCACGCAAGGTGTGCTGCCAGCCCTTTTCCCCGAATGCCTGAACCGCCGTTGAGCAATGCCTGAGAGCGGAGCCCCTCCTCGAAGAGCGCCTCCAAGCTGCCAACAGCATCTGCCGCCGCCTCTTCCAGGAAAGCGGCTTTCTGGCTCTCTTTCTCTCTCGGCACCCCCAGCACCAGCCCGGCCAGTAGCTGCCTCAGTGCCTGGCAGTGCTTCCTGGGCTCGCCTCACAAAGTTTGCTCCTCTGTCGTGGTGAGGGTAGCTGCTGCTGCTGAGTGCACCTTTTTTTGAGGGGGGCCCTCAGAGGAAGGTTGCCAGACCTCCAAGTGTGTGTGTATATATGTGTGTGTCCCACCCCATTTTGTTTAATTTTGCGGGTACCGATGGGGGCTGTTCTCCTTTGGCAAGGCAATTCTGTGAGGGATTTTTAAAAATTTCATGTCGTGCCCTCCTTCCCTCCCCCCCAGCTAGGCAGCCACCGGCACGCCCTCTCTTTTCTGCTTCTTTATCCTGCTGTTGCTGGTGGTGGTGGTGGTAGTGAAGAAGGAGCCGGATGGGGTTGTGGTTGGTGATGAGGGCTCGTGCGCCTCTCTTCCTCCTCCTCGGAGCCCCAACCGGGCTAAGGAAACTCCTGGGCAGCTTCCTCGGGCTCTTGCTTTGCTTGGCGAAAAATCTGACGTGGCCCAGCCTCACCCAGACTCTGCCTCCAACGGCCCCCAGGTAAATTGAGTCTGAGACCCCTGCTTTAGTTGTTACTTACTTGGCTCTCAGCAACACAGAAAGGCATGGCTAAGCCCTTCTCCTCTCCATTGCTATTTTCTTCAAGTGGAAAGCAATGTATCTGAAGAGGAAAAAGGCCCTGCACCTCTGTAGACTCCCCATGTGAGTGTGAATCCTGGTTTTATTCATGTGTAAAGGCTACACACAAGGAGAACTTTCTCTTCAGCCATGTGAGAAAGGGATGAGGGATGATGGAGAACCGAGGGGTCAAATACTTCTGTCTAACCCTGTTACCAAGAAAGCAATACTCACCTGGTTGGTAATAATCAAATAGGATCAACCTTTTGCAAAAATTCAGATACAATCCAAGTGAGAGGAAAAAAACAGCCTAATGGGGCAAGACCATCTGAGGGCTTGGGAAGAGTACCAAACTTAGTGAAGTAAATGCAGAGGGTGATGAAACAAAACTGGCCCCATCATTAGGTGAGGTGAGACAATAATCTCAGGAAGCAGATGCTGAGTGGCACTGCCAGTTTTTTTTCTGAGCTCCTGATTTTTGCACTATCTAGAAATACTGAGATGTGTATGCCACACCATCAGTACCAAGTTCCCCAAGCTAGTCGGCTGCTATGTGATGGAGGATGCTTTTCCATCATCTGTGCTAAAATAACATTCAATTGCCAATCTAAATTATCCTCTCGCAATGAAATGAGGCTTTGGCACCATCTTGCCTTTGCATCAGGCAGTAAACTGTCTTTGTTCAGCTATACAATGAAGAGAAAGGGGAAACATTTTGTACTTTCCCTAATCACAGTAAAACACACGTTTGTAGAATCTTGGTGGCTTCTTCTTTCATAGAATTGAGCCCTAAAGGAGGGGAAGGATCCATGAAACAAACAAACTCCTTTTGCTGTATACTATCTGCCTGTTCATTCAGGATTAATTTACTAGTTGTGTTTAGAAGTCCTCTCTTGGTAGGTTCTGCTTTGAAAAATTCATGGGCTTCTGCGCCTTTCAAGAGTAAATCCTATAAGACTCTTTTCATAGGATTCCTGCTAATTTAGGGAATTAAAACTGAGATGTAAAAAGGTACTTACAAGGCTTACGGCATAATGCACTCAGGAGAAGATGCTTATAATTTTACATTTGCCTCCAACTTTGCATCTTTCACTAGTATTATCCCTTTTAAAATCAGCAACAAGAAGCATGACTTTGTTCTAGGTTAAAGAAGGATATGGCGGTGCGGGGAATGTAAAACCCGTAGGCCCAGGGCGGACATTTATTAAAAGGAGTTGTGTATTCTTGTTTTCAGGCACTGGAAAGGCTCTAAAATAAGAACAGAGAGGGGATTAATGTTCAGCTGTTTTTTCCTGTTGTTTTTGCTTTCTTTTTCTAGAGACTCTCTTGAATCTGGCTTCTGCATTCAGATGAACCTGCCTTCATTATGACTTTCTCACCTGTGAATCTAAAGGTCACTCTTTGCTCCACACCCCTGTATGACCTCCGCTTTCTTCCATACTTGGAGCCACCTTCTTCAGGTTGACTGCCTGCATGTCTTGATTTTCAATGCCACAGCTGAACTCTCAGCTACTTCTCTTTCCATTGGTTAAACAGCACATGCCATTTATTTACTGGCTGTTTACCTGACCAGAGTGGGACACCGTTTACAATTAAAGACAGCCTTTTAAGCTTGCTGGTGTCTTCACACCAATCCTTGTGAAAATTATCAAATGTAATTGCTGCTACATAAATGTACAGTCAGTTTCTTTAAAGGCTCACTTTTATATTTTTTTTAATGTGAGCTTTCGTAAACAAGTCCATGAAAGCTCACATTAAAAATGATGAAAGTTAATATTTAAAGTACCAGCACATTTTTGTCTTCTTTTAACTCTTTGTTTTATTTTCATCTGTAATACTTGCACAGACTAACACAGCTACCCCTTCTACAGTCAGTTTCTGTTATTGCCCCAGTTACAGAGGTGACATGGAGGGTACGAGGTAGCATAAAGGGTTACTAAGCAGCCAGAAAGGCTTCTTCCTTCCTGCTGTGGCTACAAAAGGAACCCAAGGGATCTGATTAGCTAGCAATGGCTGAATAGCTGTTTTTTTCCTATCATGTGACCAGGCAAGGCGGAGCCAGTCACAATGTTATAACAAGGGTTATGGACTATATTTGAAAATACAACTGTGAGCAATTTGTGAGTAATAGTACACAGTGCCATTTTAAGATCAATATTTATTGATCTCAACCCCATTTTTAGGATTTTTATCTTTCCAGGTCCATATAAAGGCATTAGTAAACCCAAGTAGTAAAATCCGAGTCAATTCAAACACAACAAAATACATGAAGTGCTTAATTAGGGTCACTAACTCTTTTTTCTGTGAAGGTTCACATCTTTAATGTATTATGCAGTAAGGTGCTGTATAACAAAGACTTCTCCATATTGGGGAGAACCATACTATATATATAGAATATAGCCAGCAGAGATGGATGAAAAATTCAGTTTATTTTTGCAGAACTGATAAAAATTTGCCAGTCAGATATCAAAAAGCACACGCAGGAGAGAAAACAAAACAGACATATTTCCTCATTCCCAGGAAGACTTTTATGTAATGGCTGGGAGAAGAATTGATGGCCAGACCACCTTCTCCAAAGGCAGACCTCCCTCTCCACCTTCCTGGAGAGAAATCCACTATATTCCTATCTTCCCCGTGACTCTTCCCTGGAACAGTGAGATTGCCCCCCCCCAAAAAAATTAACGTTAAAGTCATAGCAGCAGATAAAAACATTGTAGAGGCACAAGGAAATGAAATCGTATATGAGTTGTTTAACTTATTTTTTTTAATGTTTAAGTGAGCTAGCTAGAGGCTTTCCATAAGGCACACGCCATTATCCAGCTGCTGACCACTAGCCTATACAGTATTGATTCAATCAAGTCCAAAGCCTCCCAAACTGAAGGCTGGATCTATCATCAGGAGAATGAATTGACCACCTCCATTTTGAGTATTTTGAAAGGGAAGGAAATGCTTACTTATTTAATTTACTGTGATTGTATTTCTACCACCAGAGAGAAGGAGAAGGACAGAAATTCAGTGTTCTATCTTGAACAGCTACAGTACTTATCTATTTAAATGGTTACATCATAAGTATTTGCATGCAGCTTTCTGCTCCCAGATTTTGTATTTAGGCTCCTCAGAGCAATTTGCCCCTCTCCACTGTTCCTGCAAATTGAGTATGTTTTATCCCTATTCAGGTGTTAAACTTGAAAGTGCATAGAGCTAAATCTGTGATGGTGATGTGAAGACACCAATAAGCCTTCCCTCCCCCACTCCCCACCTAGATGTCTGGCAAACCTTTATATATTTATTGCAAAGATCTGCAGAACTACTTGTAAGCATGTTCCACTGAACACACTTACAACATTTCCATGTCTGAGAATGCACATAAGACAGGATTCCCAACCGCAAAAACATTTTGTGCTCAACTGAACTCACTCATTGCAGTTCTGCAGACCTTCCTGGTAAAGATGCAAAAAGTTCTGTCTGACTTCCAGCTGGAATAGGGTGGGGGCTGATGTGCACATCTTTGACCCTCACTGTGATTATATCATTATTACCATCATCATCATTCTTATCTGCATCTTAGAACTGCAGTACTGGAATGTCTACATACTTTCAAGATTAATGCCTGGATAAGTTTTTTTGAGATGCCTGCTGGAAAAGTAGCAACCAGCTGCTTCATAACACTTCATGTTTGCGACCTTACCTCCTTAATCAAATTATTTCATTTCCGTTACATCTTTTGCTTTGGGAACTGTTGAGCTTTCCAGATAGCGAAGACTGCATTGCTATTGCTCTTGTTCTTGTTTTGAAAAGGAGGAAATTTTAATGGTTCCAGGAAAGCTATACCAGCAAGCGAGTTTATTCTTGAATAACATGCCTTTGATTTTGGTTTGGTTTTAATATCATTAGAGATGCAATGAATCACAAGAGCAGCATAAAATTAATCCATGGTAAGACAATAACAAGAAACACCGGGGTGGAGGGATTAAGGCCCTCTGATTACATAAATATGTTGGACAATATGCCTTGGTTCCCATGACTGTGCTAATGATGTACACCAATTGAAGGTAGTTTCCTGTCAACTGTGTCCCTAGGATTTTGGAAGCTGGTAAGCCACACACTGTAAGGATAACCTGAAAGAGGATGAGAGATACAAATCAAGAATTTTCTTGAGTTACCTCTGACCTCCTTGAGCTCTGATTAGTGTCTGTAGCCAGCTTGGTTTAGTGCACTGGTTCTTAACCTTGGGTTACTCAGGAGTTTTGGACTGCAACTCCCAGAAGCCTTCACCACCAACTGTGCTGGCTGGGGTTTCTGGGAGTTGCAGTTCAAAAACATCTGAGTAACAAAGGTTAAGAACCACTGGTTTAGTGTACATTCATCGTAGATTGTAATACAGATTAGGGAAGAGAAAAATTGTCAGTTTTCCATTTGCATTCATTAAAAAAAAGCTTTAGCTTCCTTCTGTGCATAATTTTGTTGTATTGTATACTATGCATATACTTACAATGACAATGAATTTATTTGATTGATTTGATTAAGAATATAATTCCCTTTGCAAGATTTTTTTCAAAAAGAAACACAAGTGAATTTTTCTCTCACCTCAATTGGCCATATTAAATAGAAGGATATATTCTGAGCATGAATAAGCCTATGTTGTATCTGCCTGCTATGAATCTGTTACAAATGACGACCCCTCTCAAGAGAAGAAGAAGAAGAAGAAGAAGAAGAAGAAGAAGAAGAAGAAGAAGAAGAAGAAGAAGAAATCATCCCCTCCTTGGGCCTTGTTGAGGCAGAGGGGCTTCTGTGTTTTGGTGAGGTTGAGAGCTATGCTGAAGGGTTGCCCAAACCTTTCAGCATAGGGTCTCAGCTGAGAAGCCACACCGTGTCCACCAACCATCAGTTATGATGAGAGGAAATAAACAGATATACATACGAGATTGATCATGGCCTGGATCAGCAAGGACCATGTAGCCTCTGGGCATCTATCTGGTGACAAATGGGCTATAGGGCTCTGTTGAGGAATCCTGTTGAGGAATCAGAACAGGCTGATGCGAAGCTACTGGAACAATGTAAATGCAAAACTTGGATTCTTGCAGAAAATTGCAAAATTATGAAATGTCATTACAAGGCCCGTGGTTATCAAAAAAGAATGATGGAAATTTGGAAAAGGAAACATTCAAGTAGTGACATAACTGAACAACGATTAATGGACCAGAGAAGGTTTATCATCTAGAGTAAAGTGTTTTCAGAACTGGAATTGCAAGAACTAGTAAAGGTGGCAAAATCAACACAGAACAATGAACATAATATGGAAGACAAGTAGAGGGTAGATGTAGTCACAATATTGAAAGAAAACATATCAAAATAGGAAAAATGTATGGAACAATTCAGAAATTATGAGCTGACAGAATGGCAGACATCACTGAGGGAAAAAAAATAGTAAACCATATTATCCAGAACACAGAAAGACAAAATATCTCCAATTTACATCAATTATAAAGTAAACCAGTAAAAGACCTACTGAATGATACAGATGTCATCAGGACAATCCCAACAAATATGCAAATATACAATTCTCAATGGAAAAAGAAACAGAGGCCCAACTCCCTTTCTTAGATGTCATGGCCATATGCAAAACTGACCTCCTATTGGGACATAAGGTCTACAGAAACCCAAAACATAGACTAGTACCTACACAAAAACTCCAGTCACCACCCATGACAAAAAAGAGACATAATCAAAACACTGGTAGAATGTGCAAATTGGAACGGTGAAGCTCAATTTCACAGTACCAAACTCAGCCATCTGAAGTGGGCCCTACAGGCAAATGGCTATTCCAAAAATGAAATCACAAGAGCCATCAAACCAAGAAAACAATAACAAGCTGGTCTTCTGACCTTGCAGCACAGAGGCTTCTGCAGTTTAACCCGCAGTGCCACCACGTCCCTAAAAACAGATTTATGAGCAGTTGCAAATCTTAGAAATCACACTATGAGAGCTACAAAACCCGGCAATATTAGGAACAGCATACATACTGCAGCAATATTTAATAGATACTTAGGTTTTTGTTTAAAACTTGTATCTGTTATATAATACCAGTCAATGTTTTTATAATGTTGACTGTACCTGGGTCTAGATATACATGTTCCAATTTCTCTCACGTTCATTATCAAAACAAACCTTCTCAAGTTCTCTCTATTCCAAATTTGAAGACATTTGTGAATGTTGAGGAAATGTTTTAAAAATTTCTCTGTCCCTAATTCTTGTGTCAAGGATAAATTATAGGCCTGACCAGAATAAAGTGCTGTAATGAGCAACCATAACTGACAGGTGTGTTGAGAATGAGTCAGGGTGACTCAGCAAGAATGATGTGACCCAAGCTGATGCAACCTAGAGCTGATGTAATGCTATGAGGTAATCTGTAACCTGATTGGTTGTACAAATGTATATATGTAGACTTGTACAGTCAGTATTATCTTCACCTGGTTGGAGATCACTTATGCCTGCCATACTGCTGTAGACTGCTGTAAATACACTATGCTGTATGAAATGCTGCAGGACTGTGTGTGTTTTATTGCTGGACTGCCTGAGCCGCCTTACACTCTGCTAATTCCGTGATTTCCGCGAGGAAAACCCGACATCTTGTGTGTCTGCACTTGGCTCAGGAAGGCTACATATTATGAAATCGAGTCTTGTCTCCTTATGGACTGAATCAGAACAAGACAGATCTCTCTCCACCCCCAACTTGTATGTGACACCATAGGTCATCATTCAAGAACAACAACCATGGCTCATATTTAAAGCTTCTCTAGAGGAAGTTCCTTCCATCAAAGGAATGGAGCACTGGGTGTAAACTTCTGTCTCCACCAACTGATTGGTTCCATGGATACACATACTGACAATTGTTGGCAATAATGAAATAAGGCTAAAATGTGTTAAATATGCATGCAAACGGAACAAATCTCTTTTGCTTAATAAGAGGCAATGGTACTGCATGGGTTGCTAGTGTTGACAGTTTTCCTACTGTTATTAAGAGGTGTAGAAAAAGAAAATACATGCTCATAAATCAGACTGGTGTTGACTGCAACTTAATCTTGCCCATACGTCCCGTCTTTCTGAATTTTGCTGCTACTCTGCGCACCACAACTGAGAACTTTTTTGTCTTGCACTACTGAAATACAGTGGGGTCTTGACTTGAGAACTTAATCTGTATTGGAAGGCGGTTCTCAAGTCAAAACGTTCTCAGGTCAAATCTGCATTTCCCATAGGAATGCATTGAAAACCATTTGATCCGTATCTGCTCTTTTCCGTCCATAGAAACTAATGGGAAGCTGCTATTCTGCCTTCGACCACTAGAGGGGGATATTTTGTTTCTTTTTTTCTTAGGTCAAGAAAGGTTCAGGGAAGGCAGGGAAAATACAGTCCAGGCAGTACAGTACCAGGCAGCCTGAAGACTGTCTCCCAATCCACTCTCTAAACGCTGGGAGGAGTGAGGAAGCAGACAGGCACCCTTTTCACTGGCCAACAGTTAACTGAAAGTTCAAATTTTGCACTTTCCCTGCCTCCCACATGGTTTTTTTTTTTCAGTTCTTAACTCAAATCTAAGTATGTAAGTCAAGTCAATATTTTCCTATGAGAGTGGTTCTTAAGTCAAAATGTTCTTAACTCGAGCCGTTCTTAAGTCAAGACCCCACTGTAACACCCTTGCACTGCAAACTTTGTCTGAATCCAGGAACTTTGGATCTGACCTTTGTGTGCATCTGAAATAGAAACTCGTTGAAATGCATTTCATGGTCCCTTGTAAATTCTAGGAAATTATAGTGACTCTCCATGAATGTGCCATTAACGCTGGCCAGCTTGTGTGTAATTTTGATAACAGATGCTCCCCAAGATAGATGTTTACTGCTATCCAGGTGCACACAGTCCGTTGCACATTATAGACTTGGCAGGACTGGTGTGTCTGTATGGGCAGGGGGGAAACTCTTGACATAATCTAAAATTAATACCTGCATCTTGAAAGCATTGGCTTTGCTGGATCCCTGCTATTTTCCTTTAATATACAAGTACATTATGGACACTGTGTGTAAGCACTGTAAATTATTCCATGCCATGGAGTCAGATGAGGGCCTACTGGGAATTTGGCTTCTACTGAAGTCCATCCTGCCAGGAAGAAATGAAAATTTGAAAACACAACTGGGATGAGTCTGAGGTCTTCTTGTTGCCTGAGGCAGGAAGGAAGGTGCTGCCCCCCCCCCCATGAATGAATCTGTGTACAGAACAGAAACTGCTGCCCCTTTCCCCACAGGAAAGGTTATTTCCTCATCCCAAAAAAATGGTAGCAGAAGTAGGAATGCCTCCTAGCCTCAGGTGTGGTGAAAGAGAAGAAGAGGGCCCTGCCTTCAGAGCTCTCTCACACCTGGACAAAGATGGGGAGGAAGAGCTCTGAAGGCAAATATGAGCTATCCAGAAGCAACAACAGCTCCAGGAGAAATTTGGAAGGGGAAGCACTGTAGACTAGAGCTTAAGTTTAATTTGTTACTGTATTTGTTAAAGCTGGAAACCTCCCTTCCTCCCTCAGCAGGGCCACCTCTGCACAGGCAGCCTCTGGTGGGAGCTACATGCTGGGGAGCTTCCTTCTCGTCCTTCTAACTTTCTGCTTTTCCTCTCCCTCCTCTCTTTGTCTGAGTGAAGGAGTAGCAGAGGGGTGTGTGTGTGTGTGTGTGTGTGTGTGTGTAAGTGCTATCTTTAATTGACCATTAAGAATATGAAACAAACAAAAACAAACAGCATGCTTTCAATGATAAGACATCTTCTTCAAGGCTGTGTATCAAGTTCTTGTGGGTAGTTCCAACTTACATGCTGTTATCAGTGTCCCAAATTCACATGCCTGATGATGTGTAAGCCAAGTTCACTTCTTAGATGGTGATAGTGCAGTATGCAAGTTGTTTTCAAGCTCCTTCCCAGCTATCAATTTGGAATTTATGGCCCCAACATTCCTTGAGTTGAAGCAAAGAGCTGCTGATTGCCCAGGCACAGGGTACCACTGTTACAGATCCTGTGTTCAAAGTAACATTCATATGTCATAATTAGAAGTAGAAAAAGAGAAAGAAAAACTAAAGAAGACAAAGCAAAATATGCTACTTTCTATCTTAGAAATGAATGTCCCTTGTCTTTTGTGTTACAGAGTCATTGATTAAATCATGAAAGTCCTGTGGCAAGAGCGTCACTTCACCAAGGCAAAAAACAGGAATATTGGGGGGAGGAGAAAGGATGGAAAGTGTAGTAGAGCAGGTTCCCCATTTTGCCCTTAATCATCTTCTTATAACTGCAGTGATTGGAAGATAATAAAAGAATAGGTTGCCTGCTTTGCCCTTACAAGAAGGAATCAAAGATAACTGTATCTATCACATTTCTAAGGTATCTCAGCCACTCTCATTTCCAGTGATGAATCACATCATAATAAAATATATGTTTAACAAATTACTTTTCAGCAATTATTTTCCTGTTCTTCCTTGGGGACCTCCTACTGCTTGGATCGAAGTTAATCTGTATCCACACACCCCAGGCTCCTGTTTATGGTGCCAGTCCATCTCCTGCAGCAATTGGGAGAGACAGGAATGTATTAGCAGCAGTCAGGCCATCCAAAGCTGCATTACAAGCAGAATATATATAATGGGCTAGTAAACAAAGAGTGGGGCAAAAATCCTGCTTTGTGGGCAACCAGTGACCCTTTCTGCAGGCAGAGACACAAGAGATTTGCCTTCGCATGAAACCCAGGGGCCATTTCCAGAGTCATAAATAGCCAAGTGTAGATCTTTTTCTTTCTTCTCACGTTCACCCCTAAACCTGTGCCGCCCTCTATGGAATCTTCCAAAGATTAACCCAGGGAGCTTTCTACCATGCAACGGTTGCTCCTGCACTGGAGGAATTCATAGGTAACTCTTTCAAAGCTGTCATGATAGTCTCTGGGCTCCAGAAATCAGGAAAGCTGGGAGTTTGATTTGCAACTGAGACTTGGGCTAATAGTAACCCAGAGCTGTTTTCAGGCAGACAGCTCTTTATACTTATGCATGCGTACAGCTGTTTTCTGTAGCTCTGGGACTTAGAAACCATGCCCTGCTTGTACTGTCAACTCTTTTTCTTTTAAACTCATGTTTCTTAATGACTGGAAAGGGTACAAATATCAAGAGAGGAAAAGAGACCAAAGCTTAAACGAAAGAAATATATGGGGAGGAAGTTATAGACACATCCCCATGTAGCATACCTGTAAAAGCATCATCTTTCCTTTTCAGGAACCAGCAGGACTGTAGGACTGTTGGTCTGCCTGGAGATTGAAAGTATTGCATCACATCACAAGTAATAGTACTGTCTGTTATTCATACTTTTAGAGGTAGTGGCATTCATAATGTCAATACTTTTAAAAAAAGAATTAGCAAATACACAAGTACTGTAATGACTTTTGTGGATATGGAAGAAGCAAAATTTACAAGTTACTCCCAAAACATTACCAGAGGGTCATTGCTTGTGTGAGGGAGGGAGGTTTGACCATTTATATATTTTTAAATCATCATCATGTTATAACTGCAAAGCTTGAAGAACCGCTAGGAATCATTGAGTCCAGTCCCTATCATGAGGGCATAGCGGGGAATAGAACTCCAGCCTCTGGCTCTGCCAGTAGATACCTAAACCACTGAGCTATTCAGACGTTCAGTATTTCTATTTTTTAAAATAAATAAAAAATAAATAAGAGAAACAAGTTACTGACAAGTGTCATCAAGGGTCACTTTTGTATATTAAACAATAGGCAGATTTAATGAGTTTTTTTCCCCCCCAAGTAACTAGTTTCTTAAAAGTAATGTTCCAAGCGCTGTATGAATGCAGCTCTCTCCATAACCATGTTTTGGGCCTTCCCCCCCCCCACACACACACACACGTATTCAGTGGCAGAACATTTGCATTAAATGCAGAAGATTCCAATTTCAATCAAGAGCATCTCCGGAAAAGGCAGGAAATTCTCCTGGCTTTGGAGAGTCATTAATACTCAATGTAGCTAATATTGTGTGAAATTATGAACCAGTCTTTTGTTTCAGAACCTGTTGTATGATATGAACACTACCAACTACAGGGTCAGACCATTAGGCCTGCCTGCACAATCCACACAAGAAAACGGACACTTTTTTATTTTAGCTTTTCCTGTGGTGCATCAGTCTACTAGCCACTGCCTCCCATCTTCCCCAAGTGCATCTGAGGTATCATGTGTGTCCCCTTCAATATTCATTCAGACCCATTAATGCTTTAAATTTGTTTGCTTCCTATTTTGTTTAATAATTTCATTTGTTACATTTATACCACACTGTTTTCCCAAGGAGCTCACAGCTGCATAACTGGTCCTCCACTTATTTTTATCCTCACAAGTTCACTAAATGAGTTTTACAGATGAGCATGTGGGAATCCTGGTCTCCCAGTCCTAGGCCATCTGTACACCAGACTGGCCATCCTCGCCGTAAATAAGGAAAGAAGGAGGTATTCCACATCAAGTGAAATTTCTGGACCATTTGCTTAAAAATGATGTATCTACAAGATGACTACCAGACATGGATGATAGCATAGTGCAGGCCCTAAATAGAAAAGCAGCACTTTCTTGTGCCTCTTTAGGCAATTAAATACCTAAAGTTCAAATGCCTGAAGTTTATATTTCTGTGGTTCAGTAGTTTGAACTTTTTATAGCATAGCAATAACAACAACCAAAAGCTGTTAAGATTTGAAGCTTAAATAATATTGAGTGCTATTAAAGCAGAAAATAAGCAAGTCTTTACTTCTGAGATAACGGTTTAGCTGCAAGACTTTTTTTAAAAAAAATAACTGTAAAACTGATGATTCTGAAGTTTAAATCTCTGCTCCGCCTCTGAAGCATTGCAGATTCTCCAAAGAGGTTAAGGTGCACATCAACACTTAAGCACTGCTTTCTTCTCTTCCCCTTGGAATGTGCCCATTAGGTAGCAAACCTCACATCTTACTGCTTCATGTTCTTTCTGAAACAAGTCTGAATCTTGGGAGGTATTTGCTGATTCTATCAAGGATGCAAAGGTAAATGGACAGTGACTGATTCAATTAACCGATAACATCTATTACTACCATGCCAAACAATCCACTTGCCGTAAGTAACAAGATGAGCAAACAGGAAGATACACACATGCTATTTTTCCTGGAGTTTTCCTCCCTGATTTATGTGCTGGTCCAAGGTGAACATTTATAGATAATGTCAAAGGAGGAAGGAAATAGCTTTAAATATCTTAAATGAAAAAGGAGCTCATTTGTCTTGGGGGGGGGGGGAAGCTTTTATAAAGCTAGCCGTTTCTGCAATAATTTGTCATGTTTTGGAAGATGTACAACAGGCCATCGAGGAGAGACTCCCAAAGACACCTCCTCCCCTAGGAACAGTGTAGGGCAGTGGTTCTCAACCTTGGGTAACCTGGGTGTTCTTAGACTACAACTCCCAGAAGCATTCACTACCAGCTATGCTGACCAGGGTTTCTGGGAGTTGCAGTCCAAGAACATCTGAGTTACCCAAGGCTGGGAACCACAGGTGTAAGGGAAAAAAATGAGTTTTCCTTTCAAGAGCCTAGTGGTTTGGTCCCATTTGTAGTCATTACCCACCCTTATCTAGGACTTTTTTTAATGCTTCACAAATGAGACACTGCAAACACAAGAAATAGGACAAAACATTGCAATGAGTCAATAATTAACATCCATCCCCTTCCAAATGTGTAAGGGGTTTGAGGAATCCAGAGATGTATCCCCTGGCAAAAATTACAGGAGCAGCCCTTCATTCAATTTAATTTTGTGTCGTTCTGTTAGTTGTTTATTACATTTCGGTCCACCTTTCAACTACTGAATATTGCTCAGAATAATCAATCATCATAAGATATAACATGTGACAACAAAGTGATTACAAATTTAAGGGGAACATACTTGATTCTGTTGTTGTTTAGTCATTTAGTTGTGTCCGACTCTTTGTGGCCCCATGGACCAGAGCATGCCAGGCCCTCCTATCTTCCACTGCCCCCCAGAGTTGTGTCAAATTCATGTTGGTTGCTTTGATGACACTGTCCAACCATCTCATCCTCTGTCGTCCCCTTCTCCTCTTGCCTTCACACTTTCCTAACATCAAGGTCTTTTCCAAGGAGTCTTCTCTTCTCATGAGCTTCATACCATTTTTTGCACTCTCCTCTTTCACCCTCATTAAGAGGTTCTTTAATTTCTCTTCATTTTCTGCCATCAGAGTGGTATCATCTGCACATATGAGGTTGTTGATATTTCTTCTGGCAATCTTAATTCCATTTTGGGATTCCTCCAGTCCAGACGTTCACATTATGTATTCTGCATATAAGTTAAGTAAGCCGGGGGACAATATACAGCCTTGTGGTACTCCTTTCCCAATTTTGAACCAATTAGTTGTTCCATATCCAGTTCTAACTGTTGCTTCCTGTCCCATGTATAGGTTTCTCATGAGATAGATAAGGTGGTCAGGCATTTGACCTGATCAAGTATGTAATTGATCCTACATACACAAAAATGTTGATTTATTCCATTTTTATACAATGCAGTAGATTGAAACTTTCATGGGGGGCATAAAATACTCTACAATCCACTTTTTAAAAATTCTCATGCATCAAAATTAAACATAACTTTTCAAGCACTGTCATCAACTTTATGTATGGCCTGCCAGCTGCTTGACTCCATCTCTCATTCCTCATTTTTCATGTTGAAATGTGCAGCAGAAAGTAGACAGCTGATCAAGATTCAAGCAGACCACAATTTATGGCTCGTGGGTTGCATTTGGCTTGGTAGGTCACAGGTTTGGCAGACCTAGACAACACATCACTACCATATGATTTCTGTCTCTGTGTGTTTTTTAAAAAGTAAAACAAACATGTGGACACAATCCACTAAACCTAAATTCAAAAGGTAAAAGATTCCAAAGAGAACTATGCCCTTAATCTGTGAACACGAAGGGACCTGAGGTCCTTGCTATATCTGAGAGAAAGTTGAGTCATTTCACTTGAATAGAACTAATTTGAACACATCACTCAAACAGTTGTGGGCCTGGTTGTCATGGTAACAAAAAAAAGCTAAGTATACTTTCCCTATCTAGTGTAACTTGTCAATTAAATGAATATTCTTGGAGATTTTAATGAAAACAGACACTTGTCACTTTCTGGCAATGGTCTAAAATTATACATTTGAAATATTTTTGTAAGCTTCAGCTGTTTATTTTAAGTTACAGTCCCTAAATGATTCTGACAGAATGGCTTTCCCTCCCTCCCCCTCCCCTCTTCCCTTTTGAAAGAAAGCAACTGCTCTGTTGAAAGGAGAAGCATAATTATACCACAATCCCATGAATGATATTAACATTTAGAGTGTACATTGTCAGCACGAAGCATTGAAGTGTAGGTGTTGCTGTAGGTAAAAGCCCCAAATTCCCAGTCACGCACCAAATTAAGGACACTTTTTCTTCCTTTATAAATTGAGCATCAGAATGACGAATTGTCCATCCTCTTGCACTCCCACTGTTTTCCCATTGCAATTCCTTGACATTTACACGTAGATTATTCAGGGGATTTCCATAACAGTGGGATTTTTTTAAAAAAAAATGCTACATTTTATTATTTGTTGACTGAGTTAGAAAATTTCTGTCACGGATGCCAAAGATTGCTCGTGTTTTGAGATTTGGAGCTGGGCAGTGTATTAGATTGCAGCCTTAGGCCTCAGAGCGCTCCTCATGCATAAAATGGAATGTCGCCCCTCATGGATGGAAGCTCGTAAAAAGTTCCTGGATTGGTCAATCTTGGTATAAGTAGTAGAAGCCTTGTGTTTTGTCTTAACTCTGCTGTGATCTCCAGTAACTATGCTGCTTGTCCTAAAAAGGTGGCTTCAGTTACTGCCCACCTCATGTAGCAAAATTGATTGTATGGGTCCAGAAGATGAATGTTAACTATCATATTGTGCTTCTCGAAGGACACTTATATAGGATTAGTATAGTAACCCTCAGTCAAAGTCACATCCTGTACCCCTTTTTCAACTCTACCCTGATCTTAAGAGTGTTTAGAAGGTCAGATATTTAATAGCAGATGTTACAACCTGAAACCTTTCAGGGCTTGAAAAGTGATGTGACATGGGTGTATATGTAATACAATCCCACATCGCCTGCCCACCCAGAAGTCAGGCAGATCTTTACATCTTCACAGCAAGAATTTTCAGTAGCACTTATAAGCATATATTGCTGAATATGCTTACATGCTTTACATGTGCATGAAACCAACCATGAAGCACACACAAAAACAATCAATCAATCAATCAATCAAATAAAACACCACCTCGCAGTTGGGCCATTTCATGGGTTATATTGAGATGTGTTTTTGAAGGCTTACACAGCTAGGTTCCAATGGCTGTTGTGGGTTTTTCGGACTGTTTGGCTGTGTTCTGGAGGTTTTTCACCAGTCTTTGTAGCCGCAATCCTCAGAGGACAGGAGATAGAATACTGTGTGTTCTGGAGTAGTGTGTGGGATTGTTGAGTATTTGTAGCTGTGGGATCAGGGGTTTTGCTCTTTCCTGTGATCAGGTTGTTTTTTGTTCTGGGTGTTTTGTTGTGATAAAGGGGGAGATTATTTTTCACTGTGATTGATGGGTGTCTTTGGCTAGTCTATTGTGTGCAGTGATCACTGGTCCTTGTGGCTGGGTAGAGTTCATTGACCTTTATGCAGGCTATATTTTTCAGTGCTGGGAGCCAGGCTTTATTGATTTTTAGACTTTCTTCTTTTTTGTTGAAACTGTGCTGGTGTTTGTGGATTTCAGTGGCTTCCCTGTATAGTTTAACGTAACAATTGCTGGTGTTGTCCAGTACTTCTGTCTTTTGAAATAGGACTTCATGTCCAGCTTGTTTCAGGGTGTGTTCAGCTACTGATGATTTTTCCAGTTGTTTTAGTCTGCAGTGTCTTTCATGTTCTTTGATTCTGGTCTGGATGAAATGTTTTGTGGTCCCAATATATACCTGGCCACAACTTCAAGTTATCCGGTATACTCCTGCAGTGGTGAGGGGATCCCTTTTGTCCTTTGCTGGCTGTAACATTTGTTGTATTTTTATGGTGGACCTGAATACTGCTCGTAGGTTGTGTTTTTTCAACAGTTTCCCCATGCAGTCCAAGACCCCTTTGATGTATGGCAAAAATACTTTATTTGTGGGGGGCTGTTTTTCTTCTTCAGTTTGGTGTTGTTTTCTCACTTTGATGGCTCTTGTGATTTCATTATTGGAATAGCCATTTGCCTGTAGGGCCCAATTCAGGTGGAGTTCAGTGTTGACTGGCGAAACGTTAGGAAGAAAAACCTCCAGAACATGGCCAAACGGCCTGAAAAACCCACAACAACCATATATTGGGATGCTCTGGATAAACATGCCTGTCCAGAATGAAATGAAACACCAAATTATTCTTGATGTTGGAGATTCATACACATATTGTGCAATTTGGAACTTTCAGGAGCAGTAAAATGGCCCCTGCATCATTTGGTGGTGCCAACTCTGCAGGGAGACTTCACCTCACTCTCCTCCCCACCCCCGTCAAATATTGGATTTTGGATGTCCAATTTATGGCCTCCCAAAGCAGGTCATTCCAGGAGAGTGATCTTTAGCTGAAGAAGAAGAAGAATTTAAAGTAGTACCATCCAGGTAGGCCTGATGATGATTATCATGATTATGATTTTTTTTTTTTTTTTTTTTTTTTTTTTTTTTTTTTGCTATCTGTACTGGCTTCTGCTGATGAATTTATGATTAAATGGTTTTCAATACATTCCTATGGGAAATGCAGATTCGACCTACAAACTTTTTGACTTACAAACTGCCTTCCAATACGGATTAAGTTTGTAGGTCGAGACCCCACTGTACACCACTACTTCACTACTCCACATCCCCTGAAGATCCAATGCCAGATGTAGAAAGGTTTCAAAACTGACACAGTGTGGAAGGACACCTCTTTAGAATATCACTTCAGAAATGCAGCAAATGCCCGAATCGTTGTCATAGCATAAAGCTATGACTTTTGCATGGGACTCTATTTATCACACATAGTTTTAAAACAAAATGTCAGAGCTTTCCATAGAAGTCAGTGAGCTTGTCACCCACAAAATCAGAACATGCTACAGTAAACTCTAATAATCATGATCAAAAAGCAATAACATAACAACTAGCATGGAAATTTAAAGTGAGATAATGAAGCCCCAGTGGGGGAAACACATTAGTTAGCTGGTTTATTGAAGCGTGTGCCTCTGATATGTTATTGATTACAAAACAGTCCTCCCCTGAGGCTCATCCACATTTCAGTGAAGTTGCTCGTGAGTCATGGATCAAACAATCTAAAACAAAACAAAACAAAAAACAGATGAGCAATAAGGCTCATATCACCACCAACATATAAATCAGTCAGGAGGAAAACAACAGTTCAGTTTGTGTCAATAACAGCACTTTAAGGAATATGAACATCACATATTATTGTGGTGAGCACTGAGGAAGTGAGCAGCCTCAGGAAAACACTTGTCTTTTTTTTCTACTAAAGACCTCGTTAGCGAGAGCATGCAGGGAAATGAAGGACTGGTCTGTTCGAAATACAGCACTACCTTCTCTCAGGTCACTTGCCACTGATTTTATTGCATCTGAAAATGGTTTTAGTGCAGGCAATAAAAGTAAGGGCACTGCAGAGAGTTTAGCTTGCTGTGAGACACTCAGAGTCATCCCTGATTTCCTGCATGATAAGCAGAAAATTAAAACCAAGACTGTAGCCTGGAAAAATTATAGCCCATGGACATTTTTCAGCATAACATAGGTTCACAAATATGAGAGCCTTCTCTCTGAAAAGGTTTGCCACAAGACCGAATAATTCAGTGACAAGACTGCAAAAATAATGTGGCTGTTCATCCAGTAGTAAGTCACAACTACACTATGCCCATTGAATCAATGGAACTTACATAGGTGTTGATTCACAAAATTCTGCAACTTTGTTGAAGTTTGGGTTTTGGATGTCTGAGTTACACACCCACAAGTAGAGCCCCCCAGGAAAGTTTCCCCCAGGCATATAGAGACACCAAAATGACACAGAAGCTTCTACTGACTCTCCTCTACAATTTCTCCACGATTGGTGGGCTTCAGATATCTGAGTTATATGCTCATAAAGTGGGTCCCCCCAGGAAAGTTCCCTTTAGCAGCTGGCTTGGGGAAACCCAATCTTCACCAAACTGGGAGGATTGTAGAGGGGAGTCAACAGAAGCTTCCCTGCAATTTTTGTGTCTCTAGGTGCCTTGGGAGGCATTTTAGACCCAAACAAATCAATGAATCAAATATTGCTAAAATGTGCTGATTCATATTAATTGGGGGCACTGATTCATATGAATATTAATTGATGAATTAGTGATTTTTCAACAAATTTGATTATTCATTTTCTAATTTGTGTCCATCTCTGCTCAGTCCTTTACCTCCCATTTATTATGGGATGTCATTGTATTCCTGATAGGATTTGAATTTATCCATCAGTGACTGAATCCATTTATGTGAAAGAGTACACAGAAAGGTTACTCTAAAACAGAAAAGCAGCACCCCTGAATATGGTAGCCCAGGCTAGCAGATAGAAAGCAAAGTTCACTGTTTCCATTAAATAAAAACCTTGATCATTTATTAATATGCATATGATATAATCTAAGATGTGTAGTCAGTGTATTCATTTGACCTGTCACTTAACAGTGAAACTTGAACAATCCCTTCTGTGTATACCTCATCATGTCCCATAATAATATTGCTTCTATCATAACTTGTTTGAAGAATCATAATTACCCAAAATGGCATACTTTCTTTCTCGATATATAATCAGGCCATCTGCTATTCCAGTGCTGTCACACTGGAATTTGCGCCATGAATTTGGCTCTCCTGAAAACATTATGATAAAAATAAAACTATTCCCTACCTTTGGCTAGGAGTTGATCTGTTCACTTTTTTCAAAGTGTAATTATAAAAGCTACCAAACAGCATCTACCATCAAGTTCATCACATTGCTCTGTACATACATGAGTTTGTGTTCATATATGAATGAGGACACTCAGTAATACTGGTTTCCATAGTATGAAATGGACAGATTTTCAGACAGAAATAATGAATATATGTGATTAGACTGGGATCTGTATTACTGAATGTGCACAGTGTCTTTTTTATTACAAATATGAAAATTTACCAAGGACAGGAACAGAACATTTAAATATGGAAAGGCATACGCTTGACATATTTTTAATGTACAAAACAAACAGCTGGACAGCTCAGTGGTTTAGGTATATGTCTGCAGAACCAGAGGTTGGGAGTTTGAATCGCCACTGTGCCTTCTTGACTGGGGCTGGACTTGATTATATGATCTCTTTCTGCTCTGCAGTTCTAAGATAAATTCTAAGATAATTAAACACATTATTCAGGTTGGCCCTTCCATTAGATAAGGTGTTAAATAGTGCATGGCAACAGAGATACCCCCATACCTTCTTCTCCCTTAAGAATGGAGCCAAGTGTGCTACACAGACTCTTATTCACCCCCTAAACTTGCATGTCCCATTCAAGTATGGTAAGAGACCTTATGTCAGGGAACATATAAGAAGATTCAGCTGTAAATCCAGTTGGCTTCTTTATGTGATCTGGGAAGAGAATACCATCTTGTCCTTTGGCTGAGACAGCAGCTGTTACACACTATACTACAGTCAGAAATTCAGTAGAGGAAATCAAGTTGTCATGATAAAAGGCTGCCAAAGTTTAAAAACTCTGCCAACATCAAAATAGGGATTGAGGAGCTAAGGACAAACTAGGCAATCCATCTATTCCATAACTTTATGTCCTGCATGAGTGAAAAACATACTAGTAACCATAATTAGTCATTTGAAGAATACTTGCTTTCACTGATTTTGATGTCTTGACACCATCCCAGTGAAGAATCTGCCAATCTTACGAGATGTCTTTTATTGAAAGACAGAGAAAAAGTTTCTTTATGATCTGTATAAGCACATGTACTGTAGCAAGCACTGCAGGTACTATGTTTTGCAGTCTTCACTGGCAAGGAGAAGTGTGGTATGTTTCCTCATTCTTATCTCCAAGTAGGAAACAAGGGAGGATTTATAGATACACAGGATGCTGCCTTATATAAAATCAGTATACTGGCTCAGTATTCTCAACTCTCCAGGGCTTCAAGCAAGATTCTTTCCTAGTCCTACCTGGAAACACTGGGGATTGAACTTGGGACCTTCTGTATGCAGAACAGATGCCACACCAACAGAGTCACAGCTCCTCCTAGTTAGTCTGGCTGCTGGGCAAACACAGTATTCTAGGAACACCTCTTTCCTTCCAGCTAAATGCCATCTCTCCCACTTATTGTGTGATATGCAAGGGGACCAGAGTTCCAGCATGCCGTAGGTGCCATCTGGTTTTAAAACAGTTTTTTTGAAACCCTGTGAAAGTGAGCTTGATATTTTCTTTCACCATGTATTTGCACTCCTAACAGAACCTATCATCCACATTTTTCGAATCCTGGGTGGCAGCAGGAGAGGGAAGCAAAGCATAAGATTGGAGCACCATGTTTCAGACTGCAGTTATGATATGCATCTCAGAAGAGGAAAACATAGCTGAATTTCCTCAGCTCCAGTAACTGCATAAGGGTTAGCCACAATATTAGTCTCTCCTTTTGTTTGTTGGCTGATTTATTTCAAATTTCTGCAGAACTGCCTTCATGTTATATTGTCATGCCCACACAAGCCTTATCTAAAGGAGTTATCTACAGCTACTGCAGGTCTACATGTGCATGAACCTGCTTCCGTTTTATTTGCGAAGCTTCCTAGTCTGACCGACTACTTTATGAGATAATGGAAGAAATATCTATCTGCTTTAAAACCTCTTCTACTACAGTCTGTTCTTCCTAGCATTAGCAGGGAAACTGTAATTTTTTTCCCATTTGCATGGATGTATTGCCTTTTCTGTAGCTTCCATGTGGGCGTTTCTTCAGCTTTTTGAATCTATTATTCCATTTGGCTGTCTCGCCACATTTTTGACATCCTAAAAAGATCAGTGTTTTTATTCACAAAAGAAAGCTATTTCCTCTATATCTCACTAAAGAGGACTCCTTAACTTTTACCCCAAAGCAGCCCTTTGACAGTTACCCATTTTGCATGTTTTTTTGTTGTTGCTGCCATATAACATGGGCAAACCCATGAAAAGAAAAATAATACTGAAGTTACAGGCAGCAGAAAACTGGTTGGGGTCCCCATTGACATCAATGGCAAATGTAAAGAAATTGAAGGCACAGAAAAGAAGGAATTAACTAGTTTTGAGTAAAGAATGAAACAAATGCAATTGTAATGAATGTGTAATAAAGTGACTTAGACTTTTAATAAAGGAAACAAATAGAGTAAAGGAACAATAAGAATAAAAAAATCTCCATTTACTTCACATAACATGTAGTTGTAGAAATCTGCAACACCTTGTTTACAGCCTGAAGTACAATCCAGACAGAGCTTTCTTTCTTTCTTCTGCCGTTTGCATAGACTGTACCATTTGTGTGAACTGTGTCTGTGTATTGTATATGCACAATGGCATTTGCCAGTCTGCATTCCATAGCATTGACAGATTTTGTCTAATTACTAGAAACCATGAAGCCATGGGTACAATCCACACATGGTTGTAGTACTCCACAAAAAATGTTACCTCTGGCCATACTTTTGGTGCCCAAAATTGAGGAGATCACATGAGGCCACAGTCCTGTATAAATAGGTCTCTTCTCTGTAGAACACAGATGTAGACCCTTTTGTTGTTGTTGAAGGCTATATCCCCTCAGAGATAACCTGCCTCTGGTCGCCTCCAGGCAATGGGCAGAGGCAGAATGGGCAATGTGTGGGACTGTAGCCCAAACTGAGTGGGTGGAGCCACATGCAAAGATATGTGGGGATTCATAAAACCACAGAATTAGATATCTCTTGCTTATTTACTCACGGCACCACGCCATCACTGAAAAGCTTGGAAACATTATATTTTTAACTATAGCTACCAAAATTTGCTAACCAGCCATAGCAGTGGGAGTATTGGGAACTGTAGTCCTTCAAATTAGGCTAAGACCTAGGTTTGGCACTTGGCTCAAAAGTGCCTCACCCCAATCTACAAAATGGCTGCCTGTCTCTTTGTATAAGGAAGAAATTGTGCATCTGGAACAATAACTTCTATTAAAAACCCTCAGTCTTGACAAATCAAATCCAACTTTTGCACATCCTTCGAGCAGAGAAGCTGCTGCTACTCAGTGCATAGTTTAGTGTTGCTTTCTGTCTCTATAACATCTTGAACTGTGGGGTTTTCTATTAATATTAGCTTGACTTGACAGAAAGCTCAAGAGAACGCAGTAAGAAGTATAACTGTGGGATATAGCAGTCAGTAACTAGGATGCAGTATCTGAAAAGGAAGAAGTCATCATATAGCCAGGGGAAGAAACAAATTTCAATTACTTTGGTGAGAACTAGAAATGGGTTAGAGACTTCAGAGCTCATAAATAAATCATTATAGGTAACATAATATAGTAGTAATAACTATGTGCCAGTCAGTTCTGATTTATGGTAATGATTCTCAGGGTTTTCTAGGTATATAGAGTACTCAGAAGTGATGTACAGTACTATTCCCTTCTTCTTGGGGCACCCTTGGACTGTGCAACTTTCCCAAAGCTATATAAGCTGCCTCTTCTCCCAGAAGGTACAGAGGGGAATTGAACTCTCATCCCATAATCCAACATACTGAGCTATCTAGCCAGCACAGGTAACATAGCTGCCTGTGACTAGTCACTTTGGGGGCAACAAGTAACATAAGAAGTGATGTAACCAGTAGTTTAAAAGTTTTTAGGTGTTAACATGTAACAGTTGAGTAACTTAATTAGGTAACTTAGTTTTAAGGCTTTTTAGAGGCACATTGACAACATTTAAAAAAGGTTTATGCCATTATCTTCACAATCATAAGCAGCTAAGATTTTTGTTTGTTTGTTTGTTTTGTTTTGTATCTTTTATTTTCACACACACAAAAATCAGAGATATAGTATTAGATATGGCCACTAGGGGAAACCAAAGAGTATTGCACTGTGGGTCTTTTTGTGTTTTGGCCTGTTGGTAAAAAGAACACGTGACAATACTGTGCAGTGCAATATGTTTCAAGTTCAAATTTCAAGTTTATTTAGGTTTAATAGCCCATGGGCCATACACCATGTCAAGCTTTAAAGTTTAAAATATGTTAAAACTGAAACTTGTCACATCTACAACACAATTTTTGCAAAGACTGCTCAACAGTACTTTTGTGGTATCTGAGAAGGCTGAATATTTTTCAGTAGCCATTTTTGGAGGAATTGTTCTCTCACTGTAAAATATGGTATGGTATGGTGTGTTAAGTTCTAACAGGGAACAGGCACAGTAACATTGGCCTGGGGGGGTACCTTGAGAAATCATCCCCTCATCTGAGCCATTGGGAGCACATTGTAAGGAGAAATCATACATGATTGTCTTAGCTTTGGAACTGTCAGGATGTTAAGATAAAAGAAGCAGATTAAATTTGATAGAATATTTAATTTTCTGGTGAAGTGGGGAGCATTTCTGCCTCACATCTTCTTCTGCCTGTTCTAGTCTTGCAGTCCAATAAACTACTTATACAACTGGAGCAATAACAATAACAGCAACCTGTCTGGAGAATTAGTTATGAGAAACACAACTTTTAAAATATACAATTCAGAACTTTGACAAGTTGGAACGTAATGGTTACCAATGTTGTATATTTATTTATTTACTATTACTGACATGTTGTTGCCTTGTTAAATAATGGTGCCTGAGGCACTCTGATGTCTCAGTATGCTTGCTGATGAATTTAAGTCTCAGAAGCAACAAGTAACAGAAAGTGGATGTGGGGGATAATCCCACAACAAAAGAAGATTCTTGTCCTTTGCATTCACATCCTATTCCAATTAAAGGGCCCCCTGAGACAGATGCTTCTATTCTAAAACAGGTCTGGGGAATCAATGAGCCTCCAGATGTTGTTGGACTGTTGCTGGATCACCAGTCTAGCCAAAGGTGGGGTATGATAACAGTAGCAAATCACCATTAACTGGAGGTCCATAGTTTCCCCCCCCCCCCGGTTCTAAATGCTCCTGTTGTTTATTTATTTTCTAATGTGGCCCAGAATGTGTATACATGGATTCAAAATTTTCCTAGTTAAGATACGGCATTTAGGATTGGGCTGCTTATTTAATAATGTGTTCCAGGTATGCTAAGGAAGTGGGGATAGAGAATGTACTGTATTTGCCGGTGTACAAGATGACTTTTTAAGCCCCCAAAACATGCCTCCAAGTGGGGGGCAGTCTTATACCCCGGGTGCACTTCATTTGGGCCAGGAAGGAGCCGCCACCGCCGTTGTGTGAGGCCGCACTGGCTGGGGAGGAAGGCAGGCAGGCAGGCAGGCAGTCGGTTGGGATGGAGGGAGGGAAGCAGAGCCATGCCTGAGCGGCCAGCGGCGCATGCGCTCACCCGCCCAGCCGCTTCCCCCTTCCTTGCCCTCTCGCACTCAGCCAGCTCACTCACCCGCCTGCCCGCTGCCCGCATGGTCGCCTCCTCCTCCTCCTCCCAGCCGCTTCCCCCTTCCTTGTTTCCCCTCTTCCTCTTCCTCCTCCTGCCGCCGGCCATGAACTTCCCCGTGAGTGACGCGGGGCCCTGCTGGCCAGGGAGGAAGGCAGCCGGGCAGGCAGGCAGTCGGTTGGGATGGAGGGAGGGAAGCCGAGCCATGCCTGAGCGGCCAGTGGTGCGCGCTCTCGCCAACCACCCGCCCGCTTCCCCTCTTCCTCTTCCTCCCACCACCCACCCAGCCTCTTCCTCGCCCTCCTCCCCACTGGCCATGAACTTCTAGGCGGGCCCAGGCAGAGCCCTGGGCAGCCGCCGGCACCGCCACAGGAGAGCCGTCCACTCTATATTTTGAGTGGAAAAGTTGGGGGGGTCGTCTAATACGCCCAGTCGCCTTGTACGGTGGCAAATACGGTATAAAGAGCTCGTGCTACTCTTATACTATGAAGCATGTAACATCTAAGTGTGGGATATATGCCCACTTACTCTTTTGCATGTTTTGGATTGGCCTGAGGCCCAGGGTCGCTGCCAGAAGGAAGAAAGTGTATGTCATACATATATCAGCTGACTGACTTCAGTTAGTATGATGGTGACAATGCAGCATCCTGTAGTGCATGGGAATGTAATTTGGTGTCTTTGGGGGCATGGCAGGCTGCCTAGCACACACAGCTCTGTCCTCAAACACCTGGCCTCTGCATCCTCAGATCTTGCTGCTGAGACATTGGTCTTCTTCTGCCTCATGGTATGGTCAGCCCTGACCAAGTGAGACCATCCAGCTACCTAGTGGTATACGTATCATCCATGAGTGAGTGGATACATACATATTGGGAAGGAAAGAATTATTCTTCATTTGTAAGGAACAAATAAATGAACTAAATATGGTTTGTGAGCAGAGGAGAGATGGTGACCTTCTCAAAATTTGGGAGCCAGGTAACTCTCCCTCCCAGTTCATAAGCCAACTCTAGGGTGCATACCAGGTTTCCAGAAGACAAAGACTAATTCTGAATGTGACAGTGGTGGCCTAGTCCTAGCTTCTAACATGAATCTCATGACTTTCTAGGATGTTCCAGCTGAAGAGGCAGCTTCGATAACAATCAAACCAGGAGCATTAAGTCTTAATGGCTAAGGTCTAAGCCTGCATGTTGAGATAATTTCCCTGATGCCAACTATTTAAAAACTGACTACTGATTAGAAGCCTATCTTAGCATCTTGGTCTCTTATTCTTTGAAAGTGGCATGCTAGATCACAAATACAGTTAAGGTATTTGAATCACCAGTCTGGGATATTTAAAGACAACAATAGGATTTTTTTTTTCCTGGCACTGTCTTACTAATGAAGGCCTGCTTTACTATACATCGGTGGATAATTTGAACAGGGATTGGTGTAGCCAACCTCTCCTTGAAAACAGTTTAAAAATATCAGTGAGTGGGTCAAACAAAAGCAAACATTCAAACACTGTCCATGGCTAATGATCACTCTAAAAAAATATGAAATCTCTATAATATTAATATGGAGCCATTATTTGAAACGAAAGCCAGTGTGATACAGTGGTTAGAGTGACAGGCTAGGACTCAGGAGACCTGGATTCAAGTCATTACTCAGCCATGAAATTTCTCTGCAGGGTGGCACTGGTAAACCACTCCTTGAACGCCTCACGTACTTCAAAATCCTATTAGAGTCATCTTAAATTGGAAGCAATTTGAAGGCATATAACAAACCCACTATTTGGAATGGATTTAGGACCCATACTGAGCAGATTGACACTGGTCCAGAAGCCCCACACAGGCATCAAAAAGTGTGTAGAATAGTCATGCAGAGAAAGGAGTTTCATAGCCCTCTATGAAGGGCAATAAATCTGAATAGCCTATGTGGGCTCCCCTGCTTCACCTCTACCTTCCATGTAAAAGAGGACAATGGAAGGGATGGGGGGAGAGTATGATTAGACCACACACCTCTACAGTGCAGTATTGTAAACACCTAATAAAATAGGGCTAGAGTGCAAATCCTGTTGCCACCTCCTGACATTACCCAGTAACAAAGCATTTTCTGTTTAAAAAATATCTCACATTCCATCAAATACTAGTGTGCTCTCTCCACTGTAGCTGGAAAGGTATTTTCTCAACCACAGAATGTTGTACAGTACTGGACTGCCCCTTTTATAATGCATAGTATTTGGTGATGGATTGGTCTTTCTGAAAAACCCGTGAGAACTTTGCAGGTTTGGGAAAGATCTGTTTCTATCGACACCGGAAACTGGGAGTACTGCTTTGTTGATATGGCTCACTATGGCTGCCTGCATTTTTGATTCACTTTTTGGGTATAGCTGTGCTGACTTTTAATGAAAAGCACCTCCACTTCAAAAGTGGCCACCACACCACTGCTTGTATGCTGTGCTCCACCCATAGTGTGCTCACTTAGTTCTTGAGGTTTGTGTGTTCTTTCTGCAGAGATGAATGCATAAGATCACACTTGAATACAATCTATTTCTACAATCTCAGCACTCTTTGTAAGTGGGAGAACTGCAACCTGTTGAAAATGTGAATGTTATGGAGGCAATTAACTACAATAGTGCTAACACTGTCCTTATATTCAAATTCCTTAGGGTCAGGGTTCCAGATGATATCTAATGAATGAATTAATATTTCAGTTCTAACAGCCTAAGCAATTGATTTTTGGATTCTTGAAGGCTCAAAGGACAAAACAGGGAATTCAATTAATGTAATGTTTCATTTACCAATGGCAGAGAAGCATTTAGCAGCTTGACAGTGAAAACAGAAAGATATATCACTAATTAAAATGTGGGAGTACAAGTGTTAAAGCATTATCAGATATTTGAAAATCTGATAATATCTTATTAGAAATGAAAAACTTGAAAACCCAATACATTTTTGGCATTAGAGGAAACCGGGGGAATCTCAGATATATTTATTTGGTGTATTGGGTTTCTTTTGGCAGACCCTCACTCATTTTCAGGCCATTCAGGTATCTAACCTACAATGAATGATACTACTTTATATCCGTCATCCTCATGACCAATTCACCATCAATGGTCATGGCAAGATGTTGCCAGTGCCCATTGCTACCCTTACCATCAACAAGTTCTTCTCAGATCAAATAACCTTTGGGGTGCGAGAAAGGATGCTGGTTGGCCTCAGAAATGGGTGAGCCAATTATATATATCTGGGTCAAAGGAACTGAATCCAAATGAAGAAATTTCTATGAAATCTGAAATGCTGGGGTTCCTCTCATTCGTTAAACCGGAGGCTGTGTTTTGAATTATGAACTGAAGAATCCAAAAATGAATGAAAGAGCTCCTAAAATCCAAATCATTCAGATTATAACAAATATTTTACATTTGTTATAACCTGTAAGTCCCATCCCTAGCGGTGGCAGTGATGCAAAGAGGCTGGTGCAAATGGAACCACAGAAATGCTTGCCTCCAGTAATTGCCTTAGATTACATATCATTGTTCCATTTTGTATAAATTATATAAATGGAAAGACTGAAGTGCCAAAAAAGTGCTCAATGTTCACATGTAGTAGAACCAATAGCTTCCACCAGCATGAACTATCTCTATGCAATGAGCTGAAGATGCAGGAAAAGAAAATTAAAAGATTTGGTAGATAAGTAGTGAGAACAAGAGAGAAATACAAGTTGGGGTAGTCTCATTGTATTTCATTTTTCATGGTAACATTCCTGTACCTTTACTCCAGGAACGAACAACCTGTGTGTCCCTTCACCTTGTTGGACTGTTGCTCCTACCATTTCTCACCACTGTTTATGATTGTTAAGGTTGATGGCAGTTGTACTCAGACAACATCTGGAGTGCTGGACGTTGCCCAACCTGACTTAACAGCTGCAAGCAAGGCAGACATAAAGAAAGCTAGGACTTCCCACCAAGGAGATTACTGAAACTTGTGCTGTTTAGTTAGCTAGTAGCAGACAATGTAATCTCTTCTCTTTTTTCAGTTTCTTTCAAAATCCATCTTAAATTTCATTCTCACACCAAAGCTTCTGTAGTAGAGAAAGCTTAGAGACAGTGACTTGCCCAAGGCCACTCGCAAGCTTCAGGGCTAAGCAAGGATCTCTGCTGTGTTGGATTTCATTATTTCTTCTGGAAAAAATTCGAAGAGAAGAAGCTCTTAAAAGAAATCTCACAAATAAGTTACAAGTATGGCAATAAGTGTTTCAGGAAACCATACAAACTTCTCTCCTAGACTTTTGATATTACATTTCCACTGACCTCCAGAGAAAGATGTGGTCCTCCTAAAAAAAAATGCACCATCAAGAGAGGTTTTTTTTAGTTTTATTGCAATCAAAATAAGCCACCTCCTGACATTACCTGGATACAAAGTGCTTTCCATCAAAATCTCATATTGCATCGAATTTGCTTCCAGGTCTGCATAACTATATTTTAGTCCTTAATTTTGGATTCATATTTGATGGGTTTTCTGAGCCTTGTCTCCACTTCTGTTTTGTAGCCATATTTTAGGCTAGGCTAAACCTTTGGAAAATAAAAAGCACAACTTGCCAAATGCTGAAAAGTGCCTGCCACCAGGACAAGCATCTAGGTGGACTATCTGGAAATCACTGAACAGACCTTGAAGCAAAGCAGGAAGATCAAAGAATAATTAAGTAAAATGGGATTACTTGGATACAAGACAAATTTTCTGTGACCGTGGTGAAATTTAATCAATACAGTACTTATCTGCATGCAATTTATGCCCCACCACACGTACAGAAGAAGATCTAGCAAACGCTTCTGGTCAAAAATAGTCTAATTATCCAAACATTTTAATTTGTTTTTAATTTTAATGATATTTCATTTACAGTATTTCTATAATTTTAAATTGTACAATAGGTAAAGGTTCCCCTTGACATTTTAGTCCAGTCGTGTCCAACTCTAGGGGGCGGCACTCATCCCGCTTTTCAAGCCATAGAGCCAGCGCCTGTCCAAAGATAGTTTCCATTGTCATGTGGCCAGCGTCACTAGGGAACACATTTTACCTTCCCACCGAGATGGTACCTATTTATCTACTCGCATTTACTGTACATGCTTTCGAACTGCTAGGTTGGCGAGGAGCTGGGACAAAGCAACGGAAGCTCACTCCGTCACGTGGATTCAATCTTACGACTGCTGCTCTTCTGACCCTGCAGCACAGGCTTCTGCGGTTTAGCCGACAGCGCCACCACGTCCCCATAAATTCTACAATGCTGTGTTACAAATAAAGAATAAAGCTATATTTTCAGTCTGTTTTCTAGTAACCGCATTTAAAACAGTCTTCCTGAATCAGTCATGTTCCTATGAGATGGGTGGAGCTTTGTTTGCTGAAATATGTAAAATAATTCAAGCCGAGAAGAAAACATTAGATAAAAGTAGAATCTTACCTATAATCTCTTGTTAGGAGCAGGTGGGTGGGAGGAAGGATCCCATCAGGGACTCATGTATTATATAAAATGGGATCCTAGTTACTGAAATGTCATTTTCTCATCCTCAAAGTGCTTGTCAGATTCTCCTCTCTAGGTAACATTGTATGATTGCAAGCAAAAGGGCAATAGAGTTTCCTCTATCATTTGCCTAGCTATCACCTCTGTTTCTCTCTGTTGTGGGGTGAGTCAGGTAGGGAGCCCAGGCTGCTTGTGTGGCTCCATGACCATGTCCTTCCAATCCCTCCCCCACACACACACAAACACACATCCCAAAAAATGATGTTCTGCTATTCCTGGAAGCCTCCAAGAAGTACAATTTACCAGTGAAACTGATGCCCAGATCATTTTGGATGGAGGGGAAAGCAAGCTGGAAATCCAACCACATCTGAAGACATGAGGTCGAGAAAGACTGGAACGGAGACTGTTCACATGATGTGCACACAGGCCTTTTCTGGCTATACTTTGTGTATATTGTACAAAGAACTTGTGTAAACATTGTATCTCCCCCAAAGCTTTGCAGAGATGTGAATTTTGCCTAATATTTAGAATCTTTTATGGAAGATAGAATGAAGACCACTCACAGATTGTCTGCTACTGCTTCTTAGAGTAGCATCTCTGAGAAACAGCTAGGGAATCCATATCCATGCTTTCAGGACAGCAAAATCTTTTGGGAAAACGTAACTGGACTTTTCTAAAATTTGCAAGGAGATACAAAACATTCCAGGAGGAAAAGATATGGGATTTCAAAAGAACGTTTGCATAATTCAAAAATTCTACTCAAGGTTGAATAATGTTAACTGATGCAAAAAGTGATAGACACCAAAGTGAAAAGTAAAATAAGAAGCCTATGCTTTTTTCAGATGCCAGGCCCTCTCCAGGCTTATCAGTTTCTTCTTGTATTCACTGAGGTTTCCAAAATGGAATAAATCAGCCTACAAGAAGGATGAGGATGTATTGCCCTCCAGATGTTGATGATTGTCACCTATATTCACCATTGATTGTGTTGGCTAGGCCTGAAAATATGGTTTTGTATAAATTTGTTTACTGTTTTTGGGTGACAGATGTAAGAGATAAATAAAAGATAACATTTCAAGGCCTCCTCTTCTTGGACATATTCATGTCATTTAAGAACATTTGTTGACCTTATTGTTCTTATGGCCTTTGATGTAAACACATGATCTGGAACACTGCCCACATCAACATTGTCCTAGACATCGTAGTAACCAACTACAGAAATGTTTGAAGATACAGTTTCTAAACATTTTGTTTCACTTTGTTTCAGATGGTGGACTCCTTTGAAAGTCTAGTGAAAGCTATAGATCCCTTTTACAGAAAAAATATACAGAAGTATAATTAATATTTCTTGCCAGTTTCTTTCAAGATAGACATAATATTAATGCAAATGATTACAATCCCCTCATAGTTGTAATAAACTCACACTCCTTAATAAACAAACAGAAAATGAATGATTCTTGTCTATATCATAGCAATTATCCTCTCACCACAAAGTCTCTCTGTCATTCTCTTCTCTCTCTTTAATCAGTTTCAGTAGGATGACAACAGACACAAACATATTCACAAATATCATAAGGATATACAAAGGTACTTCAAAATCTGTGTGTACAAAAGCAAAACTAATAACTTGTAAAGATTGGTGCTGCATTTCTACTGTTCATTTGCAGGTCGATGAATTGTTTTAACATCATTCTGCCTTTTTAGTTGTCATTCTTATGACCTAACATTACTGAAGCTCTCCAAGCCTGAGGTGATATTGCAAAGCAGGCTCTTTACTGGAAGCCCCACTGAGCTGCAGAGTGAAATTGTTGGTTTAACCTGTTTCTTAAATGTCCAAATCTTAGTCAATGACTCTCTCTCTCCCATTTCCAGACTTACCCTTTCTGTAAAACACAAAGCTGTTTCCTGTGGAACTGCAAAATGAAGGTCAGTTTTGCTGAGATTGAATAGACACATAAAATCTCTCCAGACTCTCTCTCTCTCCAGAAAATGGAGCACAATTTGCTACTGACTCTCTCTTCCTATGATCTGCCCACATTCTTCTTTACTTTCTCTTCCTGCTTTGCTACTACTATCCATCTAATTTATTCTTTTTTTTTTTACCACTGGCCATTTCTTTGCTGGATGTTAAAAGTGCCTGAGGGTGTGTATTAGCTAGTGGGGTTATATATTATTTTTGTTACTTATTTTTGCGCCACCTTTAAAATGGACATATAATTAAAAATGGTAAAAGCAAAAGAATCACAACTGTTACTCACAAATGTACTGTAGGTTTATTCCCCCCCCCCCCCAAATTTCAGCCACTTTTCTAATTGTGGAGACTAAAAATCTGTCACAGGATTTTCCACAACCAAAGCAGCTGAAACCATCTGGGTTTCTGACGGAGCCAGGTCTGACATGGAACCAAAACATGAAGGTTACAAATATTTCAAAAATCAGCAGATAAGCTGCATTGAATCTATAATTGTGCAGCAGCATCCAGATTCCTCACAATTGTATTTCAAGAATTGGAATATAATTAATACCTCCTGGAGTTATGTTTCCAACTCTTTCACCATCTCAATGCCCAACACTGCCTTATATTTTATTCACAATCTGTCTTTTGCTTTTTCCCTGAAAGGGGAGACATACTATCTGTTCTTACATTTTTGGACATCATTAGCCTTTCTGTAACTCAGTGGTTTGTTTAAGATTGCATGTCATACAACAAAAGTTACCATTTTCATCTCCTAGGATATGTGAAGCTGGATATTCATCATGATGCATGTGAGGCCCTGGTTTCATGATTATTTGAACATGTAAGATTAGTAGTCTGGAACACTGGTTCTTAACCTTGGGTTACTCAGGAGTTTTGGACTGCAACTCCCAGAAGCCTTCACCACCAACTGTGCTGGCTGGGGTTTCTGGGAGTTGCAGTTCAAAAACATATGAGTAACAAAGGTTAAGAACCTCTGGTCTGGAAGACAGTAGGAGATTATCAAACTCACTTCCTTGTTGAACTTTCTTCATTGCTTCCAGCATATCTGCCTTTACTGGGCTGAACCAAGGCATATAAGCAGCTACTTGAAAGGAGGGCCAAGATGGGCACCCTTCTTCCCATCCCATATTCACACTCTGATTACACTTGTAAATGTTTGTTAGTTCATCACTGGAAATGGAACAGTGTCTTCTACTACCTTTGAGGGAAGGTGAAGAAGCATAAGGCACACTGTATGGAATAGACAATTCCTCTCCTCTGAGGAACTGCCAATGGCTCAGGTGGAACAGTTAACATGCTGCTACTGACATACCAGCACCATCAGTTTCTGTTGCCTGGGGCAGTGTTCTCATTCTATATAATACAAGGAGAAGCACTGTGCCTTTCATATATGTCTTTTGAGGCCACTAGGTCATTATAGCTGCACAGGAGTGCAGCTCTATTATTGTGCAGCAGAGCAAATCAACATTCTGAAAGGCAATTCTACAAATGGGGGCACCTCAAAGACAAATTCTAACGTTGGAGCTGGACTTTAGATGAGCACCAAAGTTAAGACAGAAGTAGCAGGTAGTCAACTCTTGTGCTGCACCAAATTTGCACAAGTTTGGGCAAAGGTTTTTCAAGTTATAATATGTTTTATAAGTAAAACTATTATATATCCGTGCAGAAACAAGCAACTCTAACCATCCACATATTAAAAATAGCTTATAAAATTTGAAAAGACCAATCTTGCTTGTCTTGAAAGACAATAGTTTGTCCCACCCACTTTCTTTATTTGAATAAAATCCAGGCTGCAAGGGCTGAATTATTAATCCTAAATAAAAAATGCTTTAAAAAAAACAACCACTTTGTTATAAAACTGAGCATGAGTAGAACAGACTTACCAGCAAGAGTGTTCCAGAGTAGATACATCATTGAAGCTTTATGGGCTGGGAAGGGAGATGTTTGGGGGGGGCAATGAAAGGTCACAGAAATAGTGCCAAAAGACACGTTTTCTTTGAAGAATCAAAATAAATCCTCACAACCCAGCCTTGCTTTAAATAAATAAATGGATATACAGGTTTTGAAGTACCATTGTATATCTTTAAGGCATTTGTAAATATGTTTATGCTGAAACTGCTTAGAGAAAGGAGAGACTAAGGGAGAGCATGTGAGCTGAGAGGATATGTATCTGTGGATTTTGAGTGATGGCAATCCTTCTGTCACATTGCCCTAATCTGTGCTCCAGGGAAACACTATGTGGGTCTATGGATCTTCCCAGCATACTTCAGATTCCATCCCGTACAGAAGGAAGTCTCCTATCACAGCTATTCTTCTCATCTTCTTTTTGTAGGGTTTTGGTTCAGTGCCTCTGCTTGGCTGAGTTTCAGTCCCTCTCCTGCAGTTCTGCAAGGTGTCCTCTTTGACTTTGTGTGCTTGCTGTCTTCCAGACTCTTCATCAAAAATGTCAAAGCATTTTTGCAGTCCCATCGGTGAAGACAGTCTTCTCTTTCTTTTACTCCTAACGGTGACTCTTTTTCATGGTGCTTCCTCCACTGTGTTTGCTCTTTCCTTAGCATTCTCCTTCTCTGCCTTCCCTGATTGCTCTTCCACCTCCAGTACCTCCATTGGCTGCTGCAGCTGCTGCTCGAAAGTTCTGTCAATGTGTACTACATCTTCCCTTATAGCGTTAAGTGTGCTACTCACTGCTCCAGTCCTCTCACTTTTTCTTTTAACCATGCCACCAGTTTGCACTTGCTGCTGTGTACACCATGTCACACTCAGGCACAAAGACAAACATTGTGCAAACTTTGCAGGGCACTACAACTGAAGTATCTCTCTCCCCCCTATAATCCCTGTTAGAATTTTCTTTTGATTTGTGTGTCTATGAATGCCCTTTCCTTTATTTTGTTACCTTGAACCTTTGTCTCCTTGGTATCCCCCTTTCTTTTGTCCCTTCCTCCAGTAGACCTTTCCTTCCTGTCTCTCCCCTGTCAAACTCTTCTCTTAGCTTTCTCTGTTCGTTTGCTCTGGTCATGAGCTCCCTGGGTCTGCCTCAGCTCTATTCCTCAGCTGTGCTCTGGATTTCTATTTTTATGCAGTCTGTAGCAAAGTTATCTTTTGTACTGTGCACTTTACCAAAAATATTTGATGAGTTCTCATCTGAAAAAAAGAAAGGTTTAGCTTTACTTCTTATATAAATCATAGGCATCCTTCAGTCTCGAGAGACTATGGTAACATGCTCTGTATTGAGAAGTGTCCTCTCCAGAGCATGAAGCCTGGGTAAAGTAATATGGAGGATAGGCTGTTACCCAAGCAGCAAATCCCCCCTCTCCACATTACTGAAATGGTCCAATGGAAAGGCAAGAGCCAATACAACTGGTTTCGGCGACGTCGCAGGAGTTGGCAGAATGACACGAACTGCCTTCGGGACTCGAGCTCCGTATTTTGCCTCTAGGTTAACTCCTGAAGCCTTTTCCATTCGTGGATATAGCCAGAAGGCAGTGGAGGTTTGAAATTGGAGTTTTCCTTCTCTTAGATGGGCTGCCTTCCATATAAATAGTGGTAACCGAAAGCTATCACCACCTGTGTCACATGATTATCTGCAGAAGGACAGATTAGGGTACATTTTGATATCTCAGTAGTACATGCTTTTGTCAGAAGGTCTTATTGCACTTTACATTCAGTTTGAGGGTTTGCATTGTTGTTAATTAATTCCTTATATAAATCAATATGAACATTTTAATATAAAATCTGTACATATGAAAATGTGAAGGGAATCCTGACCAATCTGTTTGTTAACAAGGTAGCAATGTGTTTGGCTGAGTGGTGTATGTAGTCAGCCTATCCCGGAGACGGAGGGAGGAGGGGGCTGGAGAGTTGGGGTAGTAAAAGAGAGAGGGGCCCAGAGGTTTAGAGGGAGAAAAGAAAATATATAAGGGTTATCATGAAAACGGGAAATATCGAATTGAGCAAATGTTAAAGCTAGGGAGAAAGATAAGGAACTTGTGGGTATGGATTATCTTATGTGATTGTTGTAGCTGGAGAAAAACTCGACTTCAAATGTGTTCTCAGTCTAATGTCCATATGTAATTAAAAGTTATCAGTTTCACTCTTTAGCCACCGGGTCCAGTGTCGTTAATTGCTGGTGTCAGACACATTGCTGGAAAGATGTTTTAAATGGTGACAAGCCTGGGTTGGAGCTAATCACACCTCCATATGATGTCAAACAAAGAATTCAAAACTGGGATCCTGAATGCAGCCATACTAAGAAACACTACCTAAGAATCTGTAGGTAATACAGATGTCATCTGTATTACCTACAGATTCTGAGGTAATAAAGCAGTTCAAACTAGTTTCCTTATTGTTGCCTCTTCCCCAGTAGAAACTAAGAGCCCCTTTCCTTCAGCTGGGATTGGATCATTCTAGTTATGGAAAATTCTGAATTTTCAAAAACATTCCTATTTATGGGAAGGGGGGGATGAGATATTTTGGTGCCTTGGTCTGTCTTCTAAAGAGTGGCACATGTAAACTCCTAAACAGCAATACCATTTACAGTTGTGGTTATTGTTGAGAAAATTGTATGCTTTTATCAATGGAACCATTTCATAGCAGGGCGTTTCTTCTTTATGTTCTCTGCAACAGATTTAACCTTTTCTTGGAGAAGAATCCAAGGTGCACTTGTTGCAGAAGGAATTCAATGAACTGAACAGTGGCACTAGTTAACAACTAGATATTATCTCTGAAGCTCTATCAGCAGCCTCCTGAATGCCCCTAAGCTCCTTCAAAACATGAGCAAAAATTAATTACCATCTTTCTACAGTGTGATCTTTCGGAGGCAATCCAGAGAAAGCTAAGTGCATTGAAAAAGCTGAAACATTTTTGGTACATTCCCTTAAGTCCTTATATCTGATAGATTTTTGTAGACCTTCAGTGTGTGCAATATTTGCTAGACAATGTTCTCAAACCTTTGCAGCCAAGATCAAATCAGAAGAAGATGCATTTACAGTAGTTCTGCTTGCCCTTATTTAAGATTGAGTAAAAAATTAGTTTGCCACTCAGACACTGGTGCTATCATTCAGTCTGTGGCACTATTCTACATTTCTAAACGGGACTGGTAATTCAACCAAAGATCACACAATACAATGAACATGAAACATCGCAAGATGGTAATTTACAAATCCCATCAGCTAAATTCTCATCCATATAAGGCATCACAAAACTGTTTTCATCCTCTCTTCTGTTTTTTTTAACCCTTCCTGTTTGTTTTGAATAAATTCCACTTCTATGAAGACTGGATCTTTAAAGAAAAAGGCAGCTTTGTCCAGCAGTTAAAGAACGTTGGTTAGTCTACATGGGAGTGGAGGTGCTAAAGACTATTGGACTCAGTTAAATATCCTTTGAGGTTTTGAGATCTCCAGCATTCCAAAGCCTGAAACTTAAGAGCTGGGGCTTAATGATGTCACAAGCAGCGGCCTAGCATTGTCACAACACAGGACTTGGTAATGTCACAAAGCTGACAGCTCAAAATGACTGTTTCCCTTTGTTTCACCCATCATCAGATGTACTACAACTGTGTTTTGGGAGGAGAATTCTTGGAGTGGGAGCTGAAATTTAGCAACAGTCAGACACAAAATTTAGGTCACATGGATGAAACTTCAGCCAGCCATTCTGGACGTTAGCAATGTCAAGGAGGCATACATAAGAGGTATTGGAGAGCAAGAAAGAGAGAGCTCCCTTATGATGGGGATGGAGAAAACGATCCTAATGATGATAATGATGGTGACAATGAGGTTGTATGTTTAGCTGATTAGTGAATTTCCTGGCTGATAATGAAAAATTAGCCAATTCGATTTCAGCACTGTTCTTATGACACTTTTCACATTGTAGTTCATTCAGTGGTGATGTTCTCAGGCAGGCACATTATCATCTTATCAAATGATACCCTATTACTTAATCACCACAAAGAGCCTAGTGGCAACCTAAAGATGAACACACATTTTATGGCATAAATTTTTCTGTGGCATTTATTATGTTCTCTCTCTCTCTCTCTCTCTCTCTCTCTCTCTCTCTCTCTCTCTCTCTCTCTCTCTGTGTGTGTGTGTGTGTGTGTGTGTGTTTATGTGTGTTTTTTATAAACTTATAATCTATGAAAATATCTAATGAAATATTTCTGGGGATCAGTATCTTGTTTCCGGCACTGCATGTTCATCATCTTACTGTAGAAAGAGTGGACTTCCTTGGTGCTTGCAGAAAGTTATACAATATATCCTGGTTCAAGCATAAGTACTATTAAAAATATTGTGGGCATTCTCTAGCATACATGGTAGCAAACTCTGCAGTGAAGCATCGCACTCTGGCCCTGCTGGTCTTGACCCTTGAGGTGCTACCTTCACTGGCTTCATAGTAGCACTAACTGGTGCTGCTTATGCAATAATATCAGTATACACAGATCAGAGATGCATCAATCTTTCCATGTTATGCTACCTAAGTAATGGGCAACGAACGCTTCTAGCTTTGAAACATTTACTTGTTAATTGAGTCCTCAATGGGAATGGAAGATAATTACAGTGGCTCCATGATTCTCGCCAAAATACCCCTTTTGTACTAACCATGACTGCTCTAAAGACAAAGCATAGTCTCACAAATGTCCATGCACATGGGAGTTTTGGATTTCTTGGATT
This sequence comes from Pogona vitticeps, assembly GCF_051106095.1. Taxonomy (NCBI): domain Eukaryota; kingdom Metazoa; phylum Chordata; class Lepidosauria; order Squamata; family Agamidae; genus Pogona; species Pogona vitticeps. Next base: position 101,208,464 of record NC_135785.1, read on the forward strand.
ATAAATCCTATACAGTAGTTCTCTATTCTACACATTAAATTATGCCAACAGTTTAAAAATGAGAGCTAAAGAGGCATACCGTTGACACATGGCACACAGGAAATTGTCAGTCAATGGGGAAAATGTATTTTAAAAGTGCACATCATAGACAATGCATAGGGAAATCAATATGGGAAATAAAATTTCTATACAAGAAGGAAAAACAGTATTATAACTTGATATAAACAAAGGATGGAGATGGAATGCAAGTGGGTTTTAGAGAAAGATTCATCAAATCATCACTATAAATGTTTCACATTTCCTGACCTCCTATTTGGATAGGTTTCTCTCCCTGCCTACAGAAACAGAGATACTGAAAAACCTGAATATTAAAAACCTAAAGCTAGAAATCTGGTGACATCTAGAAAACATGGGCATGTCATCATCATCATCATCATCTTAGAATTGCAGACCTAGAAGTGACTCGATTGGTCATCAAGCCCAGCCCCCATCAAGGAGGCACAGCGGGGGGCTGAACTCCCAATCTCTGGTTACAGAGCCAGCTACCTAAATCACTGAGATGTCCAGCAGTTATGACTGGCCTGCAGTCATGACATCTTACCAGAGCTGGCCCCATCCATTTTACTGCATGAGGTGCAGTAGCAAATTACAACCTGTTAATATATCCATTGCAAAGTCCAGAGTAGCCAGCTGAGTTATCTCCCCACAAGAGGCAGAAGTGCAATAATTGCTTCAATCCCCAATAACAAAGGTATACTATTAACAAATATTAAATTGTAATCTGTTGCCCTTTCAAGATACTCAAAATCTAGTGTGTGAGGTGGTTGCCACACTTTGCCTAATGCTACAATTGGTGCTGGATGCTAACCACACTATGCACTATGAGGTACATTACTCTCTTTTTAAAAGTTTGTTTCTCTCCTTTGTACAACCACTTGAAAAACTCCTTTCAGTTAATTTTCATATGTTTCTCTCCGCTGCTGTTTTAGAAGCCAAAATTCCATTGCTGCAAATCTACTAAACATGTATTTTTCCTGGATTTTAGATTCTTTTTATATCTACATGGAAAACAATGGTTCTCTACTACTTTTTTTTTCTTCCGTTGACATGAAAGAGTGTTGATTAAGTGTAGTAATAGTAATAATGGAGTGGAGTAGGGGTAGAGCTTCCATAGATGCTATTTCCAAGGATTCCAGTTTAATCTTGTTCTGATTGGAACACTTCATTATAACTCTGTTTGATAGCAAATTCCACAGAAAGGGCATGTGTCACAGTAGATGAAGGCAGAATTCAGAATAACATCTCAGTTAAAATGAGCACTTAACAGAACACAAAATGTCCTTATTTGTTCAGATATAACAAACTTAGGAAACTGGCTGGGTTAGACTGAGGTGCGCACGTGCGTGTACACACACACACACACACACACACACACACACACACACACACACACACACACACACACACACACACACACACACACACACACACACACACACAGACCAACAGCTTTGTCCCTTTGACATCTACAGCAGAATATGCCAGTGCTGTATGGCAGTGGTTCCCAATCTTGGGTAATCCGGGTGTTCTTGGACTGCAATTCCCAGAAACCCCAACTATCACAGCTGGTGTTGAAGGCTTTGGGGAATTGTAGTCCAAGAACACCTGGGTTACCACATGTGGGAATCACTGCTGTATGGTATAAATCAGCACATGCCAAGCAAATGGATGTAGCTCTTAATGAGTCATGCAGGATTGTGCCAGAAACACACCCAATCCTATTGAAAAAGTATAGTATTTGGCTGGTATTTCCCATTCAGAAGTACAATGAGATGTGCCAACAAATAATGAATGAAATAAGGTAAAACAACACCAAAGCCATTTGGATGTGCTTCAGAAGAGGCCATTTGTTTGTTGTGTCTCCCTACTGGGGGTTTCTTGTGCATTTCCCCTCCTTCTTTTCCATTTGCCTCCCCTTCTTTTGGGTCTCCAGAAGAGATGTATCATGTTGAAATCCCTTTTTTGCTCAAGTTGCAGCAATTATGTTTTTCCAATGGCATTTCTCTTTTTTAGTTTTTTAAAAAAGTCCCTGTCATCCCTTCTCAGAAAGTAAAGGCTTCTTTCTCCAAAGGGCCTGTTTCACATACATACACTAATATCCCACTCCAAAAGGTCAAGGAGGTAATTATTTAGCAAAGGTTACATAAAAGGTGACCTCTAGCCCCAGAAAACACAGTAGGACCCCTTTGGGAAGTCATGACCCCCAGTTTGGGAAATCTGCTCTAAATATTAAACTGAAGATCCTAAGCTAAACCTATGGGGGGAAAAAACAACACACCTTGCTAAATGGATAATTGCTGAAGAATGTCTCTCACCAGGGAAAGACTAGCTGGAAGTCACTTAAGAGACTTTGAAGCAAAATAGAAAGATAACATGGGTCCTAGATCAAATGAAGCCTGAACGATCTCCGGAGGCCAAAATGTTGAAACCGAGGCTGTCCTACTTTGGGCACATCATGAGAAGGGAGGATTCTCTGTAAAAGACAATAATTCTGAGGAAGGTGGAAGGCAGTAGGAAAATAAGAAGATCAAATATGAGATGAGCTGACTTAAAGGATGCCACAGGCTTGAGTCTACAAAATCTGAGAATGTCTGTTGAGGACACGACATTTTGGAGAGTGTTAATTCATTTGTTGTTGTTGTTTAGTCGTTAAGCCGTGTCCGACTCTTCGCGACCCCATGGACCAAAGCATGCCAGGCCCTCCTGTCTTCCACGCATCCTGGAGTTTGGTGAAATTAATGTTGGTAGCTTTGATGACACTGTCCAACCATCTCTGTCGTACCCTTCTCCTCTTGCCTTCACACTTTCCCAACATCAGGGTCTTTTCCAGGGAGTCTTCTGTTCTCATGAGATGGCCAAAGTATTGGAGCCTCAGCTTCAGGATCTGTCCTTCCAGTGAGCACTCAGGTTTGATTTCCTTCAGAATGGAAAGGTTTCTTCTCCTTGCAGTCCAGGGGACTCTCAAGAGCCTCCTCCAGTTCATAGGGACACCGTAAATTGGAGCTGACTCGATGGTACATAACAACAGAAAAAGCAAAAAATAATCCAGTAAAATGGGGCTGCTTGGATATGGGACATATTTTCTGTGACTGAAGAAATTCAATCAATTCAGCATTTATGTGCATGGAATTTATGCCCTACCACATGTTCAGATCTAACAAATGGCTGAGGTAATGCTATGGTCAAGAATAGTCTAATTTTTTCAACATTTTAATTTGTTTTTGATTTTGCCTATATTTTATATACTGTATATGCTTAATTTTAAATTATACAATATTCTAGTATAAATAAATAAAGAATGTATTCAGAATAAAAGAGAAAGGATATTAATAATATCTAGCTTAAGCCTAGTGTTCCAGGATGGAGATTCTAAGTGTGAAGCTGTCTCATTAACTTCTTTGCCTCTAGCCTGATGCACACATTACCCACTTAAGAACTGGAAATTGTTATCGATCCAAAACATTCCATTTCCCACCTTTTAGTAATGGTTCCAGAGCAATTTGAAAAAAAAAAAAAACTCAAGTAGCGAAACAATAGCCTCATTCAAAGAATACTAGAGCAACAAGCTGTTAGAGTTATTTAATTAGTTAGTTTTATATATCACTTTTTGGTCCCAATTCATGACAGTACTTGAGAGAAAAATGTGCCCCAATAGCAAAAAGGGGCTGATGTGTTGGAACAATTTTTATTATTTCCTCAACCCCATTCTCCTGACACAATTACAAGGTTTTCATGTCATCTTTGGTCAAATGTTACTAGCATTTTATGAAGTGAATATAAAAGGAAGAAGTGAGATAGCCCCATTAACAAATAAGTTGGATCACAATCAATGGATATCAACATACTTTTGCTCTGAAAAAGGTGTTCCTTCATAAATGCTGAAGTACTCCCCTCTTTTGTTTTCAACCAAATTATGTCTAACTATCAGCTATGTCTGTGCTAACATTACTTCACACCTATAACTCAGGTCCCCTAAGATGAACTTACATCACCCTTCAGATCAGCCCAATGGTTCAAGAGTGTGAGGTGAAAACTCTTCTGACAGCCGACAGTAGCTGTTTGTGTGACATGTTGTGCATCTTGTCTTAGACTAGTTCCTTTCTGACACATTCGGAGAGGTGCTTTTGATTTGACTGGCTTCTTTTTGCTCTCCCTCTGAAAAGCCAGCCTCTAATCTCAGCTTTACATTATTTTTCAACTCTCTCTGTGTTTCTGTATGTGAGAGAGAAAAGGAGAGAGGGAATATTTCATTAATGAAAGTTTCAGGGAGCAAGAAATAACAAAAAGAAAAAGGTAGACACCTGTGGCTGTTGTTTCTTTCCATCTAGATGGAAAGATACGTGTTAATATGCCTTAACCTTGCATGACACCATGACAGGTGTACCTTCGGATATCCTTAGGCTGCAAGACCTTTGGGTTCTGCCAAGCAAGAAAGGAAGTAAGGAAGATTTTTCCATTCACAATTGGATTTTGGATTGTACTGTCCTCATAATATGGAGGTGTCTGATGTTGGAATGAAAACCAGCTATTCTTTGTCCTTGACACAGAGAAAAGGCAAAACAGCAACAGGAGATTAGGTTTAACTTACCTCCACAAGCACTCTGATCATTAACCCAGACCTCTTGTCTTCTGACTGATCTCACTGAAGTTAATAATGTTAATGAAAATCCCCTGGATCCTTCTTATGATAGTGGTATGTAGGATAGAAGCAGAATATTTGTGAGGCATTCATATCTCATGTGGACTTTAAAACACAACCTCAAGTTTATTTGCAGATTACGATCATATTAAACATAGTAAAAGAAGGTTTCAAAATATGAAGAACATAAAAATCAAACAGCAGAGTTAAAGCAAAAAGATTTGTAAACATCTTTGAAATGCTGACAGAAGAGAATGCACTTTGGCTCCTCTCCAATGGATAAAAATTAGGAAGTGCCATATAAAAATGCAGAGAAACAGCATTTCATTATTTAAGCCCTTCCTTAGAAGTTCCTGCCTCCATTCTGTTAGTAGGGTGGGACAGAGAATTGTGAATTGGGCTGAAGGGTCAACTAAAAGTCTGGAATACCTCCTGCCATCTTTTATGAACATCTTCTGGATTTGGAACATTCACCTGCCACAGAGAGTTTGCCTCCTTGAGAAATTCTCTCTTCCATTTTTCCACCAGTCTCAAAACTCCTCAATAGTTTTTCCTAAGGAGAAATACCCTTATAAACTTTGAAGTCTGGTTTTGGGGAATTATTGAGATAGCTGACATAAAATTCACCAATATCAGATAAATGTCCAATATTTTCTCAAAGCCACTTTGTAAAACCACCCAGAAATTTAGAGGAGGGGGAAGGGGAAAAAAGAGAAAAAGAGACTGAAATGCAACATCTGTAGGAAGTTCATGGGATTTCTGAAATTTATGGCTCGAATCCTATTGGTTTCCATGTAAGGCTTACACAAATTGACAGGGTTTTTTTTAAAATGTGTTTTAAATGGTTTTTAATATTGTTTTACAGGTTTAGGCATCCAATTGCAGAGCCAGAAGTTAGGAATTTGATTCCCTAGTGTGCTGCCTTGACATGGACAGAACTCAATGATACACTGGGTCCCTTCCAGCTCTGCAAAGACTATTATTTATTGTTTTTAATATAATATTATATTGCATTGTAAACTTATTATTGTAGAGTTTTAATATGAGCTGCCTTTGGTCTCCTATGGGGAGAAATGTGGCATATAAATAAATGAATAATTAATAAGTAAATAAATGAGATGCTGGGGAACATTTCAGTTGTGTAATCTCTAACGTGGTCAGCCATACAACTAAGACATATCCAAGCACCTCATCAACTGGCCACAGAAAGTTACACAAACCTTATGTGAAGATAACTAGGTGTAGCAACCCTCCAGCTCTTCTGTTTGATTTCCTTAACTCCCAGATTTGCCTTTGGGTGTTACTTACAATTTTCACCTTTTATACGCTGCCACCAGATGATATTTTCCTCTATCTACCAAATGTTAATAATGAGTCACAGCTGTCAACATTAACAAGGTTTATTTATAGGATAACAGTTCAATGATACATGGAAATCAAAGCTAGTCTTATTTTATTCATTCAATATATGTTCTTTTGATTTGAGATATGCTTGAGTGGTTAAAGTAAAGTAATCACAATGTTACTATATTCAAACAGTTACTTTCATTATTATCACTTTTAATTCATTCCATTATTAACCATCCAAACTTTCCAAGACTTGTCCAATTCCTATCTCTTTCAATCTTGTTTTGTGAGTGCTTGTTTTGACATATAAAAACGGCTTGGGCCCTGGATACCTGAAGGACCGCCTCCTTCCATATGAACCTACCCAGCAGTTAAGATCTAGCCAGGGGGCCCTTTTGAAAGAGCCCTCCCTCAAGGACGTAAGAGGGACGGCTTGTAGACAAAGGGCCTTTTCGGCAGCTGCCCCCAGACTGAGATTCGTCTGGCGCCGATGCTGGTGACATTTTGGCACCAGGTCAAAACCTTCCTGTTCCAGAAGGCTTTTAATTGAAATAATATTAGCTGTGGGTCCGATGGTAATTATATATATATAATTATATATATAATTGCATTTTAATTGTTCTGAATTTTTATTGTATTTTAAATGTTGTAAGCCGCCCAGAGACCTTTGGGTAGTGTGGGTCGCATATAAATTAAACAAACAAACAAATAAATAAATAAATAAATAAATCAGTCAGCCAGTCAATCAATCAATCAATCAATCAATCAATCAATCAATGAATCAATCAATCTCTCTACAGCCCTACCTGCCACAGCCCTACCTGCCTTAAACTGTCATTAAGTGTCTTTTTGTCTCCGTTTATTCTCTTGGTTCCACCCCTCCTGTCATGTCATAGGCTCCCACACCAGAGTTCTGACTTGACTAACAGGAGTGATCCAAGAGCTGTCCATCACACTAGGATTCTGGCCTGTATGTCTTTAAAAGGAAGCCATAACCTTCATTTGCAAGCCTGAGTAGGGTTGTCAACAATAAAATCTTTTGGGGATCATTATTTCAGAGGGTCACCAGAATTTGGGAGTAACTTGATGGCACTTTGCAATGAAAAGTAGCCCTATTTAAACCATATACAGATCTGTCTGAATGGGCCAGCCTGACATGTTCACTTCCTCCATTAAAAAAAAAAAAACCTCAAGTTTCTTTGGATGAATTTATGGAAAAAATGGCAATGATCTTATTACAAAGTGAGTCAGACTAACGTCTTATTCATCCCAATAGAATCTGAGTCATAGTGAGAGATCCAAACCAGCAATGCCATCTGAATCATGAAAATACTTTGTACATTAAAAAAAGAGAGAGAGATTCTTTGACTCACACTGTTTTAGGTACTGGGATGCTATAATGGGAAACTACAAACTTTGAACCATTTTTCAGTATGCAGAAATGAGTATTATTATTGATGTCTTTAGAATGAGGTGTCATAGGCTCAAAGCAAAGAGGTCTAGCAATGGCTACCTGACATGTTTAGAATAAGGATGGAGGAAATTTTTAATTAGTTTCCAGTTTGGCAACAATGTGCTGAGTTCTCATTTTCCAGTTTAATATATGAACTGGTATGCGGTAGTTAAACTTGGGGATTCATATCTTCTGAATTTTGCAAAGCAGTTCTTTGAAAAATGCAAGCAAATTATATTTGTTATGGGAGAGTGTACACAAAGAGTTTGTACTACAGATGGGCATGAACTGATGCTTCGGCAGTTCAATGTAGATCAATTCCCAGCCAAACAGCTGGTCTGTGGTTTGGCATCCAACCCCATTTGGCTGGGACCCATTCATCAATAGCACCTGGAGGAGGCAGAGTGGGGCACTGCTGCTGAATGGGTTCCCGCTGGGGGGGATGGGGTGCCAAACCATGGATCTGCTGTTCAGCTAGGAAACAAATCAGAACAGCTGAAGTTGTGTTGCTTATACTAGTGGGATAACCGGGGCGGGAGGGAGAGCAAATACTAAGGAAGGATGCTTGCTAGAAATTTATATATAAAGCAAAAGCAAAGTGTGCTGCTTATTTACCACCCCATAGCACTTCAAGCTACGTGGTGGCGCTGCGGGCTAAACCACAGAAGCCTGTGCTGCAGGGTCAGAAGACCAGCAGTTGTAAGATTGAATCCACATGACGGAGTGAGCTCCCATCGCTTTGTCCCAGCTCCTTGCCAACCTAGCAGTTCGAAAGCATGTAAATGTGAGTAGATAAACAGGTACCATCTCGGTGGGAAGGTAAAAGGGCATTCCCTAGTCGCGCTGGCCACGTGACAATGGAAACTATCTTTGGACAAGCGCTGGCTCTACGGCTTGAAAACGGGATGAGCACCGCCCCCTAGAGTCGGACATGACTGGACTAAAAATGCCAAGGGGTACCTTTACCTTTACCTAGCACTTCAAGCACTCTCTGGGCGGTTTACAATTTAATTATGCAGGCTACACATTGCCCCCCCCCTCCAGATAGCTGGGTCCTCATTTTGCCAACCTTGGAAGAATAGAAGGCTGAATCAACCTTGAGCCAGCTACCTGGGATTGAACCTCAAGCACAGTTTTAGCTGCAGGAAAGCGGTTTAACCGCTGCACCACGAGGCTCACTAACTTATGATGAGAGCTAACACAACACAACACATAACACACACTTATGATGAGAACTAAACAGTACTTCAGTCAAAGTTGTTCTGGATCCATTTGAGGGATGCAGTTGTTAAAATATATACGTACTTTAAAAGGAACTAAGGCTGTGGTCAAATACCATGAGATTTGCTGTGCATATAAAATGGGTGGATTTGAGGTATTTTTCACTGAGCACATAACACAATGTCTGGTTAGAATGGGTCCAACCCTATTTGTTCCAATAGCAATCTTTTTTCTCTGATGCTGGAGAGGCTTCTACTTTTTGTCAAACAGAACAATCAAACAGGCTTCCCTGGCCACCCCTATGATTAGCTCTGATATGTTCTTGTAAAGATGGGGCGGGCATGTCTTTAAGCAATACTTAAACAAGCTTGTATTGCAAACCTGTGTACAAATTTGGATGAATTGGAAGGATGTGCATAAGAATGCATAGAATTGCTGTGCCACCTGCAACTTACAGCTGTCAACTGATGCAGTGAAAAATGGATAGGTGGTAAATAAGAGACAGAGCAAAACCTGGACTAACAAATTCATCCAATACTAAAATGGAGATATCAGCAACTTTGCAGCACTTTACCCTCAATTTCAATTTGAGGGAAGAAATCTCATAATGTTTACTTCAAAAAAGCTTGTTTATTGTTCTGTGTAGCAAAAAGATCTTGCTGTTGCTAAGGTTTGAGCTAAATGAGGAGACTGGCTACTGATTAGATCTTGCCTTGTAGTGCTAATTTGGCAAAAGCTAGAATGAAAGTAGCTGCAAATGAGAGGGGAGGATTAAGCTATTCTGGAACATTCTCAAATGGGTTTTGCTAATGGCCTTTTTCTTCTACAGCACAAGAAGGAGAGAATGTCTCTTTGAATGGATTACACAATGTTTTGTGGTCATCCTTTCCACCATGTCTCATGTTCTGAAAAGGTTACATTTCATCCTTTGCAGCCATACTTGATGCTGAACTCATCTGGAATGCTTGTAAAAGCTTCCATGCAACCTTCCTTCCCATTTTGCTTTTAAGAAAACAGTTTTTTATATATTACAAATGTTTCGCTCCCCCTCCCCCGTCCTAGTGTTTCACTTTTTTTCTCGTCCTTTCTGAAAGCTTCTCAATATTGAATGAAATATTAAAAGACACGAGGAAGGTTTGGCTGACAAGCACGCTCAAGGCACAGAGTAAAGGCAACACCTCTTGTAGAATGGATTTCTCCTTGGATTTATCATCTGAAGACATCCCACTCTTCTCCTCTGAATTATGATCACAGTGGAATTGAAAAAATATCAACACAGTGAATTGAATCGTGCTTCGTATTGCCATTCATTCATGGTTATATTTTCAACAAATAGTCAAAATGTAACAAGAGCCCTGCAAGAACAAGTTGCAAACTTACACTGATGGACAATGTAACAAACTTAAGATAGGAGAATATACTATCTAAAGAAAGTAAAATTGAAAGATTCAGCCAGTCTTTGATGAGAGATGGGCATCTGTCCCCGAATAGCTCATACAAACTATTCAATAAGAACAAGAACTATTCTTTTCAATAAGAAGTCAAGATTTTGTTGCTTTGCATCTCCAATCTTGACTTTTTCTCTTCAGTTCTGGCTTCTAAAATCACATTTGTCTCATTTTTTGTGCATGATAATGAGAAAAATGCAATTATTTTCTCCTGTAAGATGCGAGATATTTTCTACCAGTATTGCTGACACTTCTCACATTTGTGAGAAGAATTTTTGCACAAACTGTGCAAAACTATGTTACCCGTTGCCTTACTGTACAGTAAGTAGAAGCATTGGTTGAAGTACTTACATCTTTTGGATCAGTCAATCAACCTGACTGTGGTTGCTCTGCATCTGGATGTTTTCCTGTACAAATTTGTTTAAAGACATGTTGCGCAAACTGTGGAAAGCGCAACCCTCCCCTAACCCCTGGCTTGTCGTCTCATTCTTTCACTGAGGGTAAGAAATCTCCCAGGGAACAGGAATTTCTTAACAGGCTGTTTGGACATGTCTTGTTAATTGCAGGTAAATTTGTGAGAGTCCCTCAATTCCTTCATTGGTTGTAGCCTCAGATCGCATGTGCCTCTAGTTCTGAGTAGTAGAAAAAGCTGTGTAGAAGCCAGGAGAGTCCCTTTGGGAACTGTTGTGGTAGCTGGGAACTGGTTGTCATTTAACAACAGAGATCAGAAGTGGTTCCAGGTGGGAATGGAGGATAATTCCATTTTGGTATGGTTATTTTAATAATTTCCCCAAATCTACAAATATCTTCATATTCTGAATGGAAAAAACTAATTGAAAAAAATCAAATGTAGAAGAAAACTAAACTTACAGGTTTGCCTGGCCTATCCAGGGCTTTTGGTGTTTAGCTCTTAAAGTCCTTGGATTTTTAATCACTAGCTGAAATCCTGTGATAAATCACTACAGTAGGACTATTGAATCAGTGGGGCTTTGGTAAATCCATTCCTCTGCCTATTTATTCCATGGACTCAATGGGCCTACTCTAGTTGTGACTTACCACAAGATTTCAGTCACTATATGTTTATCCATGTTAGTGCTGAATTGGGTTGCCATATCTTTTTAAATAAATACCTGGCAAGCAGATACAACGTAGTCCTCTTCATGCTGGGAATGGCTTTGTCTATTTAATTTGGCTGGTGCAGATGTGTAAATGTGTCAGTTGAGTTTATTTCAGAAGAATTATCAAGAATCTCAAATCACATGTTTGGCACAGAAAAAACTTGAGATTTTGTTTTGATTTGATTTTTAATTTAAATGCAGGGGGAAATGAAACTCCTATGTTTTCCCCAGCTTCAGTTGTATATGGATATGAGCTTGAGTACCATCTTATTCAAATTACTATAGGATTAGGACTGGAATACCTTAAGCTGGTTTAGAGGTGGCATAATACAATTTGTTCTTGGGTTTGTGCAGGTATTTATGCACTTCTGGATCAGGCATCTGCAAATGGGGAAAACAGATTCAGCACCATCAGTCTGAGAACACAAGTGTATTTTCAGTTATATAAACAGAACTCCTACTACCTTCTTTTCCCGGCACTCCTGGGCCATTTTTTATGTTTCAATTAAACACACAGAAACATGCCCCCAGCAGCTAGGCACTGCTCCCCATTTGATTATTACTACTTGAACTTCTGAAAGGAAAACTATTGATGCAAAGGTCTCAGTGGAAAGTCTTTTCCAGGCCATGGAATAAAAGGTGGATGGGTATTTCTTCTGTAAGAGCAAGCAGAAGTTTCTTCTGTGGCTTTCTTGCCATGCACCAAATATTAAGACAAGTGAGGAGGAGGAGGACAGGAGATGTAGGAGATGAAGGATATAGCTCCTGCCAGTAGCCTGGCTTGTCCAAGTATGCCCATCGCTTAGGTATAATCAAATTCTTGCATGGACATGCACTGTGGAACATACATTTGGCACACACACACACACTACTCTGCAAAGAAATGCCACCAGCAGGCATTGGGGGGAACAAAGACAGTTCCTGATAATATTTGACTTATCTAATCAAAGTCCTTACAAACAAATCGGTCATCCATCCCACATTCACACACACTCAATCCTAAGTGAAGACTCAGCATAACCACCACCATTCCCCCAGGATTCAAGAATATGGCCAATCTAGTAAGATTCATCAATTTGGCTAAGCCTGGAGAAGAGAAGACTGAGAGGCTGCACACTGTCGTTATGCGCCTTGAAGATGTCTATGCTTCTTTTCTTTCTTTTTTTTTGAGATCCGTGATATTCACTGAGTTGACCTACTCAGAACTACATTTTTGCAATATGTATTTTTTGCCTGGAATGGGTATTGGAATGCTGTTCCCAGGGGTGTTTTGTACCTGGTTGCATCAGTCTGCTATAGTAGGATGGGACATCTTTTGGTTGCCCTACTCCAATGGGTTTAGGGGTAAGAAGGAAGTTAATGAAAGAGTAATTTTTTTACTTGATGTCTAAAATATTGTTCTGATGTTTTTCCATTGCCTCCCACTAATTTTGGTGTTACATTAAAATCACGAAGTCCCATGTTTTGTACCATTCCGGCTTCTACCTAGTCCCTCATGAAAGATAACACCACAATCATCTGAGTCTTCCAAACACAGTTCCTGGTCTAGCAACAGGACTCTGTGCAGCTTTCATTGCTGAATGCAGAGGACATGTCTACACTATAGTTGTAAAAACATTTCATCACAGACTTCAGAAAAGTTAGTGTTTTGTGTTTTTTTGGCTTACAACTCCCAGGATCCTCCAGACAGTATTACGACAAACTGAGCTATGCCTCTCACAAAAAATAAACTGCCCAAGATCTGTGTCATAGTCAGCCCTTTTTTCCTGAGGTAAGTTGGCCACTCACACTGTCAGGAGGGGAGTGGAACATGTGTATCTTTGTCTTATAGTTCCCATCACCCCCACCACACTACAGTCCACAAGATTGTTTGGTAGAAGACTTTAGTAGAAGCCATGTCAATAAAACTGGAATAAAGCCAATAGCAGTTTTAGTGTGTTTCATGGTTATTATTGTTTTGTTTAAACAACATCCATTTTCTGATTTTCTGTAACATATCTGAAACAGCATACAACCGAAATGTGCGTCAATGATGTTGATCTGCTCAGCAACAGAAACCATCCAGTGGAGGGGTTTGCTGAATTTAGCATTTTGTCAGTTGGGGCACATTTCCGTCCCACAAAAAAATACCAGAAACTGTGGAAAAGTAGGGTACTCAGCTGATGTCATGATTGGTACAGTTTTAAAGTCAGAATCTTCCATATTTCTGTTGTGCTTTCAACTTGCTGTTCAAAATCTCTTTGAGATGTAAAAGTGAGAGAAGAAAGTGGTGAAGACATTCTCTCATTCTAACAACAACGATAACTTTCGTGGATCAAATTGTAAGCAGGAATGTACAAAATTCTCTTGAGAAATCTCATGGGTCCTTGGGCTTCCTGTAAAATTCCTCAGACACTTCATTCGCTTTGAATTTCACATCAATCAAAGTCCAGTAGCAACCTGAGAATGTTGATAATCAAGCTAAGAAATTTCTTATATATTACTGAAATATTTTCAGCTTCTCTGGAAGTTCTCCAGAGCTCTCTCTGTCTGCCTGTCTGCCTGTCTGTCTGTCTGTCTGTCTCTCTCTCTCTGTGTGTGTGTGTGTGTGTGTGCATGAGTTAGGGATGTAAAAACACTCACTAAAACCTTTGTTCCTATTTAATTAGGCATCTCTACCCTATCTGGGACACCTCAAGAAAATTTCAGTCACCACGAGGTTCCTCACCTCCAGAAGAAAGCAAGAAAAAGAGCATTATTTATTGTCATTCAGGTCTCTGTAATGTGTGCACACTGTCCTACCTTAAAATGGATCTATACACTTTGAAAACCAAAGTACATAGACAGCAAGCACAGAAGGATTGGCTCACTCTTCTATTTTTAAAGCAAGTAATTACTGTTATGCGTTTTAATTCTTAAAAGTCCATGTAACCAAGCAGACTTATTTTGTGCAATTTGCACAAGCTGCATTAAAGTATTATTCTTGCAATTTGCTTAATTTACACCTGTACACAAATTGTTCTTGCTTTTAATGTTCTTTTGTCAAGCGCAGCATAATATATTTCACTGTCTTTTAGGAAAAATAATAATTTTGCAGTTCCTGATTGTCACCTGCAGAGATGAGACAAGTGGGGACTTACATTCTCCCCTGAAACCTCTCTCTCTCTCTCTCTCTCTCTCTCTCTCTCTCTCTCTCTGTGTGTGTGTGTGTGTGTGTGTGTGTGTGTGTGTGTGTGTGTGTGTGAGTGAGAGAGAGAGAGAGAGAGAGAGAGAGAGAGAGAGAGAGAGAGAGAGAGAGAGAGAGAGAGAAGATGGTATGTTCCTTTGACATTTTGACACAGATAACATTTCCTTGGCTGTTGTGAAGTTCCCTTTCATGAGATCTGTGACTTTCCTTCAAGATCTTCAAAATAGATACCCACATTGAATATTGAAACACCCATATTTTGGTAATAAACTAATATAATTAAAATTGATCACTCCATAGATCAATGAAAAATAAGGTCATTAATTAAAACATTTTAAATTTGCTAAGCACTCTTAAAGGAGACCGAGGTACAGAAGTACAGATTTCTGAGTCAGTGCTTTCTGCTTCTTAACAATGTTCTCTTAGAAGTACTGGGGAAAGACATATATTTTAAAAGAGAACAAAATGTACATGGCAAGAAAAGATGCTATGTGCTGAGGAGAGGGAGAAGATGTGAAAGGAGTAGAAACGAAACAGAACAGGAGTGTCTGGACACAAAGCTCCAAGCCGTGAGAAATCCTATACCAAAAATGAACCTTAACACTGATGGCAGTCATAAAACGAAATGGTGACATGTAAAGACCCAGCCACTACAATACCATGAAAGAAAGAAGAGTACTTTCTTTAAGTCTTGCCTATACCCTTTGATTCCCCCTAGCAGCTTTTGGGAAAGATAAATCATTAAGCATCCCTGTTTTCTTGACTTCCAGTTTCACAATGTTGAGTTGCTCTTTTACATCTTACAGGTTGTGAGGAAATCCTGCATCTCAGAGGCCTGGCTTCAAATGGTTTGATATGGACACAGTAGCGGGCTTGTCTGTAATGGCACTCATCCTAACACTGAGTTCTAAACTGAGGTCTGAGGCACATAGGCCCTCAGTCAGGGATTTGCTGCTTCCATGACTTGGAGGGCTATACTTCTAATCCCCACCCATGTGGGACACACTACTCTAGTCACCTTCCAAAAGCCATAAATGGAAAACAAAGCCTATTTTTTAAAAAAGCACTTGCACCCTTAAAACAAGGTGCACATGGACTATATAACTCATTTCAGAGCTGATGAGAGCTTCTGGGAAATTTCTGGGAGCACTAAATAGCTTCAAAACAAGTCACGTCTTCTCCATTCATCTTGTTATGGTTTAGTGTTTTTCTCATTGAAGTGGCCAAGACTGGTGGAGTAACAGCAGACTGAAAACAAGAACAATGGACTTTTCTTATCCTCTGCCTTCAGCTGTACCAGAGGACGCTGTCCCATTGCCAGTGATGAAGATTCAAGACCCAGTCCAGCTGGCTTTTGTGTATCAAATAGTATTCCATCTTGTATTTTGCTTCAGGCAGCATAACATTATTGGCCAGTCTGGATGCCTTACAATCATTGGGACAAAAGATCTGTTTGGATTAAACCTTGGATGTCCCCACCCCAGCCCCCCTTTTCTTTATTCTCCTTTCTTTCCCTTTTCTGCGTACAAAATACACCTGGCCTGGAACATGAATGGTTTCAATATACTCATCATGCACTAGTTGCTCCTATGTCAGTAGGCAGCTCTTGAAACACTTGCGCTTGTGACAAGAGTTGAAATCAGGGGATGGGGGGCCGGTTTGTGTTTTTTTGACTACAACTCCCAGAACTCCCAAAGCACCCATGCCCATTGGGCAAGCTGCCTAGGGAATTATGCAAGTTGTAGTTCAGAAAAACACAAATCTACATACCTCTCCAGTTGAGACCTACGTATAAACACGGTGGAAAAGATGCAGGTGATGGAGCACTGATTTGTAGTCCTGAGCTTTAACTCAGCCCCTGTTGAATTTTAAAGCCTAAATTGTACTGCATAAATATATATTTTCCCACCTTCATCTCTATCGTAAGCCAATAATCAGATAAGCTTATTCTTTCCAAAATTCCTCCATGATCTATCTCTTTGCCTCAGTAAGTAATCTACTGGGTTTGATAGGCATCTTTCTGTCTCATCCACATTGTGCTTGTGTGTTTGTGAGCTTCTGTGTGCTCATGCAGATATCTCTCTGAACAAACAGACTCAGGAGGGCAACCCTGCTTTTATTCTCACTTATGCAATGCTCTGGGCATGAGCTTCTCATCTTATACATCATTGTCACGGGCCCGCTACTGTGATTCCACAAAATCAACTCACAACCTTAATACAATGTGAAGCAAAAGTAGATACTGTTATGACTGTCGTTTCCTTGGCTTGACACGTTTGCAGACATGATTTTTGTTTGTTGTTTGCCTGTTTTTTTTTAAAGTACTGCTCTAATACAAACTGCCTTCCTTGGGGGAGGCAGGACGCCTATTATTTACCCAGTCCAAATTCTGTGATTTATAATCAGCAGCAGCAACAGCATTTGCAATCAAGTCAATTCTAACTTATGGTGATTCTTTCCAGGGTATTCAAGATAGAGAGTACTCAGAAGTGGTTTACCATTTCCTTCTTCTGGGGGTGCCCTGGGACTGGGCAGCTTGCCCAAGGCCACACAGGCTGGCCCTACTTGTAGGAGGCACAGTGGAGAATCGAAGTCCCAACCTCTGGCTTCGCAACCAGATACACAAAAAACTGCGCTATCCAGCCAGCTTTGCAATTTATAGTGCATGAGATTTTTGTCCATGGCCATATTTTTTTCCCCACAGCTTAGGAAAATTTCTTTTTTAAAGACAGCAGCTCCCAGAATCCCCTAGCCAGCGTGCTCTCCTGGCTGGATGGGCCCATCTGTCAGCTTTGCTTTCTCCTACAGTTTAGGATTTTAATCACTGTGTACAAAGAAAAAACCTTTTAGACCCCACCAGGCTAGAATGACATTTTGCCGCACAACTGATACAGACCTAAGCATTCTGTGATGTCACCAGAGCAGTTCTAAACAACTTCCCCAAATTTCAGCCACTTGCCATGTACATTTTTTTTTGCAGGAAGGCCAGGAAGTTACAATAAAAAACAATTAGGGCAAAAAATTGTCCTAACTTCCTCCTCCCTCCCAACAACATTGCATACTTTTTTGTGATGTATTATGACCAAAAAAAGAGTCCCATTCCATTTTTTACCCTAGCAAACCATGATATTAGTCTGATTGTCACTAAGCTAGCACCTTTGGGGGTTGAGAAGACTGGGGATCCAGTTTTGCATCACAGTGAATCCACTTTGGGTTTACCTTGGATTTTTACAAGAGTTATTCCAGGTATTAAATTTTACACTCTAACTGGTTCAGTGCCTTGGAAACCTCCTTTAAGATTCAGGCTGAAGGCTCAAGGGGATTCACCACCCCATGGCACCCCTATAACACCCCTATGACACCTCTATGACATAGAAATCACCAGCCTGCACTGTTCAGAGAACACAGAAATTCCTCCATTAGGAGGGCATTAGAACTCTCACTGGGATCTGGAAGGACAAGAAGTCTATATTATACCCTAACCACATTTGTAACCACAACTCATAAGTGACCACAACTCTGACCCCAACCCTCGTTACATTAGAATTCTGATTGAGATCAGCAAATAAACCACCCCATAACCATTGTAAAGAGTGTGCTTCTGTGTGGTTTAAATCCATGGTATGGAGGTTAAATTTCAAGGATTTTTCTTCAGGTTTATAAAGAAAGTTGCCTAATGTGGAAGATTCTTTTAAAACTCAGCAAACAAAATGCTCACTCCTCTTTAGATGTAACATGGCAATAACATGGGATCTATAGAGATAAAGTTTTGTCACAGAGAGCAAAAGCTCCAGGGGAATCCAGGATTTGATCAAAAAGGAAGATATTGTCATCATAATTTTATATGTGAAATGGTTAAAATAATCTGATCAGTGTATCCATTTCAGTTTGTCACATAAACTGTTATTCCAGTTACCTAGAAATAATAAGTTTATCGCCCCGCCGCCCGCTTTGCTGAGCATTTGGGCCTTCTTGAGTGAGCACTTAAACACACTTCTGATCCCTATGTGGTGGAATCCAGATAACACTCTTTATCCCGTTGAATTTCACACAGCACATTTCCTGTTGAACTCTGCTGCATTTTGCTTCCATACTGGTCAACATGCCACCTTGCTTCCCTTGGGCTGCTGCAAGCACTGGAAATGCAAATAGAAGCACAGAAGGGGACCTCTAGTTATAACAGAATGAAGGAACATATCCAACATGGTCCTGATTGGTCACAGAGGACAACACAGCCACTGACACTCTGTAGCTTTGCAGGTGTGACATCTATCTGGTTCAAAAGAGGCTAAGAAAGAACCTGGGCTCTGTTCTAACTATGGATCTTGCAGTGGGGTTGAAATACAGAAAAACACCACTTCCTTATGGAATTTCATGAATATTAAGGATAAGACGTGAAGGTGAGGAAACATCTAGCAATATGTCCTATGTCTCTACGTAAACCAGAAGCATGATACCTCCCCTGCCAATCTGGTATCCTACATTGAATTTAATGGTCATAGGATGGAACTGATTGCTCTGTCCATAAGCACTGAGCCTCCAAGGCAAGGCACGGCTGCTGGCAGAACAAGATACATAGGCATGCATAGACAGTCCACACTCTTTCTGCAGTTCTAATGTGGCAAAATGACAAATAGCCATTTTTTGGCACTGTCAGCCCAGGATCTTCCAAAGCCATTTATTTGATTTTCATTGGCAGTTGTTTCTTTCACCCCAAAGAAATACTTGACAGAAGATATCCTTCACCTCCACCCAGTGGAATCTGAGTGATAGAGAAGAATTTCACTGAAGAACATACAGTCCTTCAAAATGGGGAAATCTTCTCAGGTCATTACACTCAGTGCTCTTACCTTTCTTCCAGGCCAAGGTCAAACAGATTAATTGAAAGCATCAATATATAGCAACTTTCTTCAGCAAGTCAAACAATGAAAAATAAATTCCCAATGTATATAGAGACTGTGTTCCAGAAGATGGATTGCAACACACACAAGCAGTACCACACCTGCACCTTTGCCTCACTGTTGCTACCATCACAAGAAACATCTGGTAAACTTTCCACTTCAGCATCCTTCCCCACTCCCTAAAGTATCACTTTTTAAAAGCTGTCCACATTTTAAAAAGCAGAAAGGGACAGGATCTTTGAGGTAAAAACTGCAAAAACTAGATGAAACAAAACAAAACTAAACACACACACACACACACACACACACACACACACACACACACACACACACACACTTGCCTTACAAAGTGAATTTGTAAGCACACAATCAGATGTCCTCTTTGTTTTTTTGCAGGTCAAACGAACTGGGCTGAATAGGAATTGCTTCTGATTTATAGTCTATATCAATTATTGTGGGTACTTCTGTGGGCAGGGGGACATTAAAGGGCCCCATTGGCATTGACATAAAAACCCTTTGGGCTGCTCAAATATCAAACTTGCTTCTGTAACTATTTATAAGTAGTGAAGCAGCCCTCCTAAATATCCCACCTTAGTCTGGTAACCTTATCTGGTCCCATGTGTCCAACCAGGGCAGTTCCCATCACCCCGTGGTCTGTCATACCAGGTCATTCCATGGCCCAGCAGCAACAACGTATGCCCCTCAGGAATCCTTCCTCTATGCCTTTTGTGCTTTGAGGCTTTTCTCCATTGGAACGGCTGCTGTCTCCACCACTACAGCAGATGAATACACATCAGTGTGGATGGCTCAGGGAGCCTGACAGCAGGTCCGTGGTGAACACAAACACCCCATGCTCACAGGCCTTGTCATGCTCTTATGGGTTGGGCTCTGGTGTGAGATGAGGGGAAGAAAAAGCTGTGTGAGCAAAATATGAGGTGATTCCAAGGTGCTAAGGATTGATCAAGCAGTCTAGGGCATCACTCCACTCTTCTGCCTCTTTCTTGTCTTTGTTTTCCCTGGCCAGGAGCCTCCTTCCTTTTTGTACCTTTCTGCCCCAACCTTCTGGACCTCAGGCTCTACCTTCATTCCCAATGTGGATGTGACTCCCACTGTTGCTGTGTCCTGAAACTCAACCCACCAAGGTAGGACCCCACTAGAGCAGGCCACACATCTCCCTCAACTGATTGGCGAGTGGCCATTCCTTCCCCACAAACAGGCTTCAAGAGGGATGTGGAAGATGCAGAGTTCAGCCCAAGCTCCTGTTGCTCTCCTTCCTCACAGGCATTCACTTGTTCACAAGGAGGAGTAGCATGACTATTAACATACATGTACACTCTATTCCCAAATATCCCCTCATACCTGACAGCTTACTAGACTTTTTTCCTGTTGAGCGTGGAGGTATAAGGGACTCTCTATAATTACATTTGGATAAATGTGATTGCTAAGCTCCTGCGATAGGAATCAGGATAATTAAACAATTGACAACTCCTATCAGCTCACATAGTGGTCAGTGACTAGTTTAATGGGGGGGGCACTTTGGGGAGATAGTAATAATAATAATCTTAGAACTGCAGGGCAGATTGGGACCCTATAAATCATCGAGTCTAGCTCCTTTCAAGAAGGCAGAGTGGGGATCGAACTCAAAAACCTCTGGTTCCGTAGCCAGATATCTAACTCACTCACAGCGGTTCTACGGATAATGGTGGTACAGTTCAACATTAGTGGACTGCCAAAAAAAGACCAATGTCAGAACTATCATCCTCTCTACACATATCTCCTACATTACCAATGAATTGGCAATGGAAGTACAGCAAGTGCTCTTCATCAGCCACATTTCACTGCAGGGACCTCCACCGGCTGATCCCCCATCATTTAGATAGTGGGCTATATGAACCAGTCTTCATGCATACTCTATCCTAGGGAAGAGGAAAATACAGCAGCATTTCCCCCTCATCAGGATCTTGAGCATCTCGACAAACGGGGTCTGAAAGAGCCAACTCTGTATGTGTCAGGTATTATATGCTGGTTTCCAAGGAAACAAATTCATCGTGCGCAGGGTAACAAAGATTGCAGGAGTGTAAGAATGGGTAACAGAAAATCTCAAGAGGAGGACCTGGTGTACCAGCTTGCTCCACGATTAGGAATATAAATTAAGACTCTGATAGCTTTCTAATGACTCCGTAACTGGGAGCCATTTAACACCAGCCTCTGCTGGCTAAAAGCGACAAACATTGTGAGGAACTGATAAAAAGCCTTCCTGCTTGGGAGCATTTCCTTGATAAAGATGTGCAGCCAAGCACCATATTATTATGCATCGGGACAAGGAGCAGGAAAATATGCAGAGCATAATGCCATCATCAGCATATAATAGCAGTTCCCAGCTGGGCTTAGTGTGGAACTTATTACAATGGACCCTGGAGTGTTTCAAAGCTGCATCATTATAGTAAGCCCAGTTTTGCTAATGTTCCTTGGTATTTTCCCCATCTTGACAAAAAAAACCAGACAAATAAACAAAAGTGGAGATGGGGGAAATATCCATCTGCATAGAAAGCCAGTGAGAGATTGGGGTAGAACCAAGTTATTTGGTTGTGCACCAGGTCTGTGCAAGTGATGATTAAGGAAGCAAGTTTGTAAAGAAAAGAAAAAAGACATAAGGATATCTGGTTGAGGAGCAAGAGGTTTGAACTTCAATTCCTCACGGTACCTCAGTCTACAGAATGGGAGAGCTCGTCTAATGTTAGGTCCAGCCCCATGTATATAAAGTTGGATTTGCTTTCCCATGCAGTAACGCAAGCTGTGTTGAATCCTAAGATGCAGTCAAAGTCCCCATCTGATTCCTAAGCTGTGGTCTTTCTAAGTCTGCACTGGAGCGGTAATGGAGGCTTTTGCTGACTCCATTTAACAAGCCTTTTCTGCTGCATCAATAGACCCCAAGTCTCTCCACAGGCCACTTCAAGTCGAAGGTCTGTCAGAAACCGTTCTTTATCTCTCTGTTTACTGGCTTTGAAAAGTAACATAAGGAAAACAAAGGGATTGCCTGTCTCTAAGCTCCAGTTAAAAGGAGGTCACTATCATAGCTACCTGTTCAATACTAAAGCTGTAAATCTCTCCAGAGACTTTTTTTAAAATAAAAAAATATATTCAGCTACACCAGTTTTGTTTCCCAGTTGTGTTAACAAGCTAACCTTTGTGACATCACCTGCGGAAAATAGTTTTTATTAGAGATTTAGAAATCTTTGGCTTCACACATTTGGGACCTACCTAGAGCTGCCTTGCTCATGGGTTTTTGCTAGCAGACGTGGCTGACAGGCATGAGCGGGGAGAATGTTAGACTTTAGGGGCTCCAAAGCTTCACCTGGTCTTTATTGCACATGGTGAATTCTACAATAAGTTAGGCCACAGTTTGGAAAAGTTCCTTTTCGAATAAAAAGTCCCAGACTTACACTGGCTGGGAGCTGTAATTTAAGTCCCCACCCGGCAAAGCTCTGGATCAAATATCTAAGCCAGTATCCTACAAAGTTTCCACTAAGCAGAAATCCTGACAACAAAGTGCTGTGGGATTGTGCAGCTTGTGTCAGTGCACAAGCAAAAATGGGTTTTTATTCATGGAAAGCACCACTTGCATATGGGCAATCCATGTGCAAGTTGCACAGTCTGGCATTACCCTGCTGGCAAGACTTTCTGCTCAGCAGAAACTGAGTTTGACATTGTCTGTAACATGCAGTTTAGGGCCACTGTCTTTTTCACTCACAGGGGAAGCACGTGAAGCCCCTGAAGCCAGTCTGTCTCAACAGGGGAAATTTAAGCCTTACTCCCAGCCATTTTCCTCCTGATCTTCCTTGCCAGGCACAGGGAGTTTTTAAAAAGTGAAGGTGGAGGAAGTGAACCCTCTCTTGATTGAGGTGAAGAGAGTTGGGGAAAACTGGGTGGGAAACAAATTGAAACTTCCATGACCATCCCTGACTGGGGATCCCACAATCTTCATTATAAGTTGTTGTTGTTGTTGTTTATTAAAAAAAGGAAAACAACCCACAACTGAACACCAGGTGCTTAATATATTATGCTCCTTAGCTTGAGGTTGGCATTAAAGCTGCCACGGGAAGCCAAAGTGATCAGTTTCTGTTCAGTTGGCAGCTCTGTTCTAATCAAGCAAGAGAGACATGGATATACAACCAAGTTAGTGCATGAACAATTAATGTAAATTAAAATACAGTACAATAAAGTAGATGTAGTTGTGAATTGGATCAGAGGCATGTGCATTCATATTGAAATTGCACAGTACCCGAGCCAGTGAAATCCTTCTCAATCAACTCTTCTATTTTTGTAGCAGTAAAAATATAACAGTAACCAATTAAATAACTAATTACACATCTGATGAACAGTTTTGAAAGTCCCTTTCTTATGTTTGTAAGAGCAGGGGTAGGCACTCTGGAGTTCTCTAGATGTGTTGGAATCCAACTCCCATCAACCTTGATTAGAATGATCAAGGGCCAGGGATTGAGTATGTATGTATGTATGTATGTATGTATGTATGTATGTATGTATGTATGTATGTATGTATGTATGTATGTATGTATGTATGTATGTATGTATTTATTTATTTATTTATTTATTTATTTATTTATTTATTTATTTATTTATTTATTTATTTATTTATTTAACTTATATGCCGCCCACTCTACCCAAAGGTCTCTGGGCGGCTTAACTCTGATGAGAGTTATCACTCAAAACCACAAAGTGGCCCATCCCTGCGTTAGAAGGTATACGTGGAGAGCAGCAGTGTTGAGACAGTCTTGGCCCTTGATTTGTATGGGTTTGTTAATATATGTAAAGAGAGACTGTGGTCATTGAAGAGATCCTCCCATGTCCAAACTCTTGAAAATGGCTTAATCTTATTACAAGAAACCCTAGGAGTTTTGAGCTATTACCTCCTCAGCAGAGAGGCAGCAGGCATTTTGAAGAGGTGGCAGTCATTCTGAGAGGCAGCAGCCATGTGGTCGCATCTCAAAATGGCTGCTGCCTCTCTGCTGCTTCCCAACAGTCAGCTGTTTGGCGCTAGAGTCTGGCTGTTCCTGGGCTACAAAGGAGGAGCGGGGCTCGGTCTACTCGGCCTTACTACCAGGTAAGTGACTTTTTTTCTGACTTTTCCACCCATAGGAACGCATTAATTAAGTTTCAATGCATTCCTATGGGAAAACTTGCTTCGCAAAATGAAATTTTCACAAGATGGCATTAACCGTGGAATGGATTAATTTCGTCTTACGAGGCACCACTGTAATGTCTACAGTGGGGACATTCCTGCTCATGTGGAAACTTCACACATCTTCAGTTTTCCACAGCTTTTTTTCATGCATGGAGCATATGCATAAGCAGGAGTGTCTCAATTGTAGATGTATTGGTTCCCACGTATAGAAAGTGACACCAGAAAGGGCAGGGTTTCATACACTTATTTAAGGTGGAGGTAGCCCACCTGATCGCTCTCCCAGTGATGTAGATACTTGGGCACATTCCCTCTGTGTTTGTGTCCGTGTGTTTTCATACCATGGCTATTTTCTTGGCTTTCCTGGCTTGTGATACCTGGAAAATAAGAGAAGGCAGCTGATTTTTGCTTGTATTTCGTGAAATTCAATTTATTCATGTTTGCCCCTCACCACTACCACCACCCCTTGGCTCATTCGCTTGTTTATAGGGTTTTACAGCATCTGAATTGACAGCATCTGGGGACATCACAAAGAATAACATCATACAGGATACTATTCCACCTCAGGAAAATATGTTGTAAGGAGCAAATAAACACAAGAACACACAGTCAGAACCTCTGCAGGACTACCTTTACATTACATTCCCTGATCAAAACTGAAAGACTAGAGGACTTATTTTAGCGGTAGGATATATTGGTTGAGATATGGCTCACACGAATGATAACAGAAAACAAAGAAAAAGGCACGAAGTTATGATTTCTGAACTTGAACTGAGAGAAGTGAGAAGTTTCCTTGAAATGAATTTGGAGGGGGGGGACCCTTCTCCTCCAGAAAAACCTTCAAGGAATATCAGAGAGCAACCTGGATAATGGGAGTACCATCTGTGGTAACCCTGCATACATTGGGGGGGGGGCGCTTCCCTGGCCACAAACAGACACAACTGTGGGGTGTGTGTGTGTGTGTGTGTGTGTGTGTGTGTGTGTGTGTGTGTGTGTGTGTGTGTGTGAGAGAGAGAGAGAGAGAGAGAGAGAGAGAGAGAGAGAGAGACTTATATGTAGCTACTAAAAATTTGAGGTGAATCTGAGGTTCCTTTCTCATGTGAAACATTTTGGAAACATTCATCTTTTGATATGACTAGTTAAATGTTTTAGATCCAGTGTGGTGTAGTGAACAGGTTATGTCTCTGAAGAACTGGGTTCAAATCCCAACTCAAGCAAGGAAATTTGTTGAGGGGTGATGGGGGCACTGGTAAAAGCACTCCTTAAACATTTCATTTACCTTGAAGACCATATTAGGGCAACCATAGCTCATGCGTGACTTAAGGGAGGATCTAACCCCCTCCCTTTACTATTGCAATTTGTCATGGCAACATTGTATTTTTTTAAGATGAAAGGACACTGTTCCAACTGCTTTCAGCCTGCTCAGGGCCACCACAATATCTCTTGTTGCTTGAGATGAAAGACAAGATGGTGTCTCCCTCTTCCTTGTACAGAAGACAGAACAGCTGGCAATTCAATCAGACTTCAGCACTAATGAATGGAGGGCATCCTTCATTATACCTGAGGAAAGTACATTTGCTTAGAACAGTGGTCCCCTACCTTTTTGGGACCATGACTGGTTGGGGGGTGCGAGCACCGTGTGCGGGGGGAAGGGGCCACCCCCGCGCTCATGGAGGGGTGTGTCATGCTCACAAGTGGGCATGTTACACTTGGGGGGGCACGTCACACTTGGGTGGGCATGTCGTGCTTGCGGAGAGGGTGTGTTGCACTCGTGGGTACGTGTCATGCTTGCAAGCGAGACATGTCCCTCTGCACACATGACACTGTGCATGCGTGCATGCAGGGGGGGGGTAGAGATCCGTGTCCGTGGCCCATGGACCGGCACCAGGCTGTGGACCAGGGGTTGGGGACCCCTGGCTTAGAGGATGCAGGACACATTGCCTGGCAAACTGGGCTATGTTGTTTCCTGCTCTCACCGAGCATCCCTTACTTGAAGTACTCACCTCACTTTCTCTACTAGCATGGATAGATCACAACCTGCAGGCCTGTTCAGCTCACTAATAACCATTCAGACATTCCTAGCATGTCATATTCACATTTGAGACGTACACCAAGTTAACAACAAAACAGGAAATTTGTCAAAAATCGCTAATTAGTTGATTTGGATTGGTTTGGGTTCATACAAACTGGAGAACCCAAAATATCCTGAACAATTTTTTTTGTGACATCCGAACCTCCTATTTTCTTGACTGCCCACAGCCTGCCCCACCTCCTCCCATTGCTGCCCCAACCTCTTCCCACTGCCCTGTTTCCTCCCTACCTTTTCCAGCTGCTGCCTCCTCTTCCTCCACTGCCACTGCCATCTTGAGAGCTCCACCAGTGACTTTTGCGCATGTCCCTGCCTCTCAGCTGAGAGGCAGGGACATGCACAGAGAATAGTCAGACTGCGGAAGCAACAATCTCTCAAGATGGCAGTGGTAGTGGTGGTGGTGGAGGAGGTAGAGACAGGAAAGGTAGGGAGGCAATGGGGCAGTGGGAAGGGGGGCAGGCTTTGTGGGTGAGGAGGCAGTTGGAATTTTTTATTGTTTTTTTTTTTTTTTAAAGATAGCCACTGGGCTATCTAAAGAAAAATCCTGAACAAACCAAGATCCCAATTTGTGGTTCATTCAGGAAAAAGTCATAAATCTGTGATTCATGGACTTCCATGAACCAAGAGAAACCACCATTTTGCATCACTTTTTTCTAGGACATAGTGATGTAGATACTTGAAACCCAACAGAGTAGCTTACTTTTTGAAGGAACAAAGTCAGAGCTAAAGCATGCATGGTAGCTTATGCCAAATAAAATTTGTTAGTATCTAGGGTGCCACATGACTCTTTATTAGTTTTGCGGGGGCAGACTACAGACTAGGGATAGTAAGTACACTCCATAAATCCAACATTCACATCAATATAGGTTGTTTTGGCACAAAGAAACATCTCAACTGCAATGTTAAAGTTTTTGAAAATTTCTTGCCTCCTACCAAAAGCAGAACAAAAAGTTTGCCAAGCTTTTTGTAATTGACATATTGTGTGCACACGCAAATGTGGAGAAAAATATAAATTCATTTCCATGCAAGAAATTAGTAGGGAGGTAATTGAGAGGGAATGAGAATGAGGTCAGGACTCCAAAAAATACAACATGAATGAGACTGACAGATTTTCACATTCCTGGTCTCAGCTTTTACACCTACCTTAGTCAGAGTTGGCTAAGGAGTGCTTATATGAATACAATAACCTTGCTGACATTTTCAGATCCTCTGTTCTCCTATGCTCCAGTTAAGGCCTGGGGATAAACACCATGATGTAATTCTTCCTGTGTTGCTTTTTGTAAAAAAAGTAAATAAAAAAAGGAAGTACAAGCCTTGTGAGGCTGCTGAGCCACATGACAGAAAGAAGGAAAATCCGATTGCACCCCACATACCCCCAAAATAAATTTTGAGGAAATTCTAAAACCCCCTTTAGCATGAGGTAGCAAAATGGGGGCCTTTTTTTAAGTGAAGAAAACTTGGAGGAACCCAGAGGACATATTTGGGCCCAGCACTACTATATGGTGGCGGCCTGGTTTTCTTAGTCATTGCCATTTGGACCCTCAGTGAAAACGGGCATGTGAAGGAAAGAGGCTTGACATTATGAGTGTATTATTTTTCTCATTACTTCTATTTTTATTTGGGGTTAAGATAAAATATTTAAGGGAGCCAGGAAAACAAAAAAGGCATGTGTGTTTCAGTGGATGCGTCCCCTGACAGAACTTCCAGACATCATGTTCTCTTTGATGAAACAAAGCAGTGTATTTGCTGATGTAAAGTAAATACTCTGAAGCTGAAGACTGTAAAAACACATAGTTTTGTCCCACAGGGCTCCCAGGTGTCTTTTGTAGGACACAATTATCTCCTTACCATTGCTTTCCTTAAATAATATATAATGTGCTGTAGTTTTTTTCTGGCTCTGATCTGCTAGGATTAGGACTTTCTCTCACATAAGGATCACTGAATTGGTCAAACTCCACTTGACTTAGAATGAGAGAAAATTTCTGCCACATGGATGTAGCAAGCAGTATGACTTCTCTATGCAAGGTTGTCAGAAGGGGGTTCACAATCTAAAATATTGGTTGCCCAGTGTAAAGTTCAAATATTGACAGCGATGGATGAACTGAAGCAACAGCATCAAAATGCAGGCTAGTGATGAGAAGAAAACTGCACCATATATAGCTCAATATATGCCCCATGGTGCAGTGGTTAAACTGCAATACTGCAGCCTAACCTCTGTTCACAACCTGAATTCAATCCCGATGAATTCAGGTAGCTAGCTCAAGGTTATTTGCATAATTATGTTGTAAACCTCCTAAAGTAGTGGTTCCCCATATATTCTTGGACTAAAAGTCCCAGAAGCTTTCGTCACTAAGCGTGCTAGCCTGGATTTCTGGGAGTTGTAGTTGAAGAACATCTCGGGATACCAGGTTGGGAACCACTGGCATAGAAAGTGCTTTAGCACTTTGGGGAGGTATATAAGTCAAAACAACAACAATAACAAAGCAGAAACAGTACCTTTTTTCCTGGTATAATCAGCTAAGAGAGGTTGTTGGATTGTTCAACGCCACCTCATTCAGAATGGAAGCTCAAGTGTAAGTAGGAAAAATGCTCCTTGCTTTTAAGTTCTAGTGGCACCCATGAAAACCCCCAAACATGCACAACAGTACAGAAGATAGTGGCTATGAAAATGGCTAATTGCATTCTCTAAAACCAAGGGGGGCAATGAAAATTTGTTGAGCTGCTTTAGGCTTGGAGGGTGGGTGAGCTTTTTGTTCCAAACTGGAAATCACTTCTGGTTTTGGACTCCCAGGGCATAACACAGGCTCAGGGTCCCCATGAAATTGGGCTTGAATGACTCATAACATCTTCCAAGGTTCTGGAGGGTATGTGATTGACCATCTTTGTCTCCCAAAATATTTAGCTGCGGAAGGGAATGTCTGGTGTGGTCTTTTAAGATATATGGGGGCTGGTCGCATCCCCTGACCCCTAGATAATTCTAATCCTTGCTGTAGTGCTTAGGTGGACCATGACTATGGCAAGGGGGTGCCTCTCTCCAGATTTTTTTTGGTGCCAACCCTGCTTTGACCATTTGTCACCCACTTCGTAGAGTTGGGCAAACCTATCAACTTCATTTTCTAATGTTGTGAATTTTAGTAAATTATTTTCTTAACAAAATTAAACAGAATTGCATTAGAAATGTGCACATCTGTCAGTTTCACTTTCTCTTGTGCTGGAATTTTGTGAATTGTGGTACATTCTGATCAAAAGCAAATAGAAACGACACTCTTGCCTTTAATAGGGAGATGAAGCTACTGTTTCCTTCTGTCAGCAAATGTCACTACTTTTCTTTCCTTCAAGAGAAGTGGGGCACAAGGCAACAATGGTGAAGAATCATGGGGGGAAAAACAGAGGGATGCAAAATAAGCTTGGCCAGATGAGTTGTGTCTTCTTCTCTGGCTTTATCAGTTAATGATATTGCTGTGGGTAACATCATTTAAGTCAATAGAATTGCATTGCTTCAAATCTAGATACAGTAATACCTCAGTTTACAAATTTAATGCATTCTACAGGACGTTACGTAATGTGAAACATTCGTAAACTAAAATACAGATTGCCATAGGAACAGGGCCAACACTATAAACTTCCAGGCACAATGCATCCTGGGGAAACTTTCTTTGTACTCTGGGAAAAAAAATGTAAACCAAGGCATTATTTTCAGTGGATTTTGCTTTGTACATCGAAAATTACATTAACCGAGGCGGTTGCCTGGAGCTGTAGTTCAACAAGGTTGTTGATATGTCTGAGAATTTGTATACAGTGGTTTAAGCGTAGCATATTAAAAACCACAGAGAGTGTGAATTATATCCTCCCTTTTGTGTGCCAGTAGATGAAATAATATTAACTGGGTATTGGCTAAACTTTAAGAATGTTTAGTGCATAAAATATGTAGAATGACAGTGCTTGAAACATTTGGTTTGGCACATAGACTGGTATTTGACTTATTTTTATACATACAGTACTGGCATATTATCTTCCTTATCAGGCATAGTAATAGAGAAGCAGACTACTTTTAATAGACATCTCTAATGGAACTTCCAGACAATCACTAGACTATCAGACAACTGAATAACATTAACTGTTTTTATCTATTTGGCAGTTAACCTTAACATCTATTGGTTAACACCAGACAGAATATGACTGGTCAGAATGCTCCATACACACATATACACATACATGTTGGGTTGTACAGCTATATATTTCAGCAGAAACAACGGTGCCATTAAAACTATAGAAATTAAGAATTAAGTTCCACTGAAACAAACCATATGAATCATCCTCTGAACATCTTAGAGACCTCAGAAATTGTATTAGGATCACCATAAGTTGCAAATGACTTGACAGCATATATCACCACCAGCAGCTTTACGAAAGACCTGCTTCTGATAGTGATAGAAATTACAAGAATGGGGTCGTTAATATGAATCAGTGAAGCTGCCTGCATTTTTGGATTCTGTACCACAGGATGGGAGTACATGTCACTTAGTGGTGTCATGTCACGTTGCACTGTAGGGCTACAATGCAGGACTTAAATGGAAGAAATACAACATTCACTTTAAATGATTGCTGCCCCTGCTCCGTTATTTAGCAGCAGGAACGTCTGTCTTATAGAAAGCATATTTAAGAAGGGAAATTCAAAGGGATGTTTACAATCTTTGTTCCAGGTGCTAGCACCATTATGATTATTATTATTTTAAAGCTCAATGCTTGCCTCCCTGATTGTTCTTGGAGTGCATTTGCATTAGCCTTCACAAATGCTGAAAGCAAGATTTCCTGTAATATGAACAGGAGCTGGGGGTCTAAGCAGGGGTATGCATCAGCCCAAACTGGTAATGGGGTGGCACCCGCTTCTTGTTGTATTACAAGCTACCCATGCATAAGAAACTGCCTTACACCATGTAACATGACTCGTGGTTCATCTAGCAACATTTAAGTTTGGAAATGTTAATTGGGGGGGGGTTATATCTTGCAGAAACTCCCAGCTAGCAGGGTCATTAGAGGATTTTGGGAGCTGAAAATTAATCTCGCTAAGCCCCCACTGCAGCCCAATGTGCATATGAACCCAACAAGCAGGAAGGCAAAAGGAACAGTAGGGTAGAATTTTCTCCCAGTTTGGTCAAAAGGGTCAAGTTCTTGCTCAGGAGTGATCAGAAGAAAATAGCTGCTGTCGTGTTCTACAATTTGTTATTTTCAGCGGTTATTCTTTATAGATTTTCTATGACTTCGGTAACTTCACTGTAATGGTATTACCTCTGATGATTTCATATAACTTTATTATCTGTCATTGAATAAGCGTAGTGGACAGTGAGTTTCCAGAATGTGAGGCAGAGGCTATCATCAGTCTTTGCATGCATGATCATTAGAGAGGCCAAAGGCTGAACCTGGGTCTTTCTCCTTGCAACCTATGTGTTCTAACCACTGGGGCATGAGATCTGCTCTTAGTAGTACACTGAAGTGTATTGAACTGTACTGTACACTAATTTTGAATTAAGTGATGTAACAGAGCGGCCCAACCACCCAGAGATGCCTTAGTAGCCAAATGGGTGGTATATAAAATGAATTATTATTATCATCATCATCACATCATCATCATTATCAACAGGTAAACAGGCTTGAAATAAATGTAAATTTCCTCAGTTTTTTCAATGTAACTATACCTATGTGTAACGTTCAGCCCTGCCCTCACCTGTCCGTCACAGCTGGGCAGTGAATCATTAGCCAATGGTGTGACGGAGAGTGGAACTGAAGGGGAGGAGCTGGTATAAAAAGGGGGGTGAAGAGTGTGTGAGGTAGATTGATTGAGTGAGATCTGGAGAGATCTGGTGTGAGAGAGAAAGAGGCCTGCGTGCCTGAGTGTCAGTGAGGGAATGTCTATGTGGTTGATTTAAAATAAGAAAGTGATTTACAAAGTGATTATCTTTCTGTGATTCTCATATTTTATTTTTGTAATCAATAAACCAAGTTTTATTTTTGAAAGAAACCCTTATCCTTTTTTATTTAAAGGAAAGGTTGGTGGCAGCAAGAGTGTTTAGTGAGAGGCCTGAGTAGGAGGTGACCTCAGAGTGGCTCAGCCAGGTTACACTATGATATACAATCACAGCTACAGTTAGTTTAGAATCAAACATGGAAAACGACTTCTCTTTCAGGCCTCATTGCCATTTGTCCTTTGGTGTATCCTATGACCTATGATACGTGATAGGATATCCAGTGTGGTGCAGTGGATAAAATAATGGACTAGGACTCTGGAAACTTGAGTTCAAATCCCTACTCAGCCATAGAAACTCACCAAGGAAGCGGCAAAAGTATTCCTTAAATGTCTCACTTACCCTGAAAGCCCGGTTGAAGACAAGTTGAAGACACATAACAAATGATATATTAATGATCTCATTTAAATAATATTGACCTTATGTTTTATCAAGAGTGGCCTTGTCTGCCAGATGGGTGGCGGTATATAAATCAAATCAAATCAAATCAAATCTCTCTGTCTGTCTGTCTGTCTGTCTGTCTGTCTGTCTGTCTGTCTGTCTGTCTGTCTATCTAAACTATTATCAAATAGAACTTCTAGACTTTGCCATAAGATTCAGGGTTTTTTGCTGCAGTAAACTAACATGGCTACCCATTCCCTTTGGAAATTTAAAAAATGTGATGGTGTTAAGTGTAAACCAGGTTAACAATTCCCCACTAGGTGGAAGGGTGGTTTTAAAGAAGGTCACTCTCATTAAGAGCTACCCTTTCCAATGGAAACAGGTGTGTGTCTTTGCAATCATCTGACCACAAACTTAGGGCATGCCCACACTAGCGTATTGTTATGATATATAGTTCCCTAATAGCATTGTTTGGCATGGGAAAAAAATACCACATCCATGTGTGTTTCTACTTAAAACAATTCATCATTTCCCTTTAGGAGCTGGCTTGTACCTTGCTGGCACAGAGCATGCAATCTTTTGGGGACAATTCATTGAAATAGAGACCTCTGGGTAGTGTGGGCGGCATATAAATTGGATAAATAAAATAAAATAAAATAAATACAAAATAGCTCTTGTTCTCCCTTCTGGACAGGTACTTGAGTTAAAATAGATTGCACTGAAGATAAGGATATTTAAGCACTGTTCAGATCACACCAAATTTCGTGTGTGTGTGTGTGTGTGTGTGTGTGTGTGTGTGTGTGTGTGTGTGTGTGTGTGTGTGTGTCAGAGTAAGAAACAAACAAACAAAAACATCCAGGCTGCTTTGCCTGAGCTTACAAAACTTTCTGTGCCAAATAACGCATCAAGGTCAAAGTAACCACTGTGCTAGGGAAGCAGTAGCACGAGGCCTTGCTAAGCCGGAGCCCCTGTTGTGATGTAATCAATTGGAAGTTCCCTGTGGCAATTCTTAGAAGATAGTGGCTGCCTCTTTTTCAATAAGTATAATGCTTTAGGCTAAGCCAATATTAGAATATTTATCAGCCAGTGGTCAAAACCTCAGAGAGATGGGGATGAAGATGGACAGATAGCTGCAGAATTTGTAGTTTGTATACGTGTTTGCAATATAGATGAAGAGATCCAATGTGCTGCAGTGAGCCTGCAGTTTTCATTCTCCACTTTGAGTATGTCAGCGTATTGAAGAGTTAATAGGGATATTTGTAAATACACAGGGCCCACCCACCTATTAGGCAGGATCGATAAGAGTTGTTTCAGGCAGCCACCTTCAGATGTGTCACAAAAGGGCAGCCTTTGTTAGTAATTTAATTTGTTATGACTGCATTTTTATTGCTGGGAGAGGGAAGAGGTGCTTTCTGCTTTAGTTGCCCAAACAACATGGCTGGCCTACAGTACTATGCACCCTCACGTTCAGATGGAAGGGGACATTTTTTGATGTTCTATGTCAGGCAATAGAATATTTTGAGCTCAGTCTGTAAATATAACTAACTTTCCAATATCAGGACAAGTGTGTACGGTTTTTTTTGTTTTCTTATGACTCTGCCCAGTGTGCCCAGAGGGAAAGCGTATTGGGAGAAAGTGTGTTGCTGTTTCCATTATCAATATCATTCTTCCTGTCATGAGAATGGCTGATGGTCAGATTCAAAAACATCTTCTGTATGGAGAATTAATGCAGAGAAAGAGCCCCAGAGGGAGACCACAGCTGCGATAAAAGGATATCTCCAAGCGGGATCTGAAGTGAAACCTTGACATCTGAGCATTCAGCCTGGAGGCAGGTGGTGCAGCACGGCCTCTCCCATTTTGAAGAGACACTTGTCCAGCAGGCCGAGGCAAAGAGGCAGTCCCAAACCCAGCAAAATCAGGGAGCTGGAGAGGGGACATATTGTATTTGTCTTCAATGTGGAAGGGATTGTCACTCTGAAATTGGCCTCCTCAGCCACACTAGATGCTGTTCCAAGACCTCCATTCAGAGCATGTTACCATAGTATCTTGAGACTGAAGAATGCCTACTAGTATCATCCTTACTGAGTGAATGGGACTTAGGATTTCTATTGAGATTTAGCAAATGTATATTACCACTTCCTTTAAATCATCTGCAAAAAAGGAGAATTTTAATTTGATTTGGTGAGGTATTGCTGATTTTCAAAGACACACACAACAAGGTTCTCAGTTCTGTTCATGGAGAGGAAATGGCAGGGGAGCAGCCTGCATAAATTCCCTCAGTTTATCACAAAAGTGAATTTGTAATAGTTCATATAATTCATTTTGAAAGTTCCGATCAAGTGAATACCATACTAATATTAATTATTTCTCAGATACGCTAAAGTAGAGCCGTGGGGTGTGTGTGGCCTTTCCCTCATAATATTTTGGAAATATAAGTCCAAATGACTTCTAGCCAGCAAAGGCAGTGGTGAGGAATGTTGGGACTTGTAGTCCAATGTCTGGAGGGCTGTGTGTTGCCTGTAGTGGAGAGAACTGAGCCTCCAAACAGTGTTCCAAGAAATCTAAAAAACTAAAAAATGAAAAAATGAAGGTTTTAGGCAGGACTTATGGAAACCAATTTATATTTACAAAGAATCTGGAGAAGTATTTGGAAATTAATTATATGTGCCTTAAGAGCCATGGATCAGTGCTGCTTGATTCCTAGAAGAAAATGCATCTACCAGCAGTCTCATTGCCACAGAAAAACCAATAAGCAAGGCTCTTAAACCAAGAAATTCTATCTTTGAACACTCCCAGTTCCTGCTTATAATAGAAAGATGTGGATTCCACAAATGGATCAGCTTGAAGGTTCATCAGTTTCCTCTGTTGCTCTTGAATGAAAGAGATTGCCTGAGTATTGTGCCTTCAGGATCAACTTAATGATGCACTAAGAGACATACTGAAGATGCACAGCTTTTCCTGCACTAACGTCCCACACAGAGATGGACTACAGGCTCTCAGGAATACCGTTCTAAATAAGGATGAAACCCACGTAGTCACCACCTTCCGTGACTTCATGCTCACAGGCAACTATTTCATCTTAGACAAAAGAAAAAGACCCTGCCCCCAGATAAACAGAATTGCCATGGGTACTCTCATGGCTTCACAATATCTAAATATATTTAGGGTGGACCTAGAACAGTATTTTTTAATCTATTGTACCATTCCTCTGTTTGATGTACTGTACATTGATAACATATTTTAATTTGGACCCACAGAAGGGAAGCCCTAGGAAAATTCAAGAGTTCAATAACTTTCATCTGAACATCAACCTTAGTCTGGATCAGTCTAAACCACAAGTGCATTTTCTAGACACCACTGTGAAGCTACAACATGGACATCTTAGCACCACACTGTTTCAAAAACCCGCTGATCAATATATCTACTTGCATGCCTTCAGCTTCAGTCCTGTGCACACCACAAAATCTATCATTATAGCTACACTCTCAGATATAATTGCATCTTTTCAGACCTATAGGCTAGAGATTCCAAACTCAAGGATGTACAAAAGGCATTTCTCAAACTACAATATCCATCGAATATGGTTAAGGAATAATTTAACTGAGCAAGATGAATACCCAAAATCAATCTACTGCAAGACAACTCAGAATAACAAATGACTGAACACTACTAGTTGTCACTTTCAGCCCACAACTGAGACCACTCACATGCATCATCACATGAGCCATACAACAGTGACACATACATGGGGACTAAATCCTGCTAAATGGGGACTAAATGCCCCTCTACACTATACATAAAACAAATGGGATAATCAATGCACAAAAATGTTAATGGACATAAATCAGACATCTGGAATGCCTATACACAGAAACATGTTTCATATCATTTCAGTCAATTCAGAAAATCTTCACAGGATTTGAAAGTTGCCATTTTGGAGAAGAAATATTACAAAAAAAGGATCCAGAGGGAGACAGCTGAGATAAAATATAGCTCATTAGTTTAAGCATCTGGCTGCAGACACAGAGGTTGGGAATTGACAGGGGCTGGACTTGATGATCCATAGGGTCCCTTCCAGCTTTGCAGTTAAAAGATTATATACATATGCTTGATACCATCCCAATGGATTAAATATTAGCCAAGGGTTTTAAATCCAGTATCAAATGTAAAAAACTACAATAAATATGACATTATCTGTGGCTATTTTCTAGATTCCTTCTCAAATAACCAGTCACCTTTAAAGAACAGGTTTTAAAGGTAAAGTCAGGGATTCATAATTTATTACCATATATGTCATGCCACAACAATTATGGTATTTCTGCTGTTGTTATCTAATGCTTGGGGTTCTTTTACCCACTAACAATTGTCACTGTTTACAGAGCAAAACCTTGAAAGTAAAGAACTGAATATCCAACATGAGTCTTAAGTCATTACTAGGTGTGACTTAGAGACCAAATTGCTAACATGTGCTGGATTATGGAGAAAGCCAGAGAGTTCCAGAAAAACATCTACTTCTACTTCATTGACTACGCAAAAGCCTTTGACTGTGGACTACAGCAAACTATGGCAAGTCCTTAAAGAAATGGGAGTGCCTGACCACCTTATCTATCTCCTGAGAAATCTGTATGTGGGACAGGAAGCAACAGTTAGAACAGGATATGGAACAACTGATTGGTTCAAAATTGGGAAAGGAGTATGACAAGGCTGCATATTGTCTCCCTGCTTATTTAACTCGTATGCAGAATAAATCATACAAAAGGCAGAACTGGATGAATCCCAAACCGGAATTAAGATTGCCGGAAGAAATATCAACAACCTCTGCTATGCAGATGATACTACTCTGATGGCAGAAAATGAGGAGGAATTAAAGAACCTCTTAATGAGGGTGAAAGAGGAGAACACAAAAAAATGGTCTGAAGCTCAACATAAAAAAAAAACAACTAAGATCATGGCCATTGGTCCCATCACCTCCTGGCAAATGGAAGGGGAAGATATGGACGTAGTGACAGCTTTTACTTTCTTGGGCTCCATGATCACTGCAGATGGTGACAGCAGCCCCGAAATTAAAAGACACCTGCTTCTTGGGAGGAAAGCAATGACAAACCTAGACAGCATCTTAAAATGCAGAGACATCACCTTGCCGACAAAGGTCTGCATAGTCAAAGCTATGGTTTTTCCAGTAGTGTTGTATGGAAGTGAGAGTTGGACTATAAAGAAGGCTGACAACCGAAGAATTGATGCTTTTGAATTGTGGTGCTGGAGGAGACTCTTGAGAGTTCCCTGGACTGCAAAGAGAACAAACCTATCCATTTTGAAGGAAATCAACCCTGAGTGCTCACTGGAAGGACAGATCCTGAATCTGAGGCTCCAATACTTTAGCCATCTCATGAGAAGAGAAGACTCCCTGGAAAAGACCCTGAAGTTGGGAAAGTGTGAAGGCAAGAAACGAAGGGGATGACAGAGGACGAGATAGTTGGGCAGTGTAATCAAAGCTACCAACATGACTTTGACCCAACTCTGGGAGGCAGTGGAAGACAGGAGGGCCTGCCATGCTCTGGTCCATGGGGTCACAAAGAGTTGGACACGACTTAACGACTAAACAGCAACAACAAGGTGTGAAATGCCACATAGACTCATACAAATTGCAATATCTGTCTACCAACCAACCACTATCTCTGTTTGGGGGCAATGTATAAAAAGTATTTGCCCTGTAGTCTCAATTCTTCTGCTATTATGCAGCAGTTAGTCTTTAAGGTGCCACAACAGTTCTTCTTCCCTTTATTTTGTTGCTTTTATTTTGTTTCTTGTCTGATATGCTTTCACAGATTAACATGGCTACTACTTTGAAAACAACATCTACATTTTTTAAAGCTTTTACTTTTGATTTCTGGAGTGAATTAGCAGTGGGCGTCTTCTATCATCAGTAACTTTCAATTTATCACTAATCTACTATGGCAAAGGAAAAAGGAATTGAGTAGACAACGTTTTTCTAAACGGTTTTAAAGGGTTTTGAAGTGTTTCTTTGGCAGGTTTCTTCAAGTCTTTTAATAGATTTTTTTTTCTTAAAGAGATGCTGATTATTAAAAGAAAAGTGGTGTTTTAAAAATGTGTGTGGACAGAAATCCTGGTAAGGTTTGTGGTTAGGCAGCACTAAGCTTGGACAAAGTGGTGAGGGACAAATGTTCCATATGAGCAAAATCATATATGACTTGTACGGAAGTGTATCTCATGGTTTTCCTCAAATGTCAAGATACTGTATTGTAAATCCTTCACTTATAGGTGCCACTGAGGTACAATAGTATATACTGTACATGCAGCACACGTATAAGTACGCAAAACAAGCCAAGCAAGGTCATCATTCAAGGAACATCCCCTCAGACCCATATGATTATTTTCTTTTTTAAAAAAAGCACAAGACAGTGTGCCTGTTTTATAGTCACATTGTGTTAAAGGTATTAGCAACAACATGAAACTACATTGCTTGTTGTCATTTAATTTAGAATACGGACTCCGACACTGAATTCTGCTGTCAAGCTTGCTCTCCCAAAACATATCTGTGCCTCCATTGAAACACCCCACCCCCAACCAAATGTTAAGCAAATAAGATAAAATGGAAAACCACAGGAGATGAAGCCATCAGTTCTTTCCACTTCAGTCTCTTGCTGAGCAGGAATGATGGACGAATGAGATCAGTAAGATGTTTACTTTTCTGTGGTTAACATATAATGAGTGGCTTATTCTATAATGTGCCTTTATTTATTATTTAGCTCAGTCAATGATCATTTGCATTTTAGGAACATAATTTAGCTGCAAGACAGGAATACTAGAGTTCCCCACTGAGCACTTGCTTTCAAATAGTTAACTCTAAGCAGCACATCTAAGTTCGCTTGCAGAGCCCAGGATTACTTTTTACAAAAATTAAAAGGTCAGAAGAAGGAGAAGAAAAGCAGAGAGAAAATGAAGATAGGAGTTTTGCATCCATCTCTCAAGCGTGCAGCCAGGGGTGACTTCTGGACTGAGCAAGGAGCGCCCCACCACAAAGTTTAAGGGTCTGGGCACTTCCTGCTCTGGTAATGATCTGCCTGTGTATTTAGAAATAAGTGAAATTTGTGGGATAATTAATTGGATGGAAGAAGTAAGACAGCAACAGCTGAAGGTAATCCCCACCCCTTGCTGTCGGGATCCTCCATCTCTGTTCTCAAACTATTTTAAGGAACAGGATAGCGAGGCTCCTGCATCAGAGATTTGCAGTCATGTCCTCCAGCAGCTTCAGAAGCATGCCTACTTGTGATGCCGGGAGGCAACACACATCCAGCATAATTGGTTGCCACTGATAGGTTTATCCTCCATGAATTTTTCTAATCTCCTTTAGAGCCATCATCATATCCTGCAAACGTGAATGCTGTAGATTGATTATGTGTTATTTGATGTAGTACTTCCTCATCCCTATATTGAATCTGCCACTTAGCCACCATTTAGCTTCATGGATGACTGCTCTTAAGTTCTAGTGCAATGGGGCTGCCTGTCCACGTTTTCCACTTGAGTGAGGAGAGCAGGTTGACCAAGTCAGCACTTTCTGGCTCCTGAGATTTCAGGACCAAAACCTGAGGTAAAGGGTCAGACCCTTGTGATGTCACAGGCCTGTGGGCTTACATAACAACTACCTAGTAGTATATATATGCATGTGTGCTTGAGTGCTCATGGTACATGAGAAAGCAAGAAAGGCAATGCATTATATCTTACTGGCATACTATGTTGCAACACAAATACAAATAACTTCAAGGTGAGCGAGGAAGCATTAATGCTAGTGGGGAATGGGCAGAAGATGGGCACCCAGGCATTAAAGCCACAACACAAAGTAAAATTATACACTTTCATCCTCCATATCTGTGCTGTGTGTTTTTGTTGGAGTTTTTACAACCCTGCATGTTGCCTGTAATTTATTTGACTGGGAGGGCCTTTTTTAAGCTGACGTGACTCTCAGTCTTTCCAGCATTAACCAATGATTCTCTCCTGCCTCAGAATTTAAAGAGTGCCTCATCAACCTGTGGAGAGTGCTATTTCCCTCTCTTTTTGTCTGTTTGTAACTATGAGTAAAGAATTGAAATGTTTTTATTCTTTCTACTATAGTATTAATGTCTCAAATTGATTTACTGAGACTGTAAGTGCCAGTTAATGAGAAAGGGGTAGATTTTCTGAGAAACTTGAATCTGTTCTCCTTCTGTTGTCTATAAAAAGGAGAATTTTAACCAGAAATTTAAAATTATACATCTTTCTCTCTCTGTGTGTG
Organism: Pogona vitticeps; assembly: GCF_051106095.1. Lineage (NCBI taxonomy): Eukaryota > Metazoa > Chordata > Lepidosauria > Squamata > Agamidae > Pogona > Pogona vitticeps. The sequence goes on from NC_135785.1 coordinate 101,249,800, forward strand.
TGTGTGTGTGTGTTTTCTGTGCCATCAAGTCAAAACTAACTTATAGCAACCATAATAGGGCTTTCAAGGTAAGTGAGATATTTAAGGAGTGGTTTTACCAGTTCCCACTTTTAATTTTTATCGCTAACAGGGGATTTGAACCTTGGTCTTTAGAGTCTTAGTCCATCACTCTATCCACTATACCACCCTGGGAATCCGCAAGCATATGCGTAGAATCTCATTAAAAACAAACACCACCCACTGCTTCTTCGTAACTACTGCATAGCACTTGTAAATGTAAGGGAAGTACCAGTATGGGATGACCAGGGGAATGGTGGAGAGGTGTGAATTAATTATATAATTTATTTTATTTGGCTTGATTTTGATAGGAAATTGTCCATCTGTGAAATTTAAATAAATCCTGGTTATTATTTCTAAGTGTGCATATATAGATATAAATCACTATATCCACATTTTCAGCAGATTTAGCTCTTGGTGGCTGAGCCTTGAATGTTTGAAATACCTAGCAATATCCCAAGATTCAACTCCTTTGCCTATTGATAACATTCTGTCTCAGAACCTGACAGAGCAGTTGCTATGGTACCCTGCTCCACTTGTCTTAAGGTCTCCTCTCAAGTCAGGAACACATTTGAAAGATCTGGAAAAGACCCTTGAGTGCTGCAGTCCAGCTGCAAAGCCTATTTCATGTAAGTACGTGACATAAAGCACTCCCCACCTTACCCAAAAGCAAGAAGTCCAGGACCAGTGCTACCTGGCTTATTTTCCACTGGATGAGAAATCACAAGATATGTATGGTGTCTGTCTTTTGTAACTGAGAAATCTATATACGGGGCAAACTGAAATCTATAGATCTCTTTGGCAGACAATAAAAGCACTAAACCTGAGTCTGGTCCACATAGAAAGCACTTGGTTAGGCCATTTTTTTTTGCAGATTAATACCTCTCCCATCACTTGTTACACCTAGACTTCATAGAAAATGTCTGGATAGCCATACTGCCTGAGGGTGATGGGAGTGAGTGGTGGTTGAGTGTACCAAGAGGGTACTAGGTTGAAGAAATGATGCTTTCTAAGCACCAAGCCTTCTCATAAAGAAAGCAAGTCCAATTAATCTCAGTGAAGTTCATTACTTAGAAACAGGACCATTCTGCATCCTACCCCAGCATTTTGAAGACCATTCAAATCTGAGAGATCTTCAATCATCGAAGATCACTTGAGTTGGTTTTGTTAGGCTTATGGCAAGTTATTCAATTATTGGAGGGGAAAGTTATATCTATGTCACATTCCCTGGGGGGGGCGAGGTATGTGACAGAATGCCCACGTCACTCCTGTAAATTGTCACGTTCCCAGGGGTTTCAACAGCAAAGTCCGATAAGCCAGTCCAATATCAGAAGTTCAGAGAATGCAGAGCCGATATCAAAATGCCAAAGCCAAATCACAAACAATAATCCAAGGTCAGGGTCCAAAGTAAAATCACACAATGTAGTCCAGGGTCAGAGTCCAAAGCCAAGGGTCCAGAAAACAAGGTTCAATGTAGTCAAGAGTGTGGATGCGAGACAGAGATTTGACTTGTTGGTTCCACAAGCTTGCCAACTGTCTGGGAGCTGATTATATAGTAAAACAGTCATTGAACTGCTGGAAGCCTTTCATCCTGTCAAAACGCAGGACTAGCTGACCTGATGTTTCTGCAGGCAGCATTCAGGCGATCCTCTGACCTTTGCATCATAAGTCTTTGCTGAAGTCTAGCCCTTACCCTGGCTACTGGGGGAGGAGAATCTGGTGGTGATTCAGCTGTCTGTGCTTCTAATCGCTCAGCATTCTCCTCAGTTGTAGTTAAACCCTCAGGTTCCAGATCTTCGGCTGAACTCATGACAATCTATTAACCTTTATACAGCAATCAAATCTAACTCCAAGAGAGGCCCAAAGGGGAAAAAACTAAAAACCAGGCCTTCTCGGCAATGGCCCCTTGTCTCTCAAACAACTTACCATTAGGGATCCGCCTGGCCCCCTCACTGAGGGCCTTCAAGAGCACACTAAAGACTTGGCTCTGCAGGCAAGCCTTCCCAACAGCCATCACTTAGATTTTTTTTTACTCTCGTAGTAAAATTGGGCCCCATCTTTTAATGTATTTATGTTGTCATTTATTATATCTCTATTTTTGTATTTGTATAAACCACCCAGAGTAGACATGTTCTACAGTAGATGGGCGGTATATAAGTAAGTAAGTAAGTAAGTAAGTAAGTAAGTAAGTAAGTAAGTAAGTAAGTAAGTAAGTAAATCAATCAATCAATCAATCAATCAATCAATCAATCAATCAATCTAGATGCAACACAGGACAGGGCTGTTATACTTTAGACGTTGTGTACAAGAAGGAATTTCAGGAGATTTTGCTAACACAAAAAGAGACATATACTGAAATAGCTCGTTCTGCACAAAAATTGAAGGTGTAGCAGCCCTGTGATCTTTTCCATCTGTCTTCTCTAGGTATGCACAAGAGTAGCTGAAATCCTATTTGTACCTGGAGAAATGTAAAGGTATACCTGTGGAAGTTCACAGGGAGTTATGCCCTGACGGTCCATATGGCTGATTGTACAGTACAACTAGTTGATAGAACAACTACCGTAATGATGCATCTGCAGAACTGCTTCCTTGATACATCTTTTGCCTTGGTGCAAAATTATACACAACAGGATTTTGGCCAGTGGGTTGTGACAGGTGATTGACTGGTGACTTTCTATTATTAAATCTTGCTATCTGTTGGCTTTTTAAAATGCAGAAGTGGGAAGAAATATTGAAGTTTACAAATTCTTCCTTGTTTGGTTGTTGTAGGCTTTTCGGGCTGTTTGGCCGTGTTCTGGAGGTTTTTCTTCCTAATGTTTCACCAGTCTCTGTGGCCGACATCTTCAGAGGACAGGAGTTTAGAACTCTGTCTGTGTTCTGGTATAATGTGACAATACTCCAGAACACAGACAGAGTTCTAAACCCCCATCCTCTGAAGATGCCGGCCACAGAGACTGGCGAAACGTTAGGAAGAAAAACTTCCAGAATACGGCCAAATAGCCTGGAAAACCTACAACAACCATCAGATCCCAGCTGTGAAAGCCTTTGAGAATACATCCTCCTAGTTTGTTATGCTACTGTAAGTCTAACAATATCAACAGTAATAACAAATTGCTGCTATTAGTGAATTACTGCTTGTATCATTACGCACCAACTCACAAGTGTAGCATATGGTGAGAGATACAAGAGGCACCTTGTTAACTAGTAGTAAAACTCCACTGCAATGTATCGGTTATAGTTGTGCCAGCATAATTAACGGGTTAATTTCTGGCTAATATGGAGAGAGGAGGTTACACACACACAAAAACACTCCACTCCTTAAAAATTAGATCCTCTGGGTTCTGTAGAATTGAGACTTGTTCAAAGCATAAGAGCAGGCCATGTTGGATTTTGTACTGAGCTGGTAATTTTGCTCACAGGCTATCCTATACAGCTCCTAGAGTAGGAGTGGGGATCACATGGTTTTCCAGATGCTGTTGGGTCTGCATCTCCCAGAAGCTCTATCTATATAGTCAATGATGAGGGATGGTGGAAGGTGCAGTCCATCATTTGGAAGGCCATACATTCCCTACCAGTGTTCTACAGAATACACTTACATGCTTCTAAACCTGTTTTGATATGTACGATAGCTCTAGTCCTGTTGCCCCAGCCTCTGCTCTGGACCATCTTGGTGAGCAGGTATTTAATAAAAAAGAGGCAGAAGGTCAGACAACACAGTTTGACAAAAGACTGAAGCAGCCCCCAGAGCCTTAATTGTTGTCTCTGCTAATCAATTCACATTCTGCTTTGTCTGTTTATATAGAGCTGAGAGGAACAGCCGGGAAATTAATGAGGTCATCAGCTTCCACAATCCCAGGTGCCAAACATGCTGAATAAATTGCTCTTAATAGCTGAGCTAACATCTAACAATCAATACAGCAATTTCACCACATCCACCTAATTTACAGATGCAAGCTGTTACTAAACCAAGATGGGAACCAAGATTCAAAGGCTCACTGTGTCCCCAAATAATCCTGCTGTGCCAAACTATGGACCAGGAGCCTTCATTAGGTATTAGTGAACCAATTTAGATTAATTAGAAACAAAAGACACACAAATTAGCCATGGCTTAAGAGACAGAAATTCATATAGAAAAGTGCAAAGGAAGATTCTAACATCCAGCGAAAAACAGTTTGAAGAAGTGGCTCCACAGCTGTCATAACAGTGGATTCATCCATGCCATTAAGCAGCAACCTGTCCTAATCTATGCAACAATCTTACACCATGCACACCTGAAAAGGCTGAAAAAGGTTAAAAACCAAGGAAAGTAGCTGTGACATCAGTGGTAATGCTACTGATGACTCAAAGGTATCTGCAAATCAGGTTGTTTGAGGGATTTTTAAACACCCACCAACAACTTTCTTCATTCTCTCCCCTGATCACTTGCTCTCCAGCTGGCCATGAGGAAGAGTTGATCCTAGGGTAATCCCAAAACAATGGGAGGTGAGGGAAAAGAAGATGCGAAAAGAGTTTGAGCTAAAGTAAAGGTGTGACTAAACAGACGGAAAAATTCAAATTGACCTGCAGTGAAGTCACACCTGGGAAGTCAGGTTTCCCCAGGTAAATTTGCGTTAAGTGGCCACACAGAGAGAAATAAGGAAAGCTCCCAAAGACCTTTGTTTGCAGGCTGCTAAAGTAGCTCTCCTGCAGTTTTTTGATTTGCAGAAATCATGGCTACAGGATAACAGTTTATGAAGTATGTTATCCTATAGTTGTTGGTGAGTTGGGGCCTTCATTCATCTTTGAGAGACAAAGCGGGGTAGAGGCATGACAACTAAGAATTTAAGTTTCTAGATACCAAATAAGCTCCATCATTACCTTTTCATGAAATCTGTCTCGAAATGGACTGGAACAAAACCTGGTTTCGGACATAGAAATCGCAAATTTCATATAAGGTTCTATATACAGGATAAGGATGTGAAGAACACTCACTAAATGACTCACTGTCATTAATTTGGGCTGGCAACAGAATATGGTATCTCCTTAAAAAAATTCTAAACGCCACAAGATTTTTCACCTCCATAGTATAATGTGGCAACCACTGCATTTTTTCATTTAAACTTTGTGCAGTTTGTATAAAATATCTGTGTGCAAAATTCATGGTTTTTCCCTTTGTGAGGCTAAGAACATGCACACACAAAATGTTGAAGGTCAGATACAAACCATCTAGTGTTTCTGATTAAAAACAATAACAACTATACAACAAGGCAGCAGGTATTTTAATTTTGCACAGTTTTGCGTGCCGATTTCACTGTCTGAAATTCAGTAGTGAGCTGCAACTGAAGTACGCTAATTGGATCAATGGAACCTATGGAAGAGTTGACTCCCCCAGTCTCTACTGGTTGAATAGGCCTGCTCTATTTGTGACTTACTAATGGATTGCAGCCATTTTCACAAATGCAAACAAATCTAATTGACACCAGCAACAAACATCTCTATTTGTGACTTAGTAATGGATTGCAGCCATTTTCACAAATGCAAACAAATCTCTTGACACCAGCAACAAACATCTCAGTCTCTTGAAGGGAAGGAGAATAATAAATTTTTAAACCACACAAATGAGGTTAAGGTAAGCAAGGATTACGTTTCCTAATGCAGGGGCCATGCTGACGATCACTGTTGTCACAAAATGTGACTGAAGTCAGGGTCTGACTTTTAACTATTAGGTTTGGCAGTTGTGCTGATGATTGTGTTTAAGGACCAAAGTACCATTTGGTGAATGAAACTGTCATTTAGCAAATGAGTTGATGAATTAAATCAAAAAGGTAGACTAACCTGTGTGGATGCGTGTTTGTGTAATTCAGTAGGAGTGCTCTAAAAGTATATTTAGACAAATATTGAATTAGTAATTTATGTAAACAGAAATAAATATGTATGTGCAAAGCAAAAGGAAACACAATGGACATATTCAAATAGCATGTGAATATACTACAGTTAAATAATTTTTAAAAAGGAGGGGGAAAATAAATCCATCAATTGGAAGAGAAAGGTCAAAATAACTCTATTTGTTCCCAAGTGAGCTATATCTCACAACCTGCAATAATGAATTGCAGCTAATTAACAAGGTTCCAGACATGAGCCTGACCATGCACCTTGTCGTGTGACCAGGCATGTGACTGAAACATAATTAACAATTTGCCACCATGAGTTAACACAATTTTACTTACTATTATCCACTAACATAGACAGAGGAATGTTGTAATCTGAACACAAGGGGGTTTGCCTCAAATGTTGGATCCGCTGTTGAGTTTACCTTCAGCCGCGGGGGTCCCCTTTGCCTCCTTCCCAAAATAACAAGAGCCTCCTTGGAGTGAGCTACTTAATTGGTGTTCCTCACTCCGTCCTCTTCCTTGCTGGCAACAGACGAAGACGGAGTTCTGCTGCCTGGCTTAATTTTGAGCTGTGTCACTCCAGTAGAGCATACGCCAGCGACTTCGCTGCTTGGAAGGGGGGGGTTGTTATCGGCAATAAAAAACCTCCACGGTTTGATTACTGAGGCTCAGCTCCTGAATTAAGGAGCTGTTTCAACAGAATACCTTATTTTCTTTTACTTTGACATCAGTCAAAAGTGAGGGTTTGAGATCACATTAAGCAGAAAGGCGCCACCACTCGGGCCTGGCCAGGCAGGGGCCTGAGTGTGCCTGTGCCTTGGAATTCAAATATTAGGAATAAATAAATAAATAAATAAATAAATAAATAAATAAATAAATAAATAAATAAATAAATAAATAAATAAATAAATAAATAAATAAATAAATACTGATTAATTAGATAGCACTGGATAAATATTGTATCTGGTATTTATAGATATGCGATTAACTTTCATTGGAGTTGGGTTCTGCCCATTGGGTTGGGATGAATTAACCCAGAGGGTTCTGACCTGTTTAAATTAATGATGATGATGGTGATGATACCAAAACCAAAAATAAATAATAGATAAAATTATTGTTGTTATTGTTAACAACAACAACAACAACAACAACAACAACAACAACAACAACAACAACAACAACAACAACAACAACAACAACAACAACAACAACAACAATATAGTGGTGCCTCGACTTACAAAATTAATCCATATTGGAACAGTGGCTGTAAGTCGAAATTTTTGTAAGTCGAAGCACCATTTCCCACTGAAAGAACTGCAGGAAATAGTTGGGCATCTGAACTTGGTGCTGGCGCCAGGTCATGCATTCCGGCGCAGGTTATGTGATGCAACAAAAGGTCTATATTGTCCTTTTCATAGGACAAGAGTCATAATCTATAAGTTTGGAGCCAGTTTCTAGATGAGTTTAGCAGAATTTTCTTTTAGAGGTCTGAGATGAGTCTTAAGGTTGAGTTCCAGGTCCGGATGGATGCAGCTGGTTCCCTAGGTTTTGGGATCTGTTTTAAGGGCAAAGGCTGTGCCGAGTGTACGCTCGAAGGATGGCGCCAGCTGGGAATTACTAAGCATTGGACATTACTGGGATTTTCCCCATAGTCAGGGCCCTATGGCTGTCGGCTCACAAATGGGCTAATTCAGTGTTACATATCTGGTGCGATAATCAGTCAGTGGCATTCATAATAAACAGCCTCACCTTGTACTCAGAACGCGTTATGGCATTGGTGCATGCATTTACATTGAGTGCCCTGAAATACAATATTTTACTTTAGGCAAAGCACATTTCAGGCTTAGATAACACTTTAGCTGATGAGCTCTCATGCCACCAGATCAATCAGTTCAGGGAGTTAGATCCAGGAGCCAACAAATTTCTAGAGACTCTTTCCCCAGAGGTCTGGTAAATTGGCGTGATGATGCTGTAAGAGCACTAGGCTTGGCCTTGTCTCGGAAAGGGTACTCGGCAGTGAGCACAGAGTTTCGGGAATTTAGAAATTCAGTGGGTTTAGAGCTGTTGTGGCCTGCCTCGGTGGAGCACCTACAGCTCCACTGAGGAAGGGACTTGCAGCAGGTTCCATACAAGGCCAGATGCTGGCGTTTGCCTTTCACGCTAGGGTTTAGGGGTATTTATTTATTTATTTATTTATTTATTTATTTATTTATTTATTTATTTATTTATTTATTTATTTATTTATTTATTTTTCGACTATACCTCCAATTTTTTTATATGGAAAATGATTGAAGGTTGGGGTGAAGAGTAAGGTCAGGTTAAGACCTTACTCTTCACCTATATCCCCAGTATTATTAGAAAAATTTGCAAACAGTGAGCTGCTACCTGCAGGGATGATAATGAGGCGGTGCTGTTTAGGGAGGCAACATTGTTGGCAACTTTAGCACATTAAGAATTAGCAAAATAGTAGCGCAGGAAAGGGTGGTGCGACTAAAGTTGCATTGCAATGGCAGGTTGGGAGGATAGTGGACAAGACGGTTCTGATTCATATTCACTGATCCAAGGCTTATCACAGATATATCAGGACACTCCCTTATGTCTAGGCAGGTGCCTGGCTATGTTTTGACATTGCAGGTCCAATGGTAATGGCGAAGAGGCGACGACACATCATGATTATCGGTCACAGTTATGTTCTGAGCAGCTCAATAGGCAGCCACGTTGGCCTGGGGTTGTAATCTCGGTCTTGAAGCGCGAGCCAAGATAATCTGGAAGGGGATCCGAGGAATCCAATGGGGCCAATTTTGCAGAGCTGCTGCATTTGGACTGCATCCCCCAGATATGTTGCTAATACATTTGGGTGGTACTGATCCAGCCAGACATGGTGGAAAGGCTTTGATCTTGGACATACTTCATGATCTAAGATGGCTGAGGGCAGCGTGCCCTGCTACGAGTGTTTTATAGTCTACAATCATTCTGTGGTGTGCGTGGATGACAGTGGCGGCATGCCCTGCTTTGAGCATTTTATGGTCTATAACCATCCTGCAGTGTGCATGGATGGCAATGGTGGTGTGCCCTGCTTTGAGCATTTTATGGCCTACAATCATCCTGTGGCATACATGGATGGCAGTGAAATGTGTCCAGCGGGTTAACACGGTGCGGTGGCGTGTTAACAGGGAAGCATGCAGAACTGTTTCCAATGGCCTTGAATCGGTGATTGGTCACCAGGAGATCTGCATGGAGAGGTCTGAGCTCTTTCGGAGAGATGGTGTGCTTTCTGATGGAGGCTTGCATGTCTTCCTTAAAGACATCAAGGGGGGCCCTGCTTGTGGAGCTTGATAAGCTCAATGGCGGGCATGGGACTTAGTGTCTCTAGTCCCTATGCTGTGGCGGGTAGTATGGATAGAACAGTCCCATCACAATCACAGTTAATGTATATCTCATCTGACCTCCCAGCACTGCGGATCGTGCAATTACAGTTCTTGGGGGGGGGGGGGGGAGAAGATGTGCTGGGGCCACACCTGGATCAACAGTCAACAAGCAGTCGGTCGTTTGAGGTCAGGGGGTGATCAAATTTGGGCCGGCTGGGTTCCTGCTGTCTTCACGACCACGAGAACTTGGGGCCAGGGACTTGCCCATTTGCTTGTTAAGGGGTCTCTTGAGATCTCTGTGCTTAAACCTGAATTCCGCACTATGGCAGGACCCCCCTTTTGCAGAGGGCAAGAATGATTATTTAATAAAGTGTGGCCCATGTTTATCCCATAATACTTGTCATGCATCATTATTTTGGGGCAAGGGGGCAAAGGCACAGCTCCAGCTAATTTCTGCCTTTCCTCTCCCCTTCCCTCAGTTTATCCACAGTTTATTCCAACTGTCAATCTCAACCACCACTTTCCAAAGTTCCATGATTAACCCCCCAGTTCCTGTTCAATTTTAAAGATCACAATTAGGGAAGTGGGGAAAATGCACTTCCGTGGGTTTTAAAATGAATTAAACGGATTTCTTATTTCCTGGGTTGAACACCAGAACAGGATTCTGTTTGTGGCATTTTTATACACTACATGGGAGAAAAATATATAAAAATACACATTTGGCAACATGCACATATTTGAAAAACAATGTGTGAAAAGAACTGCGCACACACATCTGTTTTAGTTGATGGAGACAGGCATCCTTTAACATGTCCCCTTTGGGAAAAAAATACACAAAAACAGGTTTCTGTGTTTTGTTGTGATTGTTCTTTTTGTGAAAAGCCAGCACAGTACTTTCATGGAATAGATTTGAAGACAGTGAAAGCAGAAGTCCATGGAAATGGACCTGAAATATTGCCATCTCTAATCTTAATACCCATTTGAGGATATTTCCCTTCTTGAAGTAGGTACCTAGTGACTGAGTATCAGGAGTCCTTTAAAAAGAGTAACGGCTTCTGCCATGCTCCCTTAGCAGAAGACTGATGTACAGAAAACACTAGCAGGGAAACACTCTATAGAGTAGGTACGAACAGATGCACACCATAAGATGAGATATTTGTCAAACATATTTTTTCCCCTAAAGGAAAGAATACAGCTAGAGTTGATTTAGTAAACATGCTCTGTTTCAGCAACTGGTGGAGGGCAAGCTGAAAGCTATCTGACAATGGAACAAACTGTCACAGGAAATGTTAGGCCATCCTCCATCAGAGGTTTTTAAGCAGAGACTGGGCAACCACCCAGAGACTTTTCAAAAATAAAATATCTTCCCTTTGAGCTTGCCTTAGAAAACAGCCTGAGACTGGATATGGATATATTTTATGTGAATATGCCATCATCTTTACCGAGTTCTAGTACATTTCCATGAACAATTCAAAATTTGGGTTTTCATTTTGACAAGCCTTTATTGCTTGAGACCTCAGTACCTGAGAGATCACATCATCCTCCCCCATGTGATGACCTGGATCTTAGAAAGAGTATACCATGCCTTTCTCTCAGGCACTTATCTGGTGAGACAGCTTGGTTGACAGTGACAGAAAGGGTCTTTTCAGTAATGGCCCCTCAATTGTGGAGTGCTCATTCAAAAGTGCTCGGAAGAATATTTTTCTGTGGGGAGAGGCAGCACTGTGGTATATCAGCTTAATCTGCAGGCACAGAGTGTGCCATTACAAGTCAGGTGACCACATACACTAAAGTAATAAATAAATTCATGAGTGGGTGCCAGTGCACCCTCTGCTGCCTCTAGTGTTGTAGGACTGCCGTGAGAATATGTCACTGCCTCAAGTACAGAACTAGATGGTACCTCCTACTATTTTATGTACAAAAACTAACTTTAATGGCAGTTGAAATTGTCTTCAACACTGCAAATTGGAAATCCTCCACTTCTCACTGAGAAGACAGCAGGTTAGCTTAAAGTGTACAGGACAAACTATGTCACATTCATCTTTTCCCTTCTCCTTTGAACTGCCACTGTCATCATCTGTTGCCTGATGCAAGCACCTCCCTCCACCACTTGGTAGAGCCGGCCTTGTTGCAATGTCAAATAAACTGATCATTAACTGACTAGTTGGTTATTTCCAGAGAGTCATTCCATTCCTTCCTTTCTTTTAGCACTTAATGCCAGGAACTTTTTTTTGTTGAAAGGGGAAGTGAGGGCATACATAAGACAGCAAAATGTGTGACTCATTTAAACAAATGTGTAATATGTTGGTGTGGTGGTAGAGAGGAAGTTGAATACATTCTATATGTGTTGCCTCCGATGCATTTTTGGTATCACCTGGCAGGACAAAGTTCTAAATAGAGTAGTCCTAGAATGAGCTGGAATTTTTAGCACGTATACATTGCTGAAACAGCAATGTCTATGTTGGCTTGGGCATGTCGTGAGAATGGCTGATGGTCGAATTCCAAAAGACCTCCTGTATGGAGAATTAGTGCAGGGAAATCGCCCCAGAGGGAGACCACAGCTGCGATACAAGGACATATGCAAGTGGGATCTGAAGGCCTTAGGAATGGACCTCAACAGATTGGAAACCTTGACATCTGGAGGCAAGTGGTGCATCATGGTCTCTCTTATTTTGAAGAGACACTTGTCCAGCAGGCCAAGGCAAAGAGGCAGTCCCGAAACCAGCAAAACCAGGGAGCTGGACAGGGGACAGATTGTATTTGTCTCCAGTGTGGAAGGGATTGTCACTCTTGAATTGGCCTTCTCAGCCACACTAGACGCTGTTCCAACACCTCCACATAGAGCACGTTACCATAGTCTCTCGAGACTGAAGGATGCCTACTACTACTGTGTTGGAGCGGAGGCAGTGGGAAGCTTGCAATGATCTGAAAAGCTTTTACAATGTTAGTCGGTATTGTTCCAGGCATGCCTTCTAAACCATCTGCAGGTCCCCCAAGTTTTTGATGCATCAAAAGCAAATAGTCAGTTTCTTTTAAAGTTCTAAAGCTTTATTTTTATTTCTAGTGCTGCCTTGAGAGGTGGGAGAGATACAAGGAAACAGGCATGAAATTTACTAAAATATTTGTTTTAGTGTTTTGACACTAAGAAACCAAGGATCGCCTCCTTCCCAAACAACCAAGGGCAAAACAAGTCTTTGTAGATTCTGGAAAAGAGCACATGAGTGGGTGGAGATACAGATTTAGAAAAGCATTAATGAATCCATTAGATTTTAAAAGATTAAATTTTAAATTTTAAAGATTAGATTTTAAAAAGCAGTAAATTATCTTGCAACCATCAGAAACAATTGGCTGTGTAACTGTGGCCCTACTGTGCTCTGAACCTTGAAAGAAAAATATTCTGACAGAAATGTTGAGTATCGTTTTTCCATTACGAATCTGAAATTGTATTATTTATTATACAGTCATAGACCTGAATTCCTCTTATGTTATGGCTAATATTGAGGCTGATCCTGACTCACTGTCATGGATTTCCCCCCTGAAAATTCATTGATATCTTATACACGTAAATCAGTAGTAACACCCTTGGGCAATAGTGTTGAAGCAGGCATATCTTTCATTTCTTTAAAAAAAAAAAGCCACAACAGAGGAAAGGGAAGAGAAATGTCAGGCTTGGGCTGAAAATCTTCAAAAGCCAAGGAAATAAATGGTGATTATCTGACTTTCTTGACAAGCCTGACTCAGGAGTAATCACTAAAATTATTCCTGAGTTGATCTGTCACCATCCATACCCTCCCTACCTCCGAAGGGAAGGGGAGGTGGTAAAAAGTGATGCTGTGTGGAGATAGATATGAATCGAATCAGACTGAGACATCTTTCTGCCCTCAGCTGTACACTAAACACTCCCTTGCTGCGTGGCCAGCCCACCACAATAATTCAACTGCATTTCCTGTCATGCTTATGATTGCTTTCCAAGCGGAACAATAAATTCTCTGGAAAACTTGTTCTAGCCTAAAAGGCTCCAAACAAGACAGAACATTGAACAAAAGGCAATCTGAGTTGTTGGACAGAGTTGTAACTTATTCCTTTTCATAATGTACAAGTTGTACATGTGTTTTTGCTTCCTGCCTCTCTTGTTGTGTCTTCACGTTCCCCATCCAGCCATGCATCTCCTTCCATTTACAATTCCATTTATCCAAAGATGATTATCAAGATTTTGTACACAGCAATGTTACAAGGCACACTGCTGTGTCCTGTACAATGAAGAGATGACATTCTTGCTTATTTTCCGGATTGTCAAGTAGACCTAAATGGCCAGCAGTTACTATAAGCCTAGGATGGAGAAAGTGTGGCCCTCCCATTTATGCCCAGTTAGCATAACTAATGGTGTGGGATGTTTGGATATGCAGTCCCAAAATAAAGAATGAGAGAAGTGGTCAGCTCCTGGGAGGTGGGAAATGACCTTGTTGTGTGGAAGAAATATTGTGCAACAAAGTGGCTGAGAGGTCAAAATGAGACATGTCTGGAAGGCCCTGACCTGCTTGATATAGGGTTGCCAGATGTCACGCAAAAGGAGGACATGTCCTCCTTTTTAGCCTAATGTCCTCCATCTGGCAGGCAAAGATAAAAACCTTTAAAAGGTTAGGCTTTTGTATTTTTTATGTTATAATTTTGGATGGGAGGGGGAGAGGTGGAAGGACCCCCCTCCCCCTGTCTTTCCCCACCCGCCTGCCCACCCCGTTACCTGCCACCAGTGCCAGACTGCAGCCCTCACCCTATCCCACTGTGGCAGCCATGGCTTGGTGATCTGCCATGCTCACCCAGCCCATGTGGAGCCCAGAAAGGCAGCACGAGTGGAGAGCCATCCACCAAGACAGGCAGGAGCAAGCAGCACCCGAGCACATCGATGGGAAGGCGAGAGCCCGGACTGTGTATGTTCAAAGTCCCTTTCAGGGACTCCAACTCCCACACTCCCCAGCCTTGAGCTTATGACCCTCAGAAGAGGGGAGGCTGCCTTGTTCGGTTTTGCCCGGCGCCACTATCCTGCCTGCGCCGGAGCCTTGTTTGGGCGTCCAGATTAGCAAGGTTGACTCTGAGCCTGTGCAGAATGCAAGCGGCTAGGGAATCCTGCAGCTGGGCCGGGGTGGGTTCGGGTACAATTAAGTGTGTATATATATATATTGGTATTTTGGGGAAAAAAGCCTCCATTGAATTTATTTTTATTTTTTAACATGACTGTTTCTTGGTCGGTTCATTAAGGGACATTTATTGGCAGCTATTGTAATGAAATTGTATTGATTGCAGGTTTAATCCTGAATGATTCAAATTAAACATTCGATACGTCCTCCTCTGTCCTCTTTTTTTATTTTTATTTTTTTGTCTTTCTGTGTCCTCCTTTTGGTACCCATGTATCTGGCAACCCTAGCTTGATATCAATATTGTGCCTGCAGATCTGCACTTACCTTCAAGAAGGATTCTGATCTGCTCCACCTGGAATCCATGACATTATCTTTGGGTTTCAATTCTTTCCTGTCTGGAGAATAAAAGGGGAGGAACCCCCAAGAAATCACAAACGGAGGGGAAATGCAAACATATGACCTGAACAAGCAGAGAGTGTTCTTCATTTTGGACATGTATTAGGCCATAATAGTAAAGGTAAAATCCCAGCAGGCAGTGCTTGGGCTTTGTACTACCACACCAACATTTCTTTCCTCAAGGTATATCAACATGCATGGTGATGAGGAAATGCCCCTAAAGACAAGAAATGTATGGTGGTTTTTGGAGAGAAGGAGAGAGGATTATATCATTTGATTTATCTAATTTTGTTTTAATTTTTATATTTCCTCGTATTTTCTATCCTGGGTATTTGAATGGAACACATCTGAATCTGTGTGAACAGAACACCTTCTGGAGCATTTTTATGCCTGCTGTACATTCTAATTTTCATTCAAAAATACCCCATAAATCACATAATATTCTTTTTCCAAGCTGAGTGCATGATGGTAAAACTATGATGGGGAACAACCTCTACATGAAAAATTTCCTTTGAAGACAACATGTGTACAATACAGCACATCACTTTAAGTAAATTCACCGTTTCTCAGTGCTATTTTATGATTAACATTTCGCAGCAGAAAAGCAAGACAAATGCATGCACAACAGATTCAATGAAAAATGAGTTTCCGTAAGCCTCATTAGCTGAAGAACTGTGTGTGTCACCCCCTCAAAAAAAAAAAAAAAAGACTTGGACATCTGATGAGCACCTCAGCTGGCAGTGTCCAGCTGAGGCTGAATGAGGGATGAGAGAAATATTTGGTAAATTCTTATCTGATTAAACTGTCTTAACACAGCATAAACCTTCAATGAGAAATTTTAAAGCTCTGCAAGATTTCTCATTCCTGCAGAAAGTGAGACTAACAGCTCTTTTTTCTCTCCTCAGGATTCTGTAAATCATATACGAACGGTTAGTATCCTGTTGTTCGGCCCATACATTGAATGGCAATCATGAGAGCAATTCCTTCTATTAACTCAATTGTCTGTCACTAGATGCGTCGTTCAGACAGTCCTAGCGCTGATTGAGCAATCATGGAGTCACTGGGCAAATGATGGACAGTCCCCAGAATAGCACGCCAGCGGAAGAACTCTGTTAAGAGCACCAGAAGAATCCTCATCAGCAAGGAGAGGAATGATGCAATTCCTTGTCATTGAATGTGAGGAAGAAACGAGGGAGGATTGCCCAAACTGATAATGGAGAAGTGTGTTGTAACACCAAATTTGTGTCTATAACTTCATTTTAAATAAATGATCTTCAGTGAATGGGAAACCAAGAGGATGAGAAGGCAGGAAGTTATAGCATTGTGAATTCCATTTGGACAACCTGAATTCAGGTTGGAGCCCCCCTACTCCTAAAATCTTTTATATTTGCTTTCTCTAGAGATATGAGGTTCCCCCTTGATTATAATACATCTGCCAAGTCTGATTCTGTAGATAAGGAAACCAAGTTATTATTCAATATTAACTACAGAAAGGAATTGCATTGGATTTGAGAGTCTAGATGAAAACAGCATTGTTAGGCCTCCTGAGACCTGTTGAAAGAAAAAATGTACTTTACCCTGACAGTTCACATATCTGCAAGGCTTATAGGGCATTTCGGAGAAATAAAATGCACAGAAAACCATCTGAACAGTTTAAAATGTGAACAGCTAGCATTTCACACCATTAAAAAAATAAGCACAAACACACTTTATTAGTCTGTGGGGAAAAGCTAATTGGTTACGTAAAAAGTGCAAGCAGATGTGCAGTTTAGGAAAAATACATTAAAATGTGTACAGATTTTAGAAGGAGTGGAATTTTGCAACCCAATACAAAAAAAAAAGATGGAGTGGAAATGCTGGTAACATTCACAGAAACAGAATAGAATCAAAACAGATTCACATCTCTATTAAATCTATTTTGCAATATGAATGACAACTACATTCAATCATTTATAGCCTGTGCAATGCTTTGCAGATAACACTTTTAATCTGAATGAGGACCAACTCCAGATTATTCCATGCTGAAATGATCTGTGCTTTCCCTTCCAAAGTACTAGAAAAATTTCATTTCACTTTGATATCCATTTCAGTGAATACAATGATAGATCCAACACAGATTTGCCCCACTTGTGCCCTGTATTCACTCCATATAGAACAGCTGCTCTATATGGAGTAAGAAAGAGTAAGGAATGAATCTACAGCCACTCTTGACTAAATCCAGACATTGTTAGAATGTTAGAATATGATGACGACGACAATGCCATTTATATGTTCATGTCCCCAAAATTAGTTTTCATGCTTATCTCACGCTAAAGTTATTTTCTTCTATTCCTGTTAATCTTTGTCACAGTTAGACCCCTCTGAATATGCTGTTTCCTCTTCCTCATTGCTGATGGATAAGAGGGGAAGAGTGAGAAAGAGCAGTCATATCTACTGCAATTTCTTAATGAGATTCAGCTATATTCTGTTGTGGGAAATGGCCGAGAGCTCATTTCTCTGAGACAGAAAAGAGAAAAAGTGAAGTAAAGCCAACAAGGAGTTAAGAAAACACCTCTGAGCAGTAAGAGTCACCCAGAAGATGGTTAAAGAACCCAGGTAACATGACTTTGGAACATATTTTCCACTGCAGGAAGCAGGCATGAGCATAGGGGATAACAATTAATGTAACTTGGCAGGGAGGCCTTTGAGAGTGCAGGAGGAGAGATCAGTGTCACTAGGCTAATGGCTGCCCAGTTAAGAAACAATGACGGGAATCCTACTGCTGCTTGTATAAGCTTTGCATAACATGTGGTGGCTAATTGGGGCTAAGTGGCAAGGTGCCAGGGTACATCTCAATAGTGCAATCAGACATATGACTAGGGATGCGACCAGAACATACTTTAGCATCAGAAGCAAGGTAATTGGTGATATAATCTAAAACAGAACTTAATTTTTAATATGATCAGTTACGTACACGCAGAGTTCGGGAGAAACTGTCAAAATTAAAAAATTAAGAACAGTCTTTTGAAATAAAGGGTAGCTGTGTGGTCCAAGCAAAATGAAATGCAAAAGTAGGCAATACTTTTATAGAACACTAATAATCGTCGTGCAACACATGAGCTTTTGTGGATGAAAATGCCATTTCATACAGTTTGTATAAGTGTGAACTTAAAAGTCCAAATGTTTATGGCAAGATGGAATTTGCCAGGTACTTCTCTCTTAGATATAAGTCAGGAAGTGGTATGTTTGCTGTTTTTTCTGACTTAACATCTAAGAGAGACATGTCCGGCAAATTCTATCTTGCCAGGAATTTTTGGACTTTACATCTAAGAGTAACTTTCCTGGCAAAATCCATCTTGCCATGAACTTTTGGACTTTAGGTTCTTCACATAGGTCTGATAAAATGTGCTCTAGCATGCTAACCCATCTAATCCAAGCAGCTAATGAGGCTGCACACCAAGCAGTTAAAAGCACCCACCCACCCACACATATACACCTTAATTCCAGTTCTTTCTGGCCATCCTGCTGGTGTCTGGAGGTGGAAAACATTAGCAAGGCCTGCTGTTTGAGGCACATTTTAATTAATTCTATACTGTTAGGCAAAAATTCTCATTAGGGATGTATAGAAGCCCCCTGATCCACTATGTATCTGAATAAAGGGCAGAAAGATTCAGGCTGACCCCTCCATGCCCTTTAAGAGTAATTCCAACCCATTCTGTCGCCAGATCCATGACATTTTCTCTATGTTTTTATATCTCCATTTTTAAAAAACATCCTGCAAATATGGGGGAATCCAAATAGCTGGGGACCATGCAGAACTCTAATTGTGTCACATATCAATTCAAAATGTATTCAGTAGTTAACCTTCCACAATCACATGCATGCACAGACGTACACTCAGTGCTAAAATTGTTGTAACATTTCAGTAAACTAAGCCAGAGTCAGAGAAGGAGTAGACTACTCTTCAATGCAAAAGGAGTATCTACACAGTGACACAAGTCTTTGTTTTCACTGTATATGAGGGGGTGCTGATAAGTATTGAGCCTTTCCCAGAAAAAAATTGAGCTAGGAAGCTATAAATTGCAGGGTGTACTGGCCAATTTGTCTGTATTCAATGGTGCAAAAATCAACTACCTATGATTTTAACTTATCTTTCAGGTTCAGGTCTAAAGTGAACATGGCAGCACCTCCAGAAAAGTTCAATGTGGAAGAGCATAGGACCTTAATCAAGTTCCTGTTTCTTCTCATACCAAGGCAAAGTGACTTGGTGAGTGGTTGCAAGGGGATATATTCTGTTCTTTTTAAAAAATGAAGCATGTCAAGGAACCATGGTGAACTTTCTTTAGGTATGGCATGTAAAACAGCTACAAATCGATCTAACAGTAGCATTGTCTAATCCACGTCACTTTCTTGCAGGGAAGGATCTGTTCTAGTTCCTTCATAGCTGTCTGTCCAAGCCTCAGTCATCTTTTGGTGTGTTGACTGCAGTCTCCATTTTGATCAAGGACTGAACCAAAGTATAGAAAATCTTCAACAGTTTTAATCTCTTCATTGTCAGCATTAAATTTATGTTCTTGTGTGTGTGGGGGTGGTGGTATTATTTTTGTCTTTATTTTTGAATTCTCACTGCTCATTTGTAATCTCATTTTTGCATTTTTGTCTTTAACTTTCATGGGTAGTCATTTAAATTCATTGCTATTTTCTGCCAGTCATATGAAGATATTTGCCTATCTTCAATTACTGATGTTTCTTCCACCAATTTTCACTTCTCCTTCACCCATATCTAATATTGCTTTCATGTCATGTCTTATGTATAGGGAGATAGGGAGATAAAACAGATCCTTATTAAACATATTTGTAATTTGAAGAGCATTCTGTTTCCTCATATTCTGTCTAAACAGTAGACTTCTGTCCAGTATATAGTTCACATATCAAAACAATCAAATTATGTGGCACGCCCATTCATCTTAGAATGATTCACAGCTGTTCATGATCTGCATAGTCAAAGTCTTTACTACGTTTGGTAAAGCACAGACTAATGTTCTTATGAAAACTATAGTACACTCAGCATAAATGCATATTCTGAGAGGGTCATTGCTGGCAACCTTGTGGGCTGTTCGCTCCCACACCAGAGACCCAAGCAAGACCCTTGGATACAGCTACTGCTGGATCTGTAGCATGTACAGGACAAAAATGACTAGCCTAGGAGAGAGAGGAGACTGTGGCAGATGGGAGCCAACAGGAGGAAGATGAGAGGGAGGGAGCCACTTTGCACTTTGGGGCCATAAAGAGGCTTTGGAGGAAGTGGGGGGAAGGTCAGAGGGAAGATGAGGGCCATCTCCAGCAGGAGAGTCCTCAGACCTGGGGAAAGAAGGTGCTTGGGACAGTGGCCAAGCCATGAAAGTTTGGGAAGCAGAAGGAGATTGGGATTATAGCTACCATGAGGACCCCTAAAATGAGGCCTTGTACAACTCAGAGTACCCCAGGTCCCAGGTAGCCCCCAAGAAGAACCTAGCCCAGCCCACTGCTTTCAGTCTCTTTGCTGTGACTACCACCAACAGCCTGTGCTGGGCCAAAAGGCCTCACGCTGGAGGAAGGCAGGGAAAAAGCCCAGAGTGGCCTGGGTTGCCAGATGGGTGGTATTGAAATTAAACAAATAAATGAATAAACAACAACAGCAACAGTGACTACCAGAACTGGCAACCCCAGTGCTCCAACCTCGCCCCCTGCCCACGGAGGCCTCCATTGAAGGAAACCAAAGACTCATGGGCCCCAGTGGAGTTAACTTAGGGCCCAGTCTACATTGGGACTGTACAGATGCAGGTGCTGTTAACTCTGCCACTCAGAAAAGTGGCAAGAGGGGATCAAACTCCTATAGTCTTTACTTCACCAGTTGCAATAAGCCCTGTTGTGACTGAGCTGAACCATGTGAAGTCAATGGATACGGGTACAGGGAGGGGCAGGAGTGGAGGGGTGCACAATATGCAATATTATCTCTATTACTGATTTGTTTTCTGACTCTAACTTGACCATTTCACTTGTACATTGTCTGGGGTAGGTATGTGCAGGAAATGCAGGTAAATGGTAGGACAGTGAGATTCCTGAGCGCTTACAGTGATCCTGAGGTTGTCTGCTTAGGGTGTGGGGCACATAGAAAATATGCATCTCACTGTTGGGAGCTCACTTGATTTATCCACTTTGGAAGGAGGTGACAAAGGAAGACCTATGGCATGGCACTGAGGAATTTTACATTCAGGACCACCACTGTTAGTATCTCATAACTGAAATGGAGGATGGCTACCCCAAAATGTATAATGAGCCCTTGCCACTCAGACCTGTCTACCACCACTCACCCAAACACCCTTCAAAGGATTCACCCATGGCAACAGATTTAGTCATGCTTAATATCTTATTTACTGTCAATACCTGGAAAAGGTGGTTCCAGTCTACTCACAAATCCCCATGTAGATGATGGGTTCATGTACAGAGACAGTCTGTACACATCATCTCATATATGAGGGGGTGATATGTGGCTAGTCCCTGTGAACTTAGGGCTTAGAGCCAGCCCACAATTGTCAGTAACCCCCTCCTACATTTCATCTGAATCCCATTCACCTAGCCACAGTGCATTCCATGAGACAATCAGTATCTGTAAAATATCAGTGATATGTAAAAATAACGTCCCTTTTTCTTTGCAAGCTCCTCTCGATACAGGTTTTTAGTTACTAGGAATTGCCAATTTCCTTGAGATGTTGTTTCAGACATTTGCTAGGACTCCTTCAGGTATGTGAGTCATTCTCCAAGATTAATTCTCAGCTGCTTTCTCGAAAATCACTATCTCATGACTGAGTTGGACCCTCAGTGTGAACAGATGCCATTACACTGTTGGGTCTATAAAAATGCCAAAGGTGATCACAAAACATTCCTCAGACTATCTTTGGATTGGTTCCAAATGCACGAGGAAAGATGTAATTGCTCATCCTTCCAGGAAACCTAAATTGATAGAGAAGTGGGTAAGTTCAATTCTTATTATCCTTGAAGACCTGAATCTAAATAACTTTATTAGGGGTGTACTGATGTCCTTGCCCCCAGTCTGTGCCTGAATAAAGGGCACACAGAATGGAGCCAACCCACCCTGTGTCCTTTTAATGACATACCAGCCTGATCCTTGTCTGAGCCTATGATTGTTCTAGGACGTTTCCAGTTCTTCATGAAGTCCCCATCCCTACGAATGGGAAAACACAAACAGCAAGGAGAGATCATAGATTAAAAGATGCCAAGCAAGACTGCTGGCATCTACAACAGTCTCCAAAGTTGGGTGTTCTGTTTTATTTTTATTTTCATTCCCCCTTCTTTCCATCCACTAGAAGAAACCCCAGCCAGCTTCCAAAGGTGGCCGCTAAGAAAAGGAGTGAGAGGCTATAAAAGGGCAGTGGGTACCGTTGCAGAGTTTTGAATTTTTGGTTAAATTTCTTTAGTTGTGCAGCAGAGGTACAGATACTTACAGAGAAGAATAGCTTCAAGTTACCAAGAGACCAACCATTTCTCATTAACTGCCACTCACAGGCTCAATAACTCACTGTGAGACATTAGTAGTAGAAAGATTAAACACCTTTTTTTTTACTTACAGTTGTGAACAGATCAAAAGCTACCTAACAACAAATTGCTTCCAGCAGACCAAAGAGGGGAAGAAGGAACACTCAGCATAGAGGCAGGGCTCTCTTTGAATTCAGAGGCTGGAAGGAACGATCGGTTACTGCTAGATTAACAGACAAGCACTTCAGCCTTAAAAAGTGCCTCCCCCGGTCGCTCAAACTACAGGCAGCATGCGAGATTGTAAAAATTCCAACAAACACAGTACTCCTTAATTCCTTCTGAAAATGGCAAGGCAAGAAACCTGCTCTTTTATATTTTCTGTCCTTTCTCTCTGCCCTTATCTTTTCCATTGCTGGATCTGAAATCAGTAGTTCTGTGGCTACCGACTGACAGTTTAATCAATGACTCTGCAGTACAAATGACAAGGAAGGATTATTTCTAAAACACAGAATATTCTCTCTTCTGTTGTCACCAGTTTGGCATCTTCCTTACCTTTCTGTCCCCTTTCCTCACTTCTAATCATGATATGCAAATGTTGAATTGAAGACAGGGTGCCAGCCTCTGTATTCTTTTTGCCACCATGTGGTCACCCCAGAAAAGCATCAATAGCCCTGATTCGGTTATGCATTTATCTGAAGACAGGGCAAATCCCAAATCTCCTTTGTCAAGGGGCTTGTCTATGCTGGTTGTTCCTAGCCTTTGTACCAAGATGCTTAGAGGCCCAAGGTCTTTAGTACCAGGATAACACACAAATCAGGGAGGCTCTGCTTGGGGTGCAGTAGAGTAGCATGGTCCATAGGGCTACCACAAGTGGAGGGAGGCTTACTTGGAAGTGGCAACCCAGTTACAAAACTCAAGTTTGTTAGCAGTTTCCTTATTCATAATATCCTTATCTTGCAAGCAATTTAAAAAAATTGGGACTGTGAAGCTCAGTTTCTTAGCACTGAACTCAACCATCTGAATCGGGCCCTACAGGCAAATGGCTACTCCAAAAATGAAATCACAAGAGCCATAAAACCAAGAAAACAACACCGAACTGAAGAAGAAAAACAGGAACCCACAAATAAAGTATTTCTGCCGTACATCAAAGGGGTCACGGATCGCATGGGGAAACTTTTGAAAAAACACAACCTACAAACAGTATTCAAGCCCACCACAAAAATACAACAAATGTTATGGTCAGCAAAGGACAGAAGAGACCCCCTCACCACTGCAGGAGTATACCGGATACCTTGCAGTTGTGACCAGGTATATATTGGAACCAAAAAACGAAGCATCCACACCAGAATCAAAGAACATAAGAGACACTGCAGACTAAAACAACCAGAAAAATCTGCAGTAGCTGAACATGCCCTAAAACAAGCTGGACATGAAATTCTATTTCAAAATACCGAAATACTGGACAACACCAGCAACCATTACATTAGACTGCACAGGGAAGCCATTGAAATCCACAAGCACCAGCAGAACTTCAACAAAAAAGAGGACAGTTTGAAACTCAACAAAACTTGGCTCCCAGCTCTGAATAATACAGCATGCAAAAGGTCAACGAACTCTACCCAGCTGCAAGGACAGAGGATCACTACACACAAAAGACCAGCTAATGACACCCATCAATCACAGTGACAGATAATCTCTTCTCCTTATCACAACAATACACCCACAAGAAGACACACTAATCATCCATCTTCTGAAAGGACAAAAGCCTATCTCACAGCCATAAATACTCCACTCCCAAGCATACTACACCAGAGCACAGAGTGCTGTTCTCTGAAGATGCCGGCCACAGAGACTGGCGAAACATTAGGAAGATTAACCTTCAGAACACAACCAAAGAGCCCGAAAAATCCACAACAACCAATTAAATACCAGTTTAAAAAGAGTAGTATTTATTTGTATATGCTGTTGGAAAATGTGTTTTATTCGCTTACTGCTTCTGCGTCTTTGTACTACTTTTGTTGTGTTTTATCAGACATTTAGAATTCATTACTTTAGAGATTTGTGATTTATATGCAATTTGTGATTTTATTTGTTTGCAGCCTGTTAAGTTGCCTCGATCTTCTAGTGGAAACTGTGGGAAATCAAATCAAATCAATGAACATGATGCATTTATGTGATGTACTGAAAACAAAGTGAAAACAGAGATGCACATTGAATGGAACATGAGTTCTATGTTTGAATGACTGGCCCTGAAGTCTTTGATGCCATAGGTTCGTGCCAGCTAGTGGGGTGGCCCAGATCTTCTGCTTCTGAGGTTGAAGTATCATTGTCACTCTTCCTAAGCATTTCCTTTCCTCTCACTCCAGTCTGTCCTCCCCATGTTCTCTTCCAGCATTTCTCTCTCAGCCCCGGGGCTGGGCTTGCAGTGCTCTAGTTCCACCATTCCTCCCCACAACCTCTGCTGATTCCCACTTCCTGCTGTTTCATGCTTGCTCTGCAGCTCCAAGGCTTCCCTCACCCCTTGTTCTAGTCATTCCCGTTCTGTTCCCATTGCTTCTCCTAACCATCGGATCTGTGGGAAACAACACTGTGTATAGCATTCTCCACAGAGCCAATTATTTTCCTGAATGTTGGATCCTGGTTACCTCTCAGGAATAAGCACTGTTTGTGGACTGTCAGGAAAAATGCCTCTGTTGTGGGGCACAGGTGAAACAGTGACAGCTCTTCAATATTCTTAATTCACTAGTCTAGCTCACCCACAACCTGAGGCAGACATCTTACTGTATCTGTTTCAACTATAATATGCCTAATCATGTTTTAGTTGGTTGGATAGCTCAGTGGTTTAGATAGCCCGAGGTTGAGAGTTCAATTCCCCACTGAGCCTCCTGGGAGAAGAGCCACCCTATGCAGCCTTGGGCAAGCTGCACAGTGCCAGGGTGCTCCCATAAGAAGTGAATGGTAAACCACTTCTGAGTATTCTCTGTCTGGAAGACCCAGAAAAGGATTACTCTAAGTTAGAACTGACTTGATAGCACATGATTGTTATTATTCATCATATTTTAATATTGTAATTTATTTATTTATTGTATTCATGAAGGCTTTCATGGCCAGGATCTAATGGTTGTTGTGGGTTTTTCGGGCTCTTTGGCCATGTTCTGAAGGTTGTTCTTCCTAACGTTTCGCTAGTCTCTGTGGCCGGCATCTTCAGAGGACAGCACTGTCCTCTGTACTGTCCTCTGAAGATGCCGGCCACAGAGACTGGTGAAACGTTAGGAAGAACAACCTTCAGAACACGGTCAAAGAGCCTGAAAAACCCACAACTACTATTTATTTACTATCAGCATTGGTTTGTAGATAATTTGTAACCTGCCTTAAGTTCATTTAAAGGGAGAAATGTAAGAATATCAGCTCATGCCACCCATCCTTGCAGGCCATCCTCTTACAGGTTGTCACACCAAGTGAGGGTAAGATGACCTCTACAAGAAATTGAGCCTTCTCAGTCATGACACCACTCTTATGGAATTGGCTCTCAGGACAGCTTTGCTGGGGCCCCTTCCTCCCAGGTTTCAAGAGGATGCTCAAGACAAGGCTGCTTAAAGCAGCTTTCAAGGGCATCCTTTCTTGAGCGATGACACATTTATGCCACAAGTCCCACCATGATTTAGATTTAGATTTAAAGTTCAAAGCTTCACTTTGTTGGATAAGTTTGTGGTTTTATCTCTTTTGTTTTATTACTGATGATTTTTCCTGAGTAGTGCCTAGCACTAATGAGGTGGTATACACGTATATGATATGAAATTAAGTAATTAAACAAACAAACAAACAAACAAAAAGTGTGCCAAACCTATCATGCCTCACCTTGTTCAGACATCTTCAAAAGGGCAAGAGGATATCTTGTGGCTTGATGGAGCCACTGAACAGGAAGAAATTTGTAATTTGCCTGCCAGCACCCTGAGGGAAGGCTTGGGGAGAAGGGCTGAGGCCAGTTCTTTCAGTGAGGCGTCAGACAATGAAGACAAGACAGCCTGACAGACGTGAGGCCCATTTGCCCAACAGAAAGAGGATGGCTTAGGAGATTCTAGCAGCATCTCAAGGTCTGTCAGTAACTGATTGTAGACATCTGAATGCCTATGAGACATATGCTGAGAGCTATACATTCAGTGAACACTATCAATTAATTTTTGGGAGGCAACTAATTAACAACTTCTCACTCATACATGTACCTTATATGGACTCCTTAGGACTGGCTTGGACTGTCCGATGACCTGTCCTGTGATTTAAGATGAGAAATTACTTACACTGAACTTTTTGGTTTGACACATGGACATTGATGACCACTCTCTTGATGTCCACACATGTAACAAAAACTCTGCCACGTACAAGCCCTGACTCTGACATATAAGCATTGGTGGCAAATAGGTGGAAAAGGAAGCTTAATCTTGTTTCTGTAAGAACATCGGTTTTCCACATGAGTAAAACTGTCAGCATGCTTGTTGTATTTCTTTCTGTGGAGAGCCAAACTGCTTGATGCTGAGCTTGATTGGCATGACCCCACTCCACATAAGGTCAACATGTGAAGGATCAACAGAAAAGATCCCTTAACATGCTAGTGACTTTGGAGGTAACCACTCAGCTGAAATAACAAGAGCAGCACAAAGGAGCAAATCAATTCAGTGGTACAGTATTTTAAAATAAGATTACCAAAATCGCTGGCAGAGAGGCAGACTATGCTGATATTCCTCAGCAAAACAAAGATGGTTCACATAAAGTGGTTTTTTAAAATTCTTCTTTTTGCTTGATTGTATGACAGAGTTTTATTTTGTAAACCATCCCAAGTAATGATTTCACTATAAGCTTGCTTAAAAAAAAAACAAATGATTTCTAGGCCGTCTTCCACACCTGGTTGTGATGCCTGTTCATGTCTCTGTTAACTGTTGTGCATTTCATCCTGTTTCTCTGCACTGGGGGAATTCCCTCCAGTCACAAATGGCTTTGTGTCAACAGCATGTCAAATAATAAGCCCTGGCAAACATTCTTCTTCCCAACTGTTATACTAAACCTGGCAGATGGGTGTCTTGTCTTGAGGAGAAACAATAAAAAGTGACTTGCTATACAAATATAACTTGTCAAGGTCACTGCTTTTGACAGTCGGAATGGAACCCATACACCTTTCTCTTTTAGATTTGGTCCATTTCTTCTTCTGTCCAGCATTTTCAAATGCCAAGTGAATATTGAATAATTCCCCTTCCACCCCCTCAGGTTTCTCCATCTATTAAACCTTTAATTCTCCCAAGGCTCCACTTTTAGCATGTAGATTAGATGCAGAGCAAACGTATCAGCTACGAGAATCCCTAAGGCTTTTCAGCTGGGTCATGAATTGCCATAAAAACTGTCTTGTAATTTTCAGAAAACATGTGCCTAAGTAGTACTTCTCAGACACACCAGCAAGCAACAAAGTACCTCAATGCACAACCTGCATGTTGCTAGAAGCACACTCAGGTATCTGTGTTAATGGTATTATGGGATGGTTAGTATTTGTGGCACCCTAAACCCTCCCTCGGATACCCAGTGTGGTGTAATGGAAGGTGACAGACTAGGACTCAGGAGGCCTGGGTTTAAATTCCCGCTCACCCATAGAAACTCACTGGGAGAGTGGAACTGGTAAAGCCACTCCTTAAATATATCATTTACCTTGAAACCCCTGTTAGGGTTGCTATACCTTGGTTCTGACTTGGTGGCACATAACAACAAATCCTCCCTCAGCTGGGTCACAACCTTTAAATAGTATAGAAAGCTCCTGTCTGTGGATTTGCCCTGCTATTACTTAAACACAATACAGTGGTGCCTCGCTTAGCGAGTGCACCGTATAGCGATGTTTCCGTATAGCGATCCCTTTTTTGGGATCGCTATACGGAAACATACCCGATCTTCGCAATGAGGAAAACCCGCATTGTGAAGATCGGGTATTGCGGCGGCCATTTTGGAGCCGCCGAACAGCTGTTCGGCGGCTCCAAAATGGCCGCCGGAAGCCCGGAAATGGCTGCCGGCAGCCGTTTTCACGCCCTGCCCTCGCTTAGCGAGGGCGCGAAAATGGCTGCCAGCAAGGGGAATCCTCGCTGAACGGGTAAGTAAACAAGGTATTGGAACGCATTAAACTAAGTTTAATGCGTTTCAATACATTTTCCCTACCTGTTTAGCGACAATTCCGCATAGCGAGGGTTAA
Organism: Pogona vitticeps; assembly: GCF_051106095.1. Classification (NCBI taxonomy): domain Eukaryota; kingdom Metazoa; phylum Chordata; class Lepidosauria; order Squamata; family Agamidae; genus Pogona; species Pogona vitticeps. The sequence continues at coordinate 101,278,364 of NC_135785.1, forward strand.
TCCGGAACGGATTAATCTCGCTATGTGGGGCACCACTGTAACATTCTCCTTGGTGTCTACACATTTGAGATTCTGAGGCCCTTTTTTCACCTTCAACTTCCCACTGTGAAAGGATTTTATCCCAGGTTTTTGTTATCCTTCTTTGATAGCAGTGCCATCACTGGTTCCAAACTTGAAGCTTTTTAACAGTTAAAGTGCTCCTTTACGCTCCTTTTTTTGCTCAGCTGTGGCCAAGCATGCAGTATGGTAATTGATTACATCAGTGGCTCCCAATCTTGGTCAACCCAGCTACAGTGGTGCCTCGACTTACGACCGGCCCGACTTACATTTTGAGCTCTGGCCACAAAATTTTGCTTTGACTTGAGACCAGAGCTTTGAGTTACGACTGGAAAAAAGGGGGGGAAAGCGGGGAATTCAAATGTACTAACTGTTGGTCGGCAAAGAGGCTGCTTCTTTGTAGCTCTTTCACCCCAATGGTTAGAGTGTGTGTGCCGGAGGACACTTCAGATTGCCTGGTGCTGCTTTCTGCTTCTGTGTGAGTATAGGGTTTTGCAGGCTGGGTTTGGGTTGGGGGGTTATGTTTCTGTGCTGTTATGTCTTTTTGTGTTTTGGTGTGTGTTTTTCAGCCCCCAGGGCTTGCTCTGCGGTTGTTTTGGTTTTTGTTTTGTTTGTTTTTTGTTTTGGGTGAATTTTTTTTTCAGCCCCAGCACATTCCAGTGGGGCCTGGTGTGTTGTTGTTGTTGTTTGATTTTTTTCCCAGCCCCAGCATGTTCCAATGGAGCTTGCTGTGCTGTTGTTTTGTGAATTTTTTTCCGGCCCCAGCACATTCTGATGGGGCTTGCTCTGTTTGTTTGTTTTTGTATGTGTGTGATTTTTTTCCCCTTGGCCCCAACACATTCTGATGGGGCTTGCATTGTTTTTGTTTTTGTGGGTTTTTTGTTATTTCCCTCCCAGCTCCAGCGCATTCCGATGGGGCTTGCTGTGTTGTGTGTGGGTTTTTTTGTGATTTTTTTTTCTGGCCCCAACGTGTTCCAATGGGGCTTGCATTGTGTGTGTGTTTTTTTGGGGTGGTGATTTTTTTTTTGGCCCTGACACATTCCAATGGGACTTGCAGTGTTTGTGTGTGTGTGTGTTCTATCCAGAATGGATTAATGGGGTTTCAATGCATTCCTATGAGAAATGGTGCTTTGACTTACAACCATTTCGAATTATGACCATCATTCTGGAATGGATTAAGTTTGTAAGTTGAGGCACCACTGTATTCTTGGACTACAATTTCCAGAAGCCTTTACCCCCAGCTATGTTGGCTGCGGTTTGTGGGAATTACAATCCAAGAACAGCTGGGTTACCCAAGGTTGGGAACCACTGGATTACCTAATAACTGCTACTGGAAAATAAAGAGGTGTCTGTTGCATGAAACAAAAGTAGGTTCTATGTTATAACAAAATAAATAAGAGAGATTAAAATGCAGTTAGGTCAAAGATACATCAAGCAGTGGTTGATATAGTTCTAAATTAATCCTTATGCTTACAGAGCTAGCTATCTGACATACGAATTCCTAAAGTCCCTAATATTTGTTTGTTTGGTTGTTGTGGGTTTTTTGGGCTCTTTGGCCATGTTCTGAAAGTTGTTCTTCCTAACGTTCCTAACTCCCAAACTCCCAAACAAACTGCACTAGAGCACAGAGTGCTGTCCTCTGAAGATGCCAGCCACAGAAACTGGCAAAACCTTAGGAAGAACAACCTTCAGAACATGGTCAAAGAGCCCGAAAAACCCACAACAACCATTAGATCTCGGCCGTAAGAGCCTTCGCAAATACATTTGTTTGTTTGTTTATGTAATTTGTTTACTACCCATCTGGCTACCAAGGCCACTCTGGGTGGTTCACAACAAAAAAATAGAACAGTAATCAGCAACAATAAATTAAAATAAAGTAACATCAAAATAATATAAAAGAATAAACGTAGACTAAACATTATAAATTCGAAACCTTATAAACTTAAAAATACAGCACAAAAAGAATAACGTTTAATAAATACTATTAATATTGTCTCTTCCATATCTCTGAGTCTTATATGATCTTTATCTACTCCTCTTTTTATCTTCATCTAACTACTTAAAAAGCTCTGAATATGTGGTTATTGAAACCAATGTAAAGTCATGTGACAGTAATGTGGTTTTTGAATTTCTAAGTGTGTTCCCCCTTGGGACAACTTTTATTCTGATTTTTTAAAGTATTCGACTGATGTCAGAGACTATACTCACAATTTAAATTGTGTTTATTTAAATCACTGCATGACACCTGCAGACCACAGTGTTTATACCACTGTCTTTGTAACATCACTGATTGAAGGAAGTGGGTTGAGGAGAGAAAAGAGGCAGGGAAAGGGGAAAGAAGGATTTGAAACTACATGCTAGGCAAAATCCCCTCTTTGTAGGGCAAGGCACAACAGTCTGATATGATACAACTGTATTTGGAATTCAAAAAGACAGACTAAATCAATTGCTGAAAAAATTATGGCGACAGAGGTGTTCCAAATCACTAGAATTGGATTTGACACCCAAGTTAAAATAAACAGCCCTCTGGCAGAAAAGGGGCAAAAATCACTGGCAATCAAAAAACATGATTCCCTGTCAAAATCATCCCCTCTTCCATGTATGTTGTGTATTCACGTTTTTTTAACATCGATTTAAAACAAGCTAAAATCAACTTCAGTTTTTTTCTGTCACCACATCCTAAACTAAGTGCTCACTCACTGTACTATATTCTCTCCCATTGACCCCCAGGATTGGGGATAACAGCCAGTCAACCAAGTTCCATTAAGTCAGATTCTTCCCCCCCCCACCTCCTCAATGGTTCTGTCACTCACACAGCAATCAACCCATTCATTCTACCTGACCAGCTAACTTACCTTTATACATAAAATAACCATAAATAATAAAAACAGGAAGTGAAATGGTAACACAATTGTTGAGAGGCTATAATTGAAATATATGTAGAGATGTCTGGCTTCTGGCATTTTGAAGCCTCTGAAAGCAAAGTTCAATGACATCACAAAACAGTGCTTATTGACATCATGGGAAAAGGCTTGTTGACATCACAAGGCTGTCAGCTCTTGAAAGCCAGCAATCTGATATATGAGTTGGGTTTGGCAATATGAACGAGAAGACTCAAATAGAGCTTTGAATAGGATCACCCCCAGAACAAGAGGTAAGAGAGTTGCCAAGAAAAACAATATCAAGAAACAAACACCATTGAGGTTCATCATGATGTTTTGAGACCCTAAGAATTGACGGAAACACTTGACTCCTGGTAATCCTCCTTAAGTTACCAGCCAGAATCCTGATGAAAAATTATGTCACAGTAAATCCATCAACATACATTAAGATGTTGGCATAGGTCATATGACTGGCACGCAACAGTTATTGTCTACATCAGCTTTGTAACCTGTAGTCATTTGCAGTTGTGCCAAGAGTTTTATGCAAGTGGAACTTTCACGATTCTGGTTATTAATTTAAATCATGAAATATGTTTTAGCACTGACTCTTTAATTCTGCAGAATTACTTGCTTTAGTATCAGTTTGATGCTATTAATGTCACAACTGAAAGTGTTGCTCTTAAGCTCCATCCCAGGAAAGACAGGGATCTTTTCCAGAAATCAGAGAAGTGAAGTTGCCTGTGAGGCACACACCCCAAACTGAGGCGTAGATCACAACACAGCCATCCTTTCAAACGCTGTACCTCTTTGAAAATTATATGAGGTGGCTTCAGTGCCACCTTAAATGCAAACAAACAAATAAAAAAGCCAAGCAAGGGCCATCCTTATTTTGCAGCTAACAGCTGCGCCAAGCAACTAAAAAGCCAGACTGTCACCATGCCACCTGCTGCAAACATGTTCAAAATAGGGAGCAAACACAGTACCTCTCAGGTAAGCGGAGGCAAAATTTCCCAGAAGATTCTTTTTCTCAGAAAATTAACTGTTGAGATTTCCTTTCTTTGGAGCTCTTCCAGGAAAAAAAAATGCTGCTGCACAGAAATTCCTCTAAATATTCTGCATCATTTATTTTATTTTAGGTGTTTCACAGCTAATGGTGAGTCTTTCCCCTGAGAACCTATTAGAGAAGCTCTTGTCTTCTTGGAGAAATTTGGCTAAATTCATTTCTTCAGCTACAGTTCTCTGGACACAAATTGCATAATGAATTTGGAGAATACTCTCTCTCTCTCTCTCTCTCTCTCTCTCTCTCTCTCTCTTCTTGAAGTTCAGATTTCTAAAGCAAAGCTGAAAATTGTTAAAATCATATAAGTCATATCAGAAACTTGACCTTTGGTTAACATTTCAAATTTTTCAAAGTTTTATTTTGAGTTTATTCTTCAGCATTTTAAGCATGCTCACACACTTTCATGCATCCCCTCAGTAATTTGGAGACCTAGAATGTGGCCCTAGAAGAAAAATATTAATGTCCAAAAGTCCACTACAGCATCTACTTCAGATCTGTCACTGGGTGATATTTTATGTCTTGTAGATCAGTGGTCCCCAACCTTGGGCCTCCAGATGTTCTTGGACTACAATTCCCAAAGCCTTCACTACCACTTCTGCTGGCCAGGATTTCTGGGAGCTGAAGTCCCAGAACATCTGGAGGCCCAAGGTTGGGGACCACTGTTGTAGATAACACTATTTCCCCTGCGTTACAGATGTTTGCAAGTGTGACTATTTTTTAAATACATTCTAAGATGATCTGCAATTTACAACCTGCATAACCCTAATTATTTCTTTTAACATGGCACCTTCAATGTACTCAGTTTTCATTTCTGCTTGCCTACGTTTTATTAGACAGCACTGACATTAATTTATTTAATTGAAAGCAAAACTTGATCAGAGGCAACATTGGGTTATTACTTACAATAATATATAATTATTTTGCCCTGCTTCTCCAGCCAAATGTGGTTGTACATAGACTAAAGATATAACATGCATATGTCAGAGTGAGCTAATGACTTGTTTGTGATCTAACAGTACAGTCTTTTTTCTGGACTTTGAACTGGCTGAAGTACAATGTCAGATATTTTAGCAGATCAAGCAGCAGTTAAGTTAGCTTGTGGATTCGACCACTGAATATTGGAATGGTTAGCATACTTCTCCCTTTGGAAAGATTCTACTACATTCATATTTCATATTCCAGGAAAATAAGTAAGCTAGTGTTTATTGGAGAAGCACATAGTGATAGGAGGGAATCATAGTACTACTTAACTGAGGTTGATGTGCAGAAGCCACTGGCAATGGTGCGGCTAAAAAATATTGTAAATAAATAAATAAATAAGTTGTGGCTGTTCCTTTGTCTCTGGTTAAGACAGGTGAGACATCTCCTCTGTTTTTGCCCTCATGGAGTCAAGAAGGGAGTGTGTGAAGGAAAGGAAGTGACATCAGCAACATGAAGAATAGAACTGTAAGTAATAGGAAGATCAATATGAGTCAGAGTAAAGGGCAGTTTAGGAAATCTGGAGTGTTTCTTTCTTTGAAATATCTTACCTCACATTCCTTAAAAAGGCATAAAAGGCAGCCTACTTCTCCCCAAACAAAAATTGGGGACCCAGACTTAATCATAGCACCCCACTTGATGCCAAAGCATCAGCCCCTGAGCTGGCAGCTTCCCACTGGCCATCAGGGAAGGGTTTCATCCATGCTGGCTGGACATTGGCTGGTGGGAGAATTCAAAATCAAGACTGCAGGCACATGGACTGCAGAGCAGCAGGCTTCAGCCCAGTCCATCTGCCTGGCATATAAATGGAGTACAGACACTGTTCCTGTCAGTATACAGTTCACCAGTCACCCACCCACTACATTTTATTGGTAATGGTATGGTGGTACAAGTTAATGTTCACTGTTTGGATATTGGAGATATCAGTTGGCTTTTATGGGTACTATGTGTCTTGTTGCCTTTGTCACAGTTTTGTTGGTGGTTTGGGACATCCAAATGGTATGAGGGTGGCACCCAGGTTGTTAAAGGAATCCCCTCAAGGGGTCCATTGGCCCAGACCAGCCCTCCAGTGGCAGGAAGTCGTAAGCATATACCTATGTGGCCTCCAGAGTACTGCCACTCCAGAAGGAACCTTCAACAGCTGCTAAAGGGGTTGGAAGGTGGCCATCAGGGGCATCTTGGTCTCTGGAAGCAATGGATCCAATTTCCCAATGATGGCCATGGATTGCTGCTGTAACCAATACAATTGTCACCTTTTCTTCTCCAAAAGTGTTGTTCTTTTCTGTATGTAGGTTTAGATGGCCTAATGGATGTTTAAGAATTACTCAGTGGTAGAGGATTCCAGAAGATCCATGCAGAACAGAAACAAGAGCAGTAGGATCTGGCTGTGCCAAAATATTTTGAAGGGCCTTTTGGCCCTAATGAAATGCTGAAGCGAAGGTGGGAGGGAGCGCAATAATATACAAAGGAGAAATATACACACCTTTCAACCTCTCAAATAAATTAATGTTATCACGACTGCTCTGCAGAATAGAGGCTAGAAAGCTATTTTCCAATTTTCTTGGGGTAACAAACCCGAGGAAGAAAAACTATGTGGAACCAAAAGCTCTATGGAGATGTTGTGTTAATGTTTTCCAAAAAGTGTCCCTTCATATTTTTAAATAAATAATAAGGGAGACCTGGGAGTTTGGAAAGATTTTGAATGGAATTAATGGTACAATAAAATATGGAATATAGCTATAAATGATAAACTAACTTGTAATTTAGAGGTTAAGAAAGGAGAGTGGAAAAAGAATAATTTTTATGAAATATGGGGCAGATTTTTGGAATATGTGCTAACAAGAGGAAAAGGAAATGCTCCAAATCAAGAATCAATGCAGTTCTGGAGAAAAGGACATTAAAAGAAGAATATAGATGGAGGAAGATTATTGCAAGAGGTCACATCTGTGGTGGTGCAAAACACAGTTAAATTGTATTTTGGTTTACGTATCTTATGTTTATATTATAGTTAAAATAAAAATATATTATTAAATAAAGGGAAAGATTGTTACTGGAAACCAAGGTCAAAATCATCCATATTATGTGAAATAAAAACAGGGGAGAAAGACAGGAACAAAAATAAAATAATTTGAAAAGTGATGTTGAACAAGAGCCTTACAGATACCACAGAAAGGTAGAAAAGTGGATGCTCAATCAAATTAAACCTACAGCAAAAATTACTGAACTGAGGCTATCTTACAATGCACATATAATGTAAATACAAAACTGACCAGAATAGACTATATTGATGGGAAAAGTAGCAGAGAGGGAGGAGGATGAAGTAATAAGACAGGAAGAGCAAACATGAGACAGATTGTCTCAATAAAGGAAGCCATTGCTGTTAGTCTGAAGGACCTGAGCAGAACTTACTGGAAAACGATAGGAAGAGGAGGGAGCAGGAGGAAGAGAGGACAACCTAACTTACTATTGGATTGAAAAATCTGAACAGAATTGTTAATAACAAGACATTTGGGAGGTCATTAATTAATATGGTTACCACATATGAGAGGTGACTGGATTACATGGCATCCTTAGAGTTTGAAGGAGTTAAAAAGTTCTCCTTCTGAGAGTCAGCTAATTGGGCCCTGACCAACAGGGTCAAAAGTTCACATTGCCCTAGATGTTGAGCAGATTTGACAGCTTGTGTAAGGAGCCTGGTCTCAGAAATCCCGAGTGAAGGGTTATGGAAAGCACTTAGGGCAGGGCAAACCCCACTGAAAGAATCTATGCAATTCTGGAAGGGAGATGGAGCTCCACAAGGATAAATGAGATAGGTGGTTACTCCAGCTTGGTCCCAGTGTGGGGGAGCACAATCTATTTAGATAATTGTTCATTAAGGTTTTTGTTTGTTTGTTTTATTGTATAAAAACAATTAAAAAGGGAATAGAATTATGGGCAAAATAGCTGTAAAAATAAGAGTGACAAAAATAGCCTAGTTCGCCTATTTCTAAAGTAGTTATCACTGTTACTGACCCAGTCATTAAAGCTATGCACTCACATTATGAATATGAGCCTGATCAGTCAAATTCTCCAGGCCTTGCCAGTATTTGTCTTTGTTCCACTTATGACTCAAGATATCTCGGCTTGACATTAACCATGGGGAGTAAGTGGCAAGAGAGCGAGGACATACTCAAAAGTTGTTGCCATGGCTTGTTGTTTAGGCTCAATCCACTGAGTGCTGTTTGAAATACTTTCAAGGGTACTTAGGAAACTATCCTATATGTTTAATTAGATGTAACTCTCATTGAGTTCCATGAGCTTTGCTCTCAGGAAGGAATTGAAGCCTCAAAAGCTCATTCTGCTGAAGAAAAACAAAAACAAGAAGCTAAGAAAAATGAATTGTTGGCATATACTTTGTGAACAGCCAGTGTACTCATCTAGAAGACATGACAGCCGTACATTGAAATATATGATTAACATGTGTTCTGAAGAGACAATTCACACATCTGGTAAAGTAAGCTTTATTCCATGAAAGCTTATGTAACAAATTAATAGTATTAAATGTGCTGCAAATTTCTTTGTTGCTTTTGCTAACAGCAGGTTAAGCAAGCTACCCTTCTAGAAGTTAAAAACAATGTAAGACTAAATTATAACAAAATGGAAAATAAAATAGAAGATAAGTATTTACTCACAGTGGTTTAATCTTTTTAAATACACTCCCCGCTCCTCACTTCCCCATGCTTAAGAGAAATCCTGCTGCAGGTCTGGGGAGCTGTACTGTACTTTGTTGATAAAGCAGTTACATTACCAGCACAGGTATGGATTCTTTGAGTTCAGCATTCAAATTTCAGGACACAGTACAATAACTACATAGAGATTTTTGTGTTACAGGAAACAATGATTTCATTTATATGTTAAGCAGCAAGAAGTTACCAGCAGCTTTAGTCAAGTATCATAATAAGCAATTTGTGATGGAAGCAGAGGGCTCTCTCTGAAATCTTGGCATAGTCCATGGACCACTCCTGGCAAAAATTCAAAATTTCTTAAGTATTATATAAAGAAGGGAACATGCTGGTTTGGACCCTGGCTGACATGGAGATGATGAGATTAAAAAGATGAAAAGATTCCTGCACCTTTAATAGTTCTGCATGAATGAAAGTTTCAGCACCTGTAGAAGAGGATCTCCTCATCAGAAGACTCAGATGATCAACTTATGACAGGTGAGGACTATCATTCTTCCTTCCTCATATGTTTACTCAATGGTTTGAGGAGCCTTTCCAAGTGTACAATTCTATCTGAAAATTAATTTGTTTCAAAAACATCCTTATTCTAAAATAATGCCTCCACCCTACAGTGAGCTGCTACTGTGTACCCTGTTGACTCTCAAGATTGCTCAGATCCAAGTGTCAATGCAACTAAACTCTTTTTGTTGTGATAATCTAAGACCCACCCAGACTCCAGTGGAGAGCAGCAACCACCAATCATTACAGACTGCAAATGGCAGAAAAATACAATGATGTAAATCCTGTTGCTTTATGTAGGTAAGTTGCACTAGAGTAAGTCCACTGGGGACTCAGTGAGTCAACTTCTCTATAAACTCCATTGAGCCTACTGTAATTACAACTTACTAAAGGAAGACACAACTAGAGCAGGCCCATTTGAATCAGTGGAACTTACAGATGAGTTGACTCACTAAATTCTCAATAATTTAATGGGCCTACTCTAGTGTGACTTACTACATTAAGCAATAGGGTTGCAGCATCTAACAAACATTTACTCACTCAAAATGTGAAATGTCCTAGATAATAACTTCCTGTTAATTCTGATGGCTTAAGGGATCCCTTTCCTATTCAGAGCAAAAACTCCCTCCAGGAGCAGAAAACCCCTCCTTCTTTTCAGAGTTTCTTTTTTTGATGGGCACTGAAAAGTTCAGAGAGGTCAAGTCTGCAAAAATGGCCTTGGATCGGCACTTTGCTCATCTCTACCACAGTACTTCAGTGCCACCATTCTCCTCCTAGAGACTTATAAACTGAGCAGGACAACAAAGTGGTGGAAAAAGAGACAAAGAATACCCAATTAACTATTCAGGTAGCTCACCATATATTAGTGTCATGCTGTTATGGATCTTCTTGACATATACTTTTCTAGGCATTTTAAAGTAAAGAATAAGCAATGGGTTGTCCCTGGGACCTTTGGTGTGTTTCAACTTGCTTGGAAATAAATGCATAGGTAGGGCCAATGTTGCTACCCTTCTGTCCTTGTTCTGTTTAAAACATGGCCCTTTCAAAATCTTAATTGTTGACTGGGGCTGCAAGCCAACTACCAACAATGTTCTGGAATCAAAGGCAGTGCTCTAATTACTCCTGGCAAAATAATTAGCTGTTGATCTTTTCATTCCATAAGACCCAACAGACTTCCCAGCCTACAACTCCTTTTGTGATTATACAAATGCATAGGTTTTGTTAAAATGTATTTTTCTCCTGCTGGTGTTAAAGATCACCTGCAGCAAACAATGCAAATGACAACAAATGGGGGGAAAAGGCACATTGAAATAATCTCTGCAGGGGATGCATTTTGGTGGGGTTTTTGGAAATATAATGTTGCACCCCATTATATTTTTCCCCCTCCTTCTCAAATATAATTTGGTTCAACTTAGTTCATTACTTTATGTTCTTTTTCTTTAACAGTTCATTACATATCACAATGATTTCTTGGGTGTAATTCGGCCCTGTTGCTCTTTGTCCCCTTAGAACATAGTTGCACTTTATTTTGTGCTACATGTCAGTTTTTAACTCCTACATGTCTGCTTGCCTTCTTTTGTCATAAAGCTATATCCCTCAAACTGTACAAAACATCATTCTCTTTCTGAACTATGTAAATCTGTTATGGGCAGTGAGGCAGGCATTGCAGGTGGCAAATGCTGGAGAAGGTGCAGGACAGAGGCGTCTATGATATGACGTTTGCCCCACACGCCAGCTTGCTTCCCTTCGCTACAGTGCTGCTGTCCTGTCACTACCCCTGAAGGAATGCTCCAGCCTGTTTTATCTGTGGAGTGGGAAGGACAGCATCTTGTGATCTCGTCTTCTGGTCTCGGTTAATCAGAGCTTGGAATGGGAGGCCTGAAAATTAATCTGTTCCTCTTAAATGTTAGAAATAGGAAGATTATTTTGTTCTGTTAACATTTGAAACAGAAACCATTAAACTCTTTGAATTACAGTGGACCCTCTACTTACGGAATTAATCCATATTGGAACGGTGGCTGCAGGTTGAAAAGTCTGTAGGTCAAGTCTCCATTGATCTACAATGCATTGAAAACTGATTAATCCCGTAACCGGCCGTTTTTGTTCCATTTTTGTTCCATTTTGGTTTTTTTCTGGTCTGTAGGTCGATTCTCTGGCTGCAAGTCGAACCTGAATTTTGTGGCCAGATAAGTCTGTAACTCGAAAAGTCTGTAAGTCAAGCTGTCTGTAAGTCGTGGGTCCACTGTAGTGTTAATAACTCATTGCTTGAAGCATTAGTTCTCTGGCTTTAAAAGCCCTTTAATGCAGTGAAGGGGGTTGAGTATGTCAGAGAAGTTGTGAGCAATGCCATCAGGAGGCTAGATTCTGTCAAGAGTTGGGACTCCTAACAAGGTCAGCTGAAGTGGGGGACGGTCAATGTGCTAAAATGCATTTATCCTCTTCAGAAATCAATGGTCACAATGTGAGAAAGAAACAACGGCCTCCACAAATTGGCCACACTTGCGAAGGCCTAGGAAGATCAAGTTCATAAAGGATATATACAGGATATATACTGTATGAGGAGGCTTTCTCTGACCTCTGCTAAAGCAGAGACAACAAGCGAATTACTGGAAGCTGGTGGGTATGGGGCAAAGTGTCACACAGCATATGAGAAAGGGGGAATTCTAGTCACGTGAAATACCGATGTTCCCTCAGTTCTGAAATAGATAACTGCACACAGAAAGGTCCTGTGGGAAATGAAGACCAAGAGAGAGTTTGTTGGGCATTAACAGTTTCACACTAGTTTTATAAAAATGCCTCCTGTAGAGAAACCACATGCCATGGCTATCCAAGAGATAACTGTGACTCTTAGGGCTTTGTGCCTGAGCTTGCAGTCTTATATTTTATTTCAGTAAAGTCTGTGTTAGCACAGAGCCTTTGTTTCAAGTCAATTCTTTTCTGACAACATTAGCGGAAGAGAATTAATAGCAATGGTAATGGGGCCAAGAGATTCTTGATAGGTTGCTTCCAGGCAGCAAGAACAGTGGAAAGTGTGACACTGGTGGAAGATTTATTCTTGTTACTACTGCACAGAAGAAGGCATTCTGTGTGGCCAACAATATGATTGAAAATGTAAATCCCAGTCCACTTTAGTTCAGTCACTCCAAGTATTCTGGAGCATGACCGTTCTTTATGCCTGGGTCAGACGCCCTCCACAAAAACATTCAAGAGATGTCACTTGAAGTTGCTGTGATCAAGTTGCCATGATTCATAAGCTCCTGCATCCCGTCTACCTGGTACTGATGTTTTAGAGGCCAGCCCTTGCTTTACCTACCTTGATTTGAATTCTTTGGGCGCGTGCGAATCTGAGTTCTTGAGGCTTAAAAAAACCCTGGGCCTTCATGTATGATTCAGTGGTAACTGTGAGAGACTATGCTTGCCTCTCAAGAGAATGGGGCTAATAGAAAGCCAGTCAGCCTGGAGAATACTCTGATGTAAAACACTTGTACAGCACAAAATGATTTTGCATCACCTGCAAAGAGAGCTGTAGAAGTATCTGCTGGGCTGATGTGGAATGACACATACATGCACACCCTTCTGCAAAAGCAAAAGAGAAAACAGCCAGGTGAGCGCTGCAAGCCCCCAAGGCACAACACAAACCAGACCTGTTTGCTTTTAGAAACAAACTGGGACCAGCCCCAAGTCAGTGATGCTGTGTATAAAGAATAAGGTTGCAATTCTATACCCATTGGAGTTCTTAGCAGGCATTCCTAAGATGGTGCTGCAAGCGTCTTCAGTGCAGCACACTGAAAAACCCAAAAGAAAGAAAGAAAGAAAGAAAGAAAGAAAGAAAGAAAGAAAGGAAGGAAGGAAGGAAGGAAGGAAGGAAGGAAGGAAGGAAGGAAGGAAGGAAGGAAGGAAGGAAGGAAGGAAGGAAGGAAGGAAGGAAGGAAGGAAGGAAGGAAGGAAGGAAAGAAAGAAGCTGGCAGTGAGCTAGTGATTTGGGGCAAAATGCTTTTGCTCGGATAAGGCCTTAAGGTATGGTCAAATAACTAAGTGCTGACCCTAACTTTATTTTGAAGGAATGGCTAGAAGCCTACAGAGACATACAGAGGAAAGCCACTTGCCGCCTACTCTTCCCCACTCCCCACCACTGCCACTCCTGATGCAGGGATAAGAATGTTGTGAGATGATGCCTAGGAACTGCAGAAGAAGCTTTGGGGAAGCTCACGAAGTACAAGGAGTTGCAGAAAGATATCAGCAAATTCATGACAGCCTGCGGGCTCAGCTGACAAAGAACAATGTAGGGAGTGAGAACGTGGACCTTATAGATTCATCTGTCTCCAAGCTGATTAAGACATGGCAGGTATAGCGGGACACCAGTATGGCAAAAGCTACTGTTGGAGGAAAGCCTGGACTACATCACAAGGGAGTTTGAGTGCTACAAGGCAGATGTAGGCAAGTGAGAAAAGTTAGAGGAGCTGCAGGATGTGCTTGCATGGCTACACTAGGGCATCCAGAAAGCCCTGGCCAAGGTGATCACCATGGAATGAGTTAAATGCTGAGGTACCAATTTGATAATTTACATGGCTAATCTACAACTGCATCTAGTTAAAGCCATTTTAACAGTGCAGATGAATGGGCTAACAAAATAAGGGCCAGGAGCCACTATTCTAGCTAGTTGTCTTAGACTGGCATCTTGCACCATTCAAATTGATCTTTGTTTTGTCCTGCTAGAAATCTGGCTACAAAGCTTTCAGAGGCACTGCAGCTCTCAGCAGCCCATAAGCTGAAAAGTCTTATGGCCAATGAGGGTGCTTGAACAATCCTGGGGTGGGGGAGGGGAGAACCTTTTTAGAGTATAATTCCCATAGTCCCAGCAGCAGCAGCCAGCTGCAATCTTGTCTGGGCAATTCTGGAAGATGTCAACGCAAAATCTTTCTATTAGGGATAGGTTCCCTATCCCGAGTCTTGTAAGACTGGTAAGTTTTGATAAGCACGCTTGAGTCATCCTTCTGTTACCATTACAGTGCCATAGGGTGCTCACCAACATTCACTCTTTTTAAAATGTATTTAACTATTCATTAGCTATTCAAGTATTATTCTTTCCAAGGCAGTAAATATGGATACAGAGAGATGCCTAGCCCTGTCTCTCCTTTGTTGTTTTGTTTAACAAGCAGCAGCAAGTCTGGAATTTGAGAGGCTGTTGCTCACATGTAGACCCTATATGTGAGCAAGAGTCCTTAAAAATTATTGGCAGTGTTGAATTTTTACTAAAAACCTCTAGCTACACAGCACAAGTGCAGAGACTTAGAGAGCAGAATTAGCTTCAAGTCTCCCCAGAGTAGACCACTACTTATTGGTTTTCTCATCAGCTGGCACTTACAGTTTCAGTAACTCACTCTGAGACATTGGTAAGAGAAAGAATAAAATATTCCATTTATTCACAGTTCTGAACAGATCAATAAGAGCATACTGTAGAATAATCAATGGTTACAGAAATAGGCTTTAATTGACTCATAGTTACATGATTAACAGCAACAGTAATGGACCACTGAGAGTAGACTAACACATAATGAACTAAACTGAATACTGAGTGCACACTAACTACACTATAATTTTAGGTCTAACTAAGTCTAATTGTAGAGAAATGGACAGCAGACTGATAAAAAGAATGGGAAAATACTCTTTAAGTAGATAGGCATAGTTTTTTTTTTCAAAATCAGAGGCATAAAGGGAACAATTGGTTGCTGCTAGATTGATTGACACCCCAGCCCAGAACGGTCCCTCCCAGCCAAATCTCTTAAAGGCAACATACATGGCTGAAATATAATTTCAATGAAAATCTGTGTTCTTTCTTCCACTTTAAGCCTACAAAAAGCAGGACCTTTTTCCTCTTCTGACTCTTTGTCCTCAAAGGGAGAAAGCAATGAGAGATGCAGTGGGAGTAGCTGCCTCTCTCTACCTTTGTGTACCATGAACAGTAATGACTGAATAGGACTCATGTCTTTTCTTCCCCTAAACCCACAGGGGAACTGCCCAGATATAACTTGTTTACAAGGGAACAAATAAATCATTTCCTTTCTTCCTACAGCCAGTTTGGCAACAGGAGCCCAGAACTCCAATACAGCTGCAACAGGGATTGGCTAATTCTGTGTTGCCAGAATTCAGACCATTAGGTGAATGAGGGGTGGCATTCATAATCATGCCCTACTGTGTTTGTCCCTAATTGGTCAAAGTGTCAGGTAAGACAAAGGCAGTCTCCCATAAGACAGGGCAGTCTCCTGCTTTGCAATCAGACCCTCTAAAGCAGTGGTTCCCAACTTTGGATCCTCAGGTTTTCTTGAACTAAAACTCCCAGAAGCCTTCACCACAAGCTATAATATAATGGCCAGGACTTTTGGGAGCTGTAGTCCAAGAACACCTGGGAACCCATGGGTAGGAATCACGGCTCTAAACAAAGGATAACAGTCATTTGACATTCCTTGTGTCCTTCTGCTTGAGGCAAACATTTCTTATTTAAGTTTAAGGTTCTTTTTCTTCCTGCAGTATCTATAAATGGATTTTCTGGGATAATAAACAGTAAGCTTCCTTGTTGCCTTACTACCAGTCTCCAGAGCAGTTACCCTTCTCTAGCAGTCAGAAGCTCAGTGCAATGTTTTTTTCACTCTGCAAATAGAAATACCAAGTAATCCTATCAGTGTGAACTCTACTTCACACTTGCAAAGGGATTTCCTTATTCTTAATGAAGTGATTTTAGCTTTCTCTGACTTCGTCCAGCACTGGGCTCAGGCTCAGGCTCAGAAATGTAGATTCATGTCAACATCTGTCTTGGGGCAAAATGTAATGGCAACCCCAGAATGCAGCAGGGCTCCCTGCTTTGGTTCCTCAACTGCTGCTTGCGCTGCCCCTGAAGATGCTTGCTAGGGGTCCTTCCCCCTCTCCTCAAGTGACTGGAGAAGATTGAAACAGAGCTAAGGAGACAAAGGCACTTCATACACTTTTTCTGACCAGGCAATAATACAAGAAGATGCCCCCTTTGTATTCCCTGTTCACTGGACTAGCAGCTAAATTGTACCTCAGCATTTCAAATGGGATAGGGTTCTCCACAACACTTCATCTGAGGTAGTGTCATAGCTTTGGGGGCCACAAAGTGGTCTGTAGGGCACACATACGGTATATCACAGAAATTAGTACACCCCTCATATTTCATAAATATTTTACTATATCTGTTCATGTAACAACACTGAGGAAATGACACTTAGCTGCAATGTAAAGCAGTGAGTATATAGCTTCTATAACAGTGTAAATGTGCTGTCCCCTCAAAATAATGCAACACACAGCCATTAATGACTAAACTGCTGGCAACAAAAGTGAGTACACCCCTAAGTGACAATGTCCAAATTTTGTGTGGCCACCATTATTTTCCAGCACTGCCTAACCCTCTTGGGCATGACGTTCACCAGAGTGTCACAGGTTGCCACTGGAGTCCTCTTCCACTCCTCCATGATGACATCACAGAACTGGTGGATGTTAGAGTCCTTGTGCACCTCCACCTTCCATTTCAGGAGGCCCCACAATAGGGTTTAGGTCTGGAGACATGCTTGGCCAGTCCATCACCTTTACCCTCAGCTTCTTTGGCAAAGCAGTGGTCGTTTTGGAGGTGTGTTTGGGGTCGTTATCACGTTGGAATACTGCCCTGAGGCCCAGTCTTTGAAGGGAGGGGATCATGCTCTGCTTCAGTATGTCACAGTACATGTTGGCATTCATGGTTCCCTCAATGAACTGTAGCTCCCCAGTGCCGGCAGCACTCATGAAGCCCCAGACCATGACCCCCCGCCACCATGCTTGACTGTAGGCATGACACACTTGTCTTTGTACTCCTCACCTGGTTGCCACCACACACACGTGACACCATCTGAACCAAATAAGTTTATCTTGGTCTCATCAGACCACAGGACAGAGTTCCAGAAATCCGTGTCCTTAGTCTGCTTGTCTGCAGCAAATCGTATGCGGGCTTTCTTGTGCATCACCTTTAGAAGAGGCTTCCTTCTAGGATGACAGCCCTGGAGACCAATTTGATGCAGTGTGCAGTGTATGGTTTGAGCACTGACAGGCTGACCCCCACCCCACCCCTTCAACCTCTGCAGTAATGCTGGCAGCACTCATACATCTATTTCCCAAAGCCAACCTCTGGATATGATGCTGAGCACGGGCACTCAACTTCTTTGATTGACCGTGGTGAGGCCTGTTCTGAGTGGAACCTGTCCTGTTAAACTGCTGTATGGACTTGGCCACTGTGCTGCAGCTCAGTTTCAGGGTTTTGGCAATCTTCTTATAGCCCAGGCCATCTTTATGTAGAGCAACAATTTGTTTTTTCAGATCCTCAGATAATTCATTACCATGAGGTGCCATGTGAAACTTCCAGTGACCAGTCTTGAGAGAGTGAGAGCAATAACACCTGCTCCCCCTCCACACCTGAGACTTGTGACACTAACGGGTCTCATGACACCAGGGAGGGAAAACGGCTACTTGGGCCCAATTTGGACATAGTCACTTAGGGGTGTACTCACTCTTGTTGCCAGCGATTTAGACATTAATGGCTGTGTGTTGCATTATTTTGTACATTTACACTGTTTTACAAGCTGAGTATACTCACTGCTTTACATCGTAGCCAAGTGTCCTTTCTTCAGTGTTGCCACATGAAAAGATATACTACAATATTTATGGAATGTGAGGAGGTGTACTCATTTCTGTGATATACTGTAGCTCTTTCCTCCAAGAAATGACAACAGTTGAGGAATCCTGAGGTAACACAAGGTGGCAAAACTGCTCCTCCCACATCTGTTTCCTAACTCTGTCTGATGGTAGGATGGACCCAGAGGTCAGAAGCCTGATATCCCATGTTGATCCTGGCTTTGGCAAGCAGAAAATGAAATGTCCTTATATGCCCAATACTAGGGAAATTCCTTGCCTGTTTTCTCTTTAGGACGCTTGTGAAGTGCTTTAATTCTGACAAGAAAGAATCCTCTTCTGTTTTTATACAACTTGCAGCTCTGTGTGATAATTCCTTGTGAAGTGCTTTAATTCTTCAGACTCAGGGTAACCTTTACTTAAGAACTTCATGTGAAATGTAGGAAAAATTATATGGAAAAAGGATCCTTTAGAAGACTCCTAGATGCCAGCTGGCAGGCAACAGCTGGAATGCAATTGAAGTCAAGACAACCTTGGAGAACTTAGAGACAAAACTCCCCATAATGAATTTCTCTTTTTCAGGCTTTCCTAAGGCTTAAGCAGAAGAGAATATTTTCTTTTATTGTCTTTTGAACTCCTTTCCCCTCCTTTAAGGCTTTACTAGCCTAATTTTTAAAATACACACCAAGACAACTACACTAATTGAGCTCTATCCCCATTAACATCATTAGGGATAATTCGTATACACAGAAGGAATGTCTTCAGGTAACAAGTTTGCTCTGGAGGTACGCCTATTGCACCTGTGTTTGTTTAATACACTGATGATACACATGGATTTTATTTAAATTCCATGTTCCTTACAATAAATAAATGTTAATTAACAACAATGTTGTGCAGTCAAGTCATTTTCAGTTTGGACAAGTTTTCTAGGCATAAAGTACTTAAAAGTTGTCCACCAGCCTTTCCTTCTGGTGATGTTCTGGGATTCTCCAGCTTGCCCTCAGGAAAACAGGTGACTGGGCATGTAATCACATCAGCCACACACACTCTGTGTGATGTTGGATGGTGCCTTCGTAGGGAAGCACATTGGAGAATCACACACCCAACGCCTGGCTCCACAGTCCAGCACTTCAACCCACTGAGCTATACCAGGTCCCCCTGGTATAAAAGTTAGCCTAAATTTAATGTAGTACTAGTATAATACACATTTTCAAATCACAAAGTGTTGGATCTGGATAGAGTAAATCCACTGGAATCAAGAGAATTTAGATTCCTGATTGAATTAAGTCCCATTTATTTCAGTAAGGCATATTTGCATTACACTATTGTATCAGTTTTATACCATGTTATCTATCATTGCTCCATCCTAAGGAATCCTGGGGTTTGTTATTTAATAAGCTATTTAGAATTATCTTATATAATGCAAGGGAGGGCACTCTAACAGACCCCTCTCACAGAGAATCCTAAGTAAACTCACTTCAAACAGCCACACTTCAGCTTTTGGCAAACTAGAATCTAAATGCAAGGTGTGGTAAGAAAAAGAATCAATCTAAAGTTCAGACATGCAGCATCACCAAGATTAGATTTGTAATCTTTGCAATACCCCATCAGAAAAGAAAGCAGGGAGAATCAATTCAGAAGTTGTAAGCATGTGTCAGCATCTGTCTAATTTGTCAGACAGAGGCGCTGTGATGCTATTCTCTAAGTGGCAATGTTTAGAAAAGCCAGGAGTTTGATTAGGAATAGATGTGTGTTGAGAGAGGTGATGCATACATAGAAACTCTGAATTATGAGAAATCAAATAGTCCCAAACTCATGGGGATTGATATAATAGAGTTATGAATATTTATCAATAGTCAGAGAGATAAAGTGATAACTTAGTTGCTTCTCCATGGACAAATTTTGTTAGCAAGACCCACCTTCCTTCCCTCCCACAGGCTTCCATTCATGAAAGCCTCGGAAACCATACAAATATATAAATAAACAAATAAAATGCTTCTGGTCTAATCTGTTAAAGAAATAGGTGGAAGAACCTGTGGTTAAAGAATAAAGAACAGGAGTTTCTTGCATCTAACCTTTTTCTCTTCCAAGGTGCCAAAGATCAGACATGTTAACCAACTATAGCATGCTTTAAATGGAAATAGGAGCACAGCTCTGGCTGACTTTTAAGGTATCTGAAGCATGAGACCAGTGAATGCCCTATGTTGTAATTGAGAACCATGTTAAAAGGAGAACCAATTTGGTCATTTATTTCCTGATGTAGGACAATCCTCTCATATGCATAAAATCACACCAGATTTCAGACAGATAAAATGTGATTCTTTGAAAGAATGCCCATTGTGCCACTTTGCTTGAGCAGCTGAGTGATGGTGAGCATATTCTCCATGGCTTTCATTCAAGTTCTAATGCCATTGATGCTCCTTATTCACATACCTCTTTCACCTATGAGGTTGACAGGCAAGATGCAAGATACCCCCCTCAGTTACGGCCCAGGGGCTGGCAGCTGTTGGATCTCTACTAGAGAAGTGGTCCATAACTGACTATGACCAAGCTATCACCAACACTCCCGCCTTTGCTTTGTTCCATCCTTAAACATAGACATTCCTTTTTCAGAGTGGAGAATGTTTTTCTCTATGGAAGGTCACAGATTTACAGGAAAAGTCAATCATAGGTTGCATTTGATGGTAGGTGGAGGCACAACCAAACAGTTGCAGTTCTTAGATTGTAGATCTTGTGGTCTCCTGAGACTGGAAACCCAAAACATTGTTTTCACAAGCACTTTCCATGGGTACAAACATTACTGGGTGGTATTTCTGGATATGTCACTTGATAACATTCAGTGCCTTTGAACTCCAAGTACCTTGATCTTTAAATATCCTTCTGTGCATAACATTTGTATTTAATATTTATCTTGAAGATTTATCAAAGATACTGAGCTTGACAGATTCAACCCCAAAATTGCTTTGATAAAATTCTCTAGTCCTCTATCCAGATCCTCTGCTTTATCACGCATTTGGCATGCATGCTGTTATATCTATGGATACACCTCAGGCAACTCTATTTGATCCTTCTTTAAAGAGAAAGAAAGCAAATTTGGTTCCAGCAATCACACATGCTGGAGCCAAACCAAAATGGAGTGATCCTACTTCCACCACCAACAAACACACTAGCTCCTGACAAGCAGCCAAAAAGGTGCTGGTAGGCATGGATCAGGAATGGGCTAGTTCACAATGGCCAAGTACTTTATGTGGTCACTGGGAAAAGGAATGAACCAGCCTGTCCTCAGGGCAGACAAAATTTAAGGACAAATCCCCATCTAGTTGCACCCACTATTTTCAGAACCAAAAATGGGACAGTAATAACTCTGCTAGTAGATCTCTGAATAGTCTGCAGTATGTCACAACAAACCCCTAAACTAGATCAGAATTGCCAGATCAATAGCATACTGTTTCCTGAGATTTCAAGGCCACCATTTGCAACCCATAGAATGAATGCCAAAATCTGAATCTTAGGGCCAAAGCTTGAGACTTGGCAATCTTGCAAAATGTCACTGAACGGATAGTTTCATTCTAAATTCACACAAGGGCTTTGTCTGAATAGGCTCCTTGAAGTTTTGCAGCTTTAGCTGAAATTGGTTGGCAACAGAATAAATAAATAAAAAGTTTCCATATGGCATTCTTCTACATTGTTCTCTTCAGAAGAAGTCCTCCAGGAGAGTTCGTGGTAGATTTTACATTAAATTGTATATTTCTAGTGATGTGAAAGAAAACCACTTTGCTAAGTTTTTAAGAGAGATCTATTTTAGCCACATCACCCAGATGGAAGCAGCCCAAGTGTTCGGTTGGAAAATTGTATTTCAAGGTTTGCAGTGTGTTTCATAGGAGAGAGAAATATATATGGATGTATTAACAGATGCATACTTTCCTTGACTAACTTTGTTGTAAATGAATTTTGGAAATGTGTGTTATGTGTGCGTGTGTGTATTTTTAATGTCTTTAAAAATGTATGTATTTTGATAGATAGATAGATAGACAGATAGATAGATAGATAGATAGATAGAGATAGAGAGAGAGAGAGAGAGAGGGAGAAATACATACACATTTTTAAATGCTTTAAAAACACAGGATGCTTATGGAATGGACTTGGGTGTCATAAAAGGCAGAAGACTGGAAATGTACTTGACAGACCTCCCTATCCTCCCTGTACAGTACTATGAAGGTGGTGAAGACTAACATATAACTGGGCAGATAGATAGCTGACGGCGAGAGTGACAAGTTGAAAAACAGATAGGCAGATAGTAGGGCACCTAAATGAGAAGGTACGCAGGCAGCTACTAGGGCAGCCTAGTGGCCTTCTTCACAACTCAAAGTGAAGATATGCAGAAGATATGGATTATTTACAGTTATATATATATTTCTTCACAAAAAGTGGAGGGGGAAAGCAGGAATCAAAGCGCTTTGATCCCTCCCCCTCCTTACTTCTGTGTTTAAGGTGATCCTAAATTTTTAATCTAAATATTTTAGAGAAAAGTATCATCATACACAGAAAAATACAGTATGTCTTTTCATGCATTTTTGAGACACCAGTTCTTGACCGCCTATAGAAATCTGATTCATGTTGGAGACAACAAATTCATCCAATGCAAATGACAATTTGCAAGCTTCACGTTATCAGAATCAGAAAAAGAATCAAGACCTGTCTTTGTGTGGACATCCAGATTAAGCAACATTTCTAAATTACCTAAAATGTTATCCTTCTGTCCCTTCGGCTTCACTTTTTCTGTATCCGATTGGCTCTCCTTGCCATTTTTCTTTCTTTCCAGTTTTCAGTTCAGCCATTTGTTTCCTAATCCTGATACTTTGGATGCCAAATGAGATATTTCAGCCAACAGCTATCAGCTGTACTCCTATGGAACGGAATCGGCTGCCATGTAGCAATTACGAAAGCCGGACATTCGAGGCAATGGGATATGGGTTTTGCTCTGCCCAAACAAGCTGTTGATTGAAACAAATTGGTACTGTAAGCCAAACTGCCAAGGGCAAGAAGAAGTGAAAAAGGTAAAGCTGTCATCCAATTCACAGCTGCTGAGTGGAGGGGGGGGGCGGACTGGCAGCAGAGTGCAAAGCTTCTTGGCCTGCTGGGTGCTGCAGCCTGGCCTGGCCTCATGCTCTATCATGTTCACTGCCTGAGGTTTTATGAGTAGAATTCAGTTCCCCTGTCTTTGTGTAATGACTACACTAATATTGGACTGGGGTCCCTGACATATTTCACTGCCAATATCTGGGGGCAGGGTGCTAAGCCAAAACAACTTGGGTTTTTTCCCCAATATTTTCAGCCCCCTGTGATGTATTTTGGAGGTCCTTTCTGATGCTTTTCCAGCTCTGTAATATCCACCAGACCCTCCTGACGATCAAATCATCATTTGGTTCTGATGTTTGTATTGAGCAAATTTAAATGTTATTTGGAGGTGGGAAAGGAGGCTGTTCTACCAAAATTCCCATTTTCTGCCCATAAAATTAAAACTGGAGAGTATTCTCCACACATATGCTCTTGGGAATAGGCAGGCAATACGTTTATCATTCTGCTTGTTCTGTTGGTTTGGACACCACAGGATACAAGAAAGAAGAATTAAAGCTGTTCCTGAATGTTGTGGCCAACATTGACAGGGGTTGGTTCCAAAGAGCAAGTTGTAGCCCAGAAAAGAAGGGATTCAAAGCCATTAGACTGAGAGAGGGGGGCTTCTTGGATGCTTGCTTTCTGAGCCCATTTCAAGGGAGATTAATCTAGCTTTCCCTGTGTTGTCCTTCTGGCTGTAGACAAAGGCATTTTTATCCAGACTGATGTTTGGCATGTAAGCTCTTCATTTCTTGTTATCTGCTAATGGCTTACATGGGGAACTATTGGCACTCTCCTTTATAGTTGTATTTTTAATTGTATTTTTAATTGATTGGCTACATGCTATAGATCTTGATCCTGTCATGTGATATGAAGGAGCTCCTGACAGAAGCTGCTTGAGTCTTAAGATTCTGGCAGGGAAGGCATCCAATTTGTCCACTGTCTTCACAGTCGTGTTTGGTGTGGATATGGGAGAGGACTTTTTCAGCACTTGCTCCCAGACTATGGAACTCCCTTGCAGGGGAAGTTAGGCTGGCTGTTTTCCTGCCATTCTTTTACCAGTAGACAAAGGGCGTAGCTACATGGAGGAAGTTGGAGCAATCCAGTTTACACTTTAAACGTTCTTATCTTTGGGGTGATCTATTTTATCTCGCACTTCAGTGATCCTTCCATTCACACAGGAGATGTCTCTTCTCCCATAAGAAAGACCCAGGCAGCACTTTGGATTGATCCAAATTGTCTCCCTTTCAATGACTGATGCTCCTCTCCCCACTCCCTACCCCACATTTTTGTGACCATCATTCCACAGCTGTGGCAACTTCTCCCTCCGCCATTACTGTTAGATAAAGTACGTGACATAGCACTACAGCAATGCATCAAACTAACATGGTATACTGTACATATTGTACTGACAGTTACCTCCAATGTTTTAGAATTCTTCTGCATCAGTCAGGGAAATGTTTTTAAAAAGATGACAAAAATAGAGGAGGGGATTTCACCAGCCTCCTTTTTAATATCACAACCCACTGAATATGTTGCAGGGTTGTAACGTCAGCTAACACCATCCACAGCTATATTTGGATGTCAGTTATGCAACCACATGGTCTACAGAATGAGATAATAAGGAGTGCTCCCTTTGCACAAATAAACGGTGGACCTAACAGTGTGCCAAGAAGGAGCAGGACAGCTCATAAAAGTGATGAAATGTCTCACTCTTATTGAAAACACATGTGGTTATTGCAAAATAGGGCAAAGCAAACCACACCAAAAGCTAACAAAATAGTCAGGTATATGCCGATCTGATCACCCTCAAAGATCTTTCTACTGTATTCAAACAGGTTCTGATAGTTACTTTGCTAGTGAGGAAAGATCTTTTAATCATGGATGTTGTGCCTTCATTTTCCTCTTTCTTGACTTTTAGAGTCTTCTGAGTTGCTTCCATTTGGTAACTGGTTTTGACTCGACGTGATAACTTATTTATTCAATTGTATGTTAACACTGGAACTTATTGGCTGAAATCCTGTTTGTGCAGATATGCCACATAACACTGATGATGCCGTCAGCTGCAGCAATATTTTGGAAAGGAGGAAAAACTGATATTTTTTTTTTAAGGCTCCCATGAAATCCCTTTCATTGTGGGGTAAGCCACTGGCGGCTGCCGGATAGGAGAAGCCAAAAATCACTGCCAGTAAAGTCAGTGCTGGCAATTTTCAGAATTTAAAGACCCTGCCCACTAACAGCTTCCATATGATGAAAGGGATTCCACAGCAGCTTCAGGAGCTCTGAAAAATCACTGTACTAATGACATTATCAGTCCTATGCTATGGAGCTGCAAAAACAGGATTTCAGCCACAATGGTTTTAGATCACCATTATCATCATTTTAGACATGCAGAGTTGGAAGGCACCCTATGGATCATCTAGGGTTCCAGACCTTCTCATGGAGTCACAGTGGAGAATCGAACTTGCAGCCATAGCTTAACCAATGAGCTATCCAACAGCCCTGTGTATCTGATTTAATTCATGTTGTGAGTCACTCAGGTCTTACAATGAGAGAGACGTAGGGATTAATAAATATATAACATTGTTGGAGAGTTGCCAAAAATATTATACTTACTAGCCGGAGCTGATTCCTATCCAATTTATTTCCACAACTCCTAATATTCCATTATTGTACCCAGATAGCAATGCTTCCAAAGGCATCCTTTTCCAAAACTTGATCCATTTCTCATTGCCTCCCTTGTTTCATGTGACAGCATCATTTTTTAGCTGCCGTGCTGCTGACAGCTGAATTGACCCAGTAGGGTGCTCCATGAGTATGGCCATCTCAAATATGCACAGAGCTACTGATGTATTGTTTCCCAGTTTCTCTATACCAACATGCTCTTGGAATACTTGATGTATGCATGTATGTAGATATAAATGCAGATTTATATTTTCTAAACTTAAAAGCCATATTTGCATTGCAGATCACTATCACAAGAATTTTAATAAACGCTATTTTAAAACAAGGAATAAATGTGATTTTTAAAAAGGAAAAAAATGAGTAATTTCCTTTCCTATTGTAAGTAGTATGTTTCCCTCACACACATATGTGATCTAGGTGTATGAGTGATGGGTTACTGCTGATTTCTTACTCTCCAATGGGACAGTATTTAAAATGACTTGGATTTTTATTTAAAAACCCACAAAATCATTTTTACAATAAAGTTAATTGAATTCATGGGAAGTATTTACTAAGTGAAAGTCTTTATGAGACATTTGGTAAATGTCACGTTTACTTGTGATGCTATTTAAGCAATAAAGTTGCAGGATCACTTTTAGTAAAAAAAAAATTATCTTTCTTGTTAAGCAGTTTACAGTCAAAAAGAAATAACCAAAGTTTTCTTTCCCTTCTGATAACTGGTTTATTTTTAATTTCAACCTTTGAACAATTCTTTGCTTCAAGGGTTTTAAACAGTCTTTCTGTGTGGAAGGGTTGACACTGGTACACCGTCCCTGTCTGCCCCTGTCTAGTGCCCCCCCTCTTAGACCCATCAAATATAGTTGTTGCTGGGTCTTGGCGTTTGTGTGTGCAGAAGTGTGCTGGCTAGCCTCGGAGGGGAAGGAGGCTGAGGTTTATGGGTAGTCACTGGGTGAGGAGGAAGAGGCAGTCTTGAACTATTAGTGGGGTGTCATAAAGGAGACTCTGGAAGAGGCAGGGGGAGGGAGGTCCATTGGGTGGAGAGGACAGACATCTGTCACAGCTGAGTTAGCATGACCCAGAGATCTCCAACCAATGAAGAGGGAGCCTGGAAGAATGTGCAAGACAAACCTGAAGAGGCCTGGGCATAGATGAAATTGTGAGCTAAACCTACTTGGAAGACCCCTGGATGAGGGTACTAGTACAGTGTCAGCTTCCCCAGAGATGGAGTTGAGGCTGAGATGTGTTAGAGCTGGTCCCTTGCCCACCACAGCCACGATGAGGGACCTGTTGGAGACTACACCCTCTGGAGGACTATGTTGATCCACACCAACCCAGAGGTGGCACTGGAGGTAATATCTATCAGTGCCCCTTGACAAGGAGCATATGCAGCACCTCCAGCAGCAATAAGCTGGCAGACAAAGACTGACCAGAAAACCACCTCAGACTCAGACTTTATCCTTCCAGGCACCAGTGGAGTTCACTCAGGGCCCAGACTGGATTGAGCCCCGAAGAGGCCTAATGAGCCAAACTCAGCCCTCCGAGGCACTTATAAGAAGGAAGGACACTCCCAACACTATTTTCATTCTACACCCTGCTCCTAGTCTAATAAACCCATTTTTTTGACAACAGCCTCAAGCTCATGGATACAGGGATAGAGGCATCTTGCATAGATGCGGTTGTGGAGTACACCTACATGGGAAACCTCTGGACTTCCATGTGCAGCTGTCAGCACTCATGCTCTTATCCAGCTGTTTCCTCAAGTCTCCTTTGCTTCAGCAAAGCAATCCAAGCCATACTCCTTAGCTTCAGCAGACATTCCAAATACACAGAGTATAAATTAAGAAAAAAATTCCTTGTTCTCCTTCCTTTCCTGCATGACAAAGTACTCACTATCAAACAAAAGAATGAAATGCATACCACTGAAGCAATTTGGCACACCAGAAGAAAGCTAAATGCAGTCCCCTAGCCATATATTCTGCCATAGTCTTACTGAGGAGAAAGGCAGTGTATAAATATTTTAATTAAATAAATAAAAATGAATGGTTTGGTTCTTTGGACGGTAATGTATCTACTGATAAAAACTTAAAACCTTGCATGCTTCTCCTTTAACAGTAGGTGTCTGTGAGGCGTATGCTCTGCACCTGATGACTCAGAGACCTTCCTCCCTGTTGTTCCTTTGTTAGCCAACTCTTAACTCCTTTTCTCTTTTCTGCCCGCTGAAGATAGATGTATGGAGTTATAACTCCATCCTCTCTCTCCACAAAAAAAATAAATAAATAAAAAAAAAAGCCATAAACTGTAAGCAAAATCTTCTTGATTCTTCTGCCGAAGAAGCATCCAGAGAGATTGGTCTTTCTGCCTAGAAACCCAAGGAAGCATAGCAATTCCATGAACCTTCAGGCAGTGCCTTGAGATCCTGGAGCCCTACTAGTAAGCTGAACTGAGTTTGTGGACCACAAGTAGGGCAAGCTATCACTGGCAATACAGTAAAAGAGACCACAGCAGCCTAGAGATACAGGAATAGGAAATAGGATGGAATCTGGAATATGGGGCTTCTTTGTTTTCTTGCACAATCTAGACAAGAGTTTTCATTCCATTATTAAGCAACCTGGGTCAGTTCAGATCACCTGTCCCTTGTGTATTTCTCCTTCATTCTTTGCTTGGCAGGTTAACATGATCTGCTCTTCATTGTTTAGCCATTGGATGATGTTTCATGTTTCAGTGCGGAAGGTCAAGAGCTTGCAATTGCTTCTCTATGGAACTACTGCTCAAGAGAGTTGGCCCTACTGTTAGGTGGGATGAGGCACCTGTCTCAGGTGATGATTGCTGAAATCTGAGGAGCAATAGATGACCCAACCAAATTCTGCAGCAGAAATAATCAGGTGCAGACAAATTCATTTCTGGATGTCTGCTGGAAATTGGACAATCAGTCTGAACTCTGCTTGTATGAAGAGTGGATGTATGATAGAAACCGCTCTATCTCAGACTTATTTAATCATACACAGATGATGGGGACTTTATGTACCATCATTCCCAACATCCTTAGTGCTACCATGAATATGCACAACAGTTGCAACTTTGACTTGAGCTGTTCCTAACTTCATTCTTTCTTTTGATATGTTTGATGAACAGACAGGAGTCCAGTATGTGATGTGGGCAAGAGAGAGAGAGAGAGAGAGAGAGAAATTCATTCTGTACTACATTGGA
The DNA here is from genome assembly GCF_051106095.1 of Pogona vitticeps. Taxonomy (NCBI): domain Eukaryota; kingdom Metazoa; phylum Chordata; class Lepidosauria; order Squamata; family Agamidae; genus Pogona; species Pogona vitticeps. The sequence continues at coordinate 101,307,241 of NC_135785.1, forward strand.
TCTTTAAGAGAACTAGAGTGTAATCTGATATGAATCAGTGGGGCGGGGCGGCAACGGTCAGAATACCACATCTGAATTGTTCCTGTTCTCTGAGTTTACTATCCTAGTGATCAGCATTGGAATTGAAAGATGTATGCAATAGTCAACAGCCTGTTTATATAAGGAGCTGTTCTGACAGCCAAAACTGTGTAAATCTGGAAAAGATTGGTAAAATTTCTCGTGTGATTCCTATCAGGCCATGTTTCTCTTTCCAATAGGCCTATAACAGGGTACTGTATTTTGCTGGCAAATAGTTTATAATGAATTATGATGAAGAGAATAGAAAAGTTATTCTTGAACTATAGTGCTCAGAGACTGCAGCTCCCAGGATACTAGGAGTTGTAGATCAAAAAAGTAACTTTCTTGATTCTTTCTATAATCTTTAAATAGGTTGATATGTAGTACAGGGGGAGAGAATCCATCACAATAAACAAGAAGACTAATTCCTCTCGTTCTTTTTAGATTTTAGCTGAAAGGCAGCACCACACAGAGGCACAGCTGCGGAGCTCAAACTTATGCCTCTTCCTGTTGGGATCCCAACGAAGCAGAACATTAATCTGTATAGCAAACAAATGACTACCATTTACATAATTACATTTAGCCCCAACTTATAACATATTCATAAGCACCAGAGAGAAAAAGAGATGAATGATGCCTTTGCATATGTAAATGATCAAAATAACTGATCAGTGAGAGAATGGGGGGCGGCGGTTGGCATAATGCTGGCATTCAGAGATCTTACATAAAATGCAGGACTGAGATGAATCTCCGTGTGCTTTATTTTGTACCTGAAAAGCTGAGGTACAATTCTTCCCCCAAAACAAGGTTCTGAGGATTTTCCATAGAGGAGACCTCCAGGAAGATGGAAGTGAACTAATCCAAGAAGCTCAAACTCAAGAAAGTCCCCAGCCTTGGGATTAATGACCAGTGCCATCCCTTGCAAATGATTACTCTCAATGATCTTTCAATCACATCTCCTCCCCTTTTATGGATTTGGTGCTTTATATCCCTTTAAATATTTAAACTACTCTTTAAATATCTCACTTACCTTGAAAGTCCTATTAGAGTCACGATTAGAGGTGGGGGGTATTTGGATTTGTATAAAAATACGCCCGTACAGCTGGACATGACAAGGGCCTGGCCCCCTGGGGCTGGACTGTTCACTCATGCGTCCGCTGCTGCCACCAGCTCCACTCTCCCTTCCAATCACTCCGGAGCTCATGGTTGGCTATCCACTTGTCAGCCTGGCAGGGAGATTCATCTTCCCTCCTTTTGCCTGGAGTGGATAGTCAAATACGAGCTCTGGAGCAATTGGAAGGGAGAGTGGAGCTGGTTGTCACAGCGGACAATGTGAGCTGGACCGTCATTACCTTCAGCTGTGCAGGGATAGTCATATTCATATACTGTACAAATACCCCATCTCTAGTCACTATACTGTACATTGGTTCTGACTTGATAGCACAGAACACACAAAAACATAAACTTGAAGTACAGGCCAGTCTACCTCATCCTGAGTATAGCTGTTGCTTCTTAATTTTTCCCAACGCAAATGGGTGAAGATCAATGTACTGAAACTTGTATATCACATATTTGGGATGAAAGGAATTTGAGCCTTAAAAATTTTAACATAGGAGAATAATAATATCCAGGCAAATCGTTTTTAATGGGTTTTAGTACCACTTTTATTCACAAGTTTTCAATATATTAATATATAATGCTGTAATAGTTCATTGATTTTAGCTTTTATATTTGTTTATTTTTAATACTGTAAGCCAACTTGTGTGATATATGGGAGAAAGCTGGAGTAAAATGTTGTAAATAAATTAATTAATGAATACCGTCTTTTAACAGTGGTACCATGAGTGCATCAGAAGAATGTACTGTTATCAGCACACAGTTACTTGGGAGCAAAAGACAAAGGGCACTGAAGAATATTACCACATAAACAGCTTAAACACAGTATTTCTGGAGCTGTGGTCCAAAAAAACATTTGTGGAGTCTCTGGTGCACTTACAGAAGGTAACTGAAGCAGTTTCTCCATCAGCGCTACCGCCCATACTTTATTCATGCCCATACTGTATAATCTGACTGTGTCAGATTATACAGAGGGGAGGGGAAAATATGGTAAATAAGATGACTTCATGAAGATATGGCATCCCCATTGAAATCCAATATTGAATCAAAAAATAATGTAAACAAAGTGGACAATAAGTTGGACTGCTGGTTAGTTTAAGAGGTATCAGCTATATATTAAACAAATGCAATGATGAGCCACAGAAGAGACTGTTTAAAAAGATAAAGAGATAATGTAAACACACAGACACAGACACACAGACACAGACACACACACACACACAGAGAGAATAATATAAAAAAGAAAGTACACCCTCTTTGAATTCTATAGTTTTAAGTACCAGGACATAATAAAAAGTTTGAAAATTAGATAAATTACAATCTCAGATAAACAACAACACATAACGTATGATTTATTTTACAAAAATAAACCCAAAAGGGAGAGGCCCTTTGTGAAAACAAAGTACACCCTTACTGCCTCCATAGGAATTAAGAGGCTAAGTAGCAGCCAGGTGATGTTAACGAAATGCCATTGAGTAATTGATCTTCAGCAAGTGTAACCACTTCTATAAAAGCCAACATACATAAAAGAGTTTATGAATAAGAAATGTACTGTTATTGTATTATAATAGGTATTATTCAAAAATTAAAAGAATTAAAAAGTAAAGGGAGAAAAGTTAATTGAGGCCACAAATGATCTCAGCAGAAAAACTGATGTTTCCTTAAAAGTATGTATCACATGTTGAAAACGCAGCCCACCTACTACTTTCCTGGATAAAGGTCAGGGAAGACCAAGGGTATCAGATGAATTTTAATTGGACGTTTTTCAAGCATCCTCCCAAGCGCTTAGCTTCAGTGGTATGGTAGAAGCAGGAAAACAGGGCACAGCACTGCAATGTTTTCCCAAGCATGAGTGATGAATTTGCCACAGTGACAAGTAACTGGCACACCTCTCTTGCTCAGGCAAGTAAATGAAGCAATAATGAGGCTTTCAAGTGTCAGCACTGTTTCTGACAGAGGAGTTCAAAACAAGGCACAGACAGAGCTTGGAGAATTATTCTGGGGCCTTGCAACTCTAGGAATGTACCAGCTTTCATGACCATGGGGGTTCTAGAAGCTTCTGTTTTCTTTCTTTCTCTCCCCTCAACACCACCACCACTTTGAAAGCTCTGATCAGAAGAACTCAGAAAATGATCAAGCACAGCTGTCCTCATCTCCCCTTTCCTTCAACGGCATTTCTACTTCACGATCATTCCTTAAAATTCTTTGCAAGATATTTTTCCATTTTCAGTTAAAAACTAAAGGTTGAATTTCACTTGGCTAATAAGCTTTCATTAATGCTCAGTGTATTTACACATCAAACTTGAAACAAGATCACCGACTTCCGAGTAACTTAATTCTAAGTTAACTATGCATAGGATGGCCTTCATTTCCTGTAGCCTTAATTTTAAGATTTTTATTAGTGATTTGTTTGTTTGTGTTTGGGCTTTACGATGAACATGTTGAAACCAAAGTGTTAATTCCTTCAAGTATAACAGAACGGCAGGAGAATACATACTTACACAAACAAACACACATATGCACACATTTCCTGGAACATGAGTATCATTTCTCCTTGAGGCTGTGGTTACAAGGGCTTCTGCTATTAGCACCATTACTTCATATCTGACCACTAGATTACTGGATGTGAAAGAAGAGAATACATAAGCAAGCCAGTCTTCTCAATCCAAAACTTTTACTGTATAAGTATGTCTCAGAAATGTTTGCACTATTACTCTATTGTGGTCCTTGCACTGTCACTAGAGAATAGGTACCCTCTATAGGAGCTTCTGCTTCCATTAAATAATTGTGGCTATCTGAGCCTCAAACAATTTGATCAGCTCCTATTATCATGAGAGGCTTTCCTTGATCTTAGTGGATCTGGCATAATAATTCTTTGCCTTTATATGCATATCATTTATATTTTATGATATCTAGGTGTCCAGCTTACAGAACTAAGAGAAACTGGCTTGAGAAATCTGCTGTGGTAAACAAGACAGTGTTTACTCATCAGTATTTTCAAATTAAGTTGGGTTGTCAGTGGTTAATTTGCAAAGAGGTCTCTCAAATCTTTCAGCATTCTAACATCATAATGATTAAATGCATGAAAAAGGGCAGTGAAATAAGCCAATGCTATATCGGCCAGCCTTTATGCATGGAGGGAAACTTTCTGAATGTGGAGAACCTCCTGTTCTCTCCTTCCTACTATGCAAAGTAGTACGATGGAGTCTGTTGTTCTGGTGCTTCAACTTTTAACTGGCATAAGTGATACTCGCTTATGCCAGAACAAACACAGATATACTTCTCTTCCAGTATAATCATTGCAAAGTTGTTATCCACAAAAACTGTGGACACTGACTATGCTGACTGCAAATATACTGAGTTGGGGTGGTAAGCGGGGGCAGGGCAAGTATTTGGCACTATACCAACCATGACCTTCCATTTTAGGATCCGAGGCATCAACAATAACTTATGTACTTTAGTTATACAGGTATCAGCATTTCTCTCCTTTTAGACCAGGAGTGAGGAAAGTACAACTTCCTGGCCAAATGTGGTTCCTTCAAGGCTGTTTTAAGGTCCCCAGCCCCCTCCTTTTTCCTGACCCCCCCCCCAAAAAAGGGAATTACAATGCCTGGAAATCTCCATGGTTGGTGATTCACCTCTTCAATACATCACAGGGTCACTTGTGCCCACTAGCACCCCTCAATTACCCACAGTTCAAATATGACAGTGGAATTTAGTCTCATCTCACTCCATTTTTAAAAAATTGTTGTGGTATCTTTTGAAGAACATACAGTTTCTAGAAGGCTCTGGAGTATGTGTCAGAAAATGGGCCCCATCCCTTCAAGTTGCCCACACCCACTCTATGTATTACTTGCTTAACTTCCTTAAAAAACTCCAAAGAACATGCAGAAGTTGCAAAACTTAGAAGTAACAAATTGTTGTTCTGAAAACTGCTTTCTTATAATCACTTCCTGTTTGCAATAATGAAAGCATAACTAAGTTATATTACAATCTTAACTTGAGAAAGGGTAGCTTCATTCCTTTTGCAATGTGCTTGCAATTGTTCTCAGTCTCTGCCCTGACACAAGGAAGAAGATGGTTGCTAACATCAAGATGTGGGTTATGTTCTTCTGGACTAGCTTTCCCAAACCAGGTGCCTTCCAGATATTTTGTACTACAGTTCCCATCATACCTAATCAATATTGCCAATGGCTAAAGGTGTTGAGGGCTGCAGCCAATGGGTAGCTGAAGGGTTCTGAGAGCTATAGTCCCAAAAAGAAACTTTTATGACATCTGACTGTATCTGCTATTTTGCATTATTGAGGATGGAATTTTACATATTTATTTATTTAGCTTACACACTGCCTGACTTAATGAGATCACTAGTCTGGGCAGTTTACACGACACAAAACAAACCATACAACCAAAACTAAAAATAATCAAAGAAAAATACCCTAAGTATCCTAAGCAATCAACCTTAACAAAAGCAAAAAAGGTGATCCACAGCTGGCCCCTGACGTAAAACACTCCAACCAAATTACAAGACCAATAATAAATGAAAAATAATAAAATGCCATCAAATCCAAACACACATATGGGCCACAAGATATTAACATTCTGTTGCCACAGGGCTGTATGAACAAATCCGTCTTCATTCATCTTCTGAGAGACTGTAGGGAGGGGGCCTGTCTAAAGGAAATTTGTTCCACAAGGAGGATGCCATTGTTGAAAATGCCTAGATTCCTAGAGATATTTTTCTTTATTTCCCTTAAGGTAGGCACCCTCAGAAATGAGGCCTGAGATGAACAAGCTGGCTGGGTAAATAATTTGAAGGAAAAGCACCCTGACAAGTAACAAGGTTCCAAACTATTCAGGGCTTTATAAGGCATAAGTAAGGCTGTAGTCACACTGGCAATAAGAGCCATCTTTAAGAGCCATTTAAATTGATTTAGATTTTATTGTTCATACAGCACAAGGGTGAAATCAATTTAAATGGACTGCAGTTGTTTTTTCAACTGGCCAGGGGCTTTTAAAAATACTTCACTTCTAAAATTGATTTAGGTCAATGCGGTTTTGTGGAAATGAGCCCATTTCAGCAGTGTAGATGTCAAAACTGGTTTAAATCACCATAAAATAAATCAACTTCCATTCAGTGCACATGAACACTGCCACTGGTTTAAATGCCACGTGACTTGAACTTGATTTTTAAAAAAGTCTGAACAGAAATTTATTCAAATTGCCACTGTGACCACAGCCTAACACCTTAAATCTGGCATGGAAGCTGACAGGGAGCCAGTACAGCTTAGGCAGGATAGAGAAGATACGATCAAACTTCATCACCCTGAAAATTAACATGGCTGCTGCATTCTGGACTTGCTGAAGCATCCAAACCATCTTCAAGGGAAGCCCCATGTAGAAAGCATTGCAGTAGTCAATTCTCAAACTTACCAATGCATGGATCAATATCTTCAGGAATCTTTCATCCATGTAGGGGCGCAGCTGGGTATTCTGCCTAGGATGAAAAAAAAGGTGATCCTGGCCACACCTAAAATTTGAAGTTCCAGGGACAATGCTGGATCCAGTACAATGCCCAAGTTGCAAACCCAGTCCTTTAGGGGGAATATTAGCCCCATCCAGAGCAGATAAATCAACCTCTAATCAGGCAGGAGACCTAGCTAACAACAGGATCTCCATCTTGTAAGGATTCAGTTTCAACCTATTTGCCCTTGTCCAGCCCAGTACCAAGCAGAGGCAGTGATCAAGGAGATGAACGGCATCTACTGCAGAAGTAGTAAAGTCTTGTTTGGCCTCAGGGTGAGATAATCTGAAATGGCTGGTTCGAAGAGGCAGAAATGTAACCTTTTATCACATGTACAGTTACTTAACAAATTATTCTTATCGGCCATAAACATCTCAAATAAAATTAGGATGCAGACAGACACATTTTTAACAACAGCAACAAAACAACACAAGAAGGGATTTCATTTCCTAACTAATATAATGATTTGCAAATCGTTAAATGCAGATGAGAGAACATTAATATTGTCAGTAAAATCCAGATGAGGAATCTAATGCAAAATAATTCTTTGTGCTCAACTTCACCTATCCAGTTTCTCCTGTTTAGTCTACAAGCACAGAGCAATTCTTCATAAGGTCAATGAACAGTAATTTCTTTAACTGAAGGCTGGGTGGAATTCATCCCTCCTCCCCCAATGAGCTGAACACTAGCTCTGAAAGAACTGCATCCACTGGGAAATCTTATACAAGATTCAGCAACAACTCACAACATCTGGAGGCTTAAAGACATCAAGTAAGACATTAAAAATCAAATGTAACACATGGTGTTTGAACTTTTGCTGCTTATGAAATTCTCCATGCTCAGGCAACCCAGAAAACAAGGAGAGAGAAGTCTAGTTCTTATTCAAGTGATAAACCCATTTCTGCATTATATCACTTCAGTAGCCATGCAGAGTGGTCTCCAGGGCCAGCCAAAGTCATTGTGTGCCCTGAGGCAAAGGGAAAAATGTAAGAATAGTCAGAAACCACTTGGACTGGCAGCTGGTTCTGAGTTTAAAACTGACACTGGGATAGTGTCCTCTATTGTATTTGTCCAAGTCATTTAGCTATCTGAGGCATCCAGCAAATTATATACCCATCCACCCATGTTAAGATGCAGAGGAGAGTTTGTCAAGATTACGATGTGGTGATGATGATGGGGGGTACCTAAGGCTGAGGAAGTTATTTTGGCATATAAAGCAGGAATTCCCATCAGCACATCTCCTCATTCCATGGAATAGAAATATAATAACCCATGTAGTGTGTTTCCTCTCCCCACCCTACACACCAAGAATCCACTGCCTGAAGTGGCTTTGTGACCTCATAATGGTAGGGCTGACCTTGTAAGGCAGCAGGCTAGTTTAGCAGAGGCAGAACAGGCTTGTGTGGCACACCCAGCTCTTGCCTCAGATCGACAGGAACAGCCACAGGTTATAGGGGAAAAATTCTGGGATTGCAACTTTCAGACCACATCAGGAGCAGCCCAAGACATCTTGCTGCCTGAGGCAATGGACAAGATAATGGCATCTTCATTTTACACACAAAAGCTTTGCTGAACTGGCTGTTGAATCTTACTTACACATGAGGGCAATGGACTAGCTTAGGATGGACACTGTAATACATACACAGTTTTAGGACAGTTTTAGGACACATACACAGCTCCGTCCTCTGGAAGGTCTGGGCTGCCACTTCTGCTCCTCTCAGCATCAGCACCTTGAGGAAACTGCCTCACTCTACATAAAAATGGGTAGGTTTCATGTCACCCACTGGCTGCATTTGGTCCCCAATTGTTGTTGTGGCTACAAGGTGCCTTTCAACTTCAGGGCTGAAATCCAGTAGTAAGCCACAACTAGAGTAAGACCACTGAACTACTGGGGATTTTGTGAGTCTACTCCTCTGTAAGTTCCACTGATTCCATGAGTCCTATTCTAATTCCAATTTACTACTGGATTTCAGTAGTAAGTATTTTTTTTCTATTTTATTCTAACTGATTTGGTAATTAAACTGATTTTGTCATCATCATCGTAGATCTGCAGAGCTGGAAGGGACTCTATGGAGCCACAGTGGGGAACTGAACATCTAACCTTTGACTCTGTAGACAGATACCTAAACCACGGAGCTACCCAGCAGTTCTTTGGTTTACTTGCTTTCTTTTTAGTTAAATGGAAGTTGTCAAACTTAACTGCCTTCACTGAATAAGGAAGTCTTCAGCAAGAATTGTTACTTCCTGGAATATGGTTTCCTCCCATGTTAATTTTATGGGTCTCAATGGTTGGGGAATGTTTAGGCATTAGATAACCACAGAGCTGTGGTTCCCAATTAGTTGCTAATTATCACAAACCAGGAAGTAAACACTTCATTTGAGAACTTCCATGAGAAATTAAGGCACTTATGGTACAAAATTGTGTTTTTAAATTGAAAGTATAGGCATTTGTCCCACTGTTTGGTGCACTGATGGGTTGGGTCAGTCCACTCTTTTTTCCATGTCTGGACACTGTATATAAGCAAACTGTAGTAGATGTAGGGGAAAATCACTTACCCTGACTCTCTGCAGACAATGAGGGGAAGTGCTTAATTGAGCCAAAGACTGATACTCCATTTGGATGGGAAGAGCATGCCAAATGTCACATTGCTCCTCCCCCTGACCTCAATCAATCCTTCGTAGCCTGATATAGCCTGCACCAAAATGGCAAGCCTGGACAGGTCATAAGTTGAGATAAGTTTTTAAAATGTATGAAATATTTGTTGCAAAGGAAGAAGAGTGGCCAGGAAGATGCTCCGTTGATTTTCAGTGGTTTTGTTGAAAATGTGGCAGTCCAAGACTACTAGCTGACCCAAACATTCTCCCTTGCCCCCCTCAAGACCACCCATCTCTATCCTAAAAGTGGAAAAGGCTCTGCCTCCACCCCTAGTCATCTACTGCCAGAGATAACTGCCATCCCCACTGGAAAAAGAACACGCCAGGGAAAGGGCTCAGTGAGTTTCCCTAAGCCTTTCCTGCCATGAAACGGATGAGTTACAGGTACTAGAAGCCTCACTAGGAGTGGTGAGTCAACTTCTCTATAGCTTATAGGGACCCCCATAGTCCATCCAGCATGTCCAAATATTCTATTTTAAAAACTAGAAGCAGTTCTCTAGCAACTGACAGTTTCACTTCTTTTTTTTTCTTGTTCTTTTTTTCGTCATTTTTCATGATTGGTGCAGGTTTCTGGAAAGTTCGAAGAGAAAACAATGGGATTGGGATTTGCCAAAACTGTCCACAAGCTAACTGTTTAGGGGAAAGAGAGGAACAACTGGAGGGTTTCACAGAGAATTGCCCAAATTCCATTTACCATTCCTGCGAATGTAATGCCAACGGAGCCCAAATAGAAGTAGCTTTGGAAATAGATCAGTTTCTTTTTTGATTGTTCGAATTTTCATGGCAGCGCAGTGCCAAAAAACTCCACCCAACGTTTGCCCATCATGAAATCTGGAAGGACGTACTGCCCAACACAGTTCACAAACCACCCATGGATTTGCCTTCTCCCATACTGTGTGTTCAGTTATGCAAGGTGAACTCACCTATTCTTCCCTTAAGGCAGGAAATGGCATCAAGATGAGGCAATCCTTTTGAAACCCTCATTGATCTATTGCCAGCTGAGTGAGTAATTGCACCTCTTTCAGCGAGACAGAATGCAGGCAGATGCTTTAAAAGCCTTTTCCTCTTCTGAGATGTATGGATGCATCTAAAGCATAGCTCACAAAAGACTTCGTTATCCTAGGCCTTTTCCTGTCTGGAGAAGATACTGCTGCTTGTGCTGGATGAACAGCAGCTATCACAGGACTATTCCCATTCAAAATTTGCATATGCTAATTTACATTTCTGTTGCTTGGCACAGCTATATATACTAGGAACATGAAATTGGAATTAACATTCCTGAAAATATTCATGCAAATAACAACATCCTCCTTTGTAATTAAAGCTCATAAACTTGTTGTTGAAATCCAAGCTCAACTGACTGATAGCTCAAGTCTTCCTAATACTGTAAACAAAACTGTCAATTTTTTTTGTCCAGAAAAATACTGAGGCTGGGACAAACATATTTTGTATTCTTTTAAGAAGTTATGCCCGTTCCTTCAAAGGCCTGTTGAAATTCCCAGGTGGAATTCACTGAAATCTGGCCACTTTATTTGTATATTTTATACTTTATTTGCAGCTTGGGGGTGTTCTTTGTCCCCAGTCTGACCTTGGAAGCTCAGGTGGGCTCGGTGTCCAGGGGTGCCCTCTTAGAGCTGCGGAGAATATATCAACTTCACCCTTACTTGGATGAGTGGAGCCTGGCAACAGTCACACATACATTGGTAACAACCGGACTGGACTATTGCAATGTGCTGTATGTGGGTAGCCTTTGAAGTTGGACTGGCGACTGCAACTGGCACAGAACCAGGCTGCGCAACTGGTAAGTGGTGCTGCCACGTGAACTCATATCATGCTGGTTCTGAAAAATTTTCACTGGCTCCCGGTTGCTGCTCGGGCCCAATTTATAGTGTTTACTTTGACATATAAAGCCCTAAACGGCTTAGGACCTGGTTACCTAAAGGGACCGCCTTCTTCCATACAAACCTGCCCGTCCTCTGAGATCAACCCAGGAGGCCCTTCTGAAGGTGCCATCCCTGAAAGAGGTGAGGGGTATGGCATGTTGAAAGAGGGCCTTCTCGGCTGTTGCTCCCCAACTTTGGAACGCCCTCCCTATAGAGATCCACCTGGCTCCAACACTTTCGGCTTTTTGGTGCCAGGCAAAGCCCTTTCTGTTTAGCCAGCATTTTAATTAAATAGTATCCTTCAGCTGACCATATGAGCAGCAGGATTGATTGAAGATAGACTGTTTTAATATAGGGTATTATTATAATATTGCCTATTTTTAATGTTTTTAATGTTTTCTTAAGTTTTAATATTGTTGTACGCTGCTCGGAGACCATTGGTAATGGCGCTGCTAAAACATCTTGTAAATAAATGAATAAAATAAATATTACACTGTTACCCCTATCTTCCCGCAAAGAGCTAAGGACAATTCGTATCATTTCCATTTTATTCTCACAAGATTCCTATAAGTTGGATTGGACTGTGAGACACAGACTGGCTCCATGAACTTTGTAAGCCTGGTCCAGAAACAGTATGCTAACTGGATGCGGGTAGATCTGCCAAACAGTTTCCCACGGATGTTCTTCTTTCCCCACATCTCCATCCACAGTGTACTAATTCCACATAGATTTCCCCCACTGAGAAAACATCTGCAAAGAACTGGCACAGAATGGACTTGGATGTCAGAAAAGGAAGAAGCCGTTTGCTTGCTGTTTAACAAGCACTTTATTCAAATGCACACAATAATGGACATTTGAGATAAAGCAGCGTCTTCAGATGTGTGTCTGAAAATGAAACTGTATTAATAATTGTGTGATTTGGGAGTGACTACGGAGCTGGCCATATAGCCACTGGTTGTCCATAGGGTGAAGTCCCCCTAAGGAACTTTTGTGTTCAGACCCACATTTATGAGGTTAGGTTATCATTTTGTTTTGTTTTTACAAAAGGGCACCTCATAATTCCAAGTAAGGAAGTTGTAGCATTCTCCTTTTATTTGATCTATGGTTCTTGTTGTATTATGTAATGGTTTATGAATATTCACGTTGCTGAGAGGCGGAGCCGAGATGCTATAAGAGGCGGAGTCTGAGAGTCAGAGAGTTAGTTTAAGTTAGTTAGAGAGAAATGTAAGAGTCAGGCAGGAGAGAAAAACCAGACAGAGTAATAGAGTATGTTGTTTGGGAATTTTAGGTGTGATTAGCTACTGAAGATATTTATGAATCTCTGTAATCAATAAACCAAAGTTTTATTTAAAAGAATTTGAAGTGTGGACCTGAATCTTTCTGAAGTAAATAGTGATTTAGAGATCACCTGGTGGCAGCAAGTGTTAAAGAAGAGAGTGTTTGCCTTTGTGTGCTCTGGGGCTTGAAGGTCAAGAAAGGGGCACGAGGGTGGACACCACAGAGGTGTCTTGCCTTACGTTGACCAGAATAGGAAGAGTGCATCTTGCAGTTGGAGAGGGAGGGGCAGTGAACAGGGAGGACTCAGGGCTCAGCTGGAAGTACCCTCAGGGAAGCCTTGGGGAGGCATCAGATGATGAGGTCTCCTGATAACTAATGGGAAACTGCTAGCCCCCAGGGAGAGGTAAGCGGAGAGTTATAAATTTGGAGATGTGCAACATTTAGTTGTGGGAGACAACGTATTAACAGCTTCTCACTGGTGGCCATGTCTGCCTCAACTTCTCAGAACAATTTATGACTTAGCCTTGTCCAACAACCTGCTTTTGTCTGCCCCCTAAAATTTGACCCTGATTTTTCGGCTTGACACTGACAAATGCTCTTTTGGAACTGGACCTGTTTGAGAATGCAGCCCAACATTTATATGCCCATAAACATAACAGAAAGAGGAAATAGAAAGTAATACTCATTGGGTACCAAAGGGGAGTGACAGTTGAACCTATCAATAAAACCCAAAAAGCATTCTTGGGCACTCCAATCACTAAGGTGCTCTGAAACATTTAGATTGAGATGACGGCGTACTATATATCCCTTTGCAGCAACTCAGCCCTCCATATTATATAACTGCAGGATGAAATGAAAGATTTGGGTTGTTATTGCTAGCTACATTTTGTGATGTTCTTTATGTCGTTTTCCCTCCTTATCCAGCTTAGGCTGCAACTACATAGTCAAATACTGCTGGATTTACTCCAGTTATACAGCAGATGAACTCAGAACTTTTCTACTGGTCACATGACACAAAGGTCAATTCAAATCAGTCTGACCTGTTTCGCTCGGAGCGTGGCATTGTGTTTTTTTCTCTGCCAGTGGGGGTGTCCACTTTTTTAAGCTGGAGCAATTCGAACAGAGTTTCCCCCATATGGCCAGTTCTTTTGTTCCGCAAAAGGACAGGAGGCATGCCTCTGAGTGGTAATCTGATGATGTAGGCAGTTGACCTGCCCCGATGATTTGTTCCCCAAGTGTCCCTGATTTTGTTAAAAATTGGATGAGTATAGTACTTAGTCGTGGCATCAATATACTAGTTTAGTGCTAGATCACCTCTGGAAGAAATTTTTTACAAAGTGAACTGTACTCAACTGAGGCAAGGGAGGGAAGAAGGGTGGAAGAGAGGGAGGGAAGGAGTGTCAATGGAACAAGGCAAGTTAGACATCAATCTGTGCATCCTTACTCATTAATGGTCCAGGTCAGGAGGCCACTGCACATATCTGGTGTTGGTCCTGATGGAATATCCTCTCACTCTACATTGTCTAAAGTGTGTCTGTGTGTTTTAGAAACACACAGTGTTTTTTGTGCAAGTTTTCAAATGTGCATATGTAGTCACATAGAAGGCTGTAATGATTTCCAACTGTATACTCTATCTATTTCTGTGTTTGGTTCTGGATATGCAGATCAGGTGAATTTGATTTTTCCTGTAAAACAAAAACCAAAACCTGATGGAGCAAATTTTTTGTATTTCCTTAACTGCACACTTACCTGGAGTACAGTGGTGCCTCGCTTTACAATTGCCCTGCATTACGATGAATCCGCTTAACGACAATCTTTTTGCGATCACAATTGCGATTGCAAAACAATGGTCTAGATGGGGGAACTTCGCTTTGAGGTGATCGATTCCCTGCTTCGGGAACCGGTTCTTTGCAAAACAACATGTTTCTAACAGCTGATGGGCAGTTTCAAAATGGCCGCTGGGTAATTAAAATGGCTCCCTGCTCTGTTTAGGGACGGATTCCTCTCTATACAGGCAGTGAAAATGGCCGCCGTATGGAGGATCTTCGCTGGACTGTGAGTTTTTACCCCATTGGAACGCACTGAACGGGTTCCAATGTGTTTCAATTGGGTTTTTAATTTCACTTTACGATGTTTTCGCTTAACAGTGATTTTCCTGGAATGGATTATCGTCGTTAAGCGATGCACCACTGTATGCCCCATTGAGCAGAATTTACTGCATTCCTGAACAATTTTACATACAATTGCACCGCCCCAATGGAGGGCTGTGTTGCAGCTGCATTCCAATCATATTCCAGTGAGGGTCATGTGGAATCCCTCATTGAAATGTGCTCATTCTCATTAAGGTCAGATCTTGGAAAAGAAGAAGAAGAAGAAGAAGAAGAAGAAGAAGAAGAAGAAAAAGAAAAAGAAGAAGTATTGGTAGTAGTAAAGTTGTAATTCTAAAGTACTAGCAAACAGTCTCCATTACAATCACAATTTTTTAAAAATTGACTTCTCAAAAATAGTTACTTTTAGTTACCTTTTTCAAAATCCAAAGTGAATGCTGCAAACTGCTGGCCTATGGCACAAAGCAGACTTTTCACTCCTCCATTTTATCGTGGCTTCAACAGCCACAGCGGATCAGGTGGCAGCTCATCATCATCATAAGTATCCTTCAGTCTTGAGAGACTATGATAACATGCTCTGTATGGAGGACTTTGATGCTGTATGCAAAGCTGGGGTGTCCTCTCCAGAGCACGAAGCCTGGGTAAGATAATATGGAGGATATGCTGTTAACCAAGCAGCGTATACCTCCTGGCAGCTGCATGCGGCACAAAGGAACAGCACTCTGTTATCTGCCATTTAATGACGCCTTGTCTCCCTAAATAGAAAATTAACTAAAAAGTTACAGGTACATCACAAAAGGCACCAGATTTTCACTCATTAAGTTACACCAGTAAAGTAACTTAGTTACACTTTGCTTGTTGGAAAAAACAATCCAAGTAAATAGTTATGCAACTGTTCAACTGAGTTCTAATACCTTTTTTCTTCAAACAAAAGTACCTCCTCCTAACAAGTGACGGGATCTACAATTTTGTCTTCAGTTTGGAAACAAAACGAGTCCCAAATCTCAGTAATATTTCTGCCTGTTTGGGAATATTTTCATTACCCGTGAATTCTCCATGGAACTAAAAGTGAGTGCAGCTCAGCAGTCAGCATCAATATTTTCTGATACCAACCTGCAGAAATCCCCTGAGAAATTTCTCTGGCTTTATGAATACTACATTTTTGGTTATTTATTTTCTTGTCTACTTCTTGTTTTGCTTCTCTCAAAACTCTTCAATAGTTTGCCTGAGAGGAACATCCAAACTCATCTCTAACTTTTACATCAGATAAACTTTCATAGAAACTCTCTTAATCCTAAAATGAGACACAGTGTTTTCTGTCTTTCCCACTTTCAACCCCCATCAATAGGCTGTATAGAGTGCACCCCCCAAAAAACTACACTTCCCACAAAGACCTAGGCCTCCCATGAACCATTGGGTCTGTTTCCTTTTTGTACAGCCTGGCCTGGAGGAGAGGCCTTATTCCAGGTGAGTGAAATGTGTCTGTCTATGGGCTAGAAGGCCTAGAATTCTGCCTAGGAATAATTCTGAGAGCTGGAGTTAAAAAAAATAAATGACTAGCACACTTCCAATAGGTGCTTCCACTACCCTGTATTCTTCTGGTGATCCTCCAGCTTAACCCTGGTTCAGGTCCCTGACAGTGTTTGTTCATTTCCAAATCCCCATGAAAAACAGTGACATTGGGAGGTGTGAAGCACAAATCACCATCAGTTCTAAAGATGTGGTAGACCAGAGGATTTTACTTAAGTGAGCATGCACCCTTCCAGTAGTTGTGCAAAGGCTAGCAAGCAGCAGGACTCACAACACCACAAAAGAAGAAAAAAAGGATGGAGGTGTGGGGGAGGAAAGGCAGAACCCAGCACACCAGTTTTGATCTAGCCAATCAAAGCCCATACACAAGGAGCATAAGCATTTATCCACAGTTTTTCTTTCTCATACACACAGTCAGTCCTCGCAATATTTTTGTTTTTAGGAAACTAAGATAAATTAGAAAGAATAAAGAAAATTCTAGAATGTAGATCCAAGATAACACTTATTTATTTATTTATTTATTTATTTATTTATTTATTTATTTATTTATTTATTTATTTATTTATTTATTTATTTATTTAATTTCTATCCCGCCTATCTGGTCATACTAGACCACTCTAGGCGGCTTACAATCGGAGCAACAATAAAATTATTAAAAACATTACAAATAGACAAAAATGGAAATCAAAGAATATAAAAGAAAAATCGTCAGGGATTATCTGTTGGGAAAGCCTGCCTATACATCAGTGTTTTCAATTGTTTCTTAAAAATGCCCAGCGAGGGAGCCGCGCGAATCTCAGGAGGTAAGTTGTTCCAGAGGCGAGGAGCCACTGCCGAGAAGGCCCGATTTCTGGTCTTTTCCTTCCGGGCCTCTCTCGGCGTCAGGCTCCTCAGCCTCACCTCCTGGCTCGCACGGGTGACACGGGTAGATCTAGGTGGGAGAAGGCGTTCCACCAAATATTGAGGTCCTAAACCGTTTAGGGCTTTGTAAGTAAGCATCAACACTTTGAAGTCGATGCGGAATTGGATGGGCAGCCAATGCAATGCAGCCAGAGTGGGTGAGATATGTTGGTATCTTCTCACTCCACTGAGTAATCTGGCCGCAGCATTCTGCACCACCTGTAGTTTCCGCAGCCACCTCAAAGGTAGCCCCACGTAGAGCGCATTGCAGTGGTCTAATCTTGAGATTACAAGCGCATGTACCAAAGTGTTGAGAGCCCCCACATCAAGGTAGGGTCGCAGCTGGGCTATCCGCCGAAGATGGAAAAATGCGGTGCGGACCACGGACGCCACCTGGGTTTCCATAGTGAGAGCCAGGTCCAGATGAATCCCCAAGCTGCAAACCCCATCCCTGGCAGGCAGGGTCACTCCCCCAAAAATGAGGGAGTTTCCCAAATCCCCAACTGTGGGAGCGCCCACTCTCAGTACCTCCGTCTTGTCCGGGTTCAGCCTCAGCCCATTCTCCTGCATCCATTCCCGAACGGTCTCCAGGCAGCGCTGAAGGGACAGAACGGCATCTCCTGTAGTTGGAGAAAAGGAGATGTAGAGCTGTGTGTCATCCGCATATTGATGGCACAGGGCTCCACACCCCCTGATGACCCCCCCCCAGCGGTCTCATATAGATGTTAAACAGCATTGGGGAGATGATCGACCCCTGTGGAACCCCACAATTGAGGCTCCACGGGGCCGAGACATTCTCCCCAAGCTGTACTCTCTGGGGGCGGTCCTCCAAGAAGGAACGGAGCCAGGCAAATGCCCGGCCACCTATTTCCAACTCGGTGAGCCTCCCCAGGAGGATACCATGGTCAATGGTATCGAAGGCCGCTGAGATATCGAGGAGGACCAGCAGAGACTTACAATGCACATTTTTATTTCATCTTCTGCCAGTGCACAAGGACTGGTGGAGAGTCTGCGAGGGGATACAGAGCATACTGTGACCTCACTCTGAGGCCTCCCTAGCACCTCAGTACAGTCAACCCTCGACTTACAAACGGCCCTAGTTACAAACATTGCGACTTACAAACTGCTCTGATTGAAAAATATTGACTCAACTTGCAAACTTAGATTCGAGTTACGAAAAAAAAGCGTGGGAGGTGGGGAAAGCGCGAAATTTGAACTTTCAGTTAACTGTTGGCCAGTGAAGACAGTGCCTGTCTGCTTCCTCGCTCTTCCCAGCGTTTTGAGCGTGGATTGGGAGACAGTCTTCGGACTGCCTGGTATTGCCTGGTACAGTGCTGTACAGACTGTATTTTTATTTTTTGTTTTTTTTTTAATTTTTGATTTTTGGATTTTTAAAAGATGTTCCCTCCCTCCTTTGCTGCCCCCTTTCCCCAAAAAAAGTGCTTGCATTGGCTTGTCTTGATTGAAAAGGTGCTTTTCAAGGTGATCTGTTGTCTGAAAGGTGCTTGGTTTTTCCCAGAAGGTGCTTGTCTTGGCAGAAAAGGTGCTTTTCAAGGTGTTCTGTTGAAAAGGTGTCTGTTCCCTCCTTCCCTCCCTCTTTTCTTTCCTTTTTTTAAACCTAAGTCATCTTAGGTTAAAAGGGAAAAAATATAAAAAAATTTCTTCCCCTAGTGGTAGGAATGGATTAACCGGCTTTGCATTAGTTCCTACCGGAGTTACAAACCGCCCCTCGACCTAAGAACCAAAAGCAGCCGGAATGCATTAATTGGTTTTCAATGCATTCCTATGGGAAATGCTGATTCGACTTACGAACTTCCTTCCGGAACTGATTAAGTTTATAAGTCGAGGGTTGACTGTAGTTGAAGGGTCCAGGGAAGATTTTAGTCTTTATGGAGGGTGTTCACTAGTTGTTCATTTTTTTTCCTTTAGTCCTAGAAGTGCAGCCTTTTTGATTTCCATTTCCTCACATCAAAGGACTGTGTCTCCAGCTGGAATATTTTTTAACCCCATGACTACTGGATGGAACACGAAGAGCCTGCAGTCAACCAGCAACTCTTTGTTCCACCCTGTAATTATTCCATAACCATACAATTCCCCCAGTGTGTTTTGCACATTCATCCAGAGATAAGGTCCACCCTAATATTGAGTTTCCATATAATTTCACATCACATGCTTTATTATTCTTGTCCAAGACTTTTAAATCTTTAGGGATATTCATAAATACTCTTCCATTAATTAATTTATTAGTAAATAAATGTAGCCACACTGTAAATCCAACAATTTGTTAAAAATAATCCTTCCTAACTCTAGATCCCACTCCCCCTAAAATTGTAAAATCAAACCCCATTATTTCACCTTCTGCACTTGATACACCACATCAAAAAACCTGGCAATAAACATTTGCTTGTTTGTGGCTCTTGCACAAGAGCAAAAAAGATCCGTCGCTGTGTCTATGTTGTCCCTTCCCTCTGATACGCACTATTCTTCACAAGGCTTCCTCAGCACAATGTAAGATTTATGAATTAAAATGCAGAAGTATATGAGCCACACAGGGAGGGAAGCCATGTTACACACTGGTGCATTTAAACAACAAGGAGTCTTTTGGCATCTTAAAAGACAAACAAGGTATGGCATATGTTTGTGTAACCTTTAGCCATTTCCTCAGATGGAAAATAAACAGAGAGCCTCAAAGACTGTATGATATAGACTCAGGAGTGTGAGGATCCAGGTTGTTAAGTAGAGTGGACAAATCACGTTCCTCCCAGAGGAACAAATGAGGGCACTAAAGATTACAGGACATGCAACTGTCAGGAGAAGGGAAAATCTGTCCTGTGCTTGAGGAACTTTATGGCTCCGTGGTTAAACTGCACTACTGCAGTTAAGACTCTGTTCACTAATTGAGTTCCATCTTGACGAGCTCTGGTAGTCGGTTCAGGGTTGACTCAGTATTCCATCGTTCTAAGGTCAACGAATTGAGTACTCAACTTTCCTGTGGTGAGGGGCAATGTATAGCCTGCATAATAAAACTGTAAACTGCCCAGAGAGTGCTTTAAACACTACAGGATGGTATATAAGCAGCACACTTTGCTTCACGCTTTTACTAAGGTCTTTCTCCATGTGTCCCTGGATGGTTCCATTTTTATCTATTTGAATTGCAAAACTGTCTTACAGGTGGTAGGAACAGTGTTGTCTTTTCCAAACTTTGACATGCCAGGCTCGCTATGAATACTTGATAAGTAATCAGCACAAGTAGAGTGAGTAAGCTGGAGAAGAGGGGATGAGTTCCTTTCCTTATTGCATTGGGCTTTGGCAGGCTTAGAGGTTATATTTAACTGCCCTGTATTTTTGCTAGAAAGGATTTCCGATAATAAAAAAGTCAAGTCTTTTTAAATAAGGGATAAATGTAAAAAGCAGTTCTAGCAAAGAATCAGAGGATAGCGAGTTTGTCCTTTGGCTTGCATGGCCATGTTGCCAGTGACAATTTGATGGTGGCCCCTACTGGATGAATGATTTCAGGGAAATGTGGTGATGGGGCCACTTTCTGCATGGAACCCTATCAGTGTCTAGACAGAGATTCTTGACACAGAGATAGGGAGCTCTTGACCAGTTAAATAATAGCTTGTTCTTGGATAGGCTGGGCAGATTTTAGCCTTCCAGGTGTTGTAAGACTGAAACTCCCAACTTTCCTCACCATTGGCTACATTCTGTAGGGCAACTGGGAGCTGCAGTCCAAGAATATCTGCCCACCTTGCTCTAGGAAACGGATTGTTGGTGGTGAAACTATCACCGACTCCTCCCCACCTCCTAATCTTCACGTACTCAGATCTGAAGTTAGAAGGAAAGTTTCCCATTCCACACCTCTCCACATGGGTGAAGCATGGAGATCTAAACAAGATGGTAAGAAGTACGGGAAGCAGAGCTGATGGGAAACAAACATACTCCTCCAAATCAGGCTTTGATTAGAAGATAAAGAAGTCTTGTGTCCTTGTTCATCAAGACCTCCGCGTGTCATTTCCCACATTGTTTGAAAGGGCTGACCTCTTTAGAGAGGCTTTTCCAGGACTGGCATGAGTGCAGCACAGCAAGGTGGCCAGGTGAACTTTCCTTTCCTAAATCTCCTTAACATCTTAGGATCCAAGCCAACTCTTCCAACTCCCTCTTCCCTCAAAAAAACCACTTAGCAATTTATATAGCACTTTTAAGTGCCCCAAAAGCTCACATATATTACCTTGGCATGATCTTTGAAAAAACTCAGCAGTGCAGGAAGATCAGAGTTATTATCTCCTTATTACAGACAAGGGATTGAGGCTGAGAGCAAGCAGCTTTCCTAAGGCCACTTAATATGACAGAGGAAGGATTACATTGGTATTAGGGACTTTCTAAGTTATTACTCCATGCAGGGGAAGTTGGAGCAGTCCATTTCGCACTTTAAAAGTTTTTGTTTTTAATATGATCTCTTTTATTTCCCACTTGAGAGATCCATACGTTCACACTGATTGACATTTCTTCTCCCGTAAGAACACAGCACTCCAGACAGGTCTTTGGACAGCTCTAATTTGTTCCCCCTTTTGATTAATGACATTCCACTCCCTGCCCCCTTTTCCACCTTCCCCTGTGGCCATCATTCAGTAGGCTGCAACTTCTCTTTATTTTTCCTTATTTTGTTGTTAAATAAAGTAAGTGGCATAGTGATAAAGCAATATATCTACCTAGCATGGTACACACAAACCTTCCAATTATTTATCTATTTATCCTTATTCTAAAGGAGGGAAAGATGTGTGTGTGTGTTTTTAAACAAGGGGAGAGACAGAGAGGGATACATTTCATCAACAGTCTTGAGCTTAGGAAAAGAGAGAGAGCCAAAACCCACTCTTTTTCAGCAGACCACAACAAGGCCAGCAATGGAGAGCTATGCCATCAAAAATGTGAAACACCTTGGAAAATCATCTATAGAAATAGGTCTAAAATGCCCATCAACTCTCGTGAGAATCAGGGGCTCTATTTGTCTCTGTGGAGGAGATGGTTTAGACATCCAAGACAGAAGAGAAAAAGAAAGGAAAAGGGGAGGGGGGATTAACGAAAAGGCCACTAACCAGCCAGCCAGACCAAAATAAAGATGATAATAATGATGGAAGAAACACAGATCCTCCCCTTCCCATCTAGATTGGAGCCAGGCATGTAGCTCCTTCAGCAGATTTAAGAAGGAAAATCCAGTCCCTTTAACAAGAAAGCCTTGTTCTCACAGCTTTGTCCTGCTTCCAGTTCTTCCCTTCTCCTAAAGATCCTCAATCATCTTGATCTCATTCAACCTTAAACTTTAAAACTTGGGTAGATTTCATCCCCTTCCTTTATTTGTGCCCCCTCTCCCACTTCCAAATCACTGTCCTTTTTTGCAATTCCTCCACCTGGGTTGAGTTGCTGATTCCCAACTTAGCATCCTGGTCAGTTTCATCTGAGTTGTGTGACAGAGGAATACAATTGATCAGGATTAGAGACACTGAAGAACCAGGTTTAAGTTCTAAGGATCTTAAAAGCAATGCTTTATTTTATTATCTATTTATTTAGTAAGCATTGGTGTTGTTGCATCCACTCTTCTCTTCCCTCTGTTGATGCAGTTTAACCTCCAGTCCATGTGTCTGTGCGTGCACACACTTGAGTTGTTTTGTACATGGAGCCTCTGCACCAGAACAGTTTGTGAAAAGAGAGAAAGGATTGGATCTGGAGTCTGCTATCTGCTTCAACTTCAAATAAAATAAAATTGGGGGTGGACTTTTTCTTGCAAGAAATGTGTTTGTTTGTTATTTGTTTGTTTTCAGATTAATTCATCTTCCTTCTTTTCCCCAAATGATCCATCTTGGGTTGGCAGGGTCTGTGCACAGAGTTCTGACTCCAGTCCTCTGAAGATGCTGGCCACAGAGACTGGTGAAACGCTAGGAAGAACAACCTTCAGAATACAGCCAAAGGACCCGAAAAACCCACAAAAACCATCAGATCCTGGCCGTGAAAGCCTTTGAGAGTACAAATGTCTCTTTGTTCAGTCTTCTTATGTGTCTGGCTGACCCTTTGAACTCAAAGCCAGCATGGTAATAGTGTGATATGGGTGAACATGAACTAGGTGTTGACTCACCTATATGTGGTGCCAGAAGTTCCAAAAGCAGCACTTTCCCCACTGTCCCTCTGAAGATGTTTATTATGGTACTTCATCCCTCATACCAGTTGGCTGCCCTTCTTGCTTATGTGAACTCTAGGACTGGTAGATCCTTAAGTAGTACAATCTACTACATGTTCATATTATTAAGGGAAAGGTAAGAGTACTTCCTATCCCCTTCCACTTATTTGCATTGGCAGATGTACCCAGCAGTAGGTTGCTTCTCCTTTCATAAAACAAGATGAGAAAAGATGTCTGTCGCAGATTAGACGCTAAATCATTTTTAAACCCACTTCTTCCTTGCTTGAAATTAAGACTTTTAATCACCAAGCTGACAGTCTATCTGTGCCACAATACAAACATGAACAGCCTGTTCTTAACAAACTTTAATTGGTTTCGACTGTCAAACGGCCTGTACCAAAGATTGCAAAACCAGAGTGTTAATCAAGGATGATGTTCTGTTAGTGTAAAATAATCACACTTGAGGGCCATCTGCCAAATTTTCCCTACCAGAATCAAACTGCTACTAAATGAGCAAATTAATATTAAAATTAAATGCCCCATGTATTTCCCGGTCCTCATTACCAAACACAAAGCATTGACCTACTTTCCTTCCGCCATGGCTACGATCACCAGCTTCCGACAGTTTTGCTCTGTTAGGCCCAAACTAAATGTAACATTAAATGTGCCTTTGCATTTCATATGCACCTTTAAAGAAATGTGGGTGGACAGTGATGAAGAAGTTGATGCTTATAGTAGACTACAGCAGAGAGGTAGGAACCCTACACATAGTGGTAGGTGGGGAGACTTCCCTTTATTCCTTCTTCTCCCTAAGCCAAAATGCCTCAAATGTCAACCTTCATTGTCAGTCAGTCATTCTGATGTTGTTTTCTGCACTCTTTCCAACTATGCAAAGCAATTTTCAAGTTGCAGCAGCCATCATTGTGCAGAGTGTTCAAGGTATGGTCACACCATAGAATGATATGAGGTATTATAATATCGCCATTTCATTTTCGGTACATTTCCTGAGGACCCCTAACCTAGAATTCACCTTTCCAAAGCGCTAGCATATTTCATTACCAATTTCAACCAACTACCTGCCATAATGAGGGGAGGAGAAAGAGTTTCATCAGATTCTTCAGTGTCCTTGAAATTTGCTCCATTGCACTGCTGTTGTGTGAAGAATTCATACATTTGCAAGGCTTATAGGGTGTATCAGAGGAAAAACCCAATGTGTGCAATTTAAAACATGAAGGACTAAAAATGTATACAAGTGCAAAACAATGTGCACCAGAACACTTTCATTAACAGGGGAAATGTGCACAATACCTAAATTTTGCATAGAAACAGACACATTTGGAAAACTGCATAAACACAAACCATAAGATAACATAAATGTGTGATAATCATACTCCAATTTCCATGTCAAAAACCCTCATAAAGTCTCCTAAGTTAATGCAAAGGAATAATGGAAAGAAAATATAGCTGGAATTCAGAGAGATGAAAAAAAAATGACAGATTTGCACATCCTGAACTAAAAGCAAGATGACAAGGATGTTCTTTGCTGTGAAAAGCCTGGACCCCTTTTTCCTGCTGGTAAAACGGGGTCACTATTGTGCAGCAATATTGGGCCGTTTCCTGGTGTTATGAATATCCCACATTCATAAAACAAAGGGTTTTTTTTTTGAAGAATCAAATACATATAATAATTTTTGTAAACATTGGCTTTGCTATATTTAAAATATGTATACAGCCCCACAAAACCAAAATGTTAGATCAGCAACATGTGTCTATTTATTAGCTTTATTATGAATCCATCTGTAGCAAAGAAGTAGCAAATGAAAGTGAAAGAAAGATCAATTGAATGGAGAAAGATACTCTTGTCAGTGTAGTGCTGTTGCATCAAATGGAACAGGCCTTCAAAATATGTCCTCCATTGTCAAAGCAATTCATTTTGATCCAATCCTGGGCCAGGATTTCTTCTCTTCACCTTCATTTCTTACTGCTTCATTTTAAAATTCTAAATCCTATTAACTCCCTCAACTTTTTATTTATCCAGTTTTCCTAAATCACTTTTATAACACCTTACAAAAGTACACCGTACAAAAATATAAAAATGAAACAACAACAAAACAAGTAAAACATAAAAATGACAATTCACTAACTTAGAAATTCCCATAAACTTACACTGAAGGTGGAAGGGATTTATGTGATGCAATTATCCAATGACCTTAGGAAGAAGAGAATTTATAACACTTAGATATTGTAAAAGTCCCTGGCTGATACTTCTTTTCCAAGAGAAAAGAAATCTTCAGGACCTAGCAATGGAATGAGGGAGAGAAAGAGAAGAGAACAGCAAAAGGAACTAATGAGACGTTGCCTTTATCTTCAGTGATTCTGAGGAGTGCATCAGTTCCTTTTCATTATTGCTTGTTTGTTTAGTATAAAATATATGTGCACTTACAAACACCCATGTGCCGTATCAAGCATGAATGATTTGAAGCTTGTACAGTTTGTTGATACCACCTGAGAAAGCCTGAGGCCTGCTGCAGAGGAGTTCTGTACTTCCAGTCCATTAGAGGTTAGCAGAAGTTGCATGTTGGATCCGCTAGGGCACTAAGAAAGTAAGGCTAACATTTAGACTGGGTTGCCTCGAAGGCAAGCCAGCTTGGGCTATCGGAGAAAGATGAATCTGATGGTTGTTGTGGGTTTTCCAGTCTGTTTGGCCATATTCTTAAGGTTTTTCTTCCTAACATTTCGCCAGTCTCTAAAACTCAACAAAGCCTTGCTCCTAGCACTGAAAAATACAGCCTGCAAAAGGTCAATGAACTCTACCCAGCCACTTGGACCAGTGATCACTGCACACACAAAAAGCTAACAACACCCATCAATCACAGTGAGAGATCATCTTTCCCCCTTATCCCCACAATACATCCACAACAAAAAACATGCTGATCACCATAATCACCCAATCTCCTGAAAAGGACAAAAGCTGATCCCACAGCTATAAATACTCAACTATCTAACAAACTCCACCAGAGCACAGACAGAGTTCTGTACTCTGAAGATGCCGGCCACAGAGACTGGTGAAACGTTAGGAAGAAAAACCTTAAGAACACGGACGGACAGCCTGAAAACCCCACAACAACCATCGGATCCCAGCTGTGAAAGCCTTCAAGAATACAGAGACGAATCTCTTCTTGTGGATGGGTAGTCTTGCTACAATTACAAATAGTGATGGTAACAATTCATAAAAGTGCAGGATTCAAAGCACAAATCCCCCCAGTCCTTGAATCCCAACTCGTAAGCTATGTGTGTTTCTTGCTTGCCTTCCTTGAGGCCAATTCTTCTCTCCAAAAAGAATGATTTTCAGGGATGATGTCAGGGTGAAGGCTGTGCTCACCTTCATGTTTGTTTCTGTCCCTAGGACTTGGCACAAGGGCCTTTCTTTCTTTCTTTCTTTCTTTCTTTCTTTCTTTCTTTCTTTCTTTCTTTCTTTCTTTCTTTCTTTCTTTCTTTCTTTCTTTCTTTCAAATTCTCCTACAAAATCTCAAGATATCAGATCAGAGTATGGAAGTTATTCCCTTAAGCCATAACTCACATAATTCAGCAGTCAGTGTGGGGCTCCCGGAACTGCTTGTTCAAAACAGTTACATTTCCAAGTTTCAAATCAAGCGCATTCTAAGGTGAGCCAGAATTTGTCTTTCAGTGATTATATCAGTCAATAGAAACAAAGCAAACAAATTATCATTTCTTTTATCAATGTTTCATTCTACCTTGCCCCACCCACATTATTCTATAAGTGGAAAGCAACAGCAAGAAAAAAAAATTCTGCCTTACTAATGCAGCTCACCACTGCTGAGTTAGTCTCTCCGCAAAAAGGATTCAATACTTGTGCTAACTACTGAAATTAAAGGAACAGCGTTAAATTACAAAGAATGCTTTTGGCAGCTACACTGCAAGTTCTCTTTAGCTCCCTGGAACTGTAATGCCTTGAAAACGGTTCACTAGGATCTGCATTTCATCCTCAGGATTGAGTTGTCAACAGAACTCTCAATTCAGTGCAAAAATTATTCTTTACATGTCCCTGATGCACTGACAGTGCTGTTGTGAATGCATGATAGTCCTTTCCCAGGCACAGTCGTATAGCATTTAGCTCTGCCTTGCTTTAAAAGATTCTGCAGTCTGCGGGGCATCAAATGCCACCTGCTTGCCCTTTGAAAGACCACTTCTATATTTAGCTTATATTTTAATGAGAGAATTGTGCGTGTCAGGAAGCATTTGGTTACCCCCATCCATTAGAGTTGCTGCCGAATTTTGTCTCGAGCACAGTGGGGCATGCTGTGGATGTTACTGCTTAAGCACATTTCAAAAGAAGGGAGAAAAGCTTTGATGAGATGAACATGATATATCAGAAGAAGGAGTGACAATGTTTGCTTTCTCCTGTGCTGCACCAAATGTGTGCCTGAACTTTTCCCAGTTGTAAAAAGAGCCCATCTCTCTATAAACCAAAGTTTTCTGACTGGGAAGAAATCTTGGAAAATTTTAATTAAGTGCTTTAAAATATGTTCTTTTAATATGTTTAAATGCTTCCATTTTTAAAACAGATGTCACCTTTTGTGAAACAATGGGAGAGAAGATAATACATATTATATACATACCTACGTATGTACAAGACCTGACTTACCACAGAAGTTAGAGAACAAAGGTGGCATACAGTTATTTTTAATACCCACACTGTAAAAATCTACAACACTTTAAATTGAATAAAACTGTTAAAATATCTGAAATGAATAATTCTAACTGAAAAAGCAGTTGGTGTTTTTTCTTTTTTTTTTTCCTGAAAAGTCAAATGATGAAGCCCTGGGACAATTTGGCAAGAAAGTAAGGATTTCAAACCTGTTAGCAAAAAGAAGTTAAATGTATCTTGACAAACCTCCATGGAAGTGACACCTTACAGTGTGCCAACACTGAAGAGCTCTTATTCCATGTCATGGGAATATCTGTGGGTGGTTTTTTGGGGGGGGGGCGTGGGGGGCACAACTCCCAGAATATCCCAGCCAACAACACCCGTGGTGACAGTAGCTGAGTTTCTCTGGTGTTGTATTCCTCCCACCCCACCCCAAAAAATCAATTTCCTATCTCTGCCCTATGTCTGGTATCAATCAATTCATTACAAAGAGCAACATGGCCTCTACAGATCTTAAATCTAAGGAGGAATGTATGGAAGCAGAAGGGATGGCAGTTGTGCACAGCTATTGGCCCTCCATGGGAAGGTCTGTTATCTTGGACCTTTAAAAGAGCAACCCAAAAATCTGCAGCCCGTTTAGTAGTTCCTGAGGAGTGAAATGCAGACATTTTACTCGGATGGCTGAGATGTTTTTTCACGTTGCTTTTTATTTCTATAAATTGTTCATACATTTAACAGAACAAATAAAACAAAGCAAATGAAAAGAAAAGAAAGACAGAATGTGGGAGAATGTGAACTTGACAGGTTCATTAATCTGGACAAAAGGATCTGTGTATTTAGCTTTGAAAAGTTAGGCCTTGAATTCATGTGTATTCTGCCAAATCTTTGGCAGCAAATTAGATTGCCATCTTTTTTCTTCATAGAGGTTTCTCAGCTTTAAGAGCAACCTTGCAGACAGGCGAAGATGTTTTTTTGTGAAAGAATTATGGTTTAATATCAAGTCTTTAACATCTGTGAGGAAGTTAGAGGGTTAACACCAAGATGCTAAAAAGCTGTGAAATGTTCAAACCGGGCTTGCTAGGCCTGAATGTTCTGAGAACTGTGTATTTCATCAGCTCAGATCATTGAGAATTTTGTTTAGTTTAGTTTTGATTTTAAAAATTGCAAATTTCTCCATAAATGGTGCACTGAGTCTTTGAGACTCAACATTTGAACATGGGAGGAAGCATCATTGTTTTATCAATGTGCTTGCAGACTGTCTGAGCAAGCAATATTTATCTGAGGAGAGTTTTTTTAAAATACCCCTCTTCTGAGGAATTGTATACCTTATGTATTTCTGTTATAAATAAAAAAAGCAAACAGCATGAATTGAACTGTACATCGTAAAATTAACATTTCCGTTGCGGTTCCACTTTTTGCAGTTCTTTCTTTCTTTTAACTTAGCTGTCAATGAACAAGTCAAGATATTGTTAAAAATAGTCACCTGAGCATGTGGTGGATTGCTTGCATTATTAAATATTACATCTGATGGACAGATGTGAATACTGTGCAAGAAAGCTATTTAGCACTCTTTATTTGCGATTAACATCCAGTTACAAATTATTTAACCCAAAACAAATGTTTTTTTTTGGGGGGAAAACACATCTAATTTATTTAAGTATTTTACCTGCTGGCTAGACATACAGGGGGGAGGGGGCAAGAGAGAGCAAGAGGACGACAGTTAGCAAAAAAAGATCCATTCATATGTGGAGCAGAAAACGCAGTCTTCTTGAAAAGATGTGAACGATGATGATAAAACAACCCCCACCTTCCACATGCTCTCATAGTGAAGCCACATCATTCTGAGGGTGGTTGGGGGGAGAATAGGGGCGTCCCCCCTAGTAAGCAACCATTTCTTCCTCCAGATGACATCTGAGAATTGTGTTGAATCATGATGTGTACAAGAAAATTTGCCTCCCATATTCAGCAACAAAACTATAGTTTTAAAAAGGTTATTTTAATATGGTTTGAATTTAATTTTTCTCTGGCCCCACAATATGTATCAATTGACCACATCTTCTCCCCCATTTTCCTCACCTGCAAATGGAGGGACACATTGAAGTGGGGAAGTATCAAGTTTACCACAGTATTTATCTTTCTAAGTGTAAAATATGAAATTCACACACACACACACACACACACACACACACACACACACAATCACAGCCGTATTTTAAAATATACAGCCTCCCTCCCACTTCATTACACCTATGAGACTAATTACTCTTTTATGTTACCGTGTGTATTTAATACATTGCAAGCTGCTTTAGGGAACCATTCAAATGAAAGGTGGGATATAAATCATTAAATTAAATCAACATCCTAGAGTTCCCATCTCTCCATTTGGAAAATCATAAGCCACTTATTAGGTGTGGGATGGAATGAATCCAGCAAAAAAAATTGACATCTATTAACTTTGTTTTGGTTTGACTTATTAAATTCAGCCTCAGAAAACAGGCCTAATGTCTTACGGTTATTGCAACTTGCATAAAAAGCTTTTAGGATGGAGATGGCAAACAAAATAATGCTATGAGTTATATGGTTGTTGTTTTTTCAAAACAGTTTACCTATTAATTGTTTGCTGGTTTCAATGTACAGTAGTATTCAGCTGTTGCTCAGTGCTGACCCACTGGGCTCACACTATCAACCACTATGAAACAAGTGAAGCTAAAACATGGGTTGTGGGAAAATTGTGTCCTGAAACGGCTATAGGGCTTGGTCATATCCACAGAGGGGCCAATCCAAAGGTTAAGCTGGATGCTAGAATATAATGATAGAAAGACAGGGAGAGAGAAAAATCCAGCATAGCAGCCAGAAATGACTTGGGTTTAAGTGGGCAGCAGAACCTATCCAAGAAATTTTGCTGCATCTGGCAGAGTCAAGTCAAAGTCCATTGTACCCAAAGCCTGGGAAATGATCTGGCATTTCTTCCAGAAAATCTTCAGCACCGTTCCCTGACTCACACCATGAAAATATATTGGCCAGAATCCTATTGCCATATAGTGAATTATTGTTAAAAACTGAATTGCTGCTTGTTTTCTCATTATCTGCCAGTCATATAACTTGAAACACAACAAGAAATACAAATAGTGGGTCCTTAACAGCGACAACTTACTACTGTGATTATGCTGTTGTTCTTATGCTGCTCTAAATAATCAATAGGACTTCAGACAATAATAACAATAATAACGAATAAAATAACCAACCGATTGGCTGTACCCACAATCTGTTGTCTGAGGCAGTTGCCTCATGCTGCCTAATGGCAGGGCCTCGCCAGCAGGCAGGCACTACCTCAAGATCAGAATCTAGTTTCTGCCCAGGCAAAGATAAACCAAAGACTGGTCAGATCAGGAAAAGCCAAAGTTTTTCCTGGGTGAGTGAGCGGGTCCATGCTGTGGCTGTGGAGAATAGCAGCACAACTTCACCACAAGGAATTGGCTTTGCCTTTGTTCACTATCAATAGGGGATCTGTGATACTGCCTATAATTACACTGCAAAAATCTTCATTTTGCTCATATTATGTTGGTTTTAGTGCACACCCGATACACAGCTACAGTATAGCAGTTGTGACAGGTTGATGCACAAAGAACAGTTGCTATGAATGCCTGTGTGGACTGCGGCTTCTACTGAATATATAATTCCTCCAGCCTAATTCCTCCTTACAATACCAGGAGAACAACAAAGAAAAAGCAAAATTAACAATCTGTAGTTCATGTTGAAATAATGAAAAGAAAGGAAACAGAAAGTACACAGCTTTTTCATCATAAATTATCCATAAATGCCATGGCAATCACCTCATGAGTTTTTCACACGCCCATTTTCACTGTTGGCTTCAACCTACAGTACTGTTAATATCGTTTCTGTCTCTGTTCTCCCCTCCTCCCATCAATGTACATTTTAATGTTCTCAGGTAATGCTAAAGCATCGCCTCCCTCCTTCCCCACTGGCATGCTAGCACACCTTTTTACCTTGTTAACAAGCCCAGCACTCTAAAAATTAAACTTGGCAATACCTCTCTTGGTCCAACAGCTTTCTAAATCACTGTAGACACCTGCCACAGGGAAAATATTAAAGACACTTCTCTCTGTAATAAAACAACTTCATGGTGCCGCATCATTTAAGGCAGCTAGTCACCCATTTTCACCTCGCATACAATAGTGTCACAAAAACATAGCTTTCTCTGCTAATGGTCCAATAATAATGCCGCATTCAGTTGTTTGATTCCAGCATGTTAGACCAGCTGTGGGCTAATATGCCACAGCAAATGTATAACAAAGCCTTGGGCTATGGCTGTGCCTGGGGGGAAAAATTAAACAAAAGTTTGCATTAGCCATGCAAGTAACTACGCACATGCTTTAAAGAACATGATGATAACATTCCTTTAAAAGCAGCCTATGAAAAGTTTTCAGTAGACAATCAATTTTGGTCATAAAGGCAAAGCCAGATTAACACACGCTGTGGCCCTACATTTTGT
Source organism: Pogona vitticeps (assembly GCF_051106095.1). Taxonomy (NCBI): domain Eukaryota; kingdom Metazoa; phylum Chordata; class Lepidosauria; order Squamata; family Agamidae; genus Pogona; species Pogona vitticeps. The sequence goes on from NC_135785.1 coordinate 101,339,640, forward strand.
TCCCATTTGCCAAAATGTTTATTCTAAGCACATTTTTGCACTTCTTCTTTTATTTTAGAGCTTCTTTATAATCTCATTCATGGTTACAGGAAGCAATTGCTTTCAGTTATTTTTTTTCCAAAGGGGGTGCTACCAAATATTAAGTAAAGGGTGCCAATAATTTTGGCCAGTGCACTTTTGGGTTTCTGTGTGGGATTGTATCAGATTTGACTTTTCTTCTCTGTTTCTTGTGTTGTTCCTATGCAAACCAAAGAAATGAACATGTGAGTACCAAAACATTTGCAACTGCACCAATTTTCTGAAAGGAAGCTTGCATTTTCTCACAGAATTGCAAGGGTGCCAATATTTTTGGCCATGATTGTAGAAGATGACTAAAGTGCCAATGGAGACGGCTGTCATTACTGTACTCACCATATACACAGGTTTATCATTCACACATTTAAATGACTGAACAGGGCTAGCATCTTTGTCCAGTGAATATATAATTTGAGACTGAAGTGCTCCGTGAATATTTTTCACATCTGAAGGCCTTAGGAATGGACTTCAACAGATGGGAAACCCTGACATCTGAGCGTTCAGCCTGGAGGCAGGCGTTACATCACGGCCTCTCCCAATTTGAAGAGACTCTTGTCCAGCAGGCTGAGGCAAAGAAGAAGTCATGAAAGCAGCAAAATCAGGGAGCTGGAGAGGGGACAGATTGGATTTGTCTTTAGTGTGGAAGGGATTGTCACTCTCGAATCGGCCTCCTCAGCCACACTAGTCGCTGTTCTGAGTCCTGCATACAGAGCACGTTACCATAGTCTCTCAAGACTGAAGGATGCCTAACTAACTAGAACTGCTTTACAGTAATTTCTTCAGATAGTCTTTGAAAGGAGAAAAGAAAAACTTTAGCATGGAGAATGAGTGCAAAAATTTATCACTTGGCTTCCCTTAACCCTCAGTGACATTAGGTTAAAAAGCAACTTTGATGTATGATCTTATCATGCTGTGACTGATTCAAGAAGCAGTCACTGTGTAACCCTAATTCTCACTTTGGTGTTTTCTGTCTCTGTCTCTCTCTTTGTGTGTGTTGGTGTGTGTGGGGAGGATGTAAAGCTGTGATTTGCCACAATACCATGACACCATCTTTTTCAACATATGACCCTAATTTTCTGGTATCTCTGATACAATTTAGCACCTGCAAGGAAAATAAAGTTATTTAATAAGTGAATGAGTCATCAAAGGAGAAACAAAACTAAAAAAACAGAAGAAACAAACACATTCATTTTCACATGATTCAAAGATATTGGGGGAAATCCCATCACCATAATAGCTCTATACTAATACAGGTGGATGTTTGGTATAACCCTACACAAGATATACTACCGCTGTAAAACTAATCTTCTGGAAACAAACAAGGATGTTTTTATTTCTTTCATTTTTTTCCTCACAGTGAATCTGCTTGTGGTTGTTCAGGTGAGACAGAAATGTACAGAAGCAGACATCACAACTCTGTCTTCACCACAGCACAGTTCACTTCAGATCCATATCACCTTCTTCTGTTTTTTGTAAAATTATACTAGTGAGAGCCTGATGGAACAAGAGAGGTCTTTACGACTTTAGAAACACACACACCCCATGCACTCTATCAAGTGCCTTCACTCATCTGGATTTTGTGGCACGAAGGAATGGCAGCATGGCTTTGGAAAGTACAGCTGGCACATCCATGCTTCTAGCAAAGGCACTTGAAGCTCACAGATTTGGAGTGGGGGAGAGAGAATGAGAAACTAAAGATACTCCACAGTGTTTAAAACCTGGCTGTTTTCAGGATGAAATTGCAGAGAGAAAGTGGTTCATTGTAAAATACTTCATTGATATTAACTGTTAAAATCAGAAATTATGGCATTAGTATTACCCCACCTCCTGGTCAGTAGGAAGTGTACCCTTCAGTATGTCTAAGATTGGCATGGTGAGTTTTTGGCCCTCCTCATAGCAACATGTTGTCCTTTTCATCATTTTTGTCAGACACACTAAGTCACATTTTGTAGATGTTGGAGGTACTGTGACAGATAAATTTGGGGAGGGACAGGCACTGTGGCACTCCTTTACACAAAAGTTTTGTTTCCAGAGGCAAAGATGGGCAACTACCAGAGTTCTGGAGGCTTCGTGTACCAACCTCCAGCTCTTGGAAGGTTACATTCACTAACCCCTCAAGTACAGTTTCTGCTTTTTAAAAAAATGTCTGGGGGATGTAAGTGCAATAGATTATAGATAAAAGCATTTTAAATGCTTGGATGGGTACAGATGTTATGGGAGTTCCGGGCTGCACTCTTGTGCCTTCGTGGTGCCCCACCAAACCCTGCTATAAAGAATCTATAGGACTGAAAGATTCTACCCTAGCCTGTGGTTGGGGATGCCCAGTGCACAGCCCGTGGCAGGATGAGCCAATGTGATTGGTGCATGCTATGCAAATTTGATACTGCCATCAATCCCACCAGCGTATCTCAGAGTGCCAAGACATACCCTTCCATTAGGGACAACAACATCTGTGAATGCCTGGGTGCAGTCCCCCTGGCAATAAGAACCACAGTAAAACGGATTTAAACATTATTTAAATCGATGTACAAATTCCTGGGCACATGACACATGGAAGAAATTGATTTATATGGGCTGCAAAGTGAATTGTTTTTGTATTCACGAAGGCTTTCCGGCTGGGATCTAATGGTTGTTGTGGGTTTTTCGGGCTCTTTGGCCATGTTCTGAAGGTTGTTCTTCCTAACGTTTCACCAGTCTCTGTGGCCGGCATCTTCAGAGGACAGCACTCTGTGCTCTGGTATAGTTGGTGCACTCCCAAGCCAACTACACCAGAGCAGAGTGCTGTCCTCTGAAGATGCCAGCCACAGAGATTGGTGAAACGTTAGGAAGAACAAGCGTCAGAATACGGCAAAAGAGCCCGAAAAACCCACAACAACCATTGAATTGTTTTTGTTTTGTTTTTTCAACTGGCCAACAGGGGCTTTTAGAAATGCCTCACTTCTAAACTGATTCAGTACAATGTGATTCTGTGGATGTGAACACTGCTGCAATTTTTATTTTTGCCTACGTGAATTTTGAGTGGCAGGGGCACCACCTTTTTTCCTTTAATTTTTTTCCTAAAAATTATTTTCTTAAAATGTTTATCACTATCACGACATCATCAACATGTTCAACATTACAACCACCTTCTCCATTCTCTCCATTCGGTCAACGAAGAAGCTGATGGAGCAAGAGAAGACCAGTGGATGCAGAGTAAGTGTAGAGCCAGTGGGGTGTGTGTGAATGTGACCTGTGGGCAATCTCTCACCCCTGGAGAAGCAGCATCCAGGAGAGTGGTGCAGGGACAAAGGCTCTAGCATTGGCTCTCTTCTTGCTGAAACCACTGGAAGCCTTCCACCACCACCCCAATTCCAATTTCCCCATCATTAATTGGCTGAGGTCCCCTCTTTGGTGTTTCCCCCATGATTTCTAGCAACTATTATGAGACCAAGTGGCTCCTTGTAGACACTCTATTTAGCAATGTATCACTTACTCTCTTTTTTAAAAAAAAAAATAAACATCTTTAAGAACAGCATGCTCATGAAAGAGAAAGGAAATGTTTCAGTTTCAGTGTAACCACCAAACTTGTTTTAATTACCAGAAATAAATAAATTACATTTCTTTCAAAAGTTAACATGGCTACTGATTTATATACCATGTGACTGGAACCTGATATAAAAAAGGCCGAACAGGAATTGATACAAATTGCCAGTGGGACAACACCCTCTCTTACATTGTTTATTCACTAATTGGGCTGTAATTGGATCCAAGTCCAGGGCCACATAAAACCTGTGTAAACTGTAGACAATACAGGGATTTAACCCTAAATGTGTTTATGCACATTTACAGCGTCTTTGGCCCTGTCCCTTTCTCTTTTTTCTAGACCACCCACATTTTTAAGTAAGATGCTTGGGTTAATATTTGGCACCCCAATTACAGGAAGGTGTTGTCTCCAGATTTCCTCCTTTTCTCATCCCAAGTCTCTTCTGTGCTGATTCCATATAGATTATTTTCAAAGGGAAGCCATTGAAATCCACAAGCATCAACAAAACTTCAACCGGAAGGAGGAAAGTCTGAAACTCAACAAAACCTGGCTCCCAGCTCTCAAAAACACAGAGTGCAAAAGGTCAACGAACTCCACCCAGCCACAAGGTCAGGGGATTACTACACACAAAACACCAGCTAATGACACCCATCAACCGCAGGGACAGATAATCTCCCCTCCTTATCAAAACAATACAGCCACAACAAAACATACTAATTAACCATCTCCTGATAGGACAATAGCCTTCTCACAAACAGCCTTCTCACAGCCATAAATACTCCACTCTCAAGCCTTACCCAGAGCACAGTTTGCTGTCCTCTGAAGATGCCGGCCACAGAGACTGGCAAAACGTTAGGAAGAACCACCTTCAGAACACGGCCAAGAAGCCCGAAAAACCCACAACAACCGATTCTTTTATAGTTTTGTATGTATTTGTCATTAAAAGATTCATTGCCAAATTGACATGTTGAATAGCTTATTTCTAGAACCTACCGACAGACCACAAGTGTATGATTTTTCTAACCACTAGTAGTTTCCATTTTCATATTTGGTTTTGGAGGTACAGATTGAGTAAAGCCATTTAAACAAACAAACAAACAAAAAACAAAGCTTGGCCAAATTACTTTTTCAGACTGCAGCTGCCAGAATCGTTTAGGTGTCATGGCCGGCAGCTATGCTAGCTGGGGATTTTGACAGTTGTCATCCCAAAGTAATACTACAAAGCTTTGGGTGGAAAAAAATCTCAACCAAGAGAATTAATCTCCTGCGGTCACACTGCCAGAAGGGAATGAAGGAGTTTTTCTGCCTCTGGAGTTTTGCCTCAGCTCTCTACCCCATCTGAGTATTGCTTATCCCAACTAGCAGTAGAAGTCTAGGGGCTCTGGCAAAATTCTTAAACATCACCAGCTCATTTATAGAACAGCAGGTGAACCCCTCAGGGGTAGGAAAGGAAAAAAAAAGTATTTCTTTTTTAAGGCAAATGATTACTCAACTGAAATTATTTAATTAGTTAGAAGGCTTGAAATAAATACATTAATTAAAGAAAAGGAAAAACAGAGAACAAATCCAGCTTTCTTTCCTCCCCTGAACAGCAGGTACACACAATGACAGGCTTTTGAAAAGGGCTTAAGGCGCACAGCTCTCGTAGCCGAATTAGAAATGTAAACTATGCAAACAGCATTGGGGGTTGCTTCAGGAATTTGGTTGCCCTGAATTCTGATTTGCATTGGCCTGATCTATACTAGGTTTGTCCTTCCTCAACATTCTGAGCCTGTTCTTTTTGAAAGAAAGAAAGAAAGAAAGAAAGAAAGAAAATCAGAATTCATTGCAAAAATGTGTATTTTACTCATAAATCTTTTTTTTCCTGAATATCTCAAAATACATTGTTAAACACATGTTTGAAAGCAATTTTCCATGAATCTTAATTATAGATTAACATGGAAACTCAACAGAATTGGCAAGTGGATGAACACTGTAGCATAGCCTGAAAAATAACAGATATGACTTTCAGTGGCCCACTACTAAAGTAGACCCATTTCCTCAATGGGGATTTAGTGAGTCAACTACTCCATAAGTTTCAGTGATTCAAATGAATCAGCTCTAACTGTGACTTACTGTGTTAAAGGAATTTGAATTTAGAGTAGGCCCATTTGCATCAACTGAATATATGGAGGAGTTGACCAAAAAGAACTCATTGATTCAATGTGATTTACGGCACTAAGCAATAGGATTTTGACCAGCATCAGCATCTATTTGCTCACACACTTTCTTGTCCAGCTATGACTGCATCACAGCCTATGTGTCTGCAGCAAGGTAGGAACTGCTGGCTGATTGACCCATTCTAGCCTTCAGAGGCTCCCAGCCAATACAGTAGGATTGAAGTATTCACAGAGGATCACTTCCAAACTCTCCCAAAACCTGTAGAAGCCAGAAGTAGTGGTTAGTAAGTAAGTAAGTAAAGTTTTATTATGTGGTCATAGACCCGATTATACATAGATAAAATAAATACATAGTATAGTATAAAATCTTGCTATAGTGTTTTGCGAATGTTCATAGCTGAAAATAAAAACTTAGCCACTAGCTGTGTTATTACGTATTTGATCCTCTCTGGACAACAGAAACTTCAGATAACCTGTAGGAGGTAGACCAGTTCATTTACTCATGACTGAACCAGGATATCAAATAAGTTCGATCCTATATAAGCTACATTATAGAATGATGTAGGACTCAGTAATTTCTTTCCCACAGAGACAAATCCTTTCACCCTATGGGGTGTTATTAAAACACACTTTTAAAAGGACTGAGGGAAACCAGTTAAATCTAGCCCTTGAAAAGGCAAAGTGATATCTCGGTGCTGTAATTTGGTATAGGTAGTTAGCTGGCTTTGGCTATATCTTTGTTACGTTGAATAAGTATTGGCTTAATGCTACCTTGAGGCTGTCTCAGTAAGGAGTTATTGGGGCACAGACCCCCTTTAATTGATAATGAAATGCATGTAGTCACGCTTGGCATTCTACTGAGGGCATACCAGCTTCGAGCTGCAGACTGGCTGAAGAGGTGCATCTTAGCATGACAACTAAGGATCGCAACATATTTGATAAAACACTTTCAACGGAGGTGTTAAAACCTTTAATCCAAACAGCGATACCATACAACAGTTGCACAAGGATTGTACGCTTGACTATCTCTAGGGCCACAGGAATCAGCTCCCCAGCCTAGGAATAGTGAAATTGTCTCAGTAGTGTGCTTGTTTTATTGGCCACCTGTGCTGCTGATTGTCTGTGGTAGGCCTAGGAGAGGGAGCGTGAAAAAGTAATTCCCAGGTAGTTGAATTTTTCAACCTGTTCTATCCGTTGGCCCTCAATAACCCAATCTTTGGTTTTACTATATCTAGAGAAGACCATTATTTTGGTTTTGTCAAAATAGATTGTTAGTGAGTTTTTCCTGTAACAGCTCAATAAGGCAACTATGATTCATTTAAGGCCAGTTTCCAAGAGTGACATGACAACTGCATCATCTGCATATAGTAGCAGTGGTACATTGATTTTAGCCAGTTTCTGGGAGTGATATTCAGGTGCTAAACAACTTTTAGAGAAGTAGTTAAGTTACAAGTTGAATAGTGTGGGCATCAATATGCAACTTTGATGAACTCTCCACCCAAATGGGGTTTTACACATTTTCATCCACTCCACATCTTACCCTAATTGTGGACTGTTGATAGAGGCTTATGATAAGGTATAAAAGACATTTATCAATCGAGGAAAAATAAATTTTTCCATAAATTTCCTCTGAGAATTGAATCAAAGGCAGACTTTAAATCTATAAAAGCTGCAAACAGGCTGTTTCCTAAGGGTTAATATACTTCCCTGCAAGGTGGTTTAAAACTATACAATGGTCAAAGGTGGAGCGATTCTTTCGGAAGCCAGCCTGTTCATGCTCTAAAATGTTCTCCAACTCAATCCATGAGCTCAGTCTGTTGTTTAAGTATCTGCCATAAATCTTACCCACTATAGAGAGAAGACTAATTGGTCTATAATTTGAGAGTTTGTTCTTGTCCCCCTTCTTATAGATGGGTATCGCTATTGCCTTTGACCACAAATGAGGGATTTGCCCAGTATTGTTAATGAATGTGAACAACTGAGCTAAAAGGGGACCACTCCAGTCTGCATTAGACTTTAAGGACTCTGCTGGAATTAAATCCAGTCCCGGTGCCTTCCCTGATTTTAGACAGGCTATCAATGACCTTATTTCATTTTCAGTGATGGGATCCCAATATGGCAGTTTTTTTAAATCTGGCCATGAAATGTTGACCAATTGGGTAGGTTTGAACTCCTCAAATAGATGAGTAAAATGTCCCATATATTTGGTGGAATGCTACAATGAGCTGTTCCTGAGCAGGCAGATACCGCCCCAGACACCAAGGCTCAGAATAATTTGGAATCTTTGTTCAATAGAGTCTAACAGAACATTCCATTGTTTCTGATTAGATTGTTTCTTTATATGGACAAGCAGTGTTTTGTATTGATTTTTACTAAATAATAATACTCCTGGGGAAGAACTGCTAGAATCTTCTTCCTGTATTGCTTGTAAATTTCTCTGAGTTGATTTTTCTTGAATAAGCATTCATTTGTCAAACCACTTAGGAGTGAACCTGCCCAATTGTCTATGAGAGTGAAGTTGTTTTGGGGTTAGCACAGAATGCATTAGTAAGACCAGCGAATTATATTTTAGGACCACCGAGGCTGTAGTAGATTCCATGGGTACCATTATTAAATTTCTAAGTTCTCATCAGGTGAGTAATTTAAGAAATTGGAAACATTAGCATTTACTTGGTCTGTCCAGATTAAACATTTATAATGTACAAACAGGGCATTGTCATCTATGTGCAGCTCAGAGGGGAGATGTATCATGTTTGAGAGTGATAGAGTTAACAATAAGGGTAGGTGGCCACTTTATAATCTTTGTCCAGCTGTAAATCCCTTAACTGAGCTGGCTAAAGGTGGGGAAATTAACACATAATCTACCACACTACTTCCTCTCCCTGAAACAAAAGTAAATTCTGCACAGTTATCAAATAAATCATTGCCATTAACAATATGAAGAGAAAGGCGTACAGCCATCTGAGCCAAGCATAATCCACTGTAATTGGTCTTCAAGTCTTTTGATAGTCTATAATTCCTCAAGGTATAAGTCTCTACTGGTACCACATCCAGAGGATTAGAAGAGTAAAAATATCATTGTCTGGCCCAATCCTTGCATTCAAATTTCTCATAAGTATTACATGTGCCTTAGGTGCTAGGGATTCTAAATACGTAATATAGAAGTCCATTTGGTCCCATATTTGGGTTGTTTGACCTTTGGAAGATGACGGGGGGGATATAAATGTTAATAATCAAGTAAGAGTTCGCCCATGTGACAAATAGCCCTGCAACGGAAGCTTATTTGCAAGGAGGAAGTCATTTCACCCAAGCCTTCAAGGCAGTAGAAAACATAAAGGCCAACCTTCCCATTAATAGGAACTGCAGGACTGTTAAACACTAAGTAACCATTCAAGCTGATGGCATCTCTACTCCAGGTTTCTTGGACTGTGATTATGTCATGAGATCTGAGATAATCGAGTATACCTGGGTCATTCACTCTGGAGTCTCACCCAGCTATGTTCCAAGAAAGGATGTTCAAATAACCGGCCCTTGAAACTGGGGCTATCTTTTGGGTCCCTGACATAGCCTGCAGATGTAAAAGTGCAGAAGCAAGCAAGTGGGTTGGGTGGGGCATCCAGCTAGGTTTTATGAGGTGGGGATTTGAACTGCTCACTGGCTCTACAAAGTGTCTATTTTGGTCAGTAGGTGAAGTTCCAGGTACATCTGTCCTCGGTGCTTCTACTGTATGGTCCCAGCGGGTTTGGTTTGGGTCTTTCTACTTAGCCTGGTTAAACTCCACAGGATGCCAGTCTGACTTCACATTTACTTGGTTACTGACATAATGATTTGCATTGCCATACATGTGTGAATATCTCCTATGTGTTCTCCTTCCCTTCTTGGCTATTGTATATCTATTTCGTATCAGCGCTGGGATTTGCCTTCTGATGTCATCTACTACTACATTGTTGACTATCTTTCCTGACAATGACTCCATGTGGCTAATAAATGAAGGTTGTGTATCTGAGAATGGCATTTTTGAGGACTGTTTAGTAACTTGACTCTTTTTTCGAGCAGCAGCTTCCTCTTCCTCTGTTACTGGGATTTTGTCTTTCATCCCTTTTTCCAGAATATGTTGTTGGTTTCCTTCTTTTGCAGTCACCTCATCTGTCTTTCCTTTTCCTTGCCACCGAGTGACATGATTGTTTCTGTTTTGTAGGTCATGTTGCAAGGCATCTAACATTAGAAATAAGGGTTTAAACTGCATTTCCCAACCTTTTTTGGTGGGGTGTTTGGAACCCTTCTTGCTTTTATTGGTCTGTTGAGCTTGCTGTTTGATTGCGTTCTGAATTTTGCAGAGTTAGTTGTCCTTTGTTTATCTGGAACTTTGGTGTCCTTTTTTGTTTTGGGCTTCGCCAGTTCCTGTTGGTATTTCTTTTGAGGGTATTTGGGGTGATTTCTTGTGTGGGGGTTTGAGCCGGTAGGGTCACCTTCATTTTATCTTGAGTCCTGACTGTTGGGCAAGGCCTGCCCTTGGATTGTCAGAGAGAAACAGGAGAGGAGCTCTTCATAAGTGAGGCTGGCGATTTTCTGGATGGTATTAAGTGATAAATTAAATTTTTCATCTGCTTCTGCCCACAGTGATAGATTAGATGTTCCTGTATGGTTGGGGGCGGTGGCTAAAGAAGGAATAACCCTTTCCTCCATTAGATCAATCAACCACCCCAACAGGCCTTTTATTTCCTTTAGTGAGTCCCTAATTTCCAGTAGGGTGTTTGGAGCTGAAAGAGTGCCTCTTTCAGGTGGAATTGGGACTGGATTACATTGGGCATTGTTATATGTGGTCATCTTCAGATCCTTTAACTCCTTAACTATGCTCTCCTCAAATGTGGGGTGCTTTATTAGATATTCAGGTTGAGTATTATTGTGTTCGGCAGACATGTCTACAGGAGTGACTGCAGGAATGATCCTATTACATAGATTCTGGGTTACCACCTTAATGGAAGCAGAAATTGGAAATATGCTTCCCAAGCTCTTCTGTTTGCTAAATTTCCACAGCAGAAGGCTCAAGCAACGGCGGCAGCAGAAGCCATGAGGAAAGCTCTTGCTTCCAGTTTCTCTTGTGTCCATGCATGGTTGAGAGAGAGGGAGCCTTGGCCCAGTCGTGCCAAAGGACTGGGTTTCCTGCCTTCCTGTTTGCAAGACAGCCTTCCCTGAAACCACGAATTGCCACCACCACCCCACAAATGCAGCTTCTCCAATTTATCACAAGCTGCTTCCCTCAAAGATGTCAGACCAAAAGGTAGATTTTCATTAAGCCACCTGTATATAGCGTAGTCTCTAATTCCTAGTGGTCAGTCCTTGGGAATGTGTATTTCTGAATTTTATTTATTTTATTTTTCCCAGGCAATGGATAAGTGAAACCACAGGTACTGACCCCGTGGATAAAGCAGTCCTACTATATTTTCCAATGAATCCTCCTCTACAGACTCTAGCTCTGGAAGCTAAGATGATTGGAATAATTTGGATTCTGCTGTATGTCACTTTCCATCCCACACTGGCAAAGGGAACACTGAGGGTTAGTTCTGCTGTAATCCCTGATCACTGATTGGAGATAATAGTGGGGAATCCTTCAACAATGTGCCGTGCACTCAGCCTGCTGCAAGGGCAAATGGTGCAAAAAAGTTTCACACATGTTATGTTTCTCTTCAGGTAGGGGAAGATGCAGGGCAGATGAAGCCTCTCCAACCATGGCATCAGATGGAGGAGCACTCCTTTAATTGGGTGCCTCACTGTAAACCTAGCTGAGCTAGTCTGCAGAAATCCCAGGGTTCCTCCAGACTAAAGATTTTGCATGTGAAGTAACCTCGCTAACTTTCTTCCTGTCATCAAGACAGTTTGAGAAATCAATACAACGTTGCAAAATGGAGACGGACTGTTGAGAAATGCTCTGTCTACATCTTTGTTTCCTCACCTCCCATCTGACAGCAAAATAAAAAAATGTTTTTTAACAATTGCGGTTTCCATAATTTGCACAAAATGTTTCTGCACAGACCAACATCTTTGCTGTCTGGGAAGCAAAACACACACATTCAAAGCCAGGACAGAGCAGCTGGCTGATGAGACAAAAAGATGTAAGTAACCTATCTTATGCTTCCAGCCAACACAAGAACACTCCATTCACTGTAGTTCTGTGTAGATTGTGCAAAAAGGTTTTTGCAATTTTAACAACTCTAATCAGTATCAACTGAAAATATCTCACTGTCTTGCAGCCAAAGAAAACATCCACATGTGAAGACAAGACAACTGAAGATTTCAACCCTTGAAAAGGATGCAAAGTAAACTTGCCACTTCTGAGATTCTAGTCAAGAGTAGCGCCCCCTGTGTAGTGAAGCAACACATTGACTCTGCCATCCGTTCTAAGAGATCTCAGCGCTGCTGGAAGGCTAGGGCCATTATGATTATTAGGCATCTGTTTGTCATGTTTTTTGCAAAACATAGTTGTCATAAGACCCCTGCTTCCAGACAACAGTAGTGTCCTTTCTGCTTTTTAAGCTACATGTTTGTATGCACACAGACACAAGAGCAATGGTACCTGTTGACTGAGCCCAAACACACAAACAATCCATTTAATGCTATGATTTAACGAGTTCATAAAAAAAAGAGAGAGAGAGAGAGAGATAGCAGCCATCATATTTTTTCAGGTAACGCTTTAGAGAAATGCACAAAAGCCACTTGTGAAAATGCAGGTTTTCTACAAAACAACAAAGTCTCGCAGTTTACAGACAGCAGAGAAACAAAGATTAGAACATCTGCCATTTAGTGCAAGAATCAAGTCAGGGTTTACATCCCTGCCCCTAGACAAGGCAACAACAGTCTACCTTTGATTTAGATGGACATTTGCAGGCCAGACTTTCTTCCAGCTGGTGCAGTGAAGCCACCTTTCTGGTTAAAGTGGAGGGCCTCAAGAACAGGAAGGAAGAACATGGCTCTCCCGGCTGCCAAAACTCCTCACCTTTGCTCTTCAGGATTAACTCCATTTCATTTACAGTGGTGCCTCACTAGACAGTTACTCCGCATGACAGCTTTTTTGCTAGACATTGGCTTTTTGTGATCGCTATAGCGATTCGGAAAATAGTGATTCCTGTGGGGGAATTTCGCTGGACAATGTTTGGTCCCTGCTTCACAAACCGATTTTCACTAGATGACGATTTTGCCGCGCTCACAAAACAGGTGTTTTCAGGACCTAAGCTTTGAAAGATAGTGATTTAAACAGCTGATTGGCGGTTCGCAAAGCGGCTTTCCTATGGCCGATCTTCACTAGACAACGACTATTCTTCCCCATTGGAACACATTAAACAGGTTTCAATGTATTCCAATGGGGAAATGCTTTTCGCTAAACAATGATTTCGCTAAACAGCTATTTCAGTGGAATGGCTTATCATCGTCTAGCGAGGCACCACTATATATCCAAGGATGCCATGCCTAACCAGTATAGCCCAGGGCTGTCCACAGTACAGCCCTGGAGCCACATGTGGTCCTCTACAGCTGTTTCTATAGCCCTTGGTCTAACATAATTCCCTGACCCTCTGCCAAAAAAAGTTTTTCCCCAAGTAAAAAAGGGTGAAGTCCTCCTGAAAGCTTTAAGCTGTAGCAATCATGCTTAAAATTGACTGTAGTAGCCCCGAGCACTGCAGTGCTTTAAGTCCCCCCAAAATCTTTTTTTTTTTCAAAACCAGAAGTGCATTTCTGGTTAATTCTAGTTGCAGATTTTTTGTCTGCAACTTCCAAAGGTCCTGGGGCAGAAATTTGGCTGCTGGACCAGATGAACTTGCCCCCCCGTTAATAAAGAAACAATAGCTCAAAGTTCTTGGGAATGAGTCACCTGATCAGGGTCATATTAACCAATGGCTATGTCCCTAGACTTCCAGGTATTTTGGGTTCCATCTGGCATTTCAGTCTTTCACAGCTAACAGCTAAAAACACTGATCGGCCCCTAGTCCCTGCAGGGCTCCCAGGCTTCAGCCTAGTCAGTCTTATGAATAAATAAAGTCTTGCATCTGATGACTTCAAGGGGGGGGGGATTAAGTTTCAGCACCAGCAACTGTCACCATGCACCTCACTGGTGACAATTTTGAATTACTCTGGTGTGTAATTCATTCCCACTCTGGAATATTGATCACCACTTCATTAGATTCATGGGAAGGGGAAGTTGGAAATTTACAAAACAATTTGTATCTTCTCTTCACAGTTATACGAAGATTGAAACAAGGGGAGAGGAACCATTGTAAACACTCTCCACTATTAATTAAAATTAATGGCAACTTAGAGGTGGAAAAAATGTGTCAGCAATAACCTTTCTCATGAGTTTCCCTAGTAAAGTACTCATTAAAGCAACTCTCTAATGCATGCAATTTGGTAAACTTAAATTAAGGGTTTGTTAGCCTCAAAATAAATTGAGAATTAAATCAGACGAGATTTAGTTTTATATGGTCTTCTCACAGCTACTTCTTTTCCAAGGAAAAGAATATGATGGCTAGTGTAAACAAGCACACTAAATTTATAGTAAGTTTAGCAGTAGTCAGACCCTTTCTCCATAGAAAAAGGTATGCGCTTGTAAAACTGAGGAAAAGGATTTAAGCAGTAGCTGCCGCAACCTGCCGCTGCCTCTGAGTATTGCACCTGCCTATCATCTGGGGGGTGGGCCCATGCTTAGAGGCAGCGGCTGGCTCCTGGCAGGAAAGCCGGGCCCGCAGCCTCTGAGGATGGCACTGGTGGATGAAGCAGCAGTGGAGGAGGAGGAGCGGGTGGTGGCAGCAGGAGCAAGTAGACGGCGATGACAAGGGCTGTGGGAAGGGGGCGGGCGGGCATCTCTTTTGGCGAAAACGAAATGCCAAAGGGGGAAAAAAAGGTTTGGCATTTTGTTTTGGCAAAAGGGGATCCTCAAACTAGGGCATGAAACGAACCACAGCGCAGCCTGGTTCGTTGGGTTTTTTTGGTTCACGGTTCATTTCGTGCCCATCTCTATTTGTCACCATAGTTCCTTTACAGCAAAATCTGAGGACCATTTGAAGACGTTTAACCAGGCCAAACTTTACAGAAAACAAACCACTGAAACTCGTTCTTCCACACCAGAGTTAAAACATGGCCCAATTCATTATTACAGTGGACCCTCGACTTACAAACAGCTCCACTTACAGACTTTTCGAGTTACAGACTTCTCTGGCTGCAAAATTCAGGTTCGACTTGCAGCCAGAGAATCGACCTATAGACCGGAAAAAACCAAAACCAAAATGGAACAAAAACGGTCAGTTACAGATTAATTGGTCTTCAGTGCATTGTTGATCAATGGAGCCTCAACCTACAGACTTTTCGACCTGCAGCCACCATTCCAATACGATTAATTCCATAAGTCGAGGGTCCACTGTAGTTTTAAAATCTTACCATGGGAAATAGCAGAGGTTTATGCACCACATCCCATGAAATGTCCTCATTCCTCCTGCATTATCAAGCACAGCCTTCAAAGAGCAGAATCTTTGAAAAAAGAAAGGGGAAATTGGCCATTATGACCTCCTGTTGGCGCTTCTAGCCTGGAATGGCCATTATGACATCAAGCTGATGCTGCCTGCTTGAAAGCGGGGTGTCAGGGGGAAGAGATCCTGACAATTGTGACTCCTGGCACCATCAACACAAAGTCACAATGAGCAGTCTTCCTCAAACAAAACCAGAGCAGAGTTGTATCTAGGCATAATCTCTCTAACACAAACACACAGAGACACACAACCAGACTTACTGAGGCAAGGTGGGAGAGTCTCCTTCAAGAAAAATTAAAATAGTTTCAGCATGTCTTGGAACAACTGGCCCATGTGTGTTTTTGCATTCAGATTTTTCTGGACACCTGCCTTTAACCTTCCACCTAGGGAACAAAACCTGAGGGAAATCTGAAAGTTCTTAGTCAGGTATAGCAGTAGCAGAATTGGAGGGAAGTTGAACCAGCCATATGCCTCTACTCAGAGGTCAAGAAACTTTGCCTTACTGGCACAAAAAGTTAAATTATTCCACATTTTCTCAGTGACCAACATCCAGCTCTTCTTCTTCTTTTTGGTAAATACTATTTCCTATTGTTTTATACATGTCCCGACTGTCTTCTAAGTGTTCGATTCAGACCTTTTCAAAAGCAAGGCAATGCTAACCTCCCATCTTGAATTAGCTAGAAAAGCTTAGAACTTGGTTTTGTTTCACGTTGTTTTTGTTTTACTCACCAGACAGCCCATTCAATATTGCAGCATGCGGCACTTCCATTTGATCAATCCCATCCTTATTCAGAAAAGAAATGGAAAGAAACTTAGAAGAATTTCAGTTTTCACCTACTGAAGACAGCTGGTGGGGGGAAAAACATTTTCGTTCTCACCAGTTTGTTATCACCAGGGGGATATAGGAAGCCAATAAACAACAAATTGCTGTTTCTGTTTCTCTGTTCAATGTTCAGCTAGCAGTAGTTGATAGTGGTTACCTAAAAGTGAGGCACAAACTATACTTTTACAAATATATATATCAGTTATATCCTCAAATGATCCTAGTGGGGGAAAGCACGTGTTGTATAATTGGTTTTGTTGTTTTATATTATTAGATTTTTTTTTCAGTTTGAATGTTTTTGCTAAAGCTTTTTCATTTATATAAATGAAAAAGCTTTAGCAAAAACATTCAAACTGAAAAAAATCTAATAATATAAAACAACAAAACCAATTATACAACACGTGCTTTCCCCCACTAGGATCATTTGAGGATATAACTGATTTTTCTTCCCTTTATTGACCCTACACCCATTCCTCTTCCAAAATTGCATACTCTTCCGAAGATACACCTCCCTTTCCCTTAATTAATACAAAACCATTTAATTCTCCCCCAAATATTTATTGAAATATTCTTATTCATCAGCTCCTTCTTTACTTTAATATTCATATTTACTCATAATTAATAGCTGTATTCCAAAGCTCTTTATACCATTCATTTAATTGAAAATTTGCACTTTATTTTCCATTTCCCAGTTACCATTAATCTTGTCACTGTTAATAAATGTGAAATTAATCCTTCAGTCATCCAATTACATTGCCCATTATCAAATATTGATATAAGTGCCATTTCATTTACATATAAATTTACATCTACTGTGAATGTAACTTACATATTTCATTTTTTCCTTGAAAACCAATTGCAAAAATGTAAATATATTCTCACATTTCATCTACATATGTAAATAAGTACAGTAGGACCCCCATATCCATTTGGGATTGGTTCCAAGCCCCCATGTGGATACTGAAAACTGTAGATAATAGTGAACACTATATAGCATAGTAAAAAAAGGGGGGGAACCCAGAAAAAATATTTTCTCATGCATTACCAGAACTTGCTAATAGAGAGCACTAGAGACCATTAAAATTATTCTCCACTAACAAGTATTCATAGCACAGTGTCTGGCTCCCTCTAGTGGCCAGGTCTGGTGATACACGCTAAAACAGTTTTTTTCTAGATTTTTTTCTTTTAATATTTTTTATATTTCCAGACTTTGGATAAATGAATCAGTGGATACTGATCCTGCGAATATGGAGATCCTACTGTACCTATTTTATGAAATCCTCTTCAACAAAACTTAGAATATTTAATACCTATTAAATTTAATTTCACTGTAATTAAATACAATCCCAAATTAAATAATATTATTTCCTTTATCATTACAGACATGGGTTTCAATATTATTATCTCCCATATTTTGTTCCAAACCTTGGCACTGATTTCTTCTTCAAAATCATATTCCCATAATGTTTTAAGAAAATCCTAGTGATCCTCTACTTCCAATAACATTTTATAAATTTTAATTCCTTTCATTACCCTATTTCCATCTGTGTTTTCCATTTGTAATATCATTTTTTTTTCCAAATCTTACGAGTTTCCTACATTTACCATTTATTTTAGTTAGTTAGTTAGTTAGGTGTCTTATTTATAGGCTGTCTTTCTCCTGATAAGGGACCCCAAGGCAGCTCACAGTATTAAAAAGAACAGAATTAAAAACATAGTAAAATATACATTAAAAACAATTTAACTATAAAACTGATTAAAACTCAATAGAACAATTAAAAACACATTAGAAACTATATGAACTTTAAAAAAATGTATCCAGGTACTCAGTCGGGATTCTTACAAGCCTGCTTGAAAAGGTGGGTCTTCAGCTGTTGGTGGAAGGATAAAAGGGAGGGAGCAAGGAAGAACGTCCCATAACCTGGGAGCAGCCACAGAGAAAGTCCTCTCTTGTGTCCCCATCAGCCATGCCTGCACGGGAATGAGACCAAGAGGAAGTTCTCTCTTTTGATGATCTTAAGCACCAAAAAGGCTAATATGAGGAGATACAGTCCTTCAGTCCTAATCTTTTGTCCATTGCCCAAATTGGATAATATTAAACCAAGATATTCTCTTCATCCCCAACTCTTCTTTTATTTATTCTATTTTCCATGAGTTCTAACACATCTTTTATCTTAATAACTTATTTTTTTCTTAATAATTTTCCATATTTCATTTTAAATTTCGTGGATATATTTTTCTATACTTATTCCATTTTAAAAAAAAATAGTTTTAGGGGAAAGGATTTTCAATATTTTTTGTTCAATGGGGGACATCGATGGAGACTCCCCAAAGAGTGGGAAAGCATTGTAAGTATATTCAAGCATTCCCTGAACCATGGCGTGTAGCTGACGGATTCTTCACTTCCAGAAGCATTACACTAAAATAGAACCAAACCCACCCACTTCATGGACGCCAATGCCCTGGGTGATGGCTGAAGTCAAGGAAAAGCTTCTGCACACTTCTCAGGCTCTGACTACTTCTGGTCAAAAGTAATCTGATTGTCTTGACATTTTAATCAGTTTTTTTAATTTTGCCTTTATTTCTTATGTGTCCATTGTTTTGAATTGTGAAACGCTATGATATGAACAAATAAAGAATATTCCAATGACATTCTTATGATTCCATATTTAAGCATATTAATTTATATTCTTAATCATCATCATCATCATCATCATCATCATCAAACTGCAGAGCTGGAAGGGACCCTATGGGTCACTGAGCCAAGCTCCTGTCAAGAAGGCACAGTGGGGAATTGAACACCCAATCTCTGAAGTCATATTTAAACCACTGAACTACCCAGCAATTTATTAGATTGAAATATATCATAAGGTGTATGTCTTAGTTGATTAACTATATAATTTGCTAGAAAGACACAATCCTTCTTTTTTGAAATTTTTATTATCTGCTCTTGTAACCCTTGCTTTTTTTCCTCTCCATTACACAATTTATTAATTATATTTTGTTGATCTTTTAATTCTTTTTCCATTATCTTTATTGGTAGCATAATAAATAGAAAATTTATCTTAGATAAAATCTTCAATTTAAATACCATTATTCTACCAAACCATGAATGACCAGTTTTCCTAAAAATAATCTAACTAATTTTTCATTTCTTGCTTCAGTTAAAAAAAAAACCACACACACAAAAACCTCCTCTTTCAACTGATCTACAGTCAACCCTCAACTTACAAACGGCCCTAGTTACAAACATTTTGACTTACAAACTGCTCTGATAGAACAATATTGACTCGACTTGCAAACTTCGAGTTATGAACCAAAAAAAAATGCACGGGAGGTGGGGAAGGCGCAAGATTTGAACTTTCATTTAACCAGCAAAGAGGGTGCCTGTCTCCTTCCTCGCTTTCCCCAGTGTTTTGAGAGTGGATTTGGAGACAGTCTTCAGACTCCCTGGTATTGCTTGGTATTGCCTGATACAGCGCTGTACGGACTGTATTTTTATTTTTTGCTTTTAAACTTTTTGAGTTTTGGATTTTTAAAAGGTGTTCCCTCCCTCCTTTGCTGCCCCATTTTCTCCCAAAAGGTGCTTGTATTGGCTTGTCTTGATTGAAAAGGTCCTTTTCAAGGTGATCTGTTGTCTGAAAGGTGAAGGAACAAACTATATTGAGTTAAACTGTTAGTCCATTTTGTCAAATACCATCTGACTGGTAGGATTTAATTCACAATGAAGACATGCCAACCCTCAGCACATCTCACTTGGAACACTGACCTACCTTTCCAATTAGGATGATAAGAACTAAAAGAGGGCAAGATTCCTGTGCCTTGCATAGTTACTTAGAAGTGGAAATTTCAGCCTTTGAACATGAGCTATATCTGCTGAAATTTCCTCCCCACTTAACTTTTAAAGGTACAGAAACCCTATCCACCTTTTGGATCTAGTTGCCCTATTTCTAGTACCTTTATATTGAATTACATTGTTCATCCATGCATTAAATTGGCCATGGGAAACCAACTTCAGTCATTCAATAAAGCTTAACTAATAACAAACCTTATTTATTGCCATCTTCAATTGTATTAATGTTGTTGTTTTATTTTATTTTATTGGATTGGTGTTAGCCGCCCAGAATAGACTTTGGTCTAGATGGGTGGGCTATTAATTTAATTAATTAATTAATTAATTAACAGTGCTTCACTGGCATATACTCCTAGCATGAAGTTAATTTTTTGAATGAACCTCCTAAAATCTTGGAGTTATGGCCCAAGTAATAACTTTTCCAACTCTTCATAGACTATGACCGAAATCCTTTTACCTAGTTATACTGGCAGAGCACAAGCAGTGTAATTTTTGGAGGCAAATTGCCTCTCATTAAGAAATTACACTGATATGTCTAAGGTGATTTCTGAACTTGGGGCAACAGGCCTCCAAAAGTTCTGCTTTTTACATAGGTATGTGTGGGGATTTTGCCCTATGACTCCTATGTACTTTCAGAATGTTTCTGTTATCAGAATTTGTAATACCTAGCAGCAAAAAGTACATTGTCTGTGACATCACTTCCTGTACAGAATTTCCCTCAAAGCCTCACTTTCAACAATCCAAGTCCAACTAGGCATGTTATATTTGTACTGAACCCCTAAATATTTTGTGCATCTGAGAAAGTAGAGAGTAGGCCACAAAAAGGCTATTTTTAAACATATCTGTGATTCATTGATGTGTGACACAGAACTTGTATGACAAACTAAAATAGTAAGTAGAATATCATTATCCCAATAAGGGCAATGGATAATAAAGAAGGAAAGTGTCAACATGGTTCATAGGTCCATTATTTTTTTTAAAACCAGGATGGGCCATCTCAGTTGAGCCAACAGCAAACTGTCAATGTAAGTCCCCTGAAAAGGTGAGGAAAAGCCCCACAACACCATCTGCCTCTGAAACAAAACAGCAGCATGGCCCACAACTGCTCTTCCAGCTTATCCAGACCTTCGTTTATACTACACCCCCTGTGCTTATACTAATTTAATTGCTTAATACTGTTTTCAACAGAAATTGTGACATAAAATTGAAAAAAAAAGTTAAACTTAATTTTTCTGATTGGTTCAGGAAGTCTTAAATCAGATTGTGTCCTTCCAAATCAATTTGTACTCGGAAACAAGGAAATAGTCAGCCAGATTCAAGACTTCCTGAATCAATTAGATGAACAAAGTTTTTTTTAAAAACTCTCCTATTTGATATAAATATTGCTGTTGAGAGTAATAGGTAAGCACTAAATAACTGCAACCAAGATGAATCAAATAGTATAAGATAGCTGTAGATGATCCAGAAAGCTGGCTGAGTATTCCATTACCACATCTGGAACTGGGGAGGCAGCATATTCCAATGCAGTATATTTTGCTTGGGTTTTTGATGTTGTTGTTGTTGGGGGAAAAGAATATGGGAGGGGATGATGCCTGCTTATATTTTAAGCAAACAGGCTATGCATGTAGATCAGATGAAAACATCTAAAACTTTATTAAAAACAATGTTAATAAGGTGGCAGCCAGCAATGTTTGATTTACAGGACGGGAGGGAGGGAGGGCTGAAGGCATGTTCAGTACTATAATTCAGGATGTTCAGTAAAAATTAGTCAGTCAAAATAGTGGTGTTAAACGTTCCTGAAGAAATCCATTCTTTTAAAATAGATGAATGGCTATTCAATAAACTAAGAGCAAAGCACAATAACAATTCACAAATGCATCTTGCGTAAATTCATAAGTGACAGTTTAAATGAGCAAACAGAATGGAAGGAAGAGCAGAATGAGCTTTAGAGAGCTTATTACAACAATAATTCTTACAACAAACCAGAGCCGTAACTAGCAATTTTGGCACTTGGTGCAAAATGCACCACCCAATCAACATTGCAATTTCATGATAAGAAAATAATACCAGGAGTAATTACAGCAATGATCACCTTGCCAGTAGTTTCCTCCTCCTCCACAGAGGATCAGCAGCACTGTCAGAGGTTCAAAAAAAAAATCAAATGTTGAGACACAGGTAGACTTTCTACCCACAAGCTGGCAAAACCAACTATCCACAGCATTATGCTGGCTCCCAAGGCAGGTATACCTAGCATCTTTTTTCTACTCTCCTCCAGTGACTTGGTCTATTGGTCATATGGCCTCATGAGGCCTGGTCTATTGTCATATTTTGGTATGGTGGTAGACCAGGCTGCCAGGTGAATCTCTTGAGGTCTTGAAGCAGGAGCACACCCTGTAAATTGGTTCTGTGGGGCAAAATCCTAGTTGCCCCACCTTACTTACAGCCCTTCAACAAACCTTCATGTTAGATCACTGTTATTATCCCCATATATCACATTGTCAACAGAGTCTCTTTGTCTTGCCTTTAAATGAGCAACAACAGCCCAATGTCACAACATACTGCCTCTCTCCTTAAAGCAGGCAGTAGCAGCAGCATGAAGTCACAGTGGCCAGACTGTCCTTCACACAGACAGCATCATCAAGGGTTTACAATGGCCCATCTCCCTCCTTCAGACAGATAGCAAGAGCAACATAAGGTAATAAGCCTTGGCACAATGGTATGGGCATGGCTGGACTGAGCTTTCACCAGGAGAAGAATATTACATGGATGACTCCAGCCCTCTTCAACTGTATTCATATGAATATGAATTTGCTTTATTTTATGCTGTTAGCCGCCTAGAGTGGTCTTAACCGACCAGATAGGCGGGATATAAAAATAAAATAAAAATAAAATAAAATAAAATAAAATAAATAAATAAATAAATAAATAAATATGTACAGAGCTGAAAGGGGATGGGGTCACACACAATCCCTGCCCCCAAACATCCACCCACACTTGGAAATAAACTAGACCACCACAGATTATCACATCCTCAATAGAATATTTGCACTACCACTTCCAAGGGTGAAAGTCTGTTGTGGAATAAATGAACTGGCCTGTTACAATTTCTCTGTCTTTCTCATTTATGTAATCTTAAATTCAGTTCATCCCACACTCTGAGAGAGCTTTTAAGTCTGGTTTCCCCTGAATTCTGATTTTTTGAAAAATGCATTTCATAAACATTTGTACACATTTACAGTATGTATGCATTTCTCCTAATATTTCTGTAAGCAGTATTCTATACCTCACAGACATTTCTTTTGCATGTCATTCTCCTAATTCAATGCAGTCAGAATATTATTTTCAAGAATATATACATCATTATATATGCTTCCCTGATGCCCCTAATTTTTAAGATTGTAGAACTCAGGGAAGAGTGAATTTAGCAGGATAGCTGAGCTTCCCATTCTGTACTGGCTCAAAAGTCCAAAATGAGGGACGTGTTTCCTCTTCTCACTCACATCTGGCCCAATAGTGGTGGCACAGAAGGTCTCTTGAAGAGGACCCAGGTTAAAGATCATTAGCACAGCACCATATAGCCTTTACTTCGTCATGGACATTTGGAACAGAGTCACTGGTCGAGATGGCAGAAGGTTTCTAAGAATCGTAGTTTGGAAAGTAACTTTCCCAAGCTCCGCTTTGGGAAGTATAATGATGGTGTTCATACTTTATCAACAATTTCCTTAGTGTGAAGGAGTTTGACAAGCATCATGTCCCTCTTGGAACAGCTGTGGGCTCTGTCAATAGATGTCTCCACAACTTCCATCTTGACATTGTAGAAGCTGGAGTCTGCCCCATCAACACAACCGGGCTTATACTTGTACAAGAAGATATTGGATACTTCCTTGTGCAAGCTCATACAATGAGTCTTTGCACAAGGCTAGAGAACAAAGGGCATTCTATCCCTGGACACCACCTACTAAAAGGCCTAAGATTGTTTTTCTGCCACAGGGGGCTTGCATGCTGCCTGCAGAGCACCCTTTTGTTTGACCCACCCCTCGTTCTTCTAGTCCTCTGAAAAAGTATAAGAGGAGCTGCAGTATATTGCTGAAGAGACAGCACAGTTATATTTCTTTGGCATATGCTCCATCTGTCATTGTCTCTCTTTGCAGACAGTCAGGATAACTATTTCACATTCCGCCCCTAAATCTGGCTGTCCAGATTAATTTCTAATCACATCTGGATATTCCATACTATTTCTACCCCCATGACAGCCTTTGTGTAATGAGCTTTCCATAGCATCTAGTGATCAGCAGGTCAGCTCCACACCCTATTATATTCTGCCAGGCAGAAATGGATAAATCTATTAAGCCTGGCTCTGCTTGTTTCATCATACTGACAACCTTGCATGAACCTGCATTCATCAGAGTGTTTTGAAAGAGACAGGTCCTGCTTTGTTTGACAGCTTAAAAAACAACTCCATGACCAAAACATTGTTTAATAGATCTTTAATCTCACTTTAATTACTCATTGATAATCCCATTCTTAATTTTCCTCTTTTCAATTTTTTTTAAAGATTGGCACATGTATATTTACTAGAAGACCAGACTGATGGAGAAAGTACTGTTGCTGTAAGAGCTTGCAAATCACTCCCTTGCAGTTTTGGTAGTGAAAGTAAAAGTAGAACAATGAAAACTGTATAAAACATGTTTTGTTTAGATGAATGGGGTGAGGAAACAAATTTCACTGGGTTTGACCTCAAACTTGCTGCAAGAAGAAATACCCTTAGCTGTGAGTATTTGTTCATTTTCAAGGGTAATTTTGAGAAACAAAGATTGCACAGAATTATGCATACATTTTCAAATGCCAATGGTTAAAACGTATACGTGGGAGAGTGGGTAATCCACACAAACACTCTTTCTCATTGAGGGATGTGTATACAGTACAATGTATACATAAATACACTCATAAGGAAGAATATTTGACAATGTGTAGACATTTGATTACGGGAAGGAAGAAAGACAAAGTCTTGAGGCCCAATGAGAAACAGGAATAGAAATAAAAATACATGTGGGGATTTGAAAAATGCCATGTGATTGAGACAGATCAAAACTGAAAATATGAGAAGACAGAAAATCCCTTTGCAAGTTTCAAAATTGCATAAAAAATTACCTCCTGTCAAAATTCTTCAGGTGTTGCACCTCAAAAAAAAAAAACAGCTTCTGAATTTTCTGCAAAATTCCTGTAAAAACTCAAGTTACCATTTACAAACCTACATCTGTGACCTTCACTGAGCCAGGCAATATTGTAGTAAAAGTAAGGGTCACAATACTGGAGCAATGTAACTTTTTGATAGCGAGGGACAGTGATATCAACTGACATCCCCTGCCCCAGTCTATCTATCCAGTTTCCTCTGAGCCTAGTTATAGTCATAGAATAATTGAACTGGAAGGGACTTATGAGGCCATCAAGTCCAACCCACTGCTCCATGCAGGCATCCAAATCAAAGTAGATCTGATAGATGGTTGTCCAATTTTCTCTTGAATGCCTCCAACACTGGAGCACTCACCATCTCTGAAGATAATTGATTTTAGGCTTTAAAGCCTTCTCATATGACAGGCCCGTATAAGCTGGTTTAGGAGCAATTCCTACCTTTCAGTTCTTGCTATCCTGAGGCCCTCTGATGTCATGGAGATTTGCACTGTGACCTCACAAGAAGCTGCCATCTGGGATCTAATTTTGGCCTGAAATTTCAGACAACAGGATGGTACTGACCTGTACATCTGAAGTAGCACAGTTCAAATTACAGAGTTCATCTCTTCAATTATAAATGGCCTTGGCAAGAGATTGCCTCTTCTGACAGCCATCTTTCTTTCCACAGAAGGAGCCCACCAAACCTTTCAAACTCTCAGCCAAATCAATTCCCTTCCTTTCTCTCCATGACTGGCAGTGGTCTTAGCATTATCATTTCTTAAAGATTTACAAGAGGAACACTTATATCCGAGCACAAAGCCTATGAGAAAACTCTTCAGGTCCTGTAAATAGATCCATCAATCCAAACACACAAATCAGGTCATTACTTGTTTCTTTTTCCTCCAAAGAGCCACTGATGCCTCTCAGGTATTGTTTTTTTTTCATTTGTTTTAAAGAAGCAAAACATTACACAGCAAAACACTTGCTTTTTCTTTATGATAGCTAAAACTTTTTCTTTTCACAAGGGTCAGTTATAGTGAAAGTAGAGATTTCTTGGGCAATAGTTCACACAGCCAAGTTTTTTTCCCCTCCACATCTGAAGAAGATGGTGGGTCAGAATATGTATCAAGGTGAACAGTGAGAAAGCTGACAAGGTAAGGTAAGTTTGGGCTGTAAACAATGAGTTTCGTGTAATCCGTAAGCAATGAAATCCCATCCCAAATAATAATATATGATCCCCCATATATTATTCAGTATAACTTACTGTGAATGCCCTTTTCCTACCTCATTCTTCATAAACCTGTCCCAGCTAATGACAGGGAAGAATGTGGCTGGAATATTTAGCTCTGCATTGAAAAGGCACAACTAAAGAAGATCAACCTATTTCAAATAGTTGGTTTTGCTTGTTTTTTTGAAATTTATCAAAAGCTGCAAAATCAGGTGACCCAAAGCACAGACCCAGGTACAGCAATTGAACTTTTATATAATGCCAGTCCTATAATATTGCCATCTAAGGGTGGGATAATCTATCAGTTCAGGTTTCTTTCTACCTCTTTTTTTTTAAATATTCTGTCCTTAATGTGAAGGTGTGAGTGCAAAAAGAGTGATTTTGCAAAATAATTGATATTTTGGCACACATTTTCCCCACCCTTGTGAGATCTCTATCAAAACCCCGAGAAATCCCTCACTTTCTATGCCATCAAGGAGAAGTATGTTGAATGCCTCATCCTTTCCTATGAAAATAAAACCAAGAAGTTCTGTGCCATTCATTACCTTTGCTGTCTTCAACTCCCTGAAATGTGATTGTCCATGATGCCAATGTTCTTCCCCTGCCAGCATTGTAACTTATTTAATAGATTTTAATAACGGCTTATGCAGTGGTCCCCAACTTTGGGCCTCCAAATGTTCTTGGACTACAACTCCCAGAAGCCTTCACCACCACCTCTGCTGGCCAGGATTTCTGGGAGTTGAAGTCCAAGAACATCTGGAGGCCCAAGCTTGGAGACCACTGGCTTATAGCATTTCCCCTCCCCTAAATTCAAACACTCTTGTGCTAAACTAAAATGAATCCTGCTCCCAAACTGTCCAAATACTGCACCATGGACAGTTGGATTCACAAACGCAGTCTTTATAATTTGACACCATGTCTTCTTGTGCACTTGCATCAGAAAAGACACCCACCTGAAGGGGACAGTGAAGTCCCAGCCCTTGGAAATATTGTTCAGACAGCCTCCAAGGTGCTGACAGGTGAGTAGGATTTGCACATTCACTTTCCGGCATATCTACAGAGATAGAATGGCTGGAAACTATTTTCTAGATGCTGTATTCTGTGTTCAAAATTACTCCATTGGCTTCCAGTATGTGGCTGGATCTTATTCGAAGTTTTAGTTATGACCTTTAAATCTCTTTATAGCTAGGTTCATGCTGTCTGAAAGACCATTTCTCCCTATATGAGCCCACATGCATTAAGATCCTCAAGGGAGTACCTTCTCTCGGCCCCACCGCTCTCAAAAGCATGCCTGATGAGGACCCAAGAGAGGGCTTTTTTTGTGTCTCCCCCTACATTACGGGACACCCTCCCTCAGGAAGTATGGATGTCCCCTTTCCCTCTTGCCTTCTGCCTGCAGCTGAAAACATGCATCCTTAGAGAGGCTTTTGGGAAGCCAGGAGGTAATTGAGGTGTTTCAAAATTTCAAATGTATAGTTTTACAATTTTGTTTTAAATATATACCTATTACAGTGCTTACTGGAAGGACAGATCCTGAAGCTGAGGCTCCAATATTTTGACCATTTCATGAGAAGAGAAGACTCCCTGGAAAAGACCCTGATGTTGGAAAAGTGTGAAAGCAAGAGAAGAAGGGGACGACAGAGGACGAGATGGACAGTGTCTTCAAAGCTACCAGCATGAATTTGACCCAGCTCCGGGAGGCAGTGGAAAACAGGTAGGCCTGACGTCCTCTGGTTCATGGGGTCACGAAGAGTTGGACACAACTAAACAACAATTTTAAAATTATAGTTTTAAATCCTAATCAATTTGTTTTAATTGATTTATGACTTTAATTCTATTTTTTTTGCATCTTCATTAGGTAATAAAGGTGGGATAAAAATAAAATCAAATCACATCCTGTGTTCTTCTACAGTGTTTTCCATAAAAACACAGAAATGATTAACCATATAATTGTATACATTATTACACAGAAATAGCCCCACTGAATTCAGGGATGCTTACTCCCAAGTAAATGGAAATAAATACCACAATATAAAGACAGTCATCTAAAGACACCCAAGATCTATTTATTTAAAATATTTAACCCTATCTTTCTCCTTAAATAGGACTCAAGGTGGCTTGCAATGTTGAAAGACAATATTTAAAGCTAAAAACAATTAAACAATGGTGGCTTAGCATCATTAAAAGACAATATTAAAGCTAAAAGCAAGTATACAAATATTAAAAAGGAAGAAACAAATACTACTCTGAGGAAATGGTAATCACAAACAGTACTAAAAACACAGTCAAAGCAGTAATGCATAACAATTCATCTAAAAATCACACACTGCCAGTCACTGAGATTTACAGTATAGTAACGCCAAAAAGTTCTTTCTTTCTCTATTTGTATCAGAACATTGCACAATTTAAAGTTATGGGCATATATGAAATATAAATAAAATTTAAAAAAACACCTTTCACAGGATGATGACACCCAGAACCTTGTGGCTTTTCTTGGCAAGCCTCCAAAAGGATTAAAATTAGAATGGAAGTCCTGAATGTGGTCTGAGGTCTTCTCACATGCACCAAAGAACTCCAGGACTTTTGAGAAACATGGGCATGCTCCTATGATTTGTGTATCTTTGAAAAACTGGCAAGGACATTAATGCACTTTATGTGCTTGGCATCTAATGTATCAGAAAGTACTGGGACAAGTTTATGAAGAATGAGGTAGGAAAAGGGCATTCACAATAAGTTATGTTGAAAAGCTGTAATGCATGACAGGCTCCGATTAATAAATAAAAAGGGGAAGACACACACAAAAAAGTGAAGCTGTGATATTCATGGCACAAAGGTTGGCGCTGATATTTTTGGAGGAGTTTGTTTTCTTGCATTTACAGGTTTATTTTTATTTGCTCCTTTGTCATAAATGAACTTAATCTCCATGGCTGCAGAGAACCTGCTAAATACTATGGGATCCCACACACAGCAACGTTGGCTGAATTTCAAGTGAAGGAGATTTGGATTCTCTGAACCAGGTGAGAGGACAGGGAGGGTCCTAAGGGCCACCTCTTCTTTGAGAGGAACATCAGTTGCTCCTGAAAATGTGTGGGCCTTTTTAGCATATATTGGGATTTCTAGGTTCAGCATTCGGTTTTCTTACTATGAAAAAAGGATGTTGGAATTTTGTTGCTGTACACCTCTGATAAGAATGTACTAAAATTTGCAGACCTCTTTATATTCAGAATTGAAAGAGAGGGTTTGTTTGAAAAATTATATAACTGGTGTTTTGCTTTTTTAATTATGTGGGAGAATCTGGCAAATTCATGCACCAAAGGTTCTGAGTGTTAATCCTGTAAAATCAGTTCATAATGTTGAATGACCCAAGGGTCACTATAAGGCTGGCGAAAATAGGGCTGGGCTGGAACTTTTGAATCAGCCAGCCATATTTTGGGGGTAGACTGGCAGTAAGTGGAGCCCTCCTGAGATGATGAAGTCAGTATCTTCTGATTCCTGAAGATCAAAATCTCCAATGAAGATGGTATCCCTTGCATTGTTGCAGGGCAGGCTTTTGTAAAGGCACAGAAGGTGCCTTGTATAACAATGGCTTAATATATGTGTGTGAATGTATGTGCACCCATACAGACAATGTGAATTTCCTGTATTACCTCATAAGCTAAATATGACACTGAACTGATAAGCAAGGAGCATATTTAGATTTGCTTCTTTATGTTCACCCTTAGGTCACATGGAATTTTCACTGCAGTCACCTGCCTAAGGAGGCCAGATATAACCCTTCTCTATACTACCTGCAATCTCAGTGAAACTAAGTTTTTCATGCATCAAATACATATATCAGATTACATTTATCACCCACTTTGTCATATCATAATAGGAAATGAACTCCAAAACACTGAGATTGCAGGAACTTCATTTTCATTTGAAAATCCATTAACTCACGACAGTAAAGGCAGCTATTCTATATTCATATGTGTGCGCACGCATGTGTATATATCTGTATGTCTCTGTGTGCATTATCATTGTCATGCCTTGCAATTCTTTCGGTTTAATTAGGAATTGCCCTAAACAAAGAGATTCCATTTCACATCTGCAGTTTGCAGGCACGTAATCACACATCC
This sequence comes from Pogona vitticeps, assembly GCF_051106095.1. NCBI lineage: Eukaryota > Metazoa > Chordata > Lepidosauria > Squamata > Agamidae > Pogona > Pogona vitticeps. Next base: position 101,370,103 of record NC_135785.1, read on the forward strand.
AGATTTGAATCATGAGCTGTCTCCGGTCAATTTAATGGGATTTCGAATTAAAACTCATAAATACCCAAAGTGTATTCAGCTATATGAATGGACCTCTGATTTCATATATTGAATGCACCTCATTTGCTGAATTTGTGCAACTCTTTTCAGCCTTTAACCATGTGGTGATGGCTTCTGTTTTTAAAGCACTAAGATGATCTAGGCCTTTCTGTTGAGCGTTCCTCCTGCCCTTAGTAACATAGCCTATCTATGTTACATATAGGGTACACACCGTCAATACACTGATAACACAACACTGCATAACTAAACGATCTGTTTTATATTCCTTCCTGTACTACCCAGTTAAATCTCTCATTTTAAATCTATTACTTCTCTATCAAGGAAACAGGAAAAATTGCTGACTGCACTGTAAAACTCTGAACAGTGAGGCCATAGATCAGGTTTATTTGAGTTGGAGCATTTTTGAGGAGGAGGGGATGAGGAGTGAGGGGAAGGTAAGCAGCAATCTGTCTCTGGTCTGGATGCATGTTGGGTACATAATTTATGGTAGAGCATTTTCGGAAGGTCCCTGGTTGGATGAGATCCCCCGAAAAATAATAACCCACCTGCTACCACAAATAACAAAGCAGAGATCTATTATTTCATGTACTTTGCTGCACTTTTAGTTATACTGCTCAGAGAGCAGCATCACTGTGGGAATTTTTGCTCCTATATCAAACCATTCTTTACTGAGCTTCAGGGGCCCACTTGTTCACAAAACACATTTTTAAAAGTCCCCATAAACAAGACCTTGGGGGGGGGGAGGCATTAGTCACAGAGAGTCCAGTCTGACTGGAACAGACCACAAACATGTTGGTACTTAGATACATCTTGAGGAACTCTTGATCTCAGCTGGAACTGGGAAACACAACAAGCTGTTGCTTATGTTAAGGAAAAGAATGAGGGTCAGATAATATTATATGATTTCATTCAGTCAGGAGCATTCAATTGCCTGAAATGTCAGAGCCAAAACAAAAGTCTAGGGAGCCAGGCTTTGTGGTATTACAGGCTAAGGTGAGGAGACTGGAATTGTTTCTGGACCATCAAATTGCAGAAACATCCCCAAGGTACTACAATTAAATATATCCACTAACTCTTTCTGCAGGCTCTGGCCTTCCTCCTGGCCTTTGGTTGACCCATGTCACACCAGGACAGGATGCATACAAACAGCATCATGCTAAGCCAGTGAGTCTTTAGCCTAGCTGGGAATTGGTTGAGGAGGGATAAAGTAGTGAACTTAGAGGGATAAACCCCATGTCCCATTGGTAATCACAACAGAATGTTCTTTGGTTTTCTTTGTAGACTCCCTGGGGAAAAGATCTTCAACTTTCCTAGCCCTCCAGAGCTTATTTTGGGAGTGTACAGAGACAGCCGCCGGCAGAGCTATCACACATCCTTGTTTCATTGGGGGAACACTACTATGCTCAGTGTAGGAATTTCAGTTCAAGGGGCCCCAGAATTTATGCAAATGTACAATTTCTTTTCCATATTGGAGATGAAAAGGGGCAAATTTGCCCAGGCTCTCAACTAGAAGTGTGGGTTTAGATCTTTCTGCTATCCAACCACATTTGTTCTGCCAAGTTAGGGTTGCCATCTTGCTTTCCTGATAGGCTACTTGTATTTAATAGTTACAAGGCAGAAAAGTACAACATTGTCAAAGGTGTTACCAGGTTCCGGGAAGGTGCCACGAATTACCCCAGTGCAAGCCCTATGGGATGGTGCCCAGTGAACAACTGTCATTCCTTGGCTCTTGAAATGAGTTTGGCATGTGACCTCCATTTTGCAAGAGAATAAACCCCCATCTGTTTTCTCCTGCCTTCCCTTTCTTTTTTTTAAATCCTACTTGAAAATATTAGAATTCTGACCTTGTGTGATTCTTTCCATCCACTCTTTGCAACTCCTACTTTTAATTTATTGTTGATTGCAGATTTTCAGTCATCAGTTTAACTGATAGCATTGTAATTACAGTGTTACTGTTCTCATGAACTGTTTTGAGCACAATTACCTCTGAAGTGTTTTGCAAAAAAATCATACCCATACAGCAAAAAATAAAAGTAGCTCAGACCTCACCCAGAGGCCCAGCCTGCTGTTGCTCATGGTATGAAGTACCACACTCTACTTCTAAAGTAATCCTCTCAATATATATCATTTTTCAAAGAACAGAAGTAGTGTGGGGGTGGGGAGACAGCAGCTACCACCTAGGAGCCTCAACAAATCAGAGTATAAGCTCAGCTAGGCTTTTAGAAGAAAGATTGTCTTCAACACTAGACATCAATCAGAAGAATACTAGTTCTGAATAAAATGACTCTGGGGAAACCAGAATAGTTCAGACACCAGCAGCACAAGGCCATAGAGATGGATCTATAATTTGAGGGATTCATATCTCCTTGACCATTATTTTTAGTACATTGGGGTGAGAGGAGAGAGGTAAGGAAAAGGAAACACATGGCCATGGAAATAACTGTGACTAGAAGGCCTCTTTTTCTTCCATCATCTGCTGCCATAATTTGATGTCATCTCCCCAAAGCATACTCAGAAAATCACACTGCTGTGCCAATGTTTCCTTCCACATTTTTATATGGCATCTGCCATCAGACTAAGGGAAATGTTGGAGTATGGCAACTGTTGATCTCAATTAGCTGATTAATGCAGGGATAGAGAAAAACATCTTCCAATAAATGATCTTTGAACTAAGGAAAACTCCAAGGGAGAGGGCACAACTAATTTTGAGAGGAGCTATTGACCACAATGGGCAGGTCTTGCAGTACTGTCCTATTGATTAGCTCTCTGCCTCTCTCTCCCTGTCACCCCACATAAAATTAGGTGAAAATCTGCAGGTAGTCTATGGGACAGAGTTTCACAAAGCACAGTTATTTCCAGCATAGGTAGAACGATGTTATATCCACCTATCAAGCAGGCCAGGCTTGGACAAAGTGCACCATGTGGGTCATAACCAGGGCCTGTATATGGCACCCAGAAGTGCAAATGTAGCCCCTGGCACCCTGAGGGTTCCCAGTCCACAAAATTTAAAAATATCTTTAATTTTCCTGAGGAAGTCTCCTTGTGTTTTTTAGGGACATAGAAGGCATTTTCACCAGCAACCTCCAAATATTTGTTTAAGAAAACTGTCCACCACAGAGTGTAAGGGGACATTTTTCCATTCTCTGTATTGACTTTTTTGGGGGGGGGTGATTAGTACAGGAGCATGTGTAGCCTTGATCTGTGGCTCTCAAACTTCTGAAAAACTTCCACCTCATATAGGTGCTAAAGATGAGGCTCCTTTTAGTTAAAAAAAGAGAGTGTCAACTCTAATTCATCACCACAAACCTACACAGAAATTCAAATCCAGACTTCGGAGAGCAAAGCGCCCAAATCAAAGCCCACTGCTAGATGGACAAATATATATATATATTGGCTTAGCTGAAATCAGCAGCCCTGTATTTGTTTCAGCTGTGCCTTCTGTTTCCCTATGTGACAATCAGCCCATAGTGGGTGGAAACATCTTTTGTATCTGAACATGCAACTGCAAGAACTGCATTTTGACAACCTATCATGAGTTAAATTCTCTCTAAAAGTGAGGCAGACAAACCAAAAACATATAATCTTGAAACTGGGCTTTGGATCAGCATCACAATTGGCACAGTAGCAGAAGACAATCTGCTCTTGCTCTGTGCCATATTTGGGGAAGTTTGGGGAAAGGGTTTTGGATTTATGATTTTTCAAAAGGAAAACTGTTTATGTATTTCCATTCAGAAACAGATTACCTCCCATGATCCCAGATTTAAAGCAGATTGCATAAATGGGGGGCAGCCTTGGTTATCTTGAAAAAAAATGGTTCTTTGGGAAAAATCCAGACTGCAGGGGCTGAAATATTGATCCTCAAAAATGGCCTTCTAAAAGGGAAAAACAGCTGCTTTGTTCAAGTACTGAGCAGGCATGATACAGGCTTGCTAGCAGGAGCTTCACAAAATGAATTGTATGCTTTCATAGGTGGCAGGAGAAATACTGAAGAGACAGGTTTTGTTTTAAAGATAAAAATGTAGATTTCCTTTGAAGAAAGTAATAGAGTACCAGTCCTATAGAAAAGAAGACATTTGCCATGTATATTCAGAGAATTAGCATACAATTTTGTATGGCATGATCAAAGTATTTCCTCTTGTCAGCAAACACGGGTCCAAAAACACGTGTAAGCCTGGACAGAGAGCAATCAGGAGTTTGCACATGCTAAAATGGGCTGAGTGAGTCCAAACTCAGCTAGCCAAGATACAACACTCCTTCTCACAGGTCTGCCCACATAAGAACACCCTGGTACTCTCAGATATTATTCTGAAAAGGTCAAGTGGGCTTTGTAGTCCTTAGACTTAACTTGCACCACTGACAGGACTCTAAGTAAGCTAGGCCGAGGCAACACTCTCAGATGACCCTATGACAAGTGTACTGTTCAGAAAACCAATTGAGTTTTATAATCTTTATTTTATTAAAGAATAAGCATGTTACTAAGTATCAAAGCCAAATTAAACCAAAGCAAATAAACTAGCATTGTGCTGGTTAGTTACAAAGATGTAGTGAGGCAAAGAAAACATGAAAAATAGAAGTGTTCAAAAACCTTACAAAAACACAAAAAGCCATTAAAAAGAATAAAAACAGTTCCAGTCCAGGAAATCATTAGTAAAAACAAAATAATCCAAGTAGGTTATAAAAAGGCTATAGTCCTCAGTGATCCTGTAGAACAAGAATCCTGTACTAAAAAGAAAGATTCAGTAAAAGTCCCATTATCCTTAGAAAAGTCAAATCCAGTAAATGTACCATAGTCCTTACAAAATTACAAGAGCATAGTCCATATGGAGTATTCCAAGAAAAGAAGTCCATAAAGAATATTCCATAGAACAGTCCATAGAAAATAGTCCATGCATAGTCCTTACGAAAAAGTCCATAAATCCATAGGTAATCCAGTATAGTAAAGGTTAGTCCCATGTGTCATGAATGAATGAAGAGTCGGTCTTGAAAGACAATGTCCATAGGCAAAAAGTTCCTTTTTCAAGAGTAACTGGCAAGGGCTTATCGCACCTTCCCACGATGTCATCCAATCAGAGTTCGTTACTAGGCAAACAGTCCTGTTGCACCACATGACTTCTTTCTCATACGCACCAGATGTTATTTGGGTTTTCTGTGGTTTTGCATAAAGTCGCAACAATTCCCATCTAATCACACCGAGTTCTTTTCTCAGGCTATCAGAATAACATTCTCTCTGCTCGCCTAGAAAATAACCTGTCAGCATAGTAAAGATACTTTATACAAAGAAACAAGATGGAACCTCTCTGGCTCATTTCTTAATTACAAAACCCATATGCCTTAAAAGATTTTAACTCAAAAACCCATCTCATCACACCTCTTACCTTATTAAAAAAGACAGCAGTTGTGTTTTATTCTAGCACTTTCACTGTCAGGATTTCTGAGACCAAATAGTCACCTCAAATAAGTCCTCAAAGAGGAAATCAGCTTCACAACTTTTGACCTTGTCGATCAGGACCCAATTAGCTGACTCTTAGATAACTTTTTAACTCCTTCCTAGTGACACAGGCTTAACAGAATCAGGCTTCCAAGAGGATTTTGTGTCTAGCTGTGAAAATGAAGACCACAAAGACACTAAGAGAATAGTTTTAAAAAAATAAAATACAGATATAGAAAATATGTTAATTATCTATATTACAAAAGGAATACGAGACTAATATTCCGAAGCTCACTCTTTTAAGCTGTGAAATTAGTGTTTCTTGTTTTTCTTTTTTCTTTTTCTTTTTTGCTTTGTTGTTGGGAATGGTCTAAACTGATGTTAGCAAAACTTTGGTACCTATACGCTGTCATAGTCTCATATCATAGTCTCCATTCCACCCATCTTGTCACTTTACATTTATTGGTAATTTTTTTAAAAAAACCCTCCAAAGGTGTTATGTGTCATCAAGTCACTTATGGTGTGTAGTGACTATCTGGCTTCCAAAATGTCCTATCATTAACAGCTCCGCTCAACTGCAAACCAACAACATTTCGTATTAGAATGTTCTCCCTTCCTTCTGCCTCACCTTTCTAGCAATGTTGTATTTTCCGGTAAGTTCTGCTCATGTCTTACAAACTAACAACTGTGATTTCCTTTACTGAGACAATCTGCCTCATATTAGATCTTCCTGTGCCCCCACATTTTCCCAACAATATTGTCTTTTCAGGTCAGTTCTGTATTCTCATTATATGAGCAAGTAAAATAGCCTCAATTTACTCATTTTCACTCTAGTGAGAATTCAGGCTTGACTTGATTGTGCACCCACTTATTTGCCTTTCTGGTGTTCTGTGATATCTCTAAAGCTCTCCTCCAACACATTTCAAATGAGTTGATTTTTGTCCCTATCTGTCTTCACTGTCTTTCTTTCACATAGTAGGGATGATTTTGACCTTTGTTTCCCATCACAATCCTTGCTAGCTGCCAACGCCCCAAAAGAAGTTTACAGACCATGCACCTGGGGACATTTTTTGGAAAACTTCAGGGAACATGTTTGTAGAGCAAAGGTTTGGAATTGGAAGACAGCTTTCCAGTCTGCATTTTGCAGAGTAGGCATGGCAACATTAGTTTACCTGAGAGTTTAAAAAATGTGTATGTTTTTCTGTTCTATCTGTTTAAGTCTCTCACACTTTTGCTTCATCATTTCTTTAAGTCCAAAACAGCCCTTCAAACAATTCTAGCACAGAAGGCTACAGCCACACCCCAGCTGTTCTCGCTTCTGTCCTCCCCTAGCAACCATGGTATATATCATATGCTCATCTTCTGGGATCCTGTAGCACTGGGTAATTCTACAGGAGGGAAGTTGCTATTGGAATTTGTGTGCAGTTTACATATACTTAAATCTCTGTTTTAAAAAGCCAGGTAACTCAATTCTTCAAAATCAACCAACCAACCAACCAACACCCTCTGGATTATGAATGTGGCTACTGTGCTTGTGAATCCATGATACAAAACACCAGGAAATGGCCCAATATTGCTCCACAATATCATGCCCACATTGGCAGCAGATAAAATTGATATAGCAAATGGCAGCTTGAATGTTGACAACACCATGGACAGTAGTCAATATGGTCTACAGGATACCCTCTTGTGCCCTCTACCTTTAAAAAAGGTAGGGGAAAATCACAGAATTTTCACATCCAAACAGAAAGCAACTTTTCTATATTTGCTGAGTTGCTGCTTTACACCAAGATGAAGACAGTAGCAAATATTGTAAATTCTTATCTCAGGCTCTTCCTTAATACCAGAATTTGTAAATCAAAACCTTCTTTTTGAAATGTTGGCAGCATCCAGATTAAAAAAAAATCAGAGCAGCAGCAGAGATCAAGTTCAGCTGCTGTGATGGAGTTGAAGCACTGTGGGATATGTAGTGAGAGAAATGTAAGATGGAGTCAGACAGGTTCTGTATGGAGATGATTTGAGAGACATTGGAATGTGTTTTTCTAAGTGCTATAATAGCAAGGAGATATATGTGCATATAATTTTCCTTTATTTGCAAGCAGACCTTGTTTAGATTAAAGTGGGACATTTTTCACATGCAGTACTAATGTGTGGATATGCATTCAACATGCCTCTTTTGTGCCAGACTGCCACTCACCCTCAGTCATTTGCTATATTTTATGGATTGTTTTCTTATCCATCCTGCTCTTTACCATTAATTGTGATTAAACTTCAATAATATACAAATCAATCTGTAGGACCAAGTGTATTAGGTCTTGAGTTATGGAGATTACTAAGAGTATGGTTGCTGAGGCTGAAAGTGGTTTATCATTATGCATCTTATGTTTTATTTGGCGAGATATTTAAGGGCAATGTTGCAACTTATATCACTTTGTAAACCAACTGGTATTTGAGTTCACTGTTTTCGTTGGCCAAATAAAAAGGATCACCTCAGCACAGACTTTGGAATTCTCTTTGTTTCAGGAAGGAACCAGATCGTTGCATGTTCCCATGGTGTAGTTTATGCAATTTATCTCATATGGTTATTCATTTCCATGTTGAATACATTAATGCTAGATTTGGCACCTAATCAAGGTACTTTAGAGAGAAAGAAAACCTTGGAAAGGTCATACTGTTCATGTGGGTATTAATTAACTTTTTGAGAAAAGAGTGGAGTGTTTGGAAGAAAGCCCTCCCTCTTCTTTTCCCCCTTTGTGACACCAAGTCATGAGATGACCCTTAAATGGTGTCAGAAATATCACTGTAGATACTGTTGTAGAAGAACTAGAATTTACTAAGTGGCATTTGGAACGAGCAATTCTTAATAACTGTGAAATGGTCATGGCAAAATAGCTCCCAGTTTTAGCACCAGTTGCTAGAAAACAGTTGAATAGGAAACAGGGCTGTGCACCAGTCCCTCAGTTCTCTTGAGAGAACGCTTTGAACCAGGTCTCAGTTCATTCTGAATCATTCTAGATCCAGTCCAGTCCAGTCCAGATCCTGAATCTGACTTGTGATTGCTTTTGAGAAAGTACAGTGGTGCCTCGCATAACAATGTTAATTGGTTCTATTAAAAACATCGTTATGTGAAAACATCGTTAAGCGAAACACCATTTCCCATAGGAATGCATTGAAAACCGGTTAATCCATTCCAATAGGAGCCTATTCAATACATTTCAATGGTGAAAAAAAATCACCAAAAATTCAAAAAGACTCAGAACGAAGCCAAATTACTTTAACGAAGGTTTTATTAGGTGCACTAACGATTCCAAGCATTTTAAACATTTTTAAACATTTTAGAATATTTTTAAAATAGTGAAAACAGGGCTGTCAAAAAAAAAAGTTAAGCGAAACAGGGGACCTAAAATTGTCATCGTTAAGTGAAGCAAGGTCCCAAACATCGTTATGCGAAAATCCCCCATAGGAAACATCATTAGGTGAGGCGGCAAAATTTCCAGCAAAGGCCATCGTTATGCGAATTCATCATTGAGCGAGGCATTCGTTAAGCGAGGCACCACTGTAATCTGCATCTCCTATTCATTTGCATGTGGGAAAAAGGGGGTGATATAATGTGTACATTTAAAAGAAGAAAAAGCATTTCAGTGAACCTTGGTAACATGGTAGACTAGAAAGAGGGAATACAAGTGGTGCCTCGCTTAACGGCGATAATCCGTTCCAGGAAAATCGCTGTTAAGTGAAAACATCGTAAAGCGAAAATAAAAAGCCCATTGAAATGCACTGAAAACCGTTCAATGTGTTCCAATGGGCTAAAAACTCACTGTTCAGAGAAGATCCTCTATATGGCGGCCATTTTCGGTGCCTGTATAGCGAGGAATCTGTCCTTAAACACAGAAACACAGTGGGGAGCCATTTTAATTACCCGGCAGCCATTTTGAAGCCACCGATCAGCTGTTAAAAAAACATCGTTTTGCAAAGAATTGGTTCCTGAAGCAGGGAACCGATCATTGCAAAATGAAAAAACCCTATTTAGACCATCATTTTGCGATCACAAAAGCGATCGCAAGAACGTCATGAAGCAGATTCATCATAATGCAGGGTAATCGTAAAGTGGGGCACGATTGTACACTGGTGGGGGTGGAATCAGAGGGAAGCCACTTTTGGGGTATTACTGCTATTCATTGCTATATATTTTGTATTCTTCAAAGTTTGGTTGTTCATTTGTTTGTAAGCTGTTAGTTTTGACTGCTTAGTCTTAGCAATTCAGGAACTGGCACTCTTTATATTGGAGATGGATGGAGTCAGGAGTCTTGTTGCATCTGCAACTGGGAGTCACACTGCCCAAAAAGTGCTAGCAATGGATAGCTGAGGTGGAAAATGAGGGCGTGGGAGGGGAAAATCTTTTTTCTTCTTCTTTGACAGCTGCTACTACTGCAACTACAACTACAACTACTACTTCAGCTGATAAGGTAGTGGCTGCTTCTGTTGCTTCACCAGGCAGTTAAGAGTCTAAAAGGAGTAGTGGTATAGAGTTGGGCAGAAAGAAAAGGCCAGCAATATGTTGTTATTGCTGCTGCTACTCTAGCAGATAATTGAGATTCTTTCCAGAGGTTAAGAGAAGCAGTAGTATAAAGTAATGCACTGGCCATGTTTCACCAGTCTTTGAGCCATCTGGTGAATTTCACACATCTATTTAGTGAGGAGGGAAGAATTTAATGTGTTCCTAGACCCAGATTTAGATAGGTGTACATACTTTGTTGAGATCCACACTTAAAGATTATACAGTACAGCTTATCGAGGCTACATGGATCCCTGGAATATTTTCATCCTACAGATAGATTATACTATTGTCTTCCATATACATTGTAATTTTCTCCATTAAATAATTTCTTATTTGAGCCTCTTTGAAGCCTCAGATCACAGCATGCACTTTAGAAGTGTTAACAACCTCTGAGCATGCCCCCATCTATACCCCCACCCATACCCTCCAGTCTTTGGGCTAGGTTATCCTTCTTAGAGTCATAAGGAGGAGAACTGTCACATACACATCCAACAAGAAGCTTTAAATAATAGAATAGCTGAATTTACAATACCCAAGGCCACTCATTCATAGAGTTGCCATAAGCTAGAGGTGACTTGCTGGCAAACAACAACAACAACAACAACAACAACAACAACAACAACAACAACAACAACAACAACAACAACAACAACAACAATGTCCTCAGAGAAGGTGGACTGTGCTTTAACAGGTTGCTTGAAGCATTGGATTAATATTTTGTACCTTTCTTAAGTCAATACGTCTGTGCATGTCATGGGTGCATAAGCTTTGCTTCTCAAGGGGAAAGGACTGTGGTTTACACAGATATAGTTTGCACAAATTCAGAGACCTTAATGAAAACACTTCTTTTGTCTGTCCTGCTCTTGAAGGAATCTTGCCAGAGCGCCATATCCTTTGTCATGGTGACTCACTGAAGAATCTAAATCAGCAAGAATAAGGAATTTAATAAATATTCTTCACATCCTTATGAAACACAGGGGAAAGAAGGGGATAGAGAAGAGGCAACTGAAGGAACAAAACTGTATGGAAAGAAGTAGAGGTCTCATGGGGCATCTAAACAAGATAATTAGAAGAAATAGGCCATGAAGGAAGCCGCGTGTTTGAGATTACAAAATCTGAGCAGGACTGTTGAAGACAGGACATTTTGGAAGTCACTCATTCATAGAGTCACCTATGTTGAAAGCAACTTGTGAGCACATAGCAACAGCAACAACAAAAGACTTTGGTGATGGCAGCATGGAGGAGGGAATAAAAAAGTAGCCAGTAAATGTGGGCTGTGACATGAAACAGGTTGAAATTCACCAGCCTATTTGAAATTACTGGGCGGGCTTTTGGTTGTAGGTTCAGACAGGGATTGGTGCCAATTTCTGGTCAAATGGCTTTTGATAAGAATATAGCAAAGTACACACATTTCTTCATATTCAGAAGGGAAAGAATGATCTGAAAGGTTGAAATGCAAGAGAAAGTAACAGGGAGAGATTGCTCCATGCAGAATTTGACTGTGATTCTCTTCCAATGAATGAATCAGAATTCCCACCCTGTTCAAATCTAAGCATGTGTGAGAATTTGGATGTGTTAATGTGAGATTGCTCTGTTTGCATCACATGAAGCCAGAAATGAGAGTGCAGTTTATAGTCAGATCTCCATACATTACCATGTTTGCAATGGGACTTGAGAAACAATTATGTTAAAAGCATGCACATTTCAGAAATACATAAAAAATTTAAACAAAGAACACAAAGACATTGAAGTCAGTGGGAAGTGAACTTAAAACTCTGCCTACTTGAACATCCTTCATAAAAATATGTGATTTTTTGGTAATTAAAAAAATATGTATAGGAATGGCAGAAGAACCTCCAGCTTGATGCAGTTTGGAAGAAGCTTAGCATTGGGAGAACAAGAACACTGAGGAGACTGACTTAAAGAAAAGCACCCCCCCCCCAAAAAAAGCAACATAACAAGAAAGGTGAGAAATGCTATCAAATCCCTAAACTCAGATCCAAACAACATCATTCTGCCAGCAGACAAAGGCAACACAACAGTAATCATGCAAACAGAAGAATACAAGGACAAAATCAGGGAACTTCTAGACCCCACCACCTACAGAAAACTAAAACGGGACCCAACCAACAAAATCACAAAACAAACAAACATGCTGATCAGGAGTTCCTCCCTGCACCCCATTGAATCAATGAATCTGTAAGACAGAAGCTCTAACACCAAGTCTATACGGACTCCCCAAAATCCACAAAGACTCAATCCCACTCAGGCTCATTGTAAGTGCCATCGGCTCCTCAACGTATGAATTAGCAAATTACCTAGCCACCCTTCTACAGAACCACATTCTTAAGCAAGATCATCCTACATCAAAGACTCAGGACATTTCATAAGGAAGATCAGCACCCTAAAACTCAACCCCGGGGACAGACTGATCAGCTTTGACATAGTATCCCTATTCACCAAGGTACCAATAAAGGACACGCTGACACTCATCCAGCAGATCTTTCCAGAAGACATCAAGGCCCTTTTCCAACACTGCCTAACAACCAGCTACTTTCAGTGGGATAACTAGTTCTATGAACAGACAGATGAAGTGGCCATGGGGAGTCCCCTCAGCCCGGTTACAGAAAACGTGTACATGGAATATTTCAAAAAAAAGGCTCTGTCATCAGCACCCTTATTTTATTTACAATATTTATTTTATTTACAATATTTTTAGCCGCACCATTGCCAGTGGCTTCACACCCACTCTCTGGTTACAATATGTGGATGACACATTCGCAATATGGAACCATGGTGAAGAAAAACTGGAAGAATTTCTAAACCATCTCAACAGCATCCACCTAAATATACAATTCACCGTGGAAAATGAAATTGAGGGCCAGCACCCTTTCTTAGATGTCATGGTCATACGCAGACCTAACCTCCTATCAGGACACAAGGTCTACAAAAAAAACACCTGGACTGGTACCTACACAACAAACAACACCCGCAAAAAAGAGGCATAATCATAACACTGGCAGACCGCGTAAATCGGAACTGTGAAGCTCAATTTCTCAGCACCGAACTCAACAATCTGAATTGGGCCCAACAGGCAAATGGCTATTCCAAGAATGTAATCATAAGAGCCACCAAACCAAGAAAACAAACTGAAGAGGAAAAACAGCCACCTGCAAATAAAGTATTTCTGCCATACGTCAAATGGGTCATGGACCGCATGGGGAAACTTTTGAAAAAATACAACCTACTAATAGTATTCAGGCCCACCACAAACATATAACAAATGTTACAGTCAGCAAAGGACAAAAAGGACCCCCTCACCATTGCAGGAGTATACCGGATACCTTGCAGTTGTGGACAGGCATATATTGGAACTACAAAACATAGCATCCACACCAGAATCAAAGAAAATGAGAGACGCTGCAGACTAAAACAACCTGAAAAATCAGCAGTCAATGAACATGCCCTAAAACAAGCTGGACATGAAATTCTATTTAAAAACACTGAAGTACTGGACAACACCAGCAATCATTATGTTAGACTTCACTGAGAAGCCATTGAAATCCACAAACACCAGCAGAGCTTCAACAAAAAAAGTCTAAAACTCAACAAAGCCTGGCTCCCAGCACTGAAAAATACAGCCTGCAAAAGGTCAACGATCTCTACTCAGACACAAGGACCAGTGATCACTGCACACAAAAACCCAGTTAACAACACCCATCAATCACAGTGACAGATCATGTCTCCCCCTTATCACAACAATACACCCACAACAAAAATATGCTGATCACCATAATCACCCAGTCTCCTGAAAAGGAAAAAAGCTGATCCCACAGCTATAAAAACTCAACTATCCAACAAACTGCACCAGAGCAGAGACAGAGTTCTGACTCCTGTCCTCTGAATATGCCGTCCACAGAGACTGGTGAAATGTTAGGAAGAAAAAACTTGAGAACACGGCCAAGCAGCCTGGAAAACCCACAACAACCATCAGATTCCAGCAATGAAAGTCTTCGACAATACATTGACTTAAAGAGATTGGTACATTCCAGTCCTGGTGCCTTGGGGGAGATAACCTGTTTTGTAATGGTAAAGAGATTGTTTTATAATTTACAATTTTAATGATGCCTGCAAGCTGTCCTAGGAGATCTTTGTTCTAAAAGGTGGCATGCAAACATTGGAAATCAATAGTTATCACATTCCTGAAGCAGCTTCTGAAGATACTGAGGTTCAGACTATTTAGGATTTCCTATTTTCACTCTCCAAGAGCTCCTATCTCCCAGTACTTATGTCACAGGCATGTTAGATTAATGTTATCTTGGGATACAATAAAGGTGAAATTCTACTTTGATCGGACCATTGATTCAACATTTTCTCAAGCTTTTGAACCTCAGGAGTGCTCCGTGCAAAATTAATTAGATAGCTTTGCAAAGAAACTCTATGTTCTGCTGGCTGTGCTTTTGAATGGGGAATTTCAGTGCACACTTGTAGATAATAAGTAACATGGAAGTGATGCACAACAATTAGTTGGATCCACATTTGCAGATAAGCACGCTGAACATTTGATAATCGTATGTGGCAAGATGGAAATAGCTGTGAAAATAAAGGGAAAGATGACGCACTTCCCTAGCTAACATGGAAATTAGTTTTAAGATGAATACTGCATGGGGAGCTATGAAGTGATTATATGATGCTCCCCCACGCACAGTGATCAGTTTCACACACCCCTTCTTTCTACAAGTAAAGGCACGCACAAGAGAGCTCCATATCAGTCTCATGAAAAATCAACAGAATACAGCAACACTGCAAGGTAAAATGGTGACAACCTCAGATCTTAAGGCCATACAACTGCCACATCATTATCAAACAGTACAAATGTTTTAGCATAGATTTTAGGATTGGGAAACTCAATAGAAAAGGACAAATATCTCTCTGTCTTTTTCTGTTTGCTTCTCTCCATCCCGCTCTTTTTCTTATTCCACCTCCACACAACATAACTATATAATACAAATTGTGGGGGTGAATTTGCAAAATAGAATCTTGATGCTTCAGCCCATATACCTTGTCATTTTTGTAATACCAAAATCCTCTTACAAAGAAAGAATATTCAAGTGAATGGAAGAGACACAGATTCACTACTTATCTGATCCACAGAATCTGAATTAATGTAAATTGACTGAGAAAAGTCACTCAACATGAATGTAACATGCTTGTTACTTCATATATTTTATGAAATGATTACCCACTGTCAGTTTGCACCTATTTGAAAACCTGCCCCACCGATTCTTAGCTTCCAAAGGGCACACAGTGGTTTCCTGATACATGTAACTTGTGCTTTCCTTGACATCAGCTGAATATAATCAGGAGAGAGCCACAAAATGAGTAGCCTGAAGACAAAAACAGAAACAAGAAAAAAGACAGTGCACATAGAGTCTGTGAACAATGGAAAAGCTGTATTTTGTAGCTTCCAGAAAAATAATTTGAGCTTCACTAGGGAGAATCACAAAGGACCCAAGCAGCATGAAGCCTACAGAGCAGCCTCCTGGCATGAATAATATCAGTGACTTTCCAAACTGAATTCCAGTGCCTCCACATTCTTGATGGAAGTTGTGTTCTGAACAGACAAGAGGCATGAGAACATTTTTTTTATCAGATTCATGAAACAACAGCTACAATAAAGACTCAGTATTGCTCAGTGAAATCATCTGGATGTGTGCTACACCATTATTGCATTCTGGACCGTACCTCTCTCTATATATATTCTTGTGAATAAGGGTGCAAAACTGCAAGCTATATATATATATATGCAACCTATATACCATGTTTCCCCGAAAATAAGACAGGGTCTTAAATTAATTTTTTCTCCAAAAAACACATTAGGGCTTATTCTTCACAGGATTTTTTTATGTATCTTCTTCACAATGATGGAAGGCAGGGTTTCACTTAACTGGGGCTTATTTTGGGGGTAGGGCTTATATTATGAGCATCCTGAAAAATCATAATAGGGCTTATTTTCAGGTTAGGTCTTATTTTCAGGGAAACAGGATATTATTGTGAATGAGGATGCAAAACTAAGCCAACTGGAGCTAATAAGGCACAAATACAAGTGATAAATCACACAAATATTGTGGAAATCATGCATCTGCATTTTCAGAACTCAAATATGCAGCATCAGTGTATGATGTTGAAATACACATAGATAATATACTAGATTGTACACATCCTCATTCTAGTTCACCTTTCCATGAGCTGGTGATCTGCAGATGTGTTGGATTACATCTCCCATCATCTCTTTTTTAGAATCTCTTGCATCTTATGAAATTCTTTCCTACCTTGAAAGTACTATAGTATGTACTATGCTCAGGAGGATCTAGAAACAAAGAGCTTTAATTTGACTCTGACATAGAGGATGTTTATGGGAATGTGCCTTGGGACTCTCCATGCTGGGAGATAGGTAGAAGAAGAGTAAGGAGGAAAGGAAGTGGAAACATCCCAGAGTATATATTTAAATGTACTTGATTCCCTCCAACTTCTGTCCTTCATATCATCAAAAGCTAGCCACATATCATCAAAAGCTAGCTATTTCTACACATTTGTTTAAAAAACAACCATTCTTTTTTGGAGTCTGCTGGATGATCTGACGTGGGATGTTTATGGGAACAAGCCTTGGGACTGTACATCCATCTCCCCAGTGTGGAAAACTGTTCATGGTAATGGAACCACACACAAGTGTTGCAGCACAGTGGTTTAACTGTAGTACTGCTTTCAAGTTTCTGCTCATGACTTGAGTTTGATCCTGACTGGCTTCCATCCTTTTGAGGGCAGCAAAATGAGTACCCAGCTTGCTGGGAGGCAAAATGTTCCCTGCATAGTTATGTGCTGGGTATAAAATGTACCCAGAGAGTGCTGTAGCACAATGGGGTGGTATATAACTCAAAACACCAGCATCAAAAGTAGCAGCAGCAGCAACAGCAACAGCAACAGCAACAGCAACAGCAACAACAACAACAACAACAACAACAACAACACAATTTCCTGTCTAATGTGACTCATACAATGGAATGTAGAAAAATAAGGGTTTAATTATGAACCAAAGGCAAAGAGAATGGGGTCCCATGAAATAGACAGAACAAAAAGTGCTACACATAGTGGAGGAGAAGCTTCACTCTTTGTACAACAAACAGGCAGGGATCAACTCATGGGGCCACTCCTCAAGTCTCAGGCAGACCATTCTCCCTTTCTGGATTTGGGTCTGAAAGACCAGGGCAAGTTTTGGATGCATGGAGGATAAGTTGTGAACAAGCTCTGCTTTGCAACACGGCATTGTGTCTTTCCTGTTCGGGTTTCAGTCTTAGCTTTTCAGAACCTGGCTTTGTAGAGTGCATTGTAAACTGATACGGGACAGTCTTAGACAGCTGGGTGTTTTTCTTGTTGTCTGTATGAGATAGAAGGCATCAGCAGCCCATGTCCAAGTAGCACTTTGTCCCCGTCAGTGCTCAGTCACAAGGGAAGCAGGAGAGTCTGGTTTTGTAGGGGTGACAAATTCACTCTAGGTTTTAACCTGAAGTTTATCTATCCAGGATACCAGACCTATTTTTGGTGCTGGATTCAGCACTTTGTATAACTTTTGTAAATATCACACCAAAATCTGGAGCAGATTCACCAGCCACCATTGTTCAGCCATGGAGGCTCCCTGCTTTGGACTGCCCCAGTGTTGAAGTGCTTCAGCCTAGGAAGTAGTTTACTACCTCAATGAAACTTAAGTGACCATGCTTGGCAAGGTCTGCTTAAAGACCATCCTTTCATTCAGTGAACATTACAGGCAATTGCTAGTCTCCCTCCATTCTGCAGCAGCCCACAAGGAGCAGAAAAGATGTATAAAGACCAACTTCTGATTCTTTACACAAGTACGAGGTCAGTGGCCTTAAACCTTCTTTGTTCTGCTCATAGGGATAATGAGTGCCCTAAAACTCTACTTTGGTCTGCACACCCTTTAAAAATCCCTCAGCAACTAGCTGACATATACCTAATCCTGATGCTTATGAAATCTGATATGATGTCAACATTCCACCAGGGACCAGGGACCCCTTCACTTATGCCTTGTTTCCTTAATTATGGCAAATTTGCAGACCGTACATCTGTCTGCTGGTAGGAGATACCAAGCAAGTCCCAAATCTCGGTTATAGATTCATTTAAATTCTCAGCTTGAGGCTGAAACTAGATTTATTTTATTTTAACTATTCAAGCATTATTGCTACAGTTCGGCCAAGTTTTATATATTTCCTTGCAAAAATTATTCTGTCGAAAAGGGAACAGTTGACAAGGAGGTCCACTGAGACTAATATTAATTAATACAAAAGCTGTGCAGTTGAAGATTAAGCAAGGTATTTCAGCTCCTGCAAAATTTAAATTGGCATCTTTTTCAGTCTTAAGACTTAAAACCGGTCTTAATCTGTACTCTCCTGTGATGATGTTGCAAAGTGGCGGGAAACTGCTCTGCAACACCCCCCCTGAAGAAAAAAGAGGAGGATCGGTTGCAGTTAAATGTTCAGCCGAGGAAGATCCTAATTCAAATGATTAGTAAAAAACACTTCTGTGCACTTAGAGACAAAACTATTAGCTAATTTAAGCATGTTTCTCAAAGATCTTGGAAGAAACAAGTTCAAAGTAATGACTCCATGTGTATGACTGTGTGTTTTGGTAAAAAAAGGGATAATGTCATTGGTTAGAATCCATTAATTATGTCCATTGGTATTAACACCATTGATGCAACTTTCAGTGGCAAAATGGCACAGGCTGAGAAGTAGATGTAGGCATTTCCTATTGCACACCAGTTGTGTGACTCCATGTGTGAAAGAAAATGTCCACGCTGATTTCTTAGCTTGTGGCAATTTGCTACTGGTGCCATGTTAGCAGAAAAATACAATAGGATTCTGGCTATTACCCTTTAAAATTAATGCAACAGTAGGTATTAATGGTATATTGAGTATACTTTTATTATAATAATTAACACTGTGCATGGCACAATGATTGGTTTGGGGACCAGTTCTGGATTTCTACATGTATTCTGTTTTGGTCCATAGCATTTTTTTGGTCCTGTTCCAGTCAATGTGTGCTCCAGAATCGAATCAACGTCTAATCTGTGGAGTTAATGCACTGGAAGACTAAAATGGCTATAACTTTTTTTTTCTCAGCTGTACTTGAAACTTGGAGACATAGTAGACCCTAAAGAAGGAAGTAAATCTGCCCGACGTCCGACAGCTAATTAAAAATATTTGCACACTGGACATCTTTAAAGTTTGCTTTAAAAAAAAAAAAAGGCCCTAGGTGAAGTGATTTGTGTCCCATCTGATTTGATTTTTGCCTTGGGTATGAATTGATTTGTAAATTCACTTTAGTTCACCTGGAACTGAATCTAGCCCATTCTGCTTCAAGTCAGACCTTATACAAATCAGTCTGAATCAAGCGATACATAATGCATAATACATAATACAATTGGAAATATGTCCGAATCCACTGCACAGGCTTACCAGTATTATGTATCTATTTCTTCCAATGTTTCACAGCAAGCAGGATTGGAGGACTAGTCTTGTCATTCTTTTTCATTTTTAAGTGCTTTTTAAAATAGCAGTTTAAAAATAACACATTAGTAATATGCCGTCAGCATGTACATAAATAGTTATTTTTGAGTGCAGTGTAAAGAAAAACAAAATGAATCACATCTGTTGGGAACTGAGATGAGTAATGAGACTACAATGCTTTTAAAAAGTAGCTGGTCAAACTCCATTTTTGGCTGATTAGACAAATTATGCTACTTTATATGAATAGGCATTGCAGACTTAAAATAGGTCCTTAAAACAGTGCATAATGTATCTCACAGATGTAGGAATGACTCTGAGTAGATGTATCTGGCTGCAGAGCCAAAGATTGGGAGTTCAATTCCCCATTGTGCCTCCTTGACAGGGGCTGGACTTAATGATCCATAGGGTCCTGAGCATACATGCAGGCATGTATGCTCAATCTGCCATTGAGGTATTCATCACTGATGGGTAAATTCAAGCTCTGTTTTTCCTTCTTATGGTTCCTGATCATTCAACTAGATTTGGACTGAGGAGACACACAGGTAAGGAGAAGCAGGGAAAATACAGCCCTCCAGATAACTTTGGACTGCAACTTCCATCAGCTCTAGCTAGCATAACCAACAGTTGGACTGTAATCCAACATTTTCTGGTGGACCAATTTCCTGGAATAAAGGATACCTTGAAATAGGGGACTTCCCTCTAAGAGCCCTTTAAATGAAGAAGTGTCATCTGTAAAATAAGCTACATTGCTCTTATATCCAAATGTGCCACTTCCTCTGGGCTCTGCTACTCTTTGGGACACAACCATCCATCTCTGTCCACCCCAACTCTCTCTTTCTGGGCAGTTGCACCCCAATCATGGAAGAAGTAGCCTTGTCATCTTAGGCCTCTACCTATAGATGACTCAGCAAAGATGAGCAAGTCCAGGTGCCACCCACAATACCACCAATGAGTGGGCAGAAGTAGCAGGTTATTTTTCAAGGTCCAGTTTTTGTTTTCTTCTGTTTGCTTGTTCAAGAATCCCGGCTTGGGCTTGGCGGGGTAGTACTCAATTTACTATTCAACCATATTTAGCCAGCAACCTGTAAATAACAGGGGCTCCCAGTACAGCCAATTAAGTGGTTGGGGCACTCCGTTAGTACAACAGCCATTGATGGCCTCAATAGTCCCGGCAGCTGGGAGCAGAAATGGCAAAGTCTGCATTTAGAATTCTGCCAGTTAACCCACGGGATTTTGACCTGCTAGGATTCCAGTTTCAAGGGTCCTTTTACATTGATAGGGCATTACCCATGGGCTGCTCCATTTCCTGCACAGGTTTTGAATGCTTTATTTCCTTCATTGAGTAGAAGTTTAGGATTAGAGTAGGTCATAACAGTACAACCCATTATCTTGATGATTATCTTTTTTTGTGGGGAACAAAACACTGGAAAGTGCAAATTTACATTAGATACTTTCCGGACAATAGCCAATGAGTTAGGTCTTCCATTAGTGAAAGAAAAAACTGAAGGGCCAGCTACAACCCTGACGTTTTTGGGGATTGAGTTAGATACAGTCCATCAGACATCCAAGTTGCCACTGAAAAAACTAGAGGATCTCAAGAGTAGGATAGCTTCAATGCGACATAAGAGAAAAGTGACCCTACATGAGTTACAGGAACTGGTGGGTTACCTAAATTTTGCATGCAGGGTGGTGGCACCAGGATGAGCCTTTCTACGTCGGCTTTGCGAGGCTATGCATGGGCTGCATCATTCATTCCATAGAGCAAGGGTAACAATGGGAATTAGAGAGGATCTAGAAGTATGGATACAGT
The DNA here is from genome assembly GCF_051106095.1 of Pogona vitticeps. NCBI lineage: Eukaryota > Metazoa > Chordata > Lepidosauria > Squamata > Agamidae > Pogona > Pogona vitticeps. The sequence continues at coordinate 101,391,540 of NC_135785.1, forward strand.
TTTGAGACCAGTACAATGGCATATCATTCTGGAGAAGCCAGAGACTGCTTAAAGCAGAGTTTCAGGTCCAGTTGGATGCTTCAGGCTCTGCCAGTTTTGAAATTTATTATAGAGGTAGATGGTGCACTGGCACTTGGTCTGGTGAATGGCATCAGGAGGGTATCATGAGGGATTTTACATTTTTAGAGTTCTTTCCTATAGTCAGAGCCTTATGGCTTTGGATAGAGGAATGGGCAGACTCCGTGGTATGCTTTTGGTGTGATAACCAGGTGATGGTTCACATTATTAATAGTCTTACGTCCCATTCAGAGAGGGTTATGGCTTTGGTGAGATCATTTACACTGCGGGCGTTGAAGTTTAATATTTTAATACAGTCCCAGCATGTACCTGGCATTGACAATAGCTTAGCAGATGCACCATCACACCAACCGATTCAACAGTTCAAGGATTGACGTGAGGATGCGGAGAGGGAAATAGGTATGGCCCTTGCACCAAGGACAAGGAAAGGGTACTCTGCAGTGAGTAGAGAGTCCCCAAAATTTAGATAATCAGTGGGCTTGGAACATACCTGGCCAATTCCAGTTGACCATCTGCAACAGTTTATAGTGTACTTAAATAGACAAGGTTTGGCGCCAGGAGCTATTCAAGGCAAGTTGTTTGCCTTGGCTTTTGATGAGAAAATTAAGGGATTGCCTGATTATTCTTCAGATTTCCATATACGGAAAATGATTGAAGGCTGGTCTAAGGAAAGAGGTAGAGTAAAGGACTCAAGAACTCCAATATCACCTGAACTTTTGAAGGGGATCTGTAGGCAATGGGAGGCTATTTGTAGGGATGACTTTGAAGTCAGTTTATTTCAAGCAGCACCTTTGCTAACCTTCTTTGCCACCCTTCGGATTAGCGAAGTAGTGGCCTCAGGAAAAGGTGACCAATCCAGGACAGCTCTATAATTTTTTGATATTAAAGTAGAGGATGAAACGGTGCAGCTGCGCATAAGTCATTCTAAGGCCAATCAATGGGGTAAAGGAGTGGTTGTAAAACTGTCTCAATGCCATATTAAGTTCATTTGCCCAGTCCAGGCCATGGTAGCGTATTTAGGAATTAGAGGTGCAGACCCTGGCTATCTTTTTATTCATAAGGATGGATCCCCTTTGACGAAGTACCAGTTCTGGAAATTAACAGACTTGGCACTTCAGAAGGTGGGGGTCCAAGGGCTTAGATTCGGCACACATTCGTTTAGAATTGGTGCGGCCTCCACAGTGGCAGCCCTTGGCTATTGCCCTGAGGATATCAGACAGATAAGACGATGGGCATCATCCTTTTACTGTAGGTACGTTAGGGCACTACCTAACGTGTAGGCAGAGGCCTATTGTGTTTATGTCTTACAGATGCCATGTTGGTAGCCAGGCGGAGACACATCGTGTTGGTGGGAAACAGTTACGTGTTTTGGGCAGCAAGATATGCCACTGCATCCCCTTGGGGGAGCAACCTTGACCTTGATGTGCGGGCCCATATTGAATGGAGGGGGCACCGCGGCATGCTGTGGGATCAGCTTTGTCATGCGGCTGCCTTTGGACATCACCCGCCAGATGTGTTGGTGGTACACCTGGGCGGCAACGATTTGGCGTGGCACCCTGGAAAGGCCCTGATTATTGATGTGATCTGTGGCCTCACTTTGCTGAGGGGCACATATCCTGGCATGTGCATCGTTTGGACGACGATAATCCCTCGCCTGTTTTGGAGAGATGTGAGACTTTTTTACTCGTAAGCACTGCCCAATGGAGCATTAACAGGGAAGTCTGCAGAGCTATTTGCAGAGGCCTAGGATCAGTGATTGGTCACCAAAGGATCCGTCTGGATAGGCCAGAATTTTTCCAGTCAGATGGCGTACATCTTTCCGAATGAGATTTGGATGTCTTCCTCAAAGACATCAAGGGGCCCCTGCTTTTGGAGCTTGATCTGCTTGGGACTTAGCATGGCTAGTCCTGATGCTGTGGCGGTTAGTGCGGATGAAACAGGTATTTGAAGAGGGAAGTCAAATTGTAATAGCAGGTAATTATAGCTCATCTGAACTCCCAGCACTGTGGATCGTGCGATTACAGTGCTTGGGGAGGAAGATGCGCTGGGGATGCACCCGGACCATCAGATGGAACAGAGAGAGTGGCACGAGGTCCAGGGTGGTCAAATTTGGCAGAGTTTCCCACTGTCTTCAACACTAGAAGAACTGAGGCCAGGGACTAGTGCATTGATTTGTTAGAAGGGTCCTTTGACCCAGGTTAGAAACCTGAATCCACACTACAGCAGGACCCCACTTTGCCAAATGATTGGCAACAATGATTATATTATAATGAAGTGTTGCCCGTGTTAACCCATATCTTTGGACTCGCATATTTATTCGGGGGTAAGAGGGCAATGAACAAATTGAAATAGTTAAAAATGTTGTGTATCTTGTTTCAGTCATCAATCCAATGGAGATTACAGTCAAGAAATCAGAAGACCGAGGCTCGGAAGGGAAGCAATGAAGGAATTAAGAAAGATAATTTAGTGTAAGGATGTGTTACTGGAGAGCAAGACCAAGATAATCTATGCTCTTGTATTTCTGATCACCATATATGGGTGTGAAAGCTGGACAGTTAAGAAAGCTGACAGGAAAAAAAACTCACTTTATTTCAAATATGGTGCTATAGATACTCTGAACTGCCAGAGAGGCAAACAATTAGCTCCTAGATCAAATTAAGCTTGAACTATCTCTGGAGGCGGAAAGGTTGAAACTGAGGCTGTCCTACTTTAGTCACATCATAGAAAAGGCAATAATGCCGAGAAATGTTGAAGATGGCAGGAAAACAAGAAAACGAAAAATGAGATGGAAGCCACTGCCTTGAGTTTGCAGTTGCTGAGCAAGTCTATTAAGGAGTTGCCATAAGTCAGAGTTGACTTGATGGCACATAACAATTCTTTTATAAAAAAGAAAAATTCTAACTGCTGAAATAGTTCTGGGAGATGCAGTCAAAAAAGGAACTTTTCCAAGCTCTGTATCTCCATATGACCTCCCTCCCTAACATCTACTGCTTTGTAACAAACAGAAATATTCTTGTCCGTGACTCTCTGACCATACAGTACACCCTTGACTTACAGACGGCTTGACTTACAGACTTTTTGAGTTACAGACTTCTCTGGCCGCAAAATTTAGGTTTGACTTGCAGCCTGATAATTGACTTATAGACCAGAAAAAAACCAAAATGGAACACAAACGGCCTGTTACGGGATTAATCGGTTTTCAATGCACTGTAGGTCAATGGAGACTTGACCTACAGACTTTTTGACTTGAGAACCGCCTTCCAATATGGATTAAGTTCTCAAGTCAAGACCCCACTGTACTCAGCTCCAAACTTTTCCACAGGCCTGAATTCATAGCATGGAGATGAAACACACACAAGAAGACATATTTTTGGTTAACCAATGGAGAGTAAATAAAAGGTCTCAATGACTACTAACAGTGGTCCTATATTGGCCTAGCCACCCAACAAGCATGAGAGAGAAGGAGAGACAAAACACAGGATGACTATTGGCTGTCCTGAGATGCCGGAACCACTAGCTTTTCCCCACTGCTATCCAGTGGCCATTTCACTAGGGTGAGGAGCTTTACAACATTAGTAACCACATCTAAGTTTCCTGAGTTTCCTTGACCCCTCCATCCCTTTATCCTTTTCAGTTTTCTAAGTGTGTCTGCATTTTTTTAACATTTTAAAAAAGGACTGCCTTATATTTTAAGCCAAACAACCAATCAAACAAACAAACCTTATGGTATAAGGTGCAGTGAGAGGCTTTCTAAATAACAATTGCATAAGTTCTAGAAATAAAATAACTGAGTAACAAATAAACAACATTGCATTCAAGATCAAGAGAAATAGGCCTCTGAATATCAGTTGCTGGGCAACAACAGTGGAGCCAACTGCTTTCATTTCCCTCCTTGTGGAGTCACACTGGGATGTGGTTGGCCTCTTGTGGTAACTGTACATGTGACAACTCTTTGATCACACAACACAACTACTCCTATATTTGCACTAGTTCTTCTTACATTTACCAAGGATCCCCATGGAAGGCAAAGGATGTGCTATGACCATCGTAACTTCATGTGTGTTATTGTGGTAGGATGATGCCTTTGAAACGGAACACATCAGCACTTACTTTTTTTTTAAAAAAGCCAACAGTCACTTTTCTGCTTGGACTGCTTTCCTGCTATTGTTCTACTCTGTAAGAGTGAGGTAATTTCATCAATTACAAAATATACCCTTGTACACAGAGAAGGAAGAAGAGACAAGCTTTCTGTCTATGAAACTACTTATAAGGATTCCTGCGGCTGACAAAACAGGCTGTTGAATGGACAGTGTTGGCTGCAATGTGCAGCTTCCAGAAGATAAAATGATAATATCATTCTAAGCTGAGGGGCCTTCAGAGGATGATCAGAAGGACATCTGATCTGTTTTGCTGTTGACTGGATTATAAACAGTTAAAAAGCAATACTGGATATGAAGCAGCTTTATTCTTATATGAAGCAGCTTTATTCTTATTCCCCCCCTCTTATTCCCCCCTCCTGCTGAGGAAAGCTTGTAAAATTAACACCGAAAGACAAAAAGGTCAGAGTCACCATCCTTACAGCTGCTGAAGAAAATCCAAAGTTGTTGCCTGTGGAGAGTTGTTCAGTAATGAAGGCTGTTAAGCCAGGCAGAAGCTCTTAACAAACAGCCTCTGTTCTGCACGTAGTAGGCCAGGAGCTGTAAACATAGAGATACTCAATGTAATCTTTTTTTGAAATCCAAAATGGCCTCTGGGATGCACAAAAATGTTTGGATATTAGAAAGCTGCGATAAACAGCAGGATGTTTAAGCAGAAAAGAACACAGTGGGCATACTGAGAGGAGAGGAGAATGTAACATTCTCGATTTAGGGTAAGCTTTCTCACATACAGTATTTTCACTAACATCTGGCAGCACTAAAATGGGTGGCTCTCTTGTGTTTGTCTTCTCATTAAACAATTACTTATTCTAACATACCAGTAGAGTTTAAACACTCACACAAACATTCAGCTAACTAGAAATGCCAATTTATACTGCATCCCTGTGTCCCATGTTAAATAAATATCATGGCACAGCATGTCATGCCATCCAATGGATATAGAAAATCAAAACAGGAAGTGACTCTGGATTGCCCTCATCCAAGAAAATGTCCTGGATCCCAACTACAATACACTCATATCTGAAATCCTGTTGCACAGACCCACATATAAAATCACCACAGATTAATGACTTCCTTTGGTGATTGTGGCATGTGTACAACTTTGTCACATTGTGTACTATTTGCATAGATTCTAAACTAGCTGAAGGAAGCCTTTAATTGGTGGTGATTTGCCACTGATGATGACATCATTCCTGCTGCATGTAGAGTTGCACAAAAATATTTCAGCCAGTGAATTTATTGCTGATGAAAATTTAGTAGGTTCTCTCTAGTTGGAGCTTCCAGTTGGATTCAGATCAATAAGCGTGCTCTCAGTGAGGTACTAGTATCTCACATCTGTACCATTCAAAATATGGCCTTGATTCCATCAGGGTTGTATTAACCCAAGGCCAAGCCCCTAGGCTTTCTGGTATTTGGGGGGCCCTCTGGCAGAATGCAAACTGCCTTTGACCATTGGGACCCTAGGGTGCCTCACAAAAAAAAGACAACAGCCCCCCTAGCCTCTATGGGGCCCATAGACGTCAGCCTAGTCAGCCTTATGAATAATGTAGCCTTGTCACCCATATAAAATATTCCCTTCACACAGAAGACTTGATGTTGGGCAGAAAGCTAGAGTCTTCTACTCTAACACCTGATATTCTAGGAAGTAGGGAACTTTTGGTAGCAATGATTTAAAACATGTGACACCACGTCTGCTAGCTCAAATGTATGGTTCCACTTCAATAGGAGTTTACCACCTCAGTGAGAATGAGGACATGTGAGAATAAAAAGATGTTGTGGGGGGGGGGAGGAGGAGAGAATTACTTTTACGCAGCTCCTTGCTAGTTATAATTGTTAGTAAATAGCCTGAAAGTTGTCACACTGGCAAAAGATGCTGGAAGACAGAGATGGAAAAGAAATCCACTGAGTTCATGTTTCCCTACAAAAATAACCATTATGTATTACTGGCAATGAAATGAAGCACATGATGCCTTGGAAAACCATCTATCTCCTTGGCTTATCATGTGTTTCAGGGGGAAATATACACTTACACACCTACACCTTTACAAGCACACACATACCATGTATATTTGAAAAAGGCACACAAACTTATTTAGTCAACAAGGGGAAAGCTTTTATAGATTTCTATTAATGAAACCATGCATACAAATGTGCACAATTTTCAAAAAGTACACACCAAAATGTGCCTGAATTTCTGCTTGGGAAGGACAACAACAGCCACAACAATAACAGAAGTCTAGCAACCTGACACAGAACTTGGACAGTATGAGAATGCTGATGGGATTGTGAGACCATAGCAAAAAGGGGAGTGACAGTTTCACATCCCAGCTGACTGAGGACAAAGTTTCCAGAGGCCAAAATTAAAATGTCTACAATCTTACAGCTCCTTATGTCAATGGGATGCCTCTACAGGACAATAGCACTCCTCTATTGTCCACTAGTTCTGATGTCCTTCCCCAGCCTATCTTCATCATCTCTACCCCCAATAATGAAATTTGCTCTGTTTGAAACCTTTTTCATCAATGATTACGAGGGTGTGGGGAAGAGAGAGAAAGGGAGGAGGACAGAAGCAAATTTTCTGATATGCAATCTTTTCCTTGTACAGATTTGCAGAAAATAATGGTATGGGGGGGGGGGGATGCTGTACTTCATTGTGGGATTACTCTAAAAATGTCAGGTTGAGGACATACAATAACTTAGTTTTGTTAAAAGTGTGTTTTAAATGTAATTCTAATGACTCCTATTAGATTCCTTGCTGTGCTTTAATGTAATTTTCAGGCCTCAGAATACTCTTTTCACTAAGTACTCCAAGTAACATTTGCATTTTGAAGTGTTTACAGATTTGAGTGTGGGTATTTTGCCAAAAATACACTGTATTTGGATATTTATTAAGAGATACTGTGAAATTAGACTTTTGATCTCTTGAGAGTTTCACGAAAACAGCTGTACTATAACCCCTGACAGCGGGCAGAATCCAATTAGCAACCATGGGCCATAACTGTGTCTTGAATGAAGCACTCCGCAGTTGATTCTGCCATTTATGGCTTGCGCATGACCAAGCCAGAGATTCCCCCATTGAAAACAGCAGGGTTTGTTTGCGAGCAAACTGGTAATGAATACCCTTAGTGCCAATGATGGAAAAAAGACAAGTGCATGGACTACAATGTTGTTGCAGGCATGAAAAATAAATAGAGGATTTTGATCAGTGTGAGCTTGGGGCAGAAAAACCTCTCTTTCCGTATCTCAGCTCATTCCCAGATGTGGTTGATGATGCTAGGCAGCCCTAAACCTCTTGGCTTCAGCTTTCTATCTGCACAAGCAGATCACAGCTGCCTTACCTTTCAAGGTCACTGTCAATATTAGCGAACCTGTGCACTTGATGCCATTTTGAACATTTCAGAATATGCTTCCTCTGGTGTACTGTTCCTTTAAGGGAGTTGTAGGAAAATCGTGTTCCACAAGTGTGAAAGTAGAACAAGTTTTCCTTTGGATCCCAATAGTACTTAGGTCTCAGAGTTGTATCTCCAAGCCTTTGCTACATCTAAATCATATCACTAAACATTGATGCTTGCAGAAGCCTGAGTTGTTGAGCTTTCTCTGACTGTATGCCTAAGCAACAGACATTACATCTCCCATTACATCTCAGCTCTTCCCCATTGTGATCAGCCCAGACCTTATCTGAAGGGACATGACATGCCTAGAGCTGGTATGCAAATGTCCCAGTTTATAGGTCTCTGCCTCTCATCGTAGGAGGCAAGGAGGAGAGGACTCTAGGTAGAAACCAATTTCCTGAAAAGGAACAGAAGGCTAGCAAGGATGGGTCCTCTGGTTGAGGTGAATTTCCACTCCCATCCACCTTAGACAGCATAGCCAATAGTGATGTACTGTGGCAAATTGAGTGCAATAACACCTAAAGGGCTACATGTTCCTCATCCTTTCTGTACAGCAATATATCCAGAAGTAAAATAGGTACCAAAGAACTTGTACCTCCTCCCATGAATTGGAGTCCAATCCAGTACTGAGCAACAGGAACAGGTGGGGACGTCCCTTCTTTGAATTTAGAAAGAAAAATATATGTTTGTCTTTCCCTTTCAGGCTGTTATGGATGCTCAAATAATCTGAATTTTGCAAAAGACCTGAATCCTTCCTAAAAACTTTCTGTCTCCTCTTTGCCCTTTCTTTGTTACATTTTATCACCTAAGAAATAGCAATATAGAGCCATCATAGCATTATAGTATCTATTTCATGTTTTGGACAATGTGCTAAGTCTTTTTTTGAATGGTTCCTTTGGCTCACTGGGCCATTATATTATGCATAGGTAGAAAAATGGGATGAGAACAAACCCTAGGTGCCTTTATTTGCTGGAGTTTAATTTTTATTGTGGGTTTCAAGCAGAAGACGTCTTGCTTTAAACCACATGTAGGCAGATTGTGAACTGTGTACATCTCTCAGTGCACTCTGTATACTGTTACTTATTGTCTGGGTGATCAGCCATCAGCTAGACAGTGGAGGGAGGGGAGAGACAAATGACTGTCACTGCACCCACTGTTGCTTGCAGCAGCAGTAATGCAAACTTGGATTGGACAATCCTTCAAAGAAGAAACTCTTCTCAGTTTGTTTTTTTTAAATGGATTTGTGCCCACCATAGTCCTAGCCATACCTGTCACTGCCCTATTCACCACCAGCCCCGCCTACTCATGCTTCCTCTGAAGGATTTGTCAGAGGTAAGAAAATCCACCATACAAAAAGTGGGGGAGGTGTTCTAGCTTTTAAAGAATATTTAAGAGGCACACATTTATAAGTGAATCTTTTCTCTGTGAAGCTCTGACATAAACGAGATAAATAATATGAATTTTGAAGTCACACAGGCGCAAGTTAATAGGTTCAAACACCTGTCGTAGAAAGAGCAATACACCCCTCAAAGAATAAGCCAAAGCACCATATTATGAATACTTTAGGGAAAAGTATATATTTCATGCTAATATTCTGGTGATTGAGCTGTGCTATTTTAAATGCATGCCTTGAATAGAACATCAGTGCATGTGATAAGCTAAATATAACTGCACAAGATAGATTCATTTATCAACCCAGGGTGATTCTGAGAAATAATGAGTAGAGTCAGAAGCGGCTTCATATGACTCGCAATGTAATCCAAACACCGGCAGCACAATCCATCACCCTTCTTGCATGCCGTAAGGAGAGATCCTCACTGAGAATCTGTTGTGTTTCCTCTTCCCCCCCCCCCACAAAGAGTATGGGGAGATTGCTACCCATGTGCCTGGGAAGGCATGTACCACTGCCTATCCTGTGTGGTGTGCAGGGGTGTGAGTTACAGGACTATTGTTGCGCATCTGGGCAGCATTAGTGCAGATGGCTGACAGGTGATGGTGGGAAGGGGAGAGGGAAGGAAAAGTTCTGAAGAAGCCTTTGGAAGCCCCTCCTATTAGCATTCAGACCATGCTGTTGTGTGCCTCACGAATTGGGGAGGCAATAAAATAGCTGCCTCAGGTAGCATAAGCTGGCAGTGGTCAAGTGGAAGCTGGCAGAGCTGTATGAGTACCAGACACTTACCCAACACCCTGTAAGGTAGCCTTCTTGTTTTGACTGTTGGGCAGTTAACACTGAAGGAAGGATATTATCATGTCCTTTATCTCAGGCAACAAAACAACATAGGCCAGTGCCTATGTGCAAGGAGGGCTGTTTTCCTCTTTAGCCCTGGTGCTGTAACCAGGATGAATGTGATCACAAGACAGGGTGGGACTAGGCACCAACTTCTTAGAATCTTCATAGCACCAAACTGAGTAATGCCAAGAGGACTTGTGTGAAGAGGAACATTTCAGAGACACAAAAGGGGTGTATCTCCACCACGGATATATTTTCCCCAGGTTGTCCATACAGGAAAAATGGCAAGTTGGGGAGAAGGGCAAGGAAGAATAGGTGGTGTAGTTTTGTGAGTGACAGTTCCAGCTTCTAATCCTCATGAATGGTTTTCCGGGGTTACTCAAAGGATTGAGGGAAGGCTGCTGAATAATACAGTCCAGGGTTGAACCAGGATTGTTCTTTGCTTATGGTATCCCTTGAAGTTGTTATGTGCTGACTTCCTTGGCAATCCTATGAAAGAGCACTTTCCAAAATGTCCTGTCCTCAGCTGCCCTGCTCAACTCATGCAGACTCAAAGCCCATTGACTCTTTTAGGGAATCAGATTTGGTCCTCTTTTCCTATTGCCTTTCCCAGCATAGAATCATAGAATCATAGAAAACTGGAGTTGGAAGGGGCATATAAGGCCATCATGTCCAACTCCCTGCTCAATGCAGGAATACAAATCAAAGGATATATGCCAGGTGGTTGTCTCTCTTGAATGCCTCCAATGGTGGAGCACTCACCACCTCTTGAGGTAACTGGTTCCACTGTTGTACTCCTCTAACAGGACATTTTTCCTGATATTCAACCAAAATCTGGCTTCCTTTAACTTGAACCAATTTTTACACCTCCTGCCCTCTGAGATGCTTCAGCATTCTTGTCGTTTCTAGAGATTCCTGACTTCCTATGATTTACCCAATGTAGAACAGTGTCAGTTTCAACATTTTTTGCTTCCAGAGATAGTTTAGGCTTGATTTGATCTAGTACCCACTTGTTTGCCTTCCTGGAAAAGCAGTTGTGTTAAAAGTGTGTGTGTGTGTGTGTGTGTGTGTGTGTGTGTGTGTGTGTGTGTGTGTGTGTGTGGTCTGTGGGACCTGAGATGGTCTAAAATTGGGTATGTGTTTGGAAAGTGCTAGATGTTCAGTTCTCCTGCCTCTGTACATTCCCTGCCCGTCAGCCATCCTTTTCCAATTACACTTTCTCTCACTTTGATGCCAAATGAGCAGGAAAATAAATCATTCAGCAAACCGCCCTATCCCAGGGGTGGAGAAAGTGCAACCCTGGGGCAGTATGTGCTCCCCATGACTCTTTTGGTGGCCACTAGCCTTCCCCCAGTCCCCTTTTCCTAGCAAATATGTAACACATGCCCCCTCTGCCATAACTCTCAAAATACCACTTTTTTCAAATATAGAAATAGACATCTAACTATTATAGTTTTTGCTGTTTGCCATCATTAAGTATACAGTGGTGCCTCGCATAGCGATCGCTCCATTTTACGACGAAATCGCTTTGCGATGGACTTTTTGCCATGGCCCCTTTGGGGAAAATTCGCTTTGCGATGATCGCGGGGAAAGACCTTTCTCGGCCAGGGTGGCGGCGGCAGTGCCTCAGTCTCCCTGTCGAGGCTGGAGCTGCGAGGAGTAGAGAGAGAGAGACGAAGCACAGCTGATTGGCGGGGCTTTGGGATGTTCACGGGGAAGCGATCATCACAAAGCCCCGCCGATCAGCTGTGCGAAAATAGGGGCTTTGCGATGATCGCTTCCCCACGATCATTGCAAAGCCCCCATTTTCGCACAGCTGATCAGCGATTCCAAAATGGCAGCCACTGTTTTGCCTCGCTTTAGAGGCACCCAAAATGGCCACCGCTATGGAGGAATTTAGCTTAAGGTTAGTTTCTAAGGCCATAGGAACGTATTAAACGTGTTTTAATACGTTCCTATGGGCTTTTTAAAATCGCTTAGCGATTAAATCACTTAGCAACATTTTTCCTGGAACGGATTAATGTCGCTAAGTGAGGCACCACTGTATTTGGTTCTTTGTAGGTCTCTCAGAGGGTCCTGGGGCAAGGGGTCCTGGATTGGCCAAGCGTCTGTCCCAGTCAATGCACCCACTCTTCTGAGATTTTGCAGACCTCTTACTTGGGGCACATATATCATTTTCATGCAGATTGCTTCAAAGGCCATGGAGGAAGCTGGCAGGAAATGAAGCACAACCCCTGCCACAGACTGCCAATCAATTCCGAAACAAAAGCAGTCTTGATAGTTCTCTTTTTAAAAAAGTAATTAAACTTTAAAGGTATATACTGTAGCACAAAATTCCCTGTTTTATAAAAACTTGCTTAATGGGATGAAAAGATACTACACCTACATGTTATTCAGTTTTGACAGGAAAAAAACCATTTTATATTCAAGGAAACACATGAAGAGTTGTATTTTCCAAATCAAGAATAACATTTTGAGTGGCAATGAATCTGGTAGCCTCCTAAGTAGACTAAGCTGAACTGGCCTGTTTTTGAAATTGCAGAACTGGGGTCCAAATTGATCAACTGATCCAAATCAAATTGATTTCTTATCTATTTCTTTATTAGGCTTTTATACCACCTCATTAGTGCAAGGCATTATTCTGGGGGGTGGGTGGGTTAACAAGTGATAAAATCAAACAGAAATTACAATAAGGAAAAGATAAGCATAAAAGAATAAACCAACTCAAGCATCACAAACCAGGAACACTGTGAAAAATAACTAATAATAGGGTTGATGGGGCAAGTTCACATGAGGTTGCTATCAGAGACCTCTGTGACGACCAGAGTCTTAAGCAAAGGTAGGCAGGGAGGGGGCCAGGTACAGCTCGACCAGGAGCTGGTTCCAAATTACTGGGGCCACAGCTGAAATGTTGTATCAGTGTATGGAATAGACCAACACTGTTCCTATGGTAATTAGTTTTCTCATACTTTGTTCTGAACATTCCATTCCCCCTGCCTCTCTCTCTGAATGGGTGTGTGTCTTCTTATATGGCCATAGATATAAATATGTCAGCATCAAGCGGAGAATGGTTTTGAAGTCTGATGTTGTTCTGAAGACTTCAGTGTGGTGTTTCTGTCACTAAGTAGTGATTTCGAAAGATCTAAGGAAATCAAAAAGAATTTATTCATATAGATAAATCAGAGAGGTTTCATGCAACCCGAAGAGAAGGTTTGCCCCAGATGAAAAGATTGTGGAGGGTTATAAAATATGCAGATTTACCTGAACATGATTATATTTTTATGGCACGCTAAGCAGTTCTTGAGTTGTTATAGTCAGATTACATTTGCTACAAAAATATCCTAACCCAAAATCTACAGTTGGGTGAGATTTCATTTTAGGATGCTTGCTTTTCTCAAAGTTTATCAAAATGTACAAAATGAGGGAGAATACAAAACAGACAGATTTTTTGCATCGTTATGGATGGAATAAAAAAATTCAGTTCATTACATATTTGCTGGGACTTTACCAGATCTTCTTATTACCAGTAAATTTTGCAGTGAACTTCCTTCTTAGAGTAAGAAAAGGCTACTGAAATTTCCCCAAGAATCACTAAGATGTACCTAAAACAAAAGGAACATGGAGTATCTGTCCCAGGTGAAAAAACTAAGGAATTCTGAAGACTTTGAATAAACTAGTCATAGTTGTTAGCAGGGTAGTGTATATTGGTTGTTGAGGGTTTTTCGGGCTCAGAACACGGCCAAAGAGCCCGAAAAATCCACAACAACCATTAGATCCCAGCCATGAAAGCCTTCGCAAATACGAAGAGTATATTCTTTATCCAAGCTAAATCTAAACATGGCTCGAATGTAAGTATGCATGAGTTCCCTTTTTGCCAAGGATGTGCCTATGATTAGACAGTCTGAGGCAGCCACCTCAAGTGGCACAAAATGGGTAGGGGCAGTGTGGTGTTGGAGGTCTAAGTACATCTTGCAGCCAGTCCTGTATCCATAAGATAAAATTATCCCCTCAGATGCTGTAAAAATACTGATCACTGGTGTAACATTTCAATGCTGGCTCAGTTAGCTTCTTCCATATATGGAATGATGGACACACCATTTCATTCTTCATCACAGGCAGGAATACATCTTGGACTGGCCTTCTTTGTGTGCTAAAGAATAAAGTATATTGAGGGCAATAGCAATAACAATGATAATGGGGACAGATGCTCAGCAGCAATGCTCATAGGATTTTCAAAATAACTTGGCTGGCTTTTGATACAGTGCACTGTGAAATAGGTGTGCTCTGCTCTGACCTTCACCACCTACCCAAAGGCCCCTTCCAGAAAAGTCTTTCTTCTACCCCCAGATCACCCTTTTCATCCTCACCATGGAAATCCATTGCCTTTCTGCCACTGTCAAGCTGAAAATGTCTGTTGTGCACTACCATCATGCACTTCAAGAAGTAATGTGCTTTATCAAGATGCTTCGTTGAAAGCTCACAATTCCAATTTAGTGAAGCATAGGAACGTAATTCAGGAACTCTTCTAGCCCTGGCTGGTGCAAATGCACCTGAACGATGGGAACATTTCCAAGAATGCAGTTTATAACACCTCCTTGTCCACATCTGGCAAGAACACTAAAACGCCGGCAGACTGGTCTGAAGCCCATTTGGAGGAGTTTATGCCAGCCATTGAGGAAAAGAGGAGAGCTCTAGCAGCATACAAAACCTGTACTAGGGAGTACAACTTGCAGGTTCTTCGAGTGGCTCATAGCAAAGTCCAACAGGCTGCCAGAAGATGTTCCAATGATCATTGGCTTCAGCTCTGCTCTAAGATACAAATGGCAGCGGACACAGGTAACGTCAAGGGAATGTATGACAGGTTCAAGCAGGCTTTAGCTCCAATACAGAAGAAATCTGCTCCTTTGAAGACTGCTATAGTTGTGATCATCCAGGACCGAGCACACCAGATGGAAGGCTGGGTGCAGCACTACAATGAGCTATATTCTAGAGAGAACATAGGAACCTAAGAGGCATTAAATAATATTGAGTGCCTGCCTGTCTAGGAAGAATTGGATAGAGAACCAACTTTAGCAGAAATAAAAGCTGCCTTGGATTCTCTCGCCTCTGGCAAGGCACCTGAGAAGCATAACATCCCTGTTGAAGTGCTGAAATGCTGTAAAGAGACCATCACCGCTTAGCTGTATGAAATTGTTTGTCTTTGTTGGAGGGAAGGTGGAGTACCACAGGACATGAAGGATGCAAACATTGTTACATTGTACAATACAAATGCTTTTGAATTGTGGTGCTGGAGGAGACTCTTGAGAATCGCCTGGACTGCAAGGACAACAAACCTATCCATTCTTAAGGAAATAAACCCTGAGTGCTCCCTGGAAGGACAGTTTTTGAAGCTGAGGCTCCAGTACTTTGGCCATCTCATGAGAAGAGAAGACTCCCTGGAAAAGACCCTGATGTTAGGAAAGTGTGAAGGCAAGAGGACAAGGGGATGGGAGAGGACGAGATGGTTGGACAGTGTTATCGAAACCACCAACATGACTTTGACCAAACTCCGGAAGGCAGTGGAAGACAGGAGGGCCTGACGTACTTTGGTCCATGAGGTCATGAAGAGTTTGACATGACTTAATGACTAAAAAAAAACAACAACAAGCACAAAGGTGACAGGGGCGACAACATTAATTACTGTGGCATCTCTCTTCTCAGCATTGTAGGGAAGCTGCTTGCCCGTGTTGTTCCAAAAGTGGCTCCAGGTGCTTGCAGACAGAGTCTATTTCGAGCTAATAGATCCACCACTGACATGGTATTTTCCCTCAGACAGTTGCAGGAGAAATGTAGGGAACAATGACAGCCACTCTTTCTGGCCTTCATAGATCTCACAAAGGCCTTTGATTTGGTTAGCAGGGATGGCCTTTTTAAAATACTTCCCAAGATTGTATGTCCACTTCAACTCCTTAACATCATCAGATCCTTTCATGAGGAAATGAAGGGCACTGTAGTTTTTGATGGCTCAACATCAGATCCCTTTGACATCTGAAGCGGAGTGAAACAGAGCTGTGTCCTCGCGCCAACTCTGGGATCATTTTTGCTGTCATGCTGAAGCACGCTTTTGGAACTGCAACAGAAGGTGTCTATCTCTGGACTAGATCAAATGGAAAGCTCTTTAATCTTTCTAGATTGAGAGCGAAGACCTAAGTCCGGCTGAAATGCATGCAGGACTTCCTCTTTGCCAATGATGCAGCTGTTGTTGCCCATTCTGCAGAAGACCTCGAACAACTTATGAATAATTTTAGTAAGGCCTGCCAAAATTTTGGACTAACAAACAGCCCGAAGAAAACACAAGTCATGGGCCAGGGCGTGGACTCACCTCCCTCTATTACCATCTCCACACAAGAATTGGAGGTTGTTCATGATTTTGTGTACCTTGGCTCAACCATCTCTGACACCCTCTTTCTAGATGTTGAACGGGATAAATGCCTTGGCAAAGCAGCTACCATGTTCTCTAGACTCACAGGAGTATGGCTTAATAAGAAGCTGATGGCATAGGCCAAGATCCAGGTCTATAGAGCCTGTGTCCTGAGTACATTCTTGTACTGTAGTGAGTCCTGGACCCTTTGTGCAAGGCAGAAGAGGAAGTTGAACACGTTCTATATGCATTGTCTCCGACACATTTTTGGTATCACCTAGCAGGACAAAGTTCCAAATAGAGTAGTCCTAGAATGAGCTGGAATTTTTAGCATGTATACATTACTGAAACAATTACATCTATGTTGTCTTGGGCATGTCGTGAGAATGGCTGATGGTCAGATTCCAAAAGGTCTCCTGTATGGAGAATTAGTGCAGGGAAAGCGCCCCAGAGGGAGACCACAGCTGTGATACAAGGATATTAGCAAGCAGGATCTGAAGGCCTTAGGAATGGACCTCAACATATGGGAAACCCTGACATCTGAGCGTTCAGCCTGGAGGCAGGTGGTGCATCATGGCCTCTCCCAATTTGAAGAGGCACTTGTTCAGCAGGCTGAGGCAAAGAGGCTGTCCTGAATCCAACAAAATCAGGGAGCTGGACAGGGGAGAGTCAGTATTTGTCTTCAGCGTGAAAGGGACTGTCATTCTTGAATTGGCCTCCTCACCCACACTAGATGCTGTTCCAAGTCCTCCATACAGTGCACATCACCATAGTCTCTTGAGACTGAAGAATGCCTACAAGAACGTAAGAAACAACCTGAGCAGGAAGTGACTACTGGCTAGCTGTATCCTATGTACTGTTCCCCTGAGTCCTCATGCTTATCCTGTCTTTGCTTGTGCTTTAAGGGTGCAAGTAGCTATTTAAGTCTGACATCCCCCCCCCCCCCCAGTTGGGAGCGACTGCCATGCTAGACATTTCTTTGGGTTTCATTGCATTGTCAGAAAAAAAAAGAGAAAATCAAACAACAATTAAATCTCTCTCTCTCCTGTACTTCAGGTTGAACAAAAATGACTGCACAGCCACCACACCTTCAGGACCAAAGAGACTGATTTGTCAGGATGTCAGTTTCTCAAGACAAACAAAGCAGCCTCTGGAGCAAGAAAGAGAGGTGGAGTGAGGAATCGCAGGGCGCTAGGAAAGGGTGATAAAATATTCAGGAATGAATCACAAACTGATGTCATTATTTATGTAAGGGTTCAGTCTTTAAAAATAAAATCCCCCTAATTCAACCAGGATTTTCTTTGAAGCACTCCATTACGTAAAATATACAGGAGCAGCGAAGGAACTATTGGCTTGTTTCACTCAGTTCCAATTGGCAAAGAGAAGAAGGTGCTTCTCCAGCCAAAATATATCCTAATAAAATTTCTTATTTCATTATTAGGCAAGGAGTTGAGGCACTTGCAGCCACCATAAGCCTCAATATCCGCTTGCATTTTTCTTTTTATGGGCAGATAACTGAGCAGTAAAACTCTCAATATCAGGCCTAGGGTAGAAAGGTTAATTCAGTAAATATTATCTAGAATACCAGTAGGTCCCTCTGCCCCTGGATTATTACTAGCATTTTTCTGCAAATGAATTCCTCTGGGCTCTTGAAAAACCATAGACAAGGAGTCCCTTTATGAAGAGAAAATGTCTCCTCAAGTCAAGATGCTAACCTTTTTGGATGGGGAGTTTTAGGCAGGATTGGCCCATGACATTTCGCTTCTTGAGGCAACAGCAAATGACACCTACCCACTCAAATTAAGATGCATAGTGCCCAAAGCCACATAAAATCTTTTGGTATCTCAAACAGAAGTTCCCATAATTGTCTCTCCCCATCCCTGAGCAAAAAAACCCATAAGCACCACCAATTAAATAATTAACAATTTGTTGACATTGCATAGTGCACAAAATCTGCTGCCCGAGACTGCTGTACAATGCCCAACAGTAGGGCCAGCCCTATTTTTAGAAGTCAGCTTAAGCCTGAATAACACCCTGGGGGGGGGGAGAGAATGAGTGGAATTAGCAGCAAGTCCTACTGCACTTTCAACATGGTACCAATCTACAATTTTTGATATGGGTGAATTATGGTTATTGCTCCTAGCAGAGTATGAGGTGTGTGGGGGAAAACAAACAGCAGGATTATAGAAAATGTGGAGAGATCAGCTCAGCCTCATTACCACCCCCTCTATACCGGGCTTTTTTCCCCACACAAACTAGGACTTTGCATGATCAAATCACTCTAGAAGTATGTAAAGGAGAAAAAGAGTTATATTTTCTTAAAGTTACCATTTGTAGTTACAGAAGGATTTTTAAAAGGAAGAAATGGCATCTCCACCACATGTAGAGACCCTCCATGCTTGCTGCTTTGATTGAGGTCAGAGGAAGACTATTAACAACAAAGACAATGGAAACAAGTACTTAAACAAGGAGAAGGAGTGGAGTTGCTTTAAATGCCAGAGGCAGGAAAAGAACTTTATCAGTCACGCTAGTGGCACAGGGCAATTGCATTAGGCTATGAAAATCCCTCCCACTGATACATAGTGTTAGTGCATGCAAAATTGATATTTTCCCACCATTTAAAACATCACAAGTGCTTCCATTCCAGTTGATGTCACCAGCCAGCCATTGCCTGGAGTACCTCCACTACAGACCGCACTGGGGTCAGGGCAGAAGAGTCCCCATCTGCTCAACATGCAATGAAAACAGAGCCACTCGAATTGCCCTTGATCAAGAACAATATTGCCACCTGGCCAGTGCTAGGGGGTTTCCTGGCTACCTCAACACCTGCTGGTTGGCAAAAATTTTCTTGCCTAGGGGAAGCTCTGGAGGCTCCATTTTTGCCACATGTTGAGTGGACAAGGATTCTCAGCTGCTGGTTGTTGTGGGTTTTTCAGGCTCTTTGGCCATTTTCTGAAGGTTGTTATTCCTGACGTTTTGCCAGTCTCTGTGGCCGGCATCTTCTCAGTTGGTGCCCCAGTCCTGGAACAGGAAATCTTCCCAGCACTGGCCAGCTCGTGACATCCTACTCATGATGCTCTTATGCAAGGAATCATATTAAAACAGGATGTTAGTTGCAAGGGAGTCGGTGCGTTTTTGCAAGTAGCCTACAGCAAATATTTTTGCTGCATTATTACAAATGTGCAGTTCCTGCCTTAGGAAAAAATAGACATCTGCATGTCACCTAGTAGGAACAGAGATACTATTTTATCTACAGATGGGTAAGGATTTTTCCCCTCTTAATTTTTTTAAAAGAAGAATGTTTCTAAATTTGTAAATCTCTTCACATTTTTTTGGTGGAAAAACATGAGATTTTTTTAAAAAACAAATGAACACAAGAGAAACTGGAACTGATGGGTTGATCTTCCCACATTCAAGATTTTTCTGCTGAACTCCAAAAAAGCTGGGCTTGTTTCTCTCACAACCATATTTGTGCTGAATGAGGACTCTTTGCCACACCACTTTTTTCTGATAGATTCCTACTCTGCAATAACTATACTGCAACAAGTGAACACAGTCTTCTCTAGATGCTGGGAAAAACTGTACTTGTTGAATCCGATTGGTAAAATGAAGGAGGAGAATATCATTATCATCTGTTTCTGAAAGAAAGAAAGAAATGTACATTGGTCATACTGGGCAGAGATCTGTGGCAGTGATCTATGGCAGTGGTTCCCAACTTTGGGTCCCCAGATGTTCTTCGACTAAAACTCCCAGAAGCCTTCACCGCAAGCTGTGCTAGCAAGGATTCCTGTGAGCTGCAGTCTAGGAACAGCTCAGGATACAAGACTGGGAACCACTGATTTAGGGAGTTTGAAGCCCCAGAATCCTGAGGACCAAATTTTCCCTGTCAGTACCCTGAAGGTCTGTTTCTTCATTCTGTGAATATAAATTCTCAGTTGTTTCATCCTTGCATGTAAGAATGAGGACCCACAAAAAGAAGACAAGGTATTTTGGGCCACTTTGAGGAAGAGAAGTGAACAAGAACTATTGGTGTAGAAATCAAGTACTGTATAGTTACACCATTAATGCTTTAACATCAATAATGCAAGTTGCACCAAATGACAATAGCTGCAGCTTTGTTGCATGGATTTTAAGGATTAGAAACACTTGAAGAGGCTGTTTACCTCTTTTTTGTAAACTATGAACCTTGCTTGCTGTGGGTATGCTTTGTTCCAAGAGAGGAAAGAGAATAATTTTGTGCAGAAACCTTTTGCGCAAAGCACAGTGAGCTTGACGGGATAGGTGAAAAATCTCACAAGAAGTGACCATGGCTGGTTGAAGTGCCTCCTTAAGCTAAGGTAGCCGATAATGATGATGATGATTATAATATTTCTTTTTATATTTATATTTATATTTATTTATTTAACTTATATGCTGCCCACACTACCCAAAGGTCTCTGGGCAGCTTACAACAATTTAAATGCAGACGTTATTGCACCCCTTGTCTGAATCATCATTCAAAGGGATGCAACCAGTTTCAGATAGATCATCTTTGATGCAAACTGAGCCGGAAGAAACTGGAGGCTACATAGGACAGGAGACTGGACATCTTAAACATAGTCTGTGCTGGCTGGCTTTTCCCATCAATATCATATCAATATCAGTCAAGGTCTTCCCTTTGCTCATATGTCAATTAGCCTAATGAAGGCCATTTGGAGTGGGGGCTGTGTCCTAGTTATCCCTTTTGTACTGCTGACAAGGAGGAATGTGCTTAGGTGAGCAACATCATCATTCATCTTTTCCTTCCTCGACAAGAATTGCATTAAAAATAATGGAAGAAAGTTGCAAAACACCCACCCACATTAACAAGGTAATGTGGAGGAGCTTTAGTCTGCCTGGAGATTTGCTGGCCAGTTCTAAACTCATATAAGAAGGATAGGGGAATATTTAGGAGCTCACCAATCCAGAGTCCTGATATGAGCCTCGCCTTTAAACGCAAGACAGATACCTATCATAAGGAAACAGCTGTAAATTACCCAAGATAAAGTGCCCCTCTGAAGCATGAAATCAAATGCCTACTGTGACATTCCAGGCACTTTCTTCTTAATGTCCTCTGCCTCACAGAGGACACTCTATACGTAAATGGACAAAGAAGTAAATGCCTTTTCTCCTCTTCCTTAAAAAAAAAAAGAGAGACAAAGGAGAGATGGCTTTATCACCAGAACAGACTGCTCACTCTTCCCCGGGGGTTGGGGGGGGGGAGACATATAATTTGTTTCCTTACTAATTATGCAGAGAAGGAATGGCTGGCCCGGCCTACAGGAAGACCAGCTCCTGAGGAAAGTTTATCACGTCCATGGAGGTACAGGCACAATTTCGTCAAGTTATAACAAGATGACTGATTTTTCTACAGCGTCACGCGTTTGAGATGTAAAGCCTGACGTAAGCATTTGGATTTTGTGTGTAAGATGTGTGCAGTCCAACAGAGTCCTCTGGTAGCAGGGCCCACCAGCAGGGTCAGAAAGGAGTTAATAACTGCTTTAATAACTTCACGGAACAAATTAATTATGAATTAATTACAAATAAGTATTGCTTTGTAACTAGTTTCTATCAACTTCTAGAAAGGTTAACTACATAAGTCATAAATATGCTGCCATATGCACAGATAGGTTTTTTTAAAATCTAGGCAGCCTTTTAGCAACTGATAGGGAAGCACCTTTGAATGGGTTGCTTCTCCCTCCAAATGTATTTCAAAGTAAAATTTAATTTGGCTGTTGCTAATGATAATCCATTTAATTTTATTATAATTTATTGAGGCCTAAATTCACACTAAATTCCCAGTGTGGTGTAGAACACTGGTTCTTAACCTTGGGTTACTCAGGAGTTTTGGACTGCAACTCCCAGAAGCCTTCACCACCAGCTGTCCTGACTGGGGTTTCTGGGAGTTGCAGTTCAAAAGCATCTGAGTAACAAAGGTTAAGAACCACTGGTGTAGAAGATAGATAGACTAAGACACAGAAGAACCGGGTTCAAATCCCCATTCAGCCATGGAAACTGACTAGGGGAGTGGAACTGTTAAAGGTAAAGGTTCCCCTTGACAATTTTTGTCCAGTCGTGTTCAACTCTAGGGGGCAGCGCTCATCCCCGTTTCCAAGCCGTAGGGCCAGCGTTTGTCTGTAGACAGTTTCCATGGTAGGTAAGGGAAGGTAACAGCGTTCCGTATCTAGTCGCACTGGCCACATGACCATGGAAACTGTCGTGTGGATTCGATCTTACGACTGCTGATTTTCCAACCTTGCACTTTTGGGGTCTCTCACTATCGGGGTCATTATAAGTCAGTTCTGATTTGATGGCAGAAAATCACACATTTACTCTAAATTAGATGCATTGATTTGGTTGATCACGCCTATGGCAGTCTTCAAAGGAACAGTTGTTGACTTATCATTACATGGTAGATTTGATAGGTCTAGTCTGGTTGGGACTATCATTTGGATTTGAATGTGTTTTAGTTATATCTGTTTTAATGATGTTCAGAGTTGTGCTGGCTCTCAGTTTTGAAAGAAAAGCAGGATAACAAACAAACAGTATGAAAGAGCTATTTTAGGCCTCTAACAGGTCAGGCTAAGATTCCTCCCCAGTGAGTCATTGCAAAGCAAGGCAGAACTTACCAAGTTTCATATCCAAACTGAAATTTTGAAAGCTCTCTTTTAACAAACTGGTTTTCTTTGGGAAAACTTTGAAATCCTTGGAACAAATCCTTAGAAGTCTCCTTTCCTGCTGAATCTTCCCACATGTTTCTCATCTGGAGCTATTTTGATTTATTCATTTTTTTATTCATTTAATAAACCTATATATGTTTCTATATTAACAAAAAGATTCCTACTGAAAGGCTCTGTTGCGGAAACAAACTTCAGGAGAAGGTGCCATAGTACTAAAACTTCACCACTGGAATCGTGGAAGAAGATAAACAATGCCTTCCAGAAGGATTTTTAAAGACAGTTACAAAGGCACTGAACGGCTAAGATCAGCCTTATATTAGAGATGGCTATCTGTATACAAATATGAATGTCCCCGCGAAGGTGGCGTTAATGAGGCTCCAGCCCCATGGGGCCGAACGGTCCACTCACTGATCCACCATGGACGCGGTTGCCGTGATTGTACCAATGGCTCCGCAGCGCGCGATCTGCTCACCCCTCTTTGACCTTGCAGCGAGGCTTGTCCTCCCGCCTCCTGCTAGGAGTGGTGAGCAGATCGTACGCGGTGGAGCCATTGATAGAATTGCGCCGTCCATGGTGGATCGGTGAGTGGACTGTCCACCCTCATTAATGCCACCTATACAGATACCCACATCTCTAACCTTGTATCATCTGGATGGTGAGGAATATGCTGAAACCATCTGAACTTGGTACTTTTATAGGATCAAATGTTGGGTAGCCATTTGGGAAAATCCTTAGAGAAGTCATTATGGGGTGAGGTTCTTTACCACTGAAAATGCAGTATTAAAATAAGCTTTATATGTGACACACCAAAAATGGAGCAAGTTATGACAGCAGTTCATATGTGTCCCTTAAGAGGCCCCCTCTCCTGTTGTCTTGGTATTAACTGGTGCTGGAATGAATATCTAGTTGTGATGTGGCAGCAGCAGTGTCAGTCTGAGGGAAGACTTTAATGACCTGATATACTGCCCCATTGGCTTTTTCCTTCCAAATATCTGTTCTAATTACCCTGATTGTTCCCCTAATGTTTCTGCTAAAGGAAGATCTAGATCCCCCTAAAATACATGTAGATATCCCTGAAATGCATTTAAGCTGCACGCTTGTACATATTTGGCTGGGAGAAAGCCCCACTGAATTCACTGGAACTTACTTCTGAGTAGATATATATACAGTTACACTATAAACCTATACATAAGTATGTTGGAGTAAATGCCACTGAATGTAGTGAGACTTACTTTTGAAGAGGCACATACAAAATTCCGCTGTAAATTGATTTTCACCCTATAGTGATTCAAGCTGCAGTTTTAAGTATATACTCTCACCAGGCGGTGCTCATGTCACTGATTGATTGATTGATTGATTGATTGATTGATTCCATTTATACCCCGCCTATCTGGTCATTGTGACCACTCTAGGCGGCTACTGATGCTTACTTCTGAGTAAAATTGTAAGTATTCATTTGTTTACTTACTAAACAACAGACGTTATTCCCTCTCTGCTCCACATTTCTTCCCAATTCATTCCTGGCAGCACAAACAATTTGTAATGACACAAACACCTCTCTCTCTAAGCCCTCAGAGTTTGCATCAGACTATTCCTAGACAACTAGGGTTTTTATATATTTTTATTCAAAAGATTCATAAACAGGCAGCAAGGGAATCAGGACAGACAAGAGCAGAGATAGCTTAATTCCCTCAGGACATTCAGAGTGCAAGCTGAATTTCAGGAAGGCCTTTATTTAGCTTTGGACTAACTTTTCCGAACTGAAAGGCTCTTACATTCTGTGTATGTTTCACAGCCTCCAGGTACACAAATCAGTTCAAAGACATTTAAGTGAATGCTATCACTGCACAAGAGTGTAGTGATGTTATTGTGCAGCAGGGCAAATCAGTATTCTGTAAGGCAATTCTAAAAATTGAGGCAGCCCAAACAAAAATTATAATGTGTTATCAAAGGCTTTTATGGCCGGGATTCAATGGTTGTTGTGGGTTTTTCAGGCTGTTTGGTCATGTTCTGGAGGTTTTCCTTCCTAACGTTTCTCCTGTTTCTGGGGCTGGCATCTTCAGAGGACAGGTGCTAGAATTCTGTCTGTGTTCTGGAACGCAGAACACAGACAGAACACAGACAGAATTCTAGCTCCTGTCCTCTGAAGATGCTTTGAAACTAGATTTTGGTTCAATATCAAATTTCAGACAATCTGGTCTTGCTCTTTGCCAGATTTTGGGAAGGTTTAAATGTAAAGCCATTTTACCCCTGTGCAGAAATAAGTAACCTTAAATATCCCAGATTTAAAACAGATCAAATAAACTGAAAAGGCCAATCTTTTTTAAAAAAATCACAAATGAGAATGGTTAGCTACACGAAATTTTTATTGGGGGAAAAACAGGCTACAGGGGCTAAAATATTGATCCTCAAAAAAGGCCTTTCAAAAGGGAAAAACTGATTTTGAATAAAGGTTTACCAGCTAGAGTGTTCCAAAGTAGACACATTGTTACAGCTTTCTTCCAGGAAGGTAGTAGGGCAATGAAAAGTATGGAGACAGAGACAGAAGACAGGTTTTCTTTAAAAAAATTAAAAAAACAAACAAAGAGGTTTGCTTTAAAGAAAGTTGCGGAATGATAGTCCTCTAGAAAGGGACATTTTGTCATATATCTCCAGGGAATTAGCATACAATTTTTAAGGCATTTTCGAAGTATTTCTGCATTACGAAAGCACAGCTGAGTTGAGGTTGTCCAAGCCCCAGGTGCTTTCTGTAAACATTATCTCAGGATTTCTGGGACCAGACTTCAGACACAAGTCTTCAGAATGTTGCAGGTCTGGGCCGTCTGAATTTTTGACCCAGTCGTGACACAAATAGCTGACTCTCAGGAGGAGAACTTCTTAACTACTCCCTGGCCAAATAGGCATTGAAAAGACATAACAAATGAAGAGATAACAAATATTTAGAAGCTCACTCATTTAAGCTGTGAAATTTTCGTCTTTGCTTTGTAGCTGAGGATTGTCTTACTCAATGTTAGCAGAGCTTTAGTGACTATATTCTGTCATAGTTTCAACCATTCCACCCATCTTGTCACTATACAATTGTCTGATAATTAAGAAAGACAACCTGAAGATATTATGTGCTATCATGCCTGATGTTTGCTGATTATGAGTTAATGAACTCCAATATGTCCTATCATTAACAACTTTGCTCAAATGTTGCAAACCAACACAATCTCATGTTAACTTGTTCTCTGTTACAACTGCCCTCCTTTTTAGCAATATTTTCTTTTCCAGTAAGTTGTGTTCAGGTTCTTACAACAACTGTGGCTTCTTTTATTGAGACAATCTATCTCATGTTAAGCCGTACTCTCCTCCTACTTGCCCCTCCCCCCACTTTTCTTAGCAACATTGTCTTTTCCAGTTAGTTCTGTATTTTCATCATATGTGCACACTAGGATAGCCTCAGTGTACTCATTTTTGCCCTAAGGAAATTTCAGGCTTCATTTGATTGAGCACCCACTTTTCTGCATTTCTGCTGTCTGTAATATCCGTCAGCTTCTCCTCTAACACCACATTTCAAATGAGTTGATTTTTGTCCCTATATTCCTTCACTGTCTTTGCTTCACATAGCTGTCATGAGTTCATCTGAAGAATATATGGCATCTGAGGGGTTAATTTCAGCTGAGGAAAATACTGGGCACAGACAGCTGAATCACCACCAGATTCTTCTCCGCCAGTAGCCAGAGTGAGGGACAAGCTTTGGCAAAGACTCATGACACGAAGATCCAAAGCTCGCATGAATGCTTCCCATAGGAACATCAGGTCGACCAGTCCTGAGTTTTAACAGGATGGAAGGCTTCTAGGATTTTGATGGTTGCTGCTCCTATATAATTTGTACCTAGAAGGCTTGGAAATCTGTGGAAGCAACAAGTCCATTCTCTGTCTCATGTCCATGGTCCTGCTATCTTGAACCTTGCTTACTTGACTCTTGGACTCTGACTTCTGACTACGGTTCATGTTTTGGCTTTGACAATTTGGCGTCTGTTTTGTATCTCCCGGACTTCTGACTTTGGACTGACTTATTGGACTTTCGCCTGCTGTATCCCCTAGAAACGTGACAATAGCATAGAAGTTTTTGACCTTCGTTTCCAGTGATAATCCTTGCTTCCTCCTAGCGCTCCCTTTTTTTTTATTTAAAAAGGTGAGGAGAAACTGTTTGGAAAACATGCACACAACATATTCGTAGACCTTTTAGTCCAATATAGCTTTTCTTCCTCGGATTCCTACCAAGGAAAGGGTTTGGAAATTGGAACATGACTTTCAAGTCTGCATTCTGCAGAGCAGACATGGTAAAATAAGGTTATCTGAGAGTTTAAAGGGTGTGCATGTTTCTCTATTGTATGTGTTACACTTACTCAAACCTTTTCTTCACCAAAAATATCCCTTAATGCCTACTACCATTCTTACTTGTTGATAAACAGCCATGACAATTGCTTTGAGTTTGGGTATGAAGTGATTTACTGATGGGAAAAAAGGAGTCTGCTGCTGGAATTGTGTTAGTGAGCACAAGAGGGCATCCTGTAGACCATCTTGACTACTACCATTGGTGTTGCCAGCATTCAGACTGTCCTTTGCTATGTAAAGCTTGGCATCCTTTTTCATGGTGGCAACGTGTGCATGATATTGTGCAACAATATTGGGTCATTTCCTGGAATTTTGAATTCTGGATACAGAAGCACACTATCTCACATTCATAAGCTTGAGGGTATTGGTGGTGCTATGGGTTAAACCGCTGAAGTCTCTGTGCTGCAGGGTCAGAAGACCTGCAGTCGTAAGATCGAATCCATGCAACAGAGTTAACCCTCGTTGCTTGTCCCAGCTCCCGCCCATCTAGTGGTTTGAAAGCATGCAAAATGCTAAAATGTGAGTAGATAAATAGGTACCACCTCGGTGGGAAGGTAAATGGTGTTCCGTGTCTAGTCACGCTAGCCACGTGACCATGGAGGATTGTCTGAGGACAAACATTGGCTCTATGGGTTGGGAACGGAGATGAGCACTGCTGCCTAGAGTCGGACACGACTGGACAAAATTGTCAAGGGGAACCATTACCTTTTACCTATTTTGTACGCTAATTGAACAGTGTCATACCATAAGGCCCAAACTCTCGTAAAAAAAAAACCTACGGGCCATGCCACAGAAGCACTTGCTCTGCAGACCTAAATTTTCCTTCTCCTTGCCCTTTCTCCATTTCAATTTACGACATAATAGCTCAATAAAAGGCTGGCAGTCTTTAAGAGATTGAAACTAAAACATTGTCAAAAGGAGGTTGCAGAGTGCAGGTGGAGTGTTTTTTTGTGTTATTTAGCAGAAAAATCAGCTAACATGCTAGAATGATGATGGCTGATTTATGGTTTAGGCCAGGGATGTAACAAATACAGTGGTGCCTCACAAGATGATTTTAATTCGTTCCATGGAAATCGCTGTCTTGCAAAAACATTGTCTTGTGAAACCCAGTTCCCCATTGGAATGCATTGAAATCTATTTAATGCGTTCCAATTGGGGGGGGGGGAAATCACGTCTTGCGAAAACTATCCATAGAAGACATCGTCTTGCAAAACACAGTTCCCCATACCATCTTGGGGAAAAGCAATCCCCTCACCTGCACTGCCTTTGGAAATTCAATGGGTCTCAGATAGCCTTCTCCCTCTTTCTCTCTCCAGCAACAAAGAAAGAGTCATGGTGACCCCCTGGCTGCACCTCCCACTCAGTACAGGGCTGCACAGCCCCAGTCCTGCCAGAGGCCAAGAGAGCTCCTCAGTGTTTTGGGGTGCCCTGCGGGACCCCAATCAGGGGCTAGGTGTTCCGCCCACAATTAGCATAAGGTATTAGCATATGCTAATACCTGTGCACTAGAGGATTGTGGGAGAAACATTTAGCCCCTGACGGGGGTCCCGCAGGGCACCCCAAAACACTGAGGTCTCTTGGCCTCTGGCAGGACTGGGGCTGTGCAGCCCTGTACTAAGTGGGAGGTGCAGCCAGGGGGTCACCATCACTTGGGGGTTAGGAGACAGAATGGGGTAGGAGATGCAAGGGCTATTGTAACTTATACCTTGCAGGGGAAATACCAAGTCATAAAAATGGTTTTCCCAGGGGGAGGCTCATCCTTTGCACTTTGGGTGTGCTGCTGATCCCTATGATTTCTCTAAATGTGGGGAGCTCAGCTGCATAATTTATGTTAATGAGGGGATTACATTTATGGTTTCCTGTGTGGTTTTTTTTTTACAATCTCTTTATCCTTTGGTTTCTGCCTGTTTTCACCGCTATCATTTAAATTTGCAACCATAGTCCCATTGGCAATGCTTTGCAAGATGGTTCCCCCCCCCATTGGAACACATTAATTACATAAGACCTACTTTTTTATCCCAAAAATTGGGGGAAAAAGTGTATGCTGGTGTTTTTCCAGGAGGCAGACCCTGAAAAGCCAGCAACATACACTTTCGTCCCAGCAGCATATACTTTTTGGGGATAAAAAAAGTAGGTCTTATGTAATTAATGTGCTCCAATTGGGGGGGGACTGTCTTGCGAAACAGGGTGGGGGGGACTGTCTTGTGAGGCAAGGACCTAAACATCGTCCAGCGAAAATTGCCCATAGGAATAATCGTTTTGGGAAGCACAACATTGCTCAGAAAAAGTCACTGTCTAGCAAATTCATTGTAAAAAAAGTCACCATCTAGCGAATTCATCGTTTTGCGAGGTAATCGTCTTGCGAGGCACCACTGTATTTGAAAAATTTCTCATTCTCTGAGATCTTCCAGGCCTTACTGTGAGGAGACCTCTCACTGATATTTCCCTCTGCAGCAGCCAGATTTTTCAGTTTGTATGAAAATGAGAACTTTGGCTTGTTTTCCCTATTATTTCCCCTGTTTTCACTTTTCACTTTTTGGTGTAAGAAACTGCCAAATGTTGTACACTTTCCTGGGAAAACCTGTGCAGTAAGCCAGCAGGCTGTATTATTATTATTATTATTATTATTATTATTATTATTATTATTATTATTATTATTATTATTATTATTATTATTATTATTATTATTATTATTATTATTATTATTATTATTATTATTATTATTATTATTTAGTAGTGCCTGATAAAGTGGGCTACTGATCCATGAAAGCTAGCAGACTGTATGATTTTAGTGGTCTAATAAAGGTATTGCCTGTCCAGCACTGAAATACAACAGTGAGCCATAACTGGAACAGGCCTGTTGAATCAGTGAGGATTTGATGAGTCGACACCTCTGTGATTCAATGGGCCTACCCTCCTTTTTACTTACTATTGGGATTCAGGCAATGTCACCATTCTCTGCAGGAATTGTCATGCTTCTGCCAGACTGGTGTTTCTGCTGCAAAAACAAGAACCATAAAATAGGCAAGAAATCCTGCAAAGTTACCTGGGAGAGGAGTTATACAGAGACTTGCTTTGTTGGGAAGAAAGGGATTCCTCTCACCCATAGTTTCTCACTGAGAACAAGGGGCTGCTGCATTCATATTCCTACTGTACACAACACTGAAATACACTGGGTGATCTTGGGCTTGTTACTTTCTCTCCATGTTTAGGTACAGTGGTGCCTCACTTAACCAGCGCACCGTATAACGACGAATCTGCATAGCGATCCCTTTCTTGGGATCGCTAATGCGGAGGCATTGCGTCGGTCCCTATGGCAAAAACTCGCATAGCGACGATCGGTAAGCGTTTCGCTTACCGATCTTTGCTTTGCGATGCTGCGGATCAGCTGTTTGGTGGTTACAAAATGGCCGCCTGAAGCCCTGAAATGGCTGCGCGCAGCATTTTCGCGCCCTCCCCTCGCTTACCGAGGGCGCGAAAATGGCTGCCGCTATGGAGGAAACTTCGCTGAACGGTAAGTTTAGGGCCCATTGGAACGCATTAAACGATGTTTAATGCATTCCAATGGGTTTTTACATTCCGTTTAGCGATGTTTTCACATAGCGAGGGTTAATCCGGAACGGATTAACCTCGCTATGCGAGGCACCACTGTATCTGGCTGCAGAGCCAGAAGTTGTGAGTTTGATTTCTCACTGTACCTCTTTGACAGGGGCTGAGCTCCATGATCCATAGGGTGCCTTCTTGTTCTGCAGTTCAAAAACAATGATGATGATGATGATAACTAACTCACAGGGCTGTGAGGCCAATATGGGGAGTAGAAGTCACACACACTGCTTGGGTTCATTGAAGGAAAGGTGGGATAAAAATGCATAGAACTGCAGGATAGCTCAGTGGTTTAGGTATGTGGCTGCAGCAGTTGGGAGCCAGAGGTTAGGTGTTCAATTTCCAAATGTGCCTCTCTGACAGGGGCTGGACTTGATGATCTATAGGGTCCCTTCTAGCTCTGCAGTTCTAAGATGATGATGATTAAATAATTTATAATTTATAAATATTACATCAGAACTCCCAGCTTTTTATATTAGAAGAGATGTGGGTGAACAGAACCACTGAAGATAATTAAAAGAGGTGGGGGAAAGAAGTTTAAAAGAGCAATTTTCTCAAGGGATTTCTGTATTTTCCTCTTACTGGGATGTGTGTGTTGAATAAAGGCATTAAATCAGAAAATTGAGCAAGTACGCCCTTTTACAAATAGATCCTTATAGATTTTGATTTCATTCATCTGTGTTTCTTAGGGTTCCCCTTCACCTTTGCATTTTGAACCAGGGTGTGATCAATACCTCTTGATTAAAAAATTGAAGGAATTGACAAAAACAGGAAGCATTACTTAACTGTTTGAACCCTAATAGTTCTAACTTCATTAGGGACTGCTGGCACAGGGCATGAAATCGCCAACATAGATGGTAAATTCAAATGGCTAAAGTTGAAAAGAGAGAGGAAAAAGTGGTTCAGTGGGAAAGATCCAATATAGCACATTTAGTTTTCTCTTGGTGATATAATTGCCATTGGCTTCAGTCACTTTCCCTGAAGACAAGAAAAAAAAAAGTTTCATGGTATCTTCATCAGATTTCCATGCAGCTTATAGTTCGTTTTTGAATCCAGCATGTTTTATCCAAAGTCCTGTAGGTATTATGTAAGCAGTAGGGTTTGGAATGGGGTAGCAGAAGGCACCAGATTAAGC
This sequence comes from Pogona vitticeps, assembly GCF_051106095.1. NCBI lineage: Eukaryota > Metazoa > Chordata > Lepidosauria > Squamata > Agamidae > Pogona > Pogona vitticeps. The sequence continues at coordinate 101,423,616 of NC_135785.1, forward strand.
AAACCTAGAAAATTGACCTGCCTGTTTTTTAAAAATTAAAATAATGCCAGAAACATTTATGCTGAGTCACAGCATGGAAAAGGTTCTTTTCTGGGCTATACCTTCCAGAGTCTTTCAGCCTGCATGGCCCATATGTATATATAAGCAGCCTGCACTATCTTGATTTAACGATACTTGCACTGGGTTTGAAAAAAATATGGATGAGGAATGAGGCTGTATGTGCTGTACCTACTGGATCCATCCCACCCCCTCTGCATGTTGAGCAGGAAAATCTGGAGAAACCTCATACATTCAGCTGATTCTATACAGGAAAGTAAGATGAGCCTTACCTATGCAACACATGACTTGCAGGCTGCCTGGGACCCATTGATTTTTTCAGCTTCAGAGAATACCCTGGCTAGATAAAACAAAGAGAATCGTACTCCAGGAAGACTCTAGGAAAAGTGATTCCCCTTTAAAACAAGGTTATGTCTATGTCTTTCTTGTTTTATTTATTTATTTATTTATTTATTTATTTATTTATTTATTTATTTATTTATTTATTTATTTATTTATTTATTAGATTTTTACCCTGCCCCTCTAGACAATGTCTACTCATTTTAATTTTGGGGGGGGGGGTGGAAACAGATTTTGGGTGGCTTCCAGCTATAGTAGATGGGGGGGGATGGATGGGTACAGCCTGCATTGGGTCCCGGGGGAGGTAGCCCCAGGAACTTCCAAAGTAGGCCACCCTGCCCTACATCCCAGCTAAGTGGCAGTGGCTCACAACCCAATGTCCCAGACAGAAATCTTTTCCCGTTGTAACTGGAAATGTCAAGGATTGAACACAGACACTTTGAGCATGTAAAGGGTATGCAAAGTATGCGTTCTGAAATATCTCTAAACTGTATGGAAATGGAGGAAAAGCAAATCGAAGACCTTACAAAAGAGAAATGACAGGTGAGTTTAAAAATAGAGAGGGAGTTCTCTGTGGGCTGAAGTCTTCTGGAGAGCAGAAGAAATTATGTTTGTAAAGAGAGGAGGAGAAAAAAGGTTGTGTTTCTTCCTGAGAGAATCTGTGGGATGTTTTAGTATATGACAACATGAGTTCTAGAGAAACACAAAAAGCAGACAATTACTAGAATCTGCAGTATAAGATAAAAACAGATCTTAACAAAGCATCCAAATTGATTGCTTATCATTTGCCCCCAACCCCTCACTGTGCCATACAAATGACCCCACAGACATGCATGTTCCAGGGCAGTGAAGGCATTCAGTGTGTTCCAGAGGCAGGAGGATTCCATGAACATTAGGGAGAGAAACCTCTTCAAATACATTTCAAGGGAGAATCACACAAGAATCTTACTTCCTGAAATGAATTTTCCATGTTGTACTTGCCTATCACAAAATGTGTTTGAAGCATAACCATCAGCAGAAAGACAGTTGCATGTTTGGTCTTTCCAGTGTCATATGCTTAGAATCGTAATAATGTGCTTAGCTTTGGGCCCTTGCGCTCAGCTTGGCAGAATTCACTGGGATTCTGTGGTATGTTCAAAGCTCACTGAACCACCTCACTGTAATAGTAGACAAGCATCTGATAGAATACCGGCAATACTGAATGTATATATTTATTTCTTGACTGTATTTCTTCAGGCTAAACCACATATTGGCAGGAACTACAAGTTTCAGATAATCCTCAGTAAATTTTTTATTCCAGGTTATCTGAAAACAAGTGTGAAACCAACTGCTTTACACATCTTGCTTTAATGTGAAACCTCACATTAAAAAAGGATGTAGAACTGTTCCCAGCCCATAGACTGGCCAGTGTTGGGAGGTTTCCTGCTTTCCTGCTGCTACTGACAGCATCAGGATTGTCAGTACCTGAGGATGGGGCAGCCTCACCTGTTTGCCATGCAGGGAGAGAGGAGCCACCAGAGCTGCCTCCGACATCGCCAGATGGCCAGTGCCAGGGAACTACAAACAGTGGTGAAGGCTGATCAGAGTTGCATTTCCACAACATCTGAAGGGCCACAGGTTCTCCATCCCAGCTTTAAACTGTTTTCTCAGTTTTTACAAGTCTTTAATCCAAGATGGACTAACAATATCCTGATAGGTATAATTCTGTGGCAATTCTAATAATTCAAATTGCCATTGGCGAATGAGTAATAGATTAAAACATATGTTTGAAATGCACTTAAGTGTATATATCTAAATTTTATTTATCATTGTCTACTGTCTTTTACCCCCTTCATGGATTGCTGCCTTGTCGTGGCGAAGGGGCTTGAGTAACTCAGAGAAGTTATGGCCTATGCCATGCAGGGACACCCAAGACGGACAGATCATAGTGGAGAGTTCCGACTAAACACAATCCACCTGGAGTAGGAATTGGCAAGCCACTCCAGTATCTTTGCCAAGAAACCTTGATGAGCAGAAACAAAAGACTAAAAGATATGATGCTGGAAGATGGGCCCTTCAGGACAGAAGGCGTCCAACATGTTACTGAGGAAGAGCGAAGGACAAGTACAAGTAGCTCCAGAGCTAATGAAGTGGTTGGGCCAAAAGCCGAAAGGATGCTCAGCTGTGGATGTGCCTGGAAGTGGAAGTGAAAGGAAAGTCCGACGCTGCAAAGAAAAATACTGCATAGGAACCTGGAATGTAAGATCTATGAACCTTGGGAAGCTGGATGTGGTCAAACAGGAGACGACAAGAATAAACACTGACATCCTGCGTGTCAGAGAACTAAAATGGACAGGAATGGGCAAATTCAATTCAGATGATTATCATATCTACTATTGTGGGCAAGAATCATGTAGAAGAAATGGAGTAGCCTTCATAGTCAACAAAAGATTGGGAAAAGCTGTAATGGTATATAATCTCAAAAATGATAGAATGATTTCAATACGAATCCAAGGCAGACCTTTCAACATCACAGTAATCCAAGTTTATGCACCAACCACCAATGCTGAGGAGACTGAAACTGACCAATTTTATGAAGACTTACAACACCTTCTAGAACTGACACCAAAGAAAGATGTTCCTTGAATTATAGGGAATTGGAATGCTAAAGTAGGGAATCAAGAGATAAAAGGAACAACAGGGAAGTTTGGCCTTGGAGTTCAAAACAGAGCAGGGCAAAGGCTAATAGAGTTTTATCAAGAGAACAAGCTGGTCATCACAAACACTCTTTTCCAACAACACAAGAGGCGACTCTACACGTGCATATCACCAGATGGGGCAATACCGAAATCAGATTGATTATATTCTCTGCAGCCAAAGATGAAGAAGCTCTATACAGTCAGAAAAAAACAAGACCTGAAGCTGATTGTGGCTCTGATCATCAGCTTTTAATAGCAAAATTCAAGCTTAAACTGAAGAAAGTGAGAAAAACCACTGGGCCACTCAGGTATAATCTAAACCAAATCCCTTATGAATACACAGTGGAAGTGAAAAACAGATTTACGGAACTAGACTTGGTGGACAGAGTGCCTGAAGAACTTTGGATAGAGGCTCATAATATTGTACAGGAGGCAGCAACAAAAACATGCCAAAGAAAAGGAAATGCAAGAAAGCAAAGTGGCTGTCCAACGAGGCCTTAGAAATAGCAGAGAAGAGAAGGGAAACAAAATGCAAGGGAGATAGGGAAAGTTACAGAAAATGGAATGCAGACTTCCAAAGAATAGCAAGGAGAGACAAGAGGGTCTTCTTAAATGAACAATCCAAAGAAATAGAGGAAAATAATAGAAAAGGAAAAACCAGAGATCTGTTCAGGAAAATTGGAGATATTAAAGGAACATTTTGTGCAAAGATGGACATGATAAAGGACAAAATTGGGAGAGATCTCACAGAAGCAGAAGACATCAAGAAGAGGTGGCAAGAATACACAGAGGAATTATACCAGAAAGATGTGGATATCCCGGACAACCCAGATAGTGTGGTTGCTAACCTGGAGCCAGACATCCTGGAGAGTGAAGGCAAGTGGGCCTTAGAAAGCATGACTAACAACAAGGCCAGTGGAGGTGATGGCATTCCAGTTGAACTATTTAAAATCTTAAAAGATGACACTGTTAAGGTGAGGCATTCAGTATGCCAGCAAGTTTGGCAACCTCAACAGTGGCCAGAGGACTGGAAAAGATCAGTGTACATCCCATCCCAAGCAAGGGCAGTGCCAAAGAATGCTCCAACTACTGTACAGTTGCACTCATTTCACACGCTAGCAAGGTTATGCTCAAAATCCTCCAAGGCAGGCTTCAGCAGTATGTGGACCGAGAACTCCCAGAACTACAAGCTGGATTTCGAAGGGGCAGGGGAACTAGAGACCAAATTGCTAACATGCACTGGATTATGGAGAAAGCCAGAGAGTTCCAGAAAAACATCTGCTTCTACTTGATTGACCATGCAAAAGCCTTTGACTGTGTAGAACACAGCAAACTATGTCAAGTCCTTAAAGAAATGGGAGTGCCTGATCACCTTATCTACCTCCTGAGAAACCTTTACGTGGGACAGGAAGCAACAGTGAGAACTGGATATGGAACAACGGATTGGCTCATAACTGGGAAAGGAGTATGACAAGGCTGTATATTGTCCCCCGGCTTATTTAACTTATTGCAGAAAACATTATGCAAAAGGCTGGACTAGAGGAATCCCAAGATGGAATCAAGATTGCCGGAAGAAATATCAACAACCTCTGATATGCAGATGATACCACTCTGATGGCAGAAAGTGAGAAGGAATTAAAGAACCTCTTTATGAGCGTGAAAGAGGAGAGTGCAAAAAACAGTTTGAAGCTCAACATCAAAAAAACTACAGTAAGATCATGGCCATTGCTCCCATCACCTCCTGGCAAATAGACGGGGAGGATATGGAGGCAGTGAGTAATTTTACTTTCTTGGGCTCCATGATCACTGCAGATGATGACAGCACCCACAAAATTAAAAGACACCTGCTTCTTGGGAGGAAAGTGATGACAAACCTTGACAGCATCTTAAAAAGCAGGGACATCAGCTTGCCAACAAAAGTCTGCATAGTCAAAACTATGGTTTTTCCTGTACTGATGTATGGTAGTGAGAGCCGGACCATAAAGAAGGCTGACTGCCGAAGAATTGATGCTTTTGAATTGTGGTGCTGGAGGAGACTCGTGAGAGTCCCCTGGACTGCAAGGAGAACAAACCTATCCATTCTGAAGGAAATCAAGCCTGAGTGCTCACTGGAAGGACAGATCCTGAAGCTGAGGCTCCAATACTTTGGCCATCTCATGAGAAGAGAAGACTCCCTGGAAAAGACCTTGATGTTGGGAAAGTGTGAGGGGAAGAGGAGAAGGGGATGACAGAGGATGAGATGTTTAGACAGTGTCATCGAAGCTACCAACATGAATTTGACCCAACTCTGGGAGGCAGTGGAAGACAGGAGGGCCTGGTGTGCTCTGGTCCATGGGGTCACAAAGAGTCAGACACAACTTAAGGACTAAACAACAACATCTGTCTTTTACCAGCTTTTTTCTAAATATAGCTTTATGATTGCAAATGAACATCAGGATTTTTTTTCCTTTAGGGTCACTTCCTCCTGTATTCATGTGTTTCAGAAAAGTTATTTCATTAAACTTTAAAATGAGTTTTCTCTACATTCTCAACGTACATGCATCCTTGTAATCAGACATAAAGCACAAGCTACATTACAATTTATGGGCTTTATATTGGATTTTTTAGAGGAAAGAAGGGGACTTGGTTATTACAATCTCTGCGGTGCTAAGAATTCTCTCAGTGGAAATGTCTTTACCCAAGGCTCAGCATTTGGGCACAGAATGCTTTCTGTGGCAAGAACCTACCCTGTCTGCCCTTGCTATCAAGGATTAAATATATATATCATAGACTACCAGGCATAATACCTGTGACACACACACACACACACACATACACAAGCACAGAGATGGGAGAGAGAGATGAATATAAATATAATTGCACTGGGTTTGAATCCCTGCCTAAGCCATGGAAACTCACCAGGAGTGTGGAACTTGTAAATCAGTACTTAAATCCTAAACCTTCTTAGGATTGGTATAAAATGGTTCAGACTTGACAGCACTGTAACACACACACACAGGCACACACATACACACACTCCTGTGCTTGAGAGAAAAGGGATGCTTAGCATGTCTGTATTAGAAAAAAAATCTGAACATTGTTGGAGTGGATTTTTTCTCTTCAGGAAATGATGAATGACAACATGCGTGGGGAGAGTGTGGAGATTTATGATTTTCCAACTCTCTCAAATGAAAATGTGTATATTTTTATCATGCAAAAACAACTTAACGACTAAACAACAACAAAAGCATGGATGGCCGTATTGTTAGGCAAAAGTGAGGTGTGTGCAAACATTGAGGAGTGGGGAATGGTTGAAGGATTCTGGAGGACAGACCTTTGCATGCCTCCTGGCCCTTCCTAAGCAAACCTCCTCCTTTCAGGCACATTGGGAAATGCAATGTAATGTAATCTTGTCAGCAGCATTTAAGGCAAGTTTTAAGTGCTATTCTTATACATGTCAACCCATTGCACAGGAAGAGGGTGCCAGATTGTCCTTTGCCTCAAGCAGCAAAATTTCTTGAGTCAGCGTCATTATCATGTGCAACAGGAATGCATATCTAGATTATTTTGTAGAGCTGCCACTTTGTTAGAAGTGGGACACAAGAGATACAATAATTCAGCTAATTATATTTGTGATGCAGATATGTGGTACAGAGTTGTGTGGCCATCTTCCCATCCTTCTGGATGGCCAGCGTGATGTAGAGTTGCACATAAAAACGTACCTATGTTGAACAGCCATGATTTGAATCTGCTTTCCCCAAATATGACTTTGCTTATACAGATGAGTGTCCTGCGTATGCAGTGTTAATGCTGCGGGCAGTAAGGAGATAAAGGGGAAGATTTTGGTTTTTGTTTATGCCTGGCCTTTTTTTTCCTTAATGAAGGAATGCTCAGAGCTACTGTGTGAGCCAGGAGAGGGAAAATATCTTGTGAATCTATCAGTACTGACCATAACATCACCCAGAAGTAAACATATAGGCTGCTTAGAATTCATGGTTTGACAGTGATGCCAAAAGCCACCTCTCTTGGCGCCAAGGATGTATGTTTGAATCCTAAGCTTCAATTTAAAAACCCTCTTTGCCCTTTTGTTACAGAGGAATACATTGAAAAGACAAAAGAAATACAAAGGAGTTACTAAGGAAGGAGCAGCCCTGATGTATTCTTTTTTAACTGCCAAGGTATCTATCTATCTATCTATCTATCTATCTATCTATCTATCTATCTATCTATCTATCTATCTATCTATCTATCTATCTATCTATCTATCTATCTATCTATCTATCTATCTATCTATCTATCTATCTATCTATCTAAATATGGGCATTTCAATACTGCTTTGTACTTCAAAGCAGTATTGTAAAGCAGTTTAATTTGCAAAGAACATACAATAAAATAATTGCTTGAAATAATGATAAAACAATACACCAGTGACAATAATGTAATTAATTAAGAACAATTTTGAGAAGCATGCTAACTAAAAATGTCAACAATTGGGACAACACACAAACACACACGAACAAATAAGTCCTTTTGGTGGCAGAAATACTAATGTAAATTATGTTTTATGGGAAAACGTTTTTTAACCAAACAAAGCCCCCAGAAACCCATAGTTTTGTTTGCTTGGAACATTTATGGCCCATGTTTTCTCTGGACAGTTCAAGGCGGGGGGGGGAGGAAGATATCACAGTCATAATTTGAAACAACCCTTAGGATAATACACTTCCCCAAAGAGGAAAAAAATCCTTCAGTTTAAAGCAAAACATGATCCTTGGAGATAAACTCCCCAAAGCAAAGAAATTCCAACCAAAGACCAACCTCCTTCCTCATTCAAAATATGGGCACATTTACGCACCCTTCTTACTCCTTAACTTCTATCCCATGGAAACACTGCCAAATAATCTGACCAGCTACCTGGCTCCTGTAGTGGTCACGAAATGAAAAGGCTGATAGTTTAGGTGATCACCCAATGCAGAAAGTATTAGTCTTAGAGAGAGAGCAAAGTAGTCAGTCACACACAGAGATGTCTGCCAGTAGAGTCCTCCACACACACCACTCCATACACCTCTGGGGCAATGCCCCCAGGAGGACTCCCTTTTATTAACCTTACAGATTGTTGATAGTATACAGATTGGGTAATGGTTACATAATGCCAATTAGGATTGGCCAAAGAAAGGCTTTGAAATTAGCTCTCTATGAGAAAGAGGAAGAATGGGTAGCCACTCCTCCCTCAGAAGCAGCTGTGACATCACCCAGGAGAGTGTGCTCTACACTGAAGAACAGACAACAGCTTAGCAACCTTGGGGAGGGTCCCCCCACAGGCTCCCTCTATAGCACTTCCTTAGTGATGTTGAAAGTTTGGAATGCAACTCACCTCTGATCATGTCAACATGTAAAAACTGCAATTTGCAGCACAATACAGTAACACCATCAGCGAAATCTTGTTGCGTTGTTACACAGATCAATCTGAAAGTATCCCACTGGAAAACCAAAAAGGATATAGAGTAATTTTGTTGTTTTTGTACTGATTTCTATGCATTTTTGTGACATGAGTGACCCTAAAGAGGTGGAAAGCTGCCCCATTTTGGGTATCTAGAAACTTGTGTACTGGGCACTTTCATTAATTTTTTTCCTCAAAAGAAAGAAAAAGTGTGAAAGCATTCCTTCCCACCACCTCCATCCAGTTCGATTTGTGCTGTGGATACAAATTGGTTTGTGAATCCACTTCCCTTTGCTCCAAAGTGCTTGATATCTGGCCACCGTGCTTCAGTCTGGGCCTCTCTTAAATTGGTCAGAATGATTCCATTGAAGATTTGGCATTTCTCTGAATCTGATGCACAACCTTAGTTTCCACCCTGGTCTGTAAACTCTTCTCAAAGAGAGCTAATTCCTTTCAGTAAGTCACATGGCCTCCTCATCTCCTTGACTTCTTAATTATAATTATGTGGTGTCAGGTTGATTCAATATATGACAACTCTCCCAGATTTTTTTCTATATAAAATAATCAGCAGTAGTTCCCCAGGCCCTCCTTCTGGTAGCACTCTGGGAACATGTAGCTCACCTAAGGCCATACAGGTGGCAAGGCACAGATCTCCATCAGCTATGGAAGCTCCAGGTTCTCCCATCTGGCCTTCTTCCTAAGAGGCACAGATCCACAATGTGGATTCAAACTCGCAGTCAGGTCTTCAGGCTACTAAGCTATACCACCTCTTGATTACTTCCAGCTCTCCCCAGAAGATCTTGGATATCAAAATTAAATGGCAAGGAGTATATCTCCTGAAATCAAACATTTAGAGATAATAGAGAAACTGGTGCTGTTAAAAGCCATGATTTCACTAGTTTAATAGAGGATTCTGATTAAGCAGAGCTCATTAAGGTCCATAATTATACAAAATTACAAATTAAGTGCATTTGCATTAGCCTTGCATAAATGTAAAACAGATATTTCAATGATAAAAATAAATATACACAGGAGGCTACTGGAAACTTGTACACAACCTTTCCTGCCAACCCCAAAAGCTTTCAGCCAGACTGAAATACTACCCATTATCTTTTTCTTTTCAAAGGTGCATTGGTAAAAGTGAACCCTACATTGGATTTGAAAGTAGATTGAGCGGAACTAATTACACCAAATCCTCCCCTCCAATGTATCCCTTGTTTCCTCAGTTCCTCCAGGGGCTCTCTGTCTCATTTGCAGAGAAAATTAAATCCATTGTTCCAGGATGAGCCACTTGTTTAGGTTTTTGAAAATAGCCTCTTGGGTGAAAGTCAGGAACAGACACATTTAAATAAGTTGTTCAGTGATCATGTTTGCATAGTAATCTAAATAATTACCTCCCCCTTTTCTTCCTCTCTCTCTTTCATCATAAACATTCCTCCTTTTCTCCATTCTTTACAAGGTCATTGGAAATCGTCAAAAGAATTTTATCTCTTACATAGGAGGAACACTTGGTTTCTTCAGCAGCTGCTTCGTGCAATTAGATTTGATGCTGCCAAATGCCATAGTTAATTAGAGGACAACGGTCAATTCTGGAGTCCACTTTCATGCATTTAGTCTTCAAAGATATGACACAATCCATTACTGGTCTTGAAAACTTTTCCAGTGCTGGACTCCATTAGAACAGCGTAGGAGGATGGCATGGAGGGAGCTAACAACGTAATTATCTTTTTATTGTAGTCAGACAACTACTGCCGTGTATCTAAAGAATGAGCTGAACAGACTAGGGCTGTACCCTACCTATGTGCCCAGAGGTCACACCCTCTTTCAGATACAGCCCTATGTATACCCTGACATTCTGCTTCTCTATATGAATGGAGATTTCAACTGACCCAGGAGTTCCATTCACACTAAAGTATTTCACACATGTATTTCAATTTTTGCATAGGACCTTTTCTGCCGGCTGTGCAAAATGTGTCTGTGGAAAACCTGTGTATTTTCCACACTGTGAAGCTGGAAACATACACATACACAGCAGACAAAGAAGGAATGGCTGATTGGTTCAAAAGATAAGAATAATCTGTCCTATTCTAATTTTTTTAAGTCTCTGCAAGAAGGCAACAGCAATCGTATTGTTGTACAGTTTAACTTATCTGGAGAAAAATGGTTCTTCCAAAAGTTAAAACTCCAGTTGAGACTGACAGAAAACATTTCATCTTCTCATGGATAAAGAGAGAGAAATATCAAGGCTTTTTGTTCTTAAGAATTAAACAAACAAGGATGTATGCACATCTCTCATTGGAAGCCACAGCCAATATGCATCTTGTTCTTGTGGGTGTGTGGCTAGCAGATGGATGACTCTGCTCCATCAGCAAGTGAAATACGTCAGCCTGAATATTCCTCATATCAGATCTTGGTTAAGCCCATGTAAAGCCTCTTGATACCGTCACAAAAGTGGCATATTTTGGGCCAGAACTGATATATACTTCTAACAAGTCAGTGATCTTTGTTTCTTCCACTGTTCTTTATATAATACAATTGGAAAAAAAGTAACTGAAAATAAGGATCCATGTGTTAAGCCTCAGCGCAAATTAAATAAAGCACAGTATCAGAGATAATACTAGATGGCAGATAATTGCGCAGGACCATTGACCAGATGTGTGCCTGAATAAAGGGCACACAAATCAGGGCTTGCTCATCATATGCCTTTTTGGTGCTCTTTGACATGATCCTTGACTGGGTTTGTGACCATTTTTTGTGTGCATTTTTAGTTTTCTGGAGAAATGTGAACAGCAATGCCAAGTCATAGACTGAATGGGGCAGGCATGATAGATGGGCATCAATGTCACTCTGCAGAGCTGGACATTCATTTTTATATTTCTCTTATCTTTTACTAGTTGTAAGAAGAAAGTCACAAAGATTCATAAGGCAGCTGCTGAGAAAGAAGTGATGGAAGGACATTAAGAAGGCAGTGGGCACACTTGTCTTTGATTCCTTCTTTAAAATGCATTAGAGTGAATCTGCTTTTCAACATTTTCCATCCTTTATCTCTCCTCTTCTTCTCCTTCTCCTTCTCCTCCTTCTCCTTCTTCTTTTAACTGAATCTGATATTAGTGGTGCTACTGTCACATACATTGATGTTTTAAGCAAATACCTTGGAGCAGGAAAGGGAATGAAGATCAGTTATAAGATAAACAGGAAACTCTCCTTTGTTGCCACTAACTCATCATCTTCCTTAGTACTTCTAATTGAATGAATTTCAGATTTAACAAGATGGAGCCACAGCGTGTCCCTCCCCCTGTTTATACCTCTAGGTACTTCGTTCTGCCCTGTGGTCACCCCTGAATTGCATAAATGCCTGAATCAGCTTGTATTTTCACATTTGTTCAAAGACACTGCACATGCCTATTGACACCTTCCTAGGCTCTTGGTGGCATTCAGTAAATTGTATCCAGTATCTCCTCCAGCATAGGAGGTGATGTATCTGATCTAGGGCTTATTCTTATCAAGGACACAGGGAAACCTGTATATACCCATTGTGATGAAATGGAGAGAATAATGGACTAGGACTCAGGAGGCCTGGGTTTGAATCCCCACTCAACGATGGAAACTTGCTGGGAATGTAGAGCTGGTAAAACAACTCCTTAAATATCTCAATTACCTTGAATGCCCTGTTAGGGTGACTATAAATCAGTTTTGACTTTAGGTTTGTTGCCTAATGGATGAAGCATATATCCATGTATAGCATTTTCTCTTTGCTAAGAACACATCGTGTTCTGGTGAGGACTGTATTATTGGGAGTTCATAGGCCGCATCCAGTTGGATAACCAATTAGGATGATATGCTCAGCTGCAGATGTTTTAAAAAGAGATTCAGATACCCCTACCATGTTTTGTTTTGTTCATGAATACTTTGTGCAGTCAATGTTAACTGAAATCATGAATTTTCACATACTGTTCGTAAGAATCTAAGACTACATTAGTGTTTGGTAGTCCACATGCTGCATTGCTGCCTCATATTCAGCCTATCGTCAAATGAGATATCAAAACTGTTTTCATGTGCTACCTAGCCTTATCTTACCCATTCTGTATTTCTGACTTTGATTATTTTTTTTCAGTGGGATGGGGACTAGATGCAGTACTTCATATTTATCTTGCTCAAATTTCATCTTTTTGGTTTTGTCCCAGTGCCAAGATTGTTTTGAATATTCATTCTATCTTCTGTGGTTTCTTTCCAGGTTTTTGTGACGTAAAGATTTGATAAACATACCCTCTGATGTGAAATAGTATTTGATATCAGAAGATCCGTCTATGCTTTATAAAGCAAAGCCTTTGACTGTGTAGCTCATGAGAAACAATGGGTTGTTCTGAAAGAAATGGTGTACATCAGCACTCGGTTGTCCTCATGTGTAACTTGTATTGTGGGTAAGAAGCTACCATTAGAATAAAGTATGGAGATACAGAACTGTTTCCCATAAACAAAGTTGTCAGACAAGAGTGTCCACTTATCTGTCTAATATATATGCAGAACATATCATACAGAAAGTCAGACTAGATTCACATTAAGGAGGAATGAAAATTGGTGAAAGAAACATCAATAACAAGATATTCGGATGACACCACGTTCCTGGCAGAAAGCAGCAAAGAATGTAAACAACTGTTAGTGAAAGTGAAAGAACAAAGTGCCAAAGAAGGAGTGCAGCTGAAATAAATCTTTAAAAATTAAGACAGATCATAATGATTCAAGAACTGCACAACTTTAGTGCTGATAATGAAGATATTGTTAAAGATTTTGTATACTTTGGTCCAATCACCCGTCCAAATGGAGACTTCCGCCAAGAAATTAGAAGACTGAAATTCAGAAGAGCAGCAATGAAGGAATCAGAAAGTTAATCAAATGTAAGGATGTGACTGAACACCAAGACCAAAATCATCCACACTTTTTTATTTCTGATCACCATGTGTGTGTGTGAAGCTAGACAATGAAGAAAGCTGACAGGGGGGGAAATGATCCATTTGAAATGTGGTGCTGGAAGACAGCTTTGCAGATATCCTGGACTGCCAGAAAGACAAACAAGTGGGTCCTAGATCAAATCAAGCCTGAACTATCTCTGGAGGCAAAAATTTTGAAACTAAGGCTGTCCTACTTTGGGTATGTTACCGGCCAAATCTGAATTCAGGTTAGACCAGTGCTGAGTTCGAGTTTTCCGGCAAGGACCACAGGCTAAGGCACAAGACAGCTGAATAAGCCAATTTTATTTAAGTAAAAAAGTACAAAAGTTCAGGTGGGCCTCCCATCTTAAAAGCAGGGGGAGACCCAGAGCAAAGAGTGAGCCTATGTTTTATAATGGTTACAGACAACGAGCCATTAAAGTACTACATTGCTATTGGTCATCTGTAGCCCAGCTTTTGGATCTCGGCCGTGATTGGACTTCAGGTGTTTCTGCAGTTGACCTGTTGGTCATCTGTACCCCAACCTTGGATCTTGCTCCTCATTGGATCTGAGATGCTAACTTAGCCAATCTATTGGTCAGAAGAAAATATCAATTTTATGCCCTGATGTTCCTTTGACCTGTGCCCAAGATGCTGCCTGAAAGTCTGGGAACAAGAGTATCCATTATTGCTGCCTTCCTCCCCTGACATTCCAATGCAACTTTTGGCAGGATATAGAGGGCCCTTTTGTTATTCTAAGTGTAGCCATCTGGCCATACTTTACCACCACAATGTCAGTTCCTGGTGTAGGATGGGGGTTTCTTTGTTTATTTAGATGGGCCATGGATGGGCCATAAAGACTCCCATCAGGTATGGCTGGCTATTGAGCTTGGGGGCCTGAATGGCCTCTGCTGTTCCCTAGTCTGAGGGGCAGGATCAGAATACCATTTGGAGAATGTATAAAATATATACAGCATAAAGGAAGTATAAGAAACAATACAAAATAAGATTCTAAAATACAATTGAGGTAAAGTGTATAAAACCAAAACTGGTACTGTACATCCAGCGCATTTGTGGTATAGATAAAGTGGAGATACAATATTGTTACAGCTACATTGTGAACAAGATGTTAGTACATAAGAGAGATTCTCAAGTTTATTGATACAGTTGATAGTAATAACTCTGTTAAAATACAGTATCATTATCTTCCCCTATCAGGTACATAATGAGAAGGCAGGATTCTCTCAAAAGACAATAATGCTGGGAAAAGTGGAAGACAGCAGGAAAAGAGGAAGACCAAGATGGACTGACTCTCTAAAGAAGTGTTCCTAGCCTTGGGTAACTCAAGTGTTCTGGGACTGCAACTCCCAGAAGCCTTCACCACTCTGTGCTGGCCAGGGTTTCTGGGAATTGCAGTCCAGGAACACCTGGGTTACCCCAAAGTGGGAACCGTGGTCATAAAAGAAGCCACAGGCTTGAGTTTACAAGAATGAAGTAGTTGAGGACAGGACATTTTGGAGACTGCTCGTTCATAGGGTCACCATAACTGAGAAATAACTTGAAGCTCATAAGAACAACAATTTTGATTTTTTTTCTCTCCATCATTTTAATATTTTTCCATTGAAGATGAAAGGCAGACATGGTACGAGTCTTTAGATGCACAGAAATTGGCACATACTTGTTAGCTTTTGTTCCAGAGGCAGGGATAAAGCAATGGGTGGAAATTGCAGGGATTTCGACTTCAGCTGAACAACGTTAGGACAAACTTGCAAAAACGGGACTTGTTCACTGTTTCAGAAAAGAACCAGAGAACAAGAAAGCAGGAAAGACTGGAACAAGAACTGGAGAAAATGTCACAAACACAAACATGCAGGCAGACCTTGTTGCATGAACAAGATTACACAGAAGCAGGAGCTTCCAGCAGGGTGATCCAAGAAGGTTCTTCACTGAATAGCAGTGATGGACATACAATTTGGAAATACGATTGACCCTACATGGTCTAGATTGCAATCTATTTTCCCTGTGTGATCACATTCCTAAGAGATAGTTGCTACATCCCACCTACTTTCCCTGAGGATGGAAAAATATGTCACAGAAGAGTAATTCTTAGTAGAAAATTTTTGGGAAGGGAAAAGCTTAAGCCCCTCATTCCAATGTGCATATTTTACAACAGGCTTTAGTTTCCATACCTTCAGGAGGGGAGGGGTGCAACTTGCATCACAGTAATTTGGGACAAAATCATCCTGACACAGAAGGTGGTTTTCCACTCATACAAAACACATACTGAGATTAAGCATTCTGCTGGTGTTACAATCACATTATTCATCACATCAGAGAGAAAAGAGCTTATACTTTAAAATGACACAGTCCATACGCATTTCTGCTTCAATCAGCCAAAATGAAATTCAAACACAATCCTTCTGTATTTCTTTTGCAATCAACCAAGACCAAATTTAAATATCTCCCTTGGATCCCATTTCTTTTTCAATGAAGAGGTTCTGTTTGGCCAGTCATTTCTTCTGACTGGCAAAGACACTGTTTCATTCTTTACTGAAAGCATTATTTAATTTCGGAGTTTTATAGTCTCTTGTAGGCGGGAGCAGTGGCGCTAGGCAGGTTTGGTCCTGCTTTAAATATCCATGCATCATGGTTGGATTAACTTACATTATTAATTTTATCTCTTTCTCTGCTTCTTCTGTGTGGTGCCCTTTTTCAGACTCGTGCTAAATCAAATCAATATCTTATTTTTTATGAAAGACCACACAATGTCTATCCAGACACACTGAGATACTTCGGGGAGAAGATTTTAATTTCATCAGGAGGCAAATTCCACTCTTAACTTGTTCTAATAATACACACACACACTACACGTGTGTGTGCATGCCCACACAGAAACATCTCAGAGGAACTGTTTCACTGTTCACATAAAGATTTATGAAGGAGAGCAAGCTGTTCAGCAAATACAAATACTCTGCTTTGTCTTGCTAACAGGGTTAGTGCTATAAAACTTGGCAATATCAGGATCGTCCCTGGGCTGCACCTTGCCATAAGAAGCACTTTTCTCTGGAAAAAATTCTTATGAGACAATGAATGTAAGGACTGCTAGGGAATCCCATGTATTCCCTGAAATAAAGGTGGGATGCAAATAAATGTTATAATAAAGTTGGTATGATCGTTCTTGTATTTCATTCTATCACAAGCCACCAGAAGTGTGCATCAATATGGGTGCCTACGTTTTTGGCTCCACTTCAGCATATTATTAGGGTTGGCCACCAGGCATCTTACAGTGTCACCAACAAAATTTATGGGGACAGGAGCAGGTGTTATGGTGGGAAAGTTGCAGGTTCCTCCTAAAGAAATTGCTCCTATATTCAAAATGACGGGGGGGGGGGAGAGGAAACTGGGATCTATAGACTGATTGGTCTGATATCAATGACCGGGAAAATTCTGGAGCAGACTATAAAGCATTTATTCTGGAAGTACCTTGAAAACAATGCAGCGATAACTAGAAGCCAACACAAATTTGCCAATGATAAATTCTGCCAGACAAATGTTATCTCATTTTATGATCAGGTAAACTCTCTGTTCCCATTCATGGATTGCTGCATTGTTCTGGCGTAGAGGCTTGAGTAATTCAGAGAAGCTATGGGCTTTGCCTGTAGTAGAGTAAAACTGCGAACAAAGAGACTGTACCACACAAAAAAGGAAGGAAGACCATGTATTGACATCAGCAAGACTCGTGATCAAAGAAAAGTGGAGAAATTTGCCCAAGCGCTTGAGGAAACCCTTCCAGGCCCAGCTGAGGCAAGTGCACCTGAACATTGGGAACATTTCAAGAACCCTGTTTATAACACTGCCTTGTCCACATTTGGCAAGAAGACCAAAAAGACGGCTGACTGGTTCGAAGCCCACTCGGAGGAGTTGATTCCAGCCATCGAGGATAAGAGGAGAGCTCTAGCAGCATACAAAGCCTGCCCTAGTGAGTACAACTTGCAAGCTCTTCGAGCTGCTCGTAGCCAAGTCCAACAGACTGCCAGAAGATGTTCCAATGATTATTGGCTCCAGCTCTGCTCTCAGATACAGTTAGCAACAGACACAGGTAACATCAAGGGAATGTATGATGGGATCAAGCAGGCCTTAGGTCCAGTATAGAAGAAAACTGCTCCCCTGAAGTCTGCCACAGGCATGTTCATCCAGGACCGAACACAGCAGATGGACCGCTGGGTGCAGCACTACTCTGAGCTGTATTCCAGAGAGAATGCAATAACTGAAGAAGCATTAAATAACATTGAGTGTCTCCCTGTCCTGGAAGAGTTGGACAGTGAACCAACCTTAGCAGAAATCAAAACGGCCTTGGATTCCCTTGCCTCTGGCAAGGCACCTGGAAAGGATAACATCCCTGTTGAAGTGCTGAAATGCTGCAAAGAGACCATCACCACCGAACTGTATGAAATCTTCCATCTTTGCTGGAGCGAAGGTAGAGTACCACAGGACATGAAGGATGCAAACATCGTCACATTGTACAAGAACAAAGGAGACAGGGGCGACTGCAATAACTACCACGGCATCTCTCTTCTTAGCGTTGTAGGAAAGCTGCTTGCCCGTGTTGTGCTGAAGAGGCTCCAGGTGCTTGCAGACAGAGTCTACCCAGAATCACAGTGCGGATTCCAAGCAAATAGGTCCACCACTGACATGGTATTCTCCCTCAGACAGTTGCAGGAGAAATGCAGGGAACAACAACAGCCACTCTTAGTGGCCTTCATAGACCTTACAAAAGCATTTGACTTAGTTAGCAGGGATGGCCTTTTTAAAATACTTCCCAAGATTGTATGTCCACTTCAACTCCTTAACATCATCAGATCCTTTCATGAGGAAATGAAGGGCACTGTAGTTTTTGATGGCTCAACATCAGATCCCTTTGACATCCGAAGTGGAGTGAAACAGGGCTGTGTCCTTGCGCCGACTCTGTTTGGGATTTTCTTTGCTGTCATGCTGAAGCATGCCTTCGGAACTGCAACAGAAGGTGTCTATCTCCAGACTAGATCAGATGGAAATCTCTTTAATCTCTCTAGACTGAGAGCAAAGACCAAAGTTCAGCTGAAATGCATGTGGGACTTCCTCTTCGCCGATGATGCAGCCATTGTTGCCCACTCTGCCGAAGACCTCCAACAACTCATGAATCGTTTTAGCAAGGCCTGCCAAGACTTTGGACTAACTATCAGCCTGAAGAAAACACAAGTCATGGGCCAGGGGGTGGACTCACCTCCCTCTATTACCATCTCCATGCAAGAATTGGAGGTTGTCCATGAATTTGTGTACCTTGGCTCAACCATCTCTGACACTCTTTCCCTAGACATCGAGCTGGATAGACGCGTTGGCAAAGCAGCTACCATGTTCTCAAGACTCATAAAAAGAGTATGGCTCAATAAGAAGCTGACAGCATACACCAAGATCCAGGTCTATGGAGCCTGTGTTCTGAGCACACTCCTGTACTGCAGTGAGTCCTGGACCCTTCATGCACGGCAGGAGAGAAAGCTGAACACATTCCATATGCGCTGCCTCCGACATATTTTTTGGTATCACCTGGCAGGACAAAGTTCCAAATACAGCAGTCCTAGATCGAGCTGGAATTTCTAGCATGTATACACTACTGAAACAGTGACGCCTACGATGGCTCGGGCATGTTGTGAGAATGGCTGATGGTCGGATTCCAAAGGATCTCCTATATGGAGAACTAGTGCAGGGAAATCGCCCCAGAGGGAGACCACAGCTGCGATACAAGGATATCTGCAAGCGGGATTTGAAGGCCTTGGAAATGGATCTCAACAGATGGGAAACCCTGACATCGGAGCGTTCAGCCTGGCAGCATGCGGTGCATCACGGCCTCTCCCAATTTGAAGAGGCTTCAGGCTGAGGCAAAGAGGCAGTCACGAAAGCAGCAAAATCAGGGAGCTAGACAGGGTACAGATTGTATTTGTCCTAAGTGTGGAAGGGATTGTCACTCTCGAATTGGCCTCCTCAGCCACACTAGACGCTGTTCCAAGTCCTCCATACAGAGCACGATACCATAGTCTCTCGAGACTGAAGGATGCCTATGTATGGGCTTTGCCATGCAGGGACACCCAAGATGGACAGGTCATAGTGGAGAGTTCTGATTAAATGTGATCCATCTGGAGCAGGAACTGGCAAGCCACTCCAGTATCTTTGCCAAGAAAACTCCATGGACAGAAACAAAAGGCTAAAAGATATGATGCTGAAAGATGAGCCCCTGGGGTCAGAAGGCGTCCAACATGCTACTGAGGAAAAACGGAGGAGAAGTACAACAAAAGAGTGGGAAAAGCTGTATTGGGATACAATCTCAAAAATGACAGAATGATTTCAATACAAATCCAAGGCAGACCTTTCAACATCACAGTAATCGAAGTTTATGCACCACTAACTGATGCTGAAGAGGGTGAAATTGACAAATTCTATGAAGACTTACAACACCTTCTAGAACTGACACCAAAGAAATATGTTCCTTGAATTATAGGGAATTGCAATGCTAAAGTAGGGAGCTAGCAAGGTTATGCTCAAAATCCTTAGGCAGGCTTCAGCAGTATGTGGACCGAGAACTCCCAGAAGTAGAAACTGGATTTCGAGGGGGCAGAGGAACTAGAGACCAAATTGCTAACATGTGCTGGATTATGGAGAAAGTGAGAGAATTCCAGAAAAACATCTACTTCTGCTTCATTGACCATGCAAAAGCCTTTGACTGTGTGGACCACAGCAAACTATGGCAAGTCCTTAAAGAAATGGGAGTGCCTGACCATCTTATCTACCTCCTCAGACATCTATATGTGGGACAGGAAGCAACAGTGAGAACTGGATATGGAACAACTGATCGGTTCAAAATTGGGAAAGGAGTATGACAAGGCTGTATATTGTCCCTCTGCTTATTTAACTTATATGCAGAATACATCATGCGAAAGGCCGGACTGAAGGAGTCCCAAGCTGGAATTAAGATTGCTGGAAGAAATATCAGCAGCATCCAATATGCAGATGATACCACTCTGATGGCAGAAAGTGAGGAGGAATTAAATAACCTCTTAATGAGCGTGAAAGAGGAGAGTGCAAACGAAGGCCTGAAGCTCAACATAAAAAAAACAAGATCATGGCCACTGGTCCCATCAAGGGGAGTTTATGGAGACAGTTACAAATTTTACCATCTTGGGCTCCATGATCACTGCAGATGGTGACAGCAGCCACAAAATTAAAAGACACCTGCGTCTTGGGAGGAAGGCCATGACAAACCTCGACAGCATCTTAAAAAGCAGAGACATCTCCTTGCTGAGACAGGTCCACATAATCAAAACTATGGTTTTTCCAGTAGTGATGTATGGAAGCAAGAGCTGGACCATAAAGAAGGCTGACTGCCGAAGAATTTATGCTTTTGAATTGTGGTGCAGGAGGAGACTCTTGAGAGTCCCCTGGACTGCAAGGAGAACAAACCTATCCATTCTGAGGGAAATCAGCCCTGAGTGCTCACTGGAAGGACAGATCCTGAAGCTGAGGTTTCAATACTTTGGCCAGCTCATGAGAAGAGAGGACTCCATGGAAAAGACTCTGATATTGGGAAAGTGTGAAGGCAGGAGGAGAAGGGGACAACAGAGGACGAGATGGCTGGACAGTCTCACCGAAGCTACCAACATGGATTTGACCCAACTCTGGGAGGCAGTGGGAGACATGAGGGCCTGCCATGCTCTGGTCCATGGGGTCACGAAGAGTCGTACATGACTTAACGATTAAACAACAACAAAAACAACCTCCCTGGTAGATGGTGGAAATGCTATAGATGTAATAAACTTTGATTTTGGCAAAGTTTTTGACAAAATCCCCTGTGATATTCTGATTAGCAAGCTAACTAGGTGTTGGCTGGATAGAACAACTGCCAACTAGATACAGAGTTTGTTACAGAATTGTACTCAGAGAGTGATTACCAATAGGTCCTTCTCAAACCAGGTGGTGGTAACAAATGGGGTACCACAAGGCTCGTCCTGGGCAAGGTGCTCTTCAACATTTTTATTAATGACTTGGATGAGGGGTGTGCAGGAAATGCTTATCAGATTTGTGCATGACACAAAATTGGTAGAATAGCCAATGACCTGGAAGACAGAAACAAAATCTGAAGATGCCTGCCACAGAGACTGGAGAAATGTTAGGGGGAAAAAACCTCCAGAACATGGCCAAACAGTCCAAAAAACCTACAACAACCAAAACAATCTACTATTTCAATAGAAATATAGAAATTTATAGGATGAGGAAGAGTGTTTCTGCACATGGATCATAGGTGGATTATTTGTGGAACAAATAGGGTAACCTACCTCAAAATTTGGTCCATAAGTAACTTCAGGCAGTGATATTTATCAAAAAATAAAATAAAATAAAATAAAAATTTAAAAACAACCCCCTCCCTGAAAACATGAGAAAAGAAAATAAGATGGAGGGACTGAACCCCCTTCCTGGTAAAACAATAGAAAATGACTTGTAACTAAAATTCAGGTGTTATTCAGAACACCTGAAAATATTTCTAGTTATGAAAAGTGAAGGTCTATGGAAGCTGAAAAAGCAAGTTTCTATTGCCAGCTTGAAAAGCCAAAGGAATCAATCATCACTGTTAAAAGCTTCTTCGGGAATGACATTTGGAACTGGGACAAAAGAGAGGCCATTTAAGAATATTTCAAAGTGGGGGGAGTGGAGAGGATGTATTCTCCATGTTGTATTCTGTAGTGAAAGAGGCAGGAGCAAAAAGACAAATGAGGCTCCATTTTGATAATTTACAGTTTCTTCAAGAAAATGTCACAGGTGCACAGAACTGGAAGGAGCCAGAAATTTTCTCGACATTTAATCTCTTATTGGTTGTAATTAATTCATGTTTAAAAATGATATTTTAGCTATAGCTCAGTGGCAATGCATACTAAAAGTCTTGGGTTCCAAAGAGAACTGGGAGGGGAAAAGTCCCGTTTGAAAAGCTAGAAGAACTAGGATTTATTAATATTAATATTCATTTTAATGATTGTTTTTAATATAGATATTATGATAATACAGTGGTGCCTCACTTAGCGATGTTAATCCATTCCGGAAAAAACATCGCTAAGTGATTTAATCGCTAAGCGATATTAAAAAGCCCATAGGAACGTATTAAAACTCGTTTAATGCATTCCTATGGTCTAAAAACTTAAAGCGAAATTCCTCCATAGCGGTGGCCATTTTGGGTGCCTCTAACGCGAGGCAAAACAGCGGTGGCCATTTTGTTTTTGCAGCGGCCATTTTGGAACCACCGATCAGCTGTTTAAAAAAGTTCACTTTGCCATGATCGCTTCCCCGCGATCATGGCAAAGCGAATTTTAGCCATAGGGGCCATCACTAAGCGATCGCTCCAGCAATGGCCAAAAGTCCATCGCAAAGTGATTTCATCACTCAATGGAGCGATTGCTAAGCGAGGCATCACTGTATCATCTATTTTTAATGATTTTAATGTTTTTAAAGTTTTAATATTGTTGTACACCGCTCTGAGACCACTGGTAATGGTGTGGCTAATAATCTTGTAAATAAAAAAATAAAAAATAAGAACTAGCAAGAGTCTGTACAGACAGCACTGAGTGAAAGGAAGTCATTGTTTTCGGGAAGGTATGGCAGTCAGCCTGAGTTCACGCCATCAATGCCAATCACTACTAATGCTGCTAAATCTTGGATTGCCAGGTCTCAGGTCACCAAGTAATTTTACTTATCAAGCTCCCAAGGTGAGGAGAGCAATGTTAGGGTGACAGTGAAGAAGAAGACAGTATCCAGTTTTGTGTGTGAGGTGGCCCAAAAAGGCAGCCATCTCTACCTATTCTTACATGAGGTCTAGGTTCAGCAGAAAGCTGTTTGCATGTGAGTTGTGGCAATAGTGTTGGTACTGTGAGATGCCAGGCATGGGAGGGGGGGTAAACTGGGGAGCGAGAGTTGCTGGTTGCCTGCACTTGGGCCATGGTGCCGCCTGGAGCATGACAAAACTTGAGTGCTAACATTACAGCTCGAGAACTTTCTTGTTATTGCATTACACTTGTCCGTGCAGCAGCACTACAGGCCCTGGCGGTGAGCCCTTGACAAGACCCAGAGCAGCACTGCAAACCCTGAGAAATCTCTTCACATGTCATGAGTGCTCACCCTATCCGAAATGGCATCTCTCATCAAGGATGCCAGCAGAAGCAGCAAAGGCAGCCTGCCCTGACCGTGAGTGATAAGCCTTGTAAGTCTCAGGTTTTGGCTCCCATTTCTCAGCATATGGGATCCTGTTGATCTGTCAACCATAGGATGTGGATTGCCTCCCCACACCCAATGTTGTCTGTGTCTGAATAAGGGCTCACAAACTGTTGTCTAACTCAGCCCATACTCTTCTGAATCTCTGTCTGTCTCCAAGCAAGTATCCATTGCTTTTTAAAAACAACAAACCTGTGGCCACGATTTGCAGTGAAGTGCTCCATTATCCAGGGGTGAGGGAGGAGAGAAGTGAGAGACAGATACTGTAAACTTTGGCAGTGATACCACAAGACTGGGGGGGGGGGGGGGAGGGAAGCAAAATTGCTGCAGATAAAAGGAAAAAATAGAGAAATTCAAAAAGCTTCAACTATAGCTTTGTGATCTCTTCAGTACCTGAGCAACTGGAGTGTTCCGAGGTGGTCTTGGGCTTCACTGGAGGATAAAACTATCTGTCTCCTTCTTTTCTGGAGCTGACTCAGCATCCTCCTTATAAGGTATTGATTAGGGATGTGCACTATCTTTGAACATGTATCTGGCAATTCACACATACCACTTCAGCAGAATTTGTACTGCTGTGAGGCAACCAGGGGGTGGAGCATGCAGCCTCTGCTCACCCATGAGGTAAAGCACCTCCCATGGATCCTTTGCATTTAATAAGGCATTCATGAGTTGTTGTTGCTGCTGTTTTTTTTAAAAAACAGGCATGCCACAATTTCAAACAAAAAAGGAGAAATTGAAGGCCATGCATTATATCCAGAAAGACTCAGCTGGTGTCAAATGAGAAGCAGAGTAACAGCTAAACCACCCAGTATACCCCAAGGTCTCTCCTAGACAATACAGTCCTTGAGAGAGGAAGATGAATCTCATCAGCACAGATGGCTGGCCTGATTAACGGCCACCCCCAGAACATGCTGATCCACTTGCCATGAGGCGCACGCACACAGCCGGCATCATCGACAGTGCACCAATTGCAGAAGTAGCCTGGCTGGCAGGGCCACGCCTTCCTGTTCAGCCAGCCACTTTGGTGAAGGGGCGGAATGACGAGTCTCCCTGCTCAGCCACTGAGTGACTGGCCAAGAAGAGAGGCAGGGCTATGTCAGCCAGGCTACTGCCAGGATTGGTGTGCTGCCAATGACACCTGCTGCATAGAAAGCTGTAAGTGGACCAGGAAGTTCTGGGGGAAGGCATTAATTGGACCAGCCACCTGTGCCAGCGAGATTCACCTTTGTCTCTCCCCCACGTCTAGGTGTTATATATCCTGATGCAGCTTCTCAGCCAGATGTGAAAGATTTGCTGCCAAGGAAATGAAAGTCTTTCATAGATATTACTAGCTCAGATTCTTTCTCCAGAATTTTCTTTTTGTTTCCTTACTTATCTAGCTTAGTTTATCATACACTCTGTATGTGAGAGAGACACTGTGGGAAATAGCACACAATTTTGTAACTCATATTCAAAATATTTCTGCATTACAAAAGCACAGAGCGGTTGTGTTTGCCCCAGCTTTGAATGCCTCCAGTAAACATTCTCTCAAGATTTCTGAGACCAGTCTCCCGATACAAGTATTTAAAGATGAAATCAGCTCCAGGTCTGAGACAATCTGAACTTCACAGCGAAGTGATCAATCACAGGAATGTTGGCAAGTCTTTGGGTCTGTGTCCTAAGTCAGAGTCCAAGTCACTGGTCGTCGTTTAGTCATTTAGTTGTGTCTGACTCTTCGTGACCCCATGGACCAGAGCATGCCAGGCCCTCCTGTCTTCCACTACCTCCCAGAGTTGTGTCAAATTCATGTTGGTTGCTTTGATGACACTGTCCAACCATCTCATCCTCTGTTGTCCTCTTCTCCTCTTGCCCTCACACTTTCCTAACATCAAGGTCTTTTCCAAGGAGTCTTCTCTTCTCATGAGATGGCCAAAGTATTGGAGCCTCAGCTTCAGGATCTGTCCTTCCAATGAACACTCAGGTTTGATTTCCTTTAGAATGGATAGGTTTGTTCTCCTTGCAGTCCAGGGGACTCTCAAGAGCCTCCTCCAGCACCACAATTCAAAGGCATCAATTCTTTGGCAGTCTGCTTTCTTTATGTTCCAGCTCTCACTTCCATACATCACTACAGGAAAAACCATAGCTTTGACTATGCGGACTTTTGTTGGCAAGGTGATGTCTCTGCTTTTTAAGATGCTGTCAAGGTTTGTCATTGCTTTCCTCCCAAGAAGCAGGCATCTTTCAATTTAGTGGCTGCTGTCTCCATCTGCAGTGATCATGGAGCCCAAGAAAGTGATATCTGTCACTGCCTCCATATCTTCCCCTTCTATTTGCTAGGAGGTGATGGGACCAGTGGCCATGATCTTAGTTTTTTTGATGTTAAGCTTCGCACCGTCCTTGGTGTGAAATCCTGAATCTCAAGCCCCAAGTCCATGTCCCTATTAAAAATATGTTTTTCCCCAGAAAAAGGGAGGGGTGGGTTTGCTCCAAGTCACAAGTCAAGTCTGAGTCATTGAGGAAAAAAACCAAGTTGAGTCCCAGTGATTTAAGTTTGACTTGATAGAGAGTCCCACAACTCAATTTCCGATCCCTTTTCAATTAGTTGACTCTCAGGAGGACAACATTTAACTCCTTTCTTGCCAAACTGGCATTCATGCTGGGAAACTGATTCTGTGTCAAGTTGTAAACATATCTTAAAATATATTTTAAAAGAATAAAGAACAAATATTTAGAAGCTCACTCATTTAATCTGTAAAATTACTTGGTTTTTGCTTTGTGGTTTGAAATACACTTACTCAATGTTAGCAGGGCTTTGGTTCCTATACCTTGTCATAGTTTCGACCATTCCACCTGTCTTGTCACTAGACAATCATCTGGTAATTAAGAAATAAACTACAAAGATGTTAAGTGCCACCAAGGCACTTCTGATGTGTGGTGACTATATGAATTAATGACCTCTGAAATGTCCTATCATTAATAGCTCTGCTTAGATCTTGCAAACCAACAACATTTCATGTAAAGTTGTTATCTCTTCTTACTGCCCCCCTTTAGCTATATAGGAGTCACCCCCATATTGACAGGTGATAGGTTCCAAGACCTACCATGGATGCCTGAAACCACAGATAGTAGCAAACCATATATACAACATACAGGGAGTCACACAAGGGGATTGGCCAAAGGATACAAGATGGTGGGACAAAGGCCCGCCCCTTTCTATGACTCCTGTATGAGTCCTCCTTCTAATTTTTTAATTTTATTTACAAGATTTTTTTAGCCGCACCATTACCAGAGGTATGAAACAAAGTCCTCTGACTGTCTCATATTAGAAGCAACAGCCAGAGTAGTTTTATTTAATATTTTCAAGCCAGAGTAAACTGCAGATAACTGAAACTGTGGAAATCAAATCTACAGATATGTATGTCCTTTTCCAGTACATTCTGCTTAGGTCTTGCAAACTAGCAGTTGTGGCTGTGACAAACCCAGACCTACTGGGATCTGCCACACGTTAACTAAGCTGCCACCAACCATTCCCTGTAAGAAGTCACACAGACCAGGGATGGATTTGTAACCAATAAAAGAACAAGGTTTATTTAAATACAACACACAGGGAAAATAAAATAATCAGGTGAATAAGATAAAGTAACGTGGCTTATTCTCATTCATACATGCATACAGTTTGGTTCACACAGAACCCTTAACTTGAAGCACAGACCCTGAACCTATCAGTTCTGGCTAACCAACAGACACCTGAACCTATCAGGTTGGTACTCTGACACACAGTAGTACCCTGTCTGACACACAGACTCCCACACCAGCTTCTTCTTCCCAGCTGCTGCTTCTTCACATCCCAGCGTCTCCACTTCACCACACAGGCTTCACATATATATACAGTACAGCCCCTCCTCCTGATGTCCCGCCTTCCACTCTCCATAGGATGGAACTTTCCCTCCAAACCCATGACAGACAGGTAACATCAGTGCTGTATGTAACACCTCCCCTCTTTATAAGTTGTTTTATAGGGGGAAAGCTAAGGTGCTTTTTCCCAAAAAACAACCTGGTTAAAACACACAACAACAGTTATACATACCATATCATACTTACTTATACTTACATTCTAAGTTAACCATATCAATTAGGCATTTAAACATTTACCATATACATTACATCAATTTACCTTTATTCATACAAACCAAGTTCAAAAAACAGGTACATTTAACTTTTTGTTCACCAAAATATATACATAGTCCATGTTTCTTTCGCCGTCTTCATTCTTCAGGTCTTCTTGACAAGGCGTCAGCAACACAGTTCACTGACCCTCTGACCACCTTCACTTCAAAGTCATAGTCCTGTAGGTTTAAAGCCCACCTCATAAGTTTGCTATTGTGGGTTTTCATTGTCTTTAACCATTGCAGTGGTGAATGGTCAGTGCACAGAACAAAATGTCTTCCCCAGATGTAAGGCTTGGCCTTCTGGATCGCGTAGACTATGGCCAAACACTCCTTCTCCACGGTTGCCAAATGTCTCTCACCTTTTTGAAGTTTCCTACTCAGGTAGGACACTGGATGCTGGTCACCATTCTCATCCTCCTGGCACAGAACTGCTCCTACCCCGCTGTTAGACGCATCGGTGTAGATGATGAACTCCCTGTCGAAGTCTGGAGCCCGCAGCACTGGATACTGGACGAGCGCCTCCTTCAACCTCTGGAACGCCGCCTCACAGTCGCTGGTCCATGGGATGCGGTCATCAGCCGTCTTCCTCGTCAGATCGGTCAGCGGAGCCGCAATCTCGCTAAACCTCGGGATGAACTTTCTGTAGTAGCCCACCAACCCAAGAAATGATTTGACTTTTTTCTTGGTATCGGGTCTAGGCCAATCACGAACAGCTTCTATTTTGGCCTCCAGGGGTTTTATCACTCCTCCCCCTACCATGTGACCCAAGCACTTTACTTCTGGGCTACCCAGCTGCAGTTTATTCTCTTTACAGGGCCTAGGCCAAAGCACTTCCTCCCCTGGGTCAAAGTGCCTCTCCCTGGCTTCCTGGTCATCCCCAGCTTTCTTTCTGACCTTTTGAGCTTGCAGGGTCTCTGCTGCTAGCTCTAGGTTTCTCTTTAGGTCAATCCTTAAAGAGTCTATGTATGTCACAACGTCTTGTGGGTCATCCTGGGTGATCTGCTCCCAATTTTGTTTGATCAGATCCAGGGGCCCTTTCACCCTCCTCCCAAATAAAAGTTCAAATGGACTGAACCCGGTACTGGCTTGTGGCACTGATCGATAAGCAAACAAAAGGGATTGCAGCTTCTGGTCCCAATTGTTTGGATTCTCTGCCAAGTAAGCCCTAATCATGCGCATTAGAGTCCCATTGAACTTCTCAGTTAACCCATTACTTTCAGGATGATAGGCAGTGGTTTCCTTGTGCTTAATTCCACAGATTTGCCATAAGCGTTTCATGAGCTTTGATGTGAACGATGCGCCCAAATCTGTGATTATTTCTGAGGCAAATCCCATCCTGGACATATACCCCACCAAGGCATCTGCCACTGTGTTAGTTTCAATGTTAGTCAAGGGTATGGCTTCAGGGTACCTTGTGGCATGGTCCACAATTGTGAGAATGAACCTGTTCCCCCTCTTTGTGGCCTTGGGCAAAGGTCCCACAATGTCCACCCCTATGCATTTGAATGGAGTGTCAATCACAGGCAAAGGGCACAACTTTGCTTTGGTCCTGTCGCGGTTATTCCCCTGCCTTTGACACACATCACATTGTTTACAGAACTCCCTGATCTGCTTCCCTATGTCAGGCCAGTAAAAATTCTGTGTGATTCTCTGCTGTGTTTTGTTCACCCCTAAGTGTGCAGCAAACATGTCAGAGTGCCCCCTTTGTAAGATCATGGGGCGATACTTTTCAGGTACCACCAGCTGACTTCTGATTCCATCTCCCCCTTTTGAGATATTCCTCAGGGTCTCTCTATACAAAATCCCCTTTTTCTCCAGAAATCTCACTGGGGTTTCAGGTGTTAGCTGGGCATCAGTCACCTGTTCAAAACACTTTTGGAGAGTGGCGTCTGCCTTTTGCTCTTGTCCAAATCTGCTGTCTGTGGTTAAGGTTTCCACCACAGCTTCTGAACTCCCCTCTGCTTCCGTCTCGGGCTCATCATTACCCCCCTGAACTGTCTCCGTGGTGGTTTGTGAACGTGTAATCACTAGCACCCGTTTCACATGTTCAGCCAGGTCATTTCCCACGAGCACGGCTGCTGGCAGAGTCGATGAAATTGCTAGCCGCCAAACTCCCCTCCAACCTTGAAAGTTGACAGGTACCTCCGCGACTGGCAGTGAGATTATCTGCCCCTCAATCCCTGCCACCTTCATGCTCTCATTTGGGATTACATATTCCCTAGGAATAATATCTGGATGGCACAGGGTCACCTGAGAACAAGTGTCCCGCAGCCCCCGATACTGACGGTCAAGTATTCCTACGTCCACCCCTGCTGTCTCAAACAATTGAGAATCTGTTCTCACGAGCAAGCATCGCTTGACCTCCACAAGAGGACCATTTTCCTCAGCCTGATCAGCAGATGTAGCTGTTTCAGATTGAGTAGCAATGGTAACAGGCTCCCTCAGTGACAATGAGCCTTGCTCTTTCTGGACACAGAACACAGCTTTTGGCTTGGTCCCACTCAAATCCTGAGGCACAATTCCTTTTATCTGCTTCCATTTCTCACACCCTGAGATTAGATGGCCCTTTCCCTGACAGAAATAACATTTTCTGGTGTATTTTGATTCTCTCTCATCTTGTTTTGGTTTTCCCTCCAAAATCTGAGGTCTTGGTTTCATGTCTGAGGGCTTCCCTTCACCATGGGCCCCTCCCCCTTGCTGGCTTCTCCCTGGTCCCTGAGAGTACTTGCTGTAGGTTTCTTTGGGTTTATCTACAGATTTCCACTCAGCACCTAAGGGTTTTCTTATCTGGTAAATAAAATCTGCGATCTCGGCTGCTTCTACCACAGATTTTGGTTTCCTTTCCCTCACCTGGAATTTCAATTCCCCATGGAGAACTGAATAGAACTGTTCCAGCACTATCAAATCTTTAAGCTGTTGAAAGGTCTCTGTCCCCTCCTGAGATAGCCATTTCTCAAGCAGCCTCACCAATTGGGCCCCCACTTGGGTAAAAGTCTGTTCTGGCTTCTTGGTGATTGACCTGAATCTTTGTCTCAGTTGTTCCGCATTTATCCCATGTCTTGCAAACACCAGTTTTTTAAACTCTGCAAAATCTCTCATCAGTTCCTCAGGCATCTCGGCATAGACCTCAGCCAGGCTACCACTGATTAAAGATCGCATGATGGTCATCTTCTCAGTTTCCCTCACTGAGAAGTCCACAAACGCTCTTTCCACTAAGGAAAAGAACACCTCAGGACAATCTCCCTTGTGGTACACAGGGAATTTCTTCAGGTCAGCCTTAGACAATTGGCCTCCCTCAGAATCCCTATTGTTATTATTGTTCTGGTTCATCAGTTCCAGTTTTCTTAATTCAAACGCCATTCTCTCTCTCTCCAATCTTTCCTCCCTCTCCATTCTCTCTCTCTCTAATTCAAATTGCCTTTGTTTCTCTCTTTCCCTTTCCTCCATTTCAAATTGCCTTTCCCTTTCCTCCCTTCTTTCTCTCTCTAATCTTTCCTCCACTTCAAATTGCCTCATCCTCAGTTCATGCTGTTGGGCTATCAGCAATTTTCTGAGTTCTGGGTTCTGCTCTCCTGTGCTGTCACCTTGCACTGAGCCAAATTCATCCTCAGAACCTTGGTCAACCTGGGGGTCTTTCACTTCACCCATTTCTGCCATCTGGCTTCGAGTCAAGGGCATAATCCCCCCTCAGAACAGGCTGCTTTAAAAAGTCAAGCCTCAAAATAAAACGACCACTTTTTTTTCTCTTTTGCCTCAGAACCAGCTTTCTATAGATTGCTGCTGTTCTTCAGCACTTAACTTGCAACTGTAGCCAGCCAGAGTCTACCCCCCTCTGCTGGGCCTCTCAGCAGGCAAGCTAGCTCACTTCTACTACACAGTTTTGCCTCAGCTTTTTTCCCGCCAAAAACAGGCTGCCTCAGAGCACCCTAATCTAGTCTCCCCAGTTGGCACGTTCTTCCACTAGCGCACCTCCCCGTGAGGTACACCTAGAAGATTACCTACGCGCCTCAGATTGTCCTTGACTAGACCCCCCTTGCTCTGGGCACACTTGCCAAGGCTTTGCTGTACCACTGGACAACTGGACCAGTCGTATCCCACACGCTGGACACCAATCAATGTGACAAACCCAGACCTACTGGGATCTGCCACACGTTAACTAAGCTGCCACCAACCATTCCCTGTAAGAAGTCACACAGACCAGGGATGGATTTGTAACCAATAAAAGAACAAGGTTTATTTAAATACAACACACAGGGAAAATAAAATAATCAGGTGAATAAGATAAAGTAACGTGGCTTATTCTCATTCATACATGCATACAGTTTGGTTCACACAGAACCCTTAACTTGAAGCACAGACCCTGAACCTATCAGTTCTGGCTAACCAACAGACACCTGAACCTATCAGGTTGGTACTCTGACACACAGTAGTACCCTGTCTGACACACAGACTCCCACACCAGCTTCTTCTTCCCAGCTGCTGCTTCTTCACATCCCAGCGTCTCCACTTCACCACACAGGCTTCACATATATATACAGTACAGCCCCTCCTCCTGATGTCCCGCCTTCCACTCTCCATAGGATGGAACTTTCCCTCCAAACCCATGACAGACAGGTAACATCAGTGCTGTATGTAACAGTGGCTTCCTTTATTGAGACAATTTGTCTCATCTTAGGTCTTCCACCCTTCTTACTGCCCCCCCCTCCATTTTCTCAGAAATTTATTTATTTATTTATTTATTTATTTATTTATTTATTTATTTATTTATTTATTTATTTATTTATTTATTTATTTATTTATTTATTTATTTATTTTGTATCCCACCTATCTGGTCAGTTAAGACCACTCTAGGTGGCTAGAGTGTCAGTTCCATATTTTTATTACATGTGCAAAGTAGGATAGCCTCGGTTTATTCTTTTTTGTTGTTGTTTTTGCTCTAGTGAGAATTGAAAACCTCATTTCAAAATGTTTTTTGTCTCTGTCTTTCTTTACTGTCTTTCTTTCATACAGTGTGGATGATTTGGACCTTGATCTCCAATGACAACTTTTGCGAACTTAAAGCTCTCCCCCAACTTGATCTCTTTTTTTAAATTTCAAGATGTGAGTGGACACCTTTTGGAAAACATGCACACAATATGTTTGTAGAGCTTATAGCGCCCCCCCCCCCCGTCCCTATCCCAGAGGAAAGGGTTTGGAAATTGGAATGTAGCTTTCTAGTCTCATTCTGTGGCATGGACATGACAACATTAGTTTACCTGAAAGGTTATAGGTTGTGTGTTTCTCCTTTCTATGTGTTGCACTTACTCAAACCTGTGTTTCACCAGTTCATTAAATCCAAACCAGCCTTTAGTGTTCCCCTAGTGCCCATTCACACTTGTCAAAATACAGCCTTGACAGTTGCTTTTCATTTGGGTGGGAAGTAGTTAACTGATGAAAAAAGGACTCAGCTTCTGGGATTTTCTCTCACTTGCTATCACTTTGTGAATGGTAGTAAGCACAACAGGCTATTTTTAGACCATCTTGATTGTTGCCATTGGTGTTGTCAACATTCAGGCTGCCCTGCTCATTTACATCCAGGCAAGCTCTAGGTGAGGCAACAGTAGATTCAAAGGGACCTCTTCAAGAATCTGGAGAAATTGTAGTGATATTAAGTGATCACTCACCTCTGTGTATGGCTAGCTTCAGTTTTGCATCAACTGAAGCAATTAAAGGAATCACTGCATGGATGACATAACTGAAGTGCAAGTCTCAAGTTTTCAGATGGAAGGTATGGGAGGGCATAGGCCTTTAAAGCCATTTCACATAAGATGGTTTCAACTTATACCTGAGACTGTTCCGGCTGGAAATGATAACAGAAGCCACCATATAAAATTTAATAGTAGAATATGGTGCTGGAGGAGACTCTTGAGAGTTCCCCAAACAAACCTATCCATTTTGAAGGAAATCAACCCTGAGTGCTCACTGGAAGGACAGATCCTGAAGCGGAGGCTCCAGTACTTTGGCCATCTCATGAGAAGAGAAGACTCCCTGGAAAAGACCCTGATGTTGGGAAAGTGTGAAGGCAAGAGGAGAAGGGGACGACAGAGGATGAGATGGCTGGACAGTGTCTGCGAAGCAACCAACATGAACCTGACCCAACTCTGGGAGGCAGTGGAAGATAGGAGGGCCTGGTGTGCTCTGGTCCATGGGGTCACGAAGTCAGACACGACTTAACAACAACATGGTTTTTCATTTGGTGGATGTTAATGATTATATCTAGCCAGCTCATGGCCAGTTGGCTGAATAGCTTAATGAGTTGGGCACTTGCCTGTGGACCCAGTGGTAGGGAGTCCAATTCACCACAGTGCCTCTCAGAAGACTCTTTGTAGCCTTGGGCAAGCTGTATAGTCTCACAGCTTAGAATCAATTTCACAGCATGCAATTATGAAGTTGAGGGCCATGTCGAGCCCTCATAATTAAACGGAAGGTGTTGTGCTCATAATCCGGGATCCGCTGCCTATGAAAAGACAAGAATTGCTAAGAGTCAAGCCCTTGAATCAAAAAGCTTTGCAAAAAGTATATATATATATTTGCAAGCAAAAAGAAAAAGAAAAGAGTATTATTTTTAACAGATGGAGAATAACAACAATCTCTTGAGAAGATATCTCTTGAGACTTTATGACACCCAGAAACTTTTTCTTTTCTTTTTTCTTAAATTGATCTGTGTAGGCAGGCAGACCACCTGCTTCACATTTCCAGAAACTGTCTGCTATCTTAAATATATACTTGATAGTCTTTGTTGCAGATATATTTGTGTACTTGCTCCTTACTTTATATGTTTGACTTCTAATTTGTTTTTTTTTCAATCTCAGCGGTCCTGTGTTTGATTAGGTGGTGGTTTTTAAACTAAAGTTATCTTTTAAAGTTTTAGCAGTTGATTGTGTCAGATGCAACATTTGTGTCCTTGGCAGCTATAATTTGCACTGGAGACAACTACACAGCTATTTGTTTAAATTATTATATTATGGCAATGATTCCAAGTGTCTCATAGCAACCTAATAAATGCAGGAAGGCTTCTCCAGCTTGGTGTCCTCCAGAGCTGTGGAATAAAATTTCCATCATCTGCAGCTAGCAGGAAGGACATCAAGTTAAAGAAGATTAAAGTGAGACTTTGTTTGCCACCCTAGTTTTTCAGGTGGCACAGCCTTATCTAATTCTCTCACTAGAAAAACTGGTAGAGCCAACCCTGCCTTTGGTAAGAGTGAGACAGCTACTTTAGGGTTTCAGATGTCCCACTTATACACCCACAAAATGGATTCCCCCAGGAAAGTATCTCCCAGGCAGCTAGAGATACCAAAATTACAAAGAAGGTTCCTATGTCTCTCCTCTACAGGCCCTCCAAGTTTGGTGAAGTTTAGGTTTGGGACGTCTGAACTATACACTCACAAATTGGGTCCCCCCCAGGAAAGTGACAAAAACAGCTAGTATAGTTTGCCCACAGGCACAGAGGCATTTGGAAGAGACATATTTTAGTTTACCATCAGGCACAGAAGCAGAAGGCATTGAGGTAGTTTGGTTTCCTCCAGGCACAGAGGTGTTTTAAGGGGAAGAGGGTAAAGCATACACAAGCACAAACCAGAGATCACCCACCCTGTCCAAATACACAACTCAAAAAATAACTAATTCTTCAACTAAAATGCACCAACAAAACAAAAAAACAAAAAACCATCCCCAGTGTCCTACTAATGAAAAGAATTTTTAAAACGTATTCTAAATTGAATATGTGCTTTTTGAGCACACAGTAGTACTGGCTGGACCTCACAGGCACCAGCAAGCAAGCAACCAGCCAGCCCCCCCACAACACTTCGGAATTTAAGGGGAATATAAGAGCATGTGTGTAAAATGCATGCACGTGTGCGCGCACGCACACACACACACACACACAGAGGAAAAGAGATCACCCACCCTACCCTAACCCTAAAAAAACTAGCCTCTGAAAATGCACCACTACCACCAGTTAAAGAAACCCTCCCCAAATTCCCAGTGTTTCAAATAATATTAATAATGAAATAAATGTAATTTTAAATGCTGTGCTGCCACTATGAAAAACTGTTGGCTGCCTAAAGCACACAGACAGAACAGACTTTTACCCAAGTGGGGGCCCAACTGGTGAGGCTGCTAGAGAAATGGCTGTCTCAGGAGGGGACAGAGACCTTCCAGCAGCTCAAAGACCTGATAGCGCTGGAACAATTTTATTCAGTCCTGCATGGGGAACTAAAGTTCCAGGTGAGGGAGAGGAAACCTAAATCTGTGACAGAAGTGGCAGAGATCGCAGATTTTATTTACCAAATAAGGAAGCCCTTAGGTGCTGAGGGGAAGTCTGTGGGTAAGCCCAAAGAAACCTACAGCAGGTACTCTCAGGGACCAGGGAAAAACCAGCAAGGGGGAGGGGCCCATGTTGAAGGGAAGCCCTCGGACATGAAACCACCAAGACCTCAGATTTTGGAGGGAAAACCAAAACCAGTTGAGAAAGACTACAAGTACAGCAGAAAATGTTATTTCTGTCAAGGAAAGGGCCATCTAATCTCAGAGTGTGAGAAATTAAAGCAGCTAAAGGGAAATTTGCCTCATGATTTGAGTGGAACCAAGCCAAAAGCTGTGTTCTGTGTCCAGACAGAGCAAAGCTACTTGCCACTGAGGGAGCCTGTTGCCATGGCTACTCACTCTGAACCAGTTACATCTGCTGATCAGGCTGGGGAAAATGGTCCTCTTGTGGAGGTCAAGCGCTGCTTACTAGTTAGGACAGATTCGCAATTGTTTGAGACCGCAGGGGTGGACGTAGGAATACTTGACCATCAGTATAGGGGGCTAAGGGATACTTGTTCCCAGGTGACCCTGTGCCATCCAGACATTATTCCTAGGACGTATATAATCCCAAATGAGAGCCTGAAGGTGGCAGGGATTGAGGGGCAGGCGATCTCACTGCCAGTAGCAGAGGTACCTGTGAGCTTTCAAGGCTGGAGGGGAGTTTGGCGGCTAGCGATTTCATCGACTCTGCCAGCAGCCGTGCTCGTGGGAAATGACCTGGCTGAACATGTGAAACGGGTGCTAGTGATTACACGCTCACAAGCCACCACGGGGACAGTTCAGGGGGGTACTGAAGAGCCCGAGGCTGAAGCAGATGAGGGTAGTCCCGAAGCTGTGGCAGAAGCCTTAACCACAGACAGCAAATTTGGCCAAGAGCAAAAGGCAGACGCCACTCTCCGAAAGTGTTTTGAAAAGGTGACAGACACCCAGCTAACACCTGAAACCCCAGCGAGATTTCGCGAGAAAAAGGGAATTTTATATAGAGAGACCCTGATGAATATCTCAAAAGGGGGAGATGGGATCAGAAGTCAGCTAGTGGTACCTGAAAAGTATCGCCCCATGATCTTACAAAGGGGGCACTCTGACATGTTTGCTGCGCACTTGGGGGTGAACAAAACACAGCAGAGAATCACACAAAATTTTTACTGGCCTGAAATAGGGAAGCAGATCAAGGAGTTCTGTAAACAATGTGATGTGTGTCAGAGGCAGGGGAATAACCGTGACAGGACCAAAGCAAAGTTGTGCCCTTTGCCTGTGATTGACACTCCGTTCAAATGTATAGGAGTGGATATTGTGGGACCTTTGCCCAAGGCCACAAAGAGGGGGAACCGGTTCATTCTCACCATTGTGGACCATGCCACGAGGTACCCCGAAGCCATTCCCTTGACTAACATCGAAACTAACACAGTGGCAGATGCCTTGGTGGGGTATATGTCCAGGATGGGATTTGCCTCAGAAATAATCACAGATTTGGGCACATCGTTTACATCAAAGCTCATGAAACGGTTATGGCAAATCTGTGGAATTAAACACAAGGAAACCACTGCCTATCACCCCGAAAGTAATGGGTTAACGGAGAAGTTCAATGGGACTCTGATGCGCATGATTAGGGCTTACTTGGCGGAGAATCCAAACAATTGGGTCCAGAAGCTGCAATCCCTTTTGTTTGCTTATCGATCAGTGCCACAAGCCAGTACCGGGTTCAGTCCGTTTGAACTTTTGTTTGGGAGAAAAGTAAAAGGTCCACTTGATTTAATCAAACAAAATTGGGAGCAGATCACCCAGGATGACCCACAAGATGTTGTGACGTATATAGACACTTTAATGAATGACCTGAAGAGAAACCTAGAGCTAGCAGCAGAAAACCTGCAAGCTCAGAAGGTCAGACAGAAAACCTGGTATGACCAGAAAGCCAGGGAGAGGCACTTTAACCCAGGGGAGGAAGTGCTTTGGCTTAGGCCCTGCAAAGAGAACAAACTGCAGCTCAAATGGGCAGGACCATACAGGGTCATTTCCAAGATGTCGGATCTGAACTACCTTATAGATCAGGAAAAGACCGCATTTTGCAGCCCTTTCGGTCTATATGAGTTTAGAGTCCTTAGTTTTGGTCTCAGAAATGCACCAGCCACATTCCAAAGGCTGATGGACCAGACCTTAGCAGGGCTCAGTGACTTTACTGTGGCCTACATTGACGATATAGGGATCTTCAGCAATACCTGGGAAGATCACCTGAAACACCTGGAGATAGTGCTGCAGAGGTTAAGTGCAGCAGGGCTAACAGTAAAGGCAAGCAAGTGTCAGCTGGGTAGCCCAGAAATAAAATACTTGGGTCACATAGTAGGGGGAGGAGTGATCAAACCCCTAGAGGCCAAGATAGAAGCCATTCGTGATTGGCCCAGACCCAACACCAAGAAAAAAGTCAAATCATTTCTTGGGTTGGTGGGCT
Organism: Pogona vitticeps; assembly: GCF_051106095.1. NCBI lineage: Eukaryota > Metazoa > Chordata > Lepidosauria > Squamata > Agamidae > Pogona > Pogona vitticeps. The sequence goes on from NC_135785.1 coordinate 101,462,258, forward strand.
ACTACAGAAAGTTCATCCCGAGGTTTAGCGAGATGGCGACTCCGCTGACCGATCTGACGCGGAAGAAGACTGATGACCGCATCCCGTGGACCAGCGACTGTGAGGAGGCGTTCCAGAGGTTGCAGGGGGCGCTCATCCATTATCCAGTGCTGCGTGCTCCCGACTTCGACCGGGAGTTCATCATCTACACCGATGCGTCTAACAGCGGGGTAGGAGCAGTTCTTTGCCAGGAGGATGAAAATGGTGACCAGCATCCAGTGTCCTACCTGAGTAGGAAACTCCAGAAAGGTGAGAGACATTTGGCAACCGTGGAAAAGGAGTGCCTGGCCATAGTATACGCGATTCAGAAGGCCAAACCTTACATCTGGGGAAGACATTTTGTTCTGTGCACTGACCACTCACCACTGCAGTGGTTAAAGACAATGAAAACCCATAATAGTAAACTTATGAGGTGGGCTTTAAACCTGCAAGATTTTGACTTTGAAGTGAAGGTGGTCAGAGGGTCAATGAACTGTGTTGCTGACACCTTGTCAAGAAGACCCGACGAGTGAAGACGGCAAAGAAACATGGACTATGTATATTTTGGTGACCAAAAGTTAAATGTACCTGTTTATTAAACAGGCTTGGTTTGTATTAATAAAGGTAACTTAATGTATTGCAAATATTAATGTTTAAATGCATAAGTGATATGTTTGACCTAGAGTGAGTATGGTTATGGGATTGTGTTATAATGTAAAACTGTTTATGTGTTTTGATCCTGGTTGTTTTTTTGGAGAAAAGCACTTTAGCTTTTCCCCCGCAAAACAACTTATAAAGAGGGGAGGTGTCACATACAGCACTGATGGTACCTGTCTGTCATGGGTTTGGAGGGAAGGTTCCATCCTATGGGGAGTGGAAGGCGGGACATCAGGGGGAGGAGCTGTACTGTATATATATTTGGAGCTGGTGTGAAGAGTTAGGAGTTGGAGTCTGTGTGTCAGATTGGGTACAACTGTTCGTCAGTTAGTACATACCTGATAGGTTCAGGTTTCTATCTAGGTAGCCAGAACTGATAGGTTCAGGGTATGTGCGTTACCTTAAAGTGTTCCGGGGGAACCAATCTGTTGTATGTATATGATTGGGACTATGCCACGTTCCAGTATCCTATTTACCCGATCCTTTTATTTACCCTGTTTGTTGTTTCAATAAACCTTGTTCTTTTGTTTATTAAAATCCATTCCTGGTCTGTGTGACTCCTTATAGGGAATGGTTGGTGGCAGCATAACTAAAGGGTGGTATACTCCAGTAGGTCTGGGGTTGCCACAATGTCATCTTGTGAAAAATTTGTCTTGTGAAACATGTTTTCCCATAGAAATGCATTGAAATGCCTCAAAAGCGAAACTAACTCTTAATACAGCAGACTGATTTCAAAGCCGAGAGAGTGAGACGGAAAAATAAATCTTGTGTTTCTGGGAAAAAAAACACCCAGACGGTAATACCACTGGACAGGATTCAAGAGACTTGAGTTTTGTGAATTCAGTTTGGCTTGGACGTATTTTTCTTTTCCCTTTCCTGGACTCAGTGAACTTTTGATAATAGAATCTGGTGGTTTTCTGGAGAAGAAAGAAGGAGCTGACGTGGTCGACTGGACTGAGGAATATCAACGAGTTAATGGAAAGATCATAAGGCAGGCTTCAAGGACAAGTACTGGACAGTCTGAGACTCTGTGACTGTTGTTTGGTTTGTTGGACTGCGTGTGAGTTTGATAATAGTAGCTTGCTAGACTTGGAAGAAGAAGAAACAACCGTGCCACAGTTCTATTTGAATTTGAATTTGCTGGGTTAAAAGTTTATTTTTCTATTATAATATTTGGATAAAGATTGGAAGGAGATCTAAGGGTAGGTTTATGATTATGGGTTTGGATTGTTGATAAAATTGTAGAAACTGTTGAAGGATATTTAAGGGGCGATCATTGTGATTAAGGACATAGTATCATTTATACAAACCCCACTCATTGGAAAGCCTGAGATGGCCTCCAAAAATTTAAGACAACAAATGGAGACTTGGTCTGTTCAATCTCAAAGTTTTGGAACAGTTGTACAAGAAATAGAAAAGGAATGACAGATTGCTATGCAAAAGACAATAATAACAGGGTTTCAGCAAGTGAATGAAGGTCTTAGCAGAATAGAAGATCTGATGAAAGTGATGAAAGAGGGGACATTAGATGCTAAACAACAGTTAAATGAAGTTGCACAAACTTTAGAACCGTCTTTATTGGGCATGACACCAGGTAACATAGATGGGATAAAGAGCTATCCAGTGACCTATGCAGCTTTCAAAATTAAAAAGCATTATGTTAAAAATCTTAAGAAAGCAGAGATACTGAAACAAGAGAAACTTATTGTGAAAATATGGGAAGTGACAAAAATGGATATCCTGTCAGATGGGCTGAAAGACTGTTCAACTCAAAAGGAAACTGAACAATGGGATATATTGTATAAATGGCTGCAGTTATCAGATAGTGTTGGAGTAACATAGAATTAAACTAAAATTAAATTATAAGATGAAAGCAGGAGGGTAATCAAACTGAAAAAGCAAAAAGTTGATTTGTTATTGTAATATGAATTGATCGGATGATTGTATACTCTGTATTCTCTTATCCCCCTAACCCTTTCTCCCTCTTCCCTCTCCCCCCTTACCTTTTGTATACCCTACCAAAGGGTATACAAAAAAAGAGAAATGCACTGAAATCTAATTAATGTGTTCCTATGGGCAAAAAAAAGTAAGAACAAAGTCAAATTTGGTTTACAAAGGGTTTATAAGTGCTCTTTAAAGCCATACATATTATGCAGATGATTTCAAAAATTTCAATCAAAATTTTTTAAACTTTTTATACATCATATGAAAACATTTAAAAATCAGCAAACATGAGGCAGGAACAAAAAAGGAAAACATTCGTCTTGCGAAGCATGGCCATAGCAACATTCATCTTATGAGTCATCAACCCCATCTCCAAAACCATTCGTCTTGCGAGGTTTTTGTCCTGCGAGGCATTCGTCTTGCGAGGCACCACTGTAGGATGGAAGTTACTTATGCCTCCACATCACCACCACCACATCTTTATTCCTACCTTCTTTTGGGCTTAACACCTGAAGAGAACTTAGTGATAGAAAATCATGGATAATGATTCTCACATGAACCTTTCTCCTCCCTCAGTTTAGGTGTTTGTCTCATGGTCCTCCCATTAGTTAATTACCATTTTAAAAAAGGAAACAACTCTGCACTTCTCCATTTCTTGAAACTGGCTAATGTAAGTAGCCCTAGCTATTTTTTTAAAAAAATCTGAATACTGAAGCCAACTGGCTTGTGGTGCAATACACTTCCTCCTTATGTCCACTGCTTTATCAGCCGAGCATCTGTAATAAAACAAGAAGCACAACAAAGGGCAATCAGTGAACTATGCAATCCTTCACCATGAGGCCACATTGTTGAGACTACAAATGTCATTAATGTTAAGTTACACCACCCAAAGGAGAAGAGTTATCCCTTGCTAACTTAAAAGCATAATGTGAATTAAGTTTTTAATATAGATTACGTTATTCATTAGTGGAAAAAGAACTTAATTACAAAACACTATTTATTTCTAACCGGCTACTCCCATGCTCTAAGAATGAGGGATCACTGTGTTTAGGAAAGGGTTATCTTTCAAACCTTAGGTCTTTGTTCAATGACATCACCATTTGGCAATATCCAACAGTGGCAGCTAGTAGAAAGGCCACTGTGAACATATCTATGAGCTTGGAAGTCCTGCTGTTTGTGAATGCCAACCAATCACAGAGAAAATATTTTCCCTGCTTGGTGGTTGTATCCCAAGTTGCAGCCAAATGCTGTACACATTCTTTGATATTTCCTCTCTGTATTTTATTCTTTCCCACTTAGCTTTATCTAGGCACTGTTTTGTTCTGATTAATTTTTGATTCTCACATTCACCTTGCTCCCCTCTCAGTTTGGTTGTTTCTCTCTCTCTCTCTCTCCCTCTCTCTCTCTCTCTCTCTCTCTCTCTCTCTCTTGCCTTCTGTTAGTTCTGGCTTCATCTCTTCCCTAGTTGTTGACATTCATGACTGCTAACTTTTTATTTCTGGGATTCCCTGAGCTACCCTGTGCTTTTATGTGAGACTGCCATTCCTGCCCATACCATCTGTCTTCACTTTAGGTCCTGTTGCCCAAAAGCTGACAGTCCCCTGCCAGCTGCACTCTCTGATTGTTCTCTCATCACCTCTCATATTTTTCAATTTTTGCAACCACCAGCTCCAAAGGGTCTCTTTTCTCTCACAGTCTGCCCACGAGGGTCGGTGGGGCACACTGAACAGAGGATAACCCACAGTATATTAAGTTTCATACTCATGTATGATACACTTCTTACCTGTAACCTCACACCCTACTCTCCAAACTATGTCCAGCTCTGGCAAACTCTGGAAGGTATTTCTTTTCACCCCGTTCTGTGTGAATTTCAGGTTTGTTTTAGCTCTCTGGCCACTCAAGAGTACTCATTAAAAATGGAAGCTGGGTAACATCTGGCGTCTCTGTCAACTTCTTTTTCTTGGCCCATTGCTCCTTATCACTCAAAAAGAGACTGTGTCTACATGTTCCTGATTTCTTTGATGAAGTGAGGGAGGGTGGGAGAAGAAAGTTTGTGTTTACATGTTAATGCAGGCTCAATGAACAGAAAGAATGGCTAGTGTGATGCGATGATACCACAACCTGCAAGAAAGAGGGAGACTGGCATCCTGACTTTGAGGCTATGAAGGCAAGAGACTGGTCATTGCAGCCTCATACTCTCTGCTACCTGCCTACAAGAGTAAGATTAGCCTTTATGACTGCCTGCTGATGCTGCTTGCTGCTAGGAGGCGGGTGTACTATTGTGATCTTGTGCTGATGTTGTTTGCCTGATCAACAGTTGCATTGTTATTCTGTTAGAGAGAGACTGACTATTGTGACTTCGTCATCATGAGGCTTGCTTACAGGAGAGGCTGGCAGTTATTATTTCATCCTGATGCTGCTTTTCTGTAGGAGAGAGGCTGGCCATTATGATTCCACACTGATGAAACTTATCAAGAAGATAGAGATTGGTCATGCTGACTTTTGTTGTTGTTATCAGCTGCCTGAAGAAGAACGACTGGCGTTAGAATTTCATATTGATGCCTCCTACCTGAAGGAGAGACTTCCCCTAGTGACTCCATGCTGATACTGCTTGTAGGGATGACACTGACTGTTATAAATACATGAGGATGCTTAAAGGAACAGGACTGACCATTGTGATTGTGTGCAGATGGTGACTGTGGCGATTTCCTCTTAAGCCCCTATTCCCCCCAAGCTTTCACGAGGTTCTCGCTCTTCTTCTTTCTTCACTGCCACCAGGTATTGCTGCTTTAATACCATTTAATCATGGAGACATGTGTGCTTTTAAAACTTAAGTCATTTATTAGATCAGGGAAGTTAATATATGATTAATATTCAATAGGTAAATCACAGGTTGATAATCACTAGTATTTGAATCAAAACGGCTATAACTTTAAACCTCTTTCATTTCTCTATTCTATTCATCATTCTCACAGATCTCTAACTTAGTTCATTTTTAAGTTTCACACTGTCTTTCACTACCAGAATCTCTCTCAGGTTCCATACACCAACCTTTATATCCAGCCCCCCCCCGGCTCCGCCTTCCATCCTCTCATTGGCTCCTTCTCCCCTGTTCAGCTGTGATGGACAGGTGAGGGCGGGGCTGTTGGCTACAGCGACATATAGAAGACTGGCCAAGGTTCCCTCCTACTGAAGGTGCTCACTGGAAAGGGGAGACAATCATCCTTCTTGTGTAAGTAAGATGGTTTATCCTTGGATGCGATCAGATGGAGAAACAGCTCATGTTTTGGACCACTTGTGGGACAGTCTGGTGCTAGCTAGTTGCTGGCAACCACTTGAGCCTTCTCTGTAGTCAAACTGGACATTTTTGGCCCAGCAGCAGGGCGACTCTTTTTTGGAGTTGGGCTGGAGTGGAGTACACATAGAAGGATCACTTTAAGGGAGATTGTTCCCAGTGAAGCAACTCTTTCCAACATAATCAGACACAATCATTTATTGCCACCACACCCTAAGTTCTCTCTTATTCTCCTTTCCTCTTCAATGCAAGCTTCACATCTGACTAGGCAGGAAAGAGCTTGTCTCCACTGTCACCACTACCCAGCCATAGTTTTCAGGACATGGGGTAATTTCTCTCTAATTTCTGCTGGTTGCCCGGGGATGCAGATCTGTGTATTTAACTTTTCTTCTCCCTGCAAGTAATTTCTCAAATGAGTGCATGCAGAGTTTGTAAAGTGATTTTGATGAGCCAATTAATTAGATTTATTCTGAGGTGCCAAAATATTCATCAGTACAGTTGTAATTTTTAAAATCACTCTTTACTTTCTGGATTATCAAGAGCAGTTGAAATAGTTGCCTTTTAGTGACTTTGATTTTTAAAAAATGGATGATAAAAGTCACTCGGGAATTAATCGGAATGAGCTTTCAGAATAAGCTTTCACACTCTCTGTCCCAAACTTTGACCATTACATGAAACTAATTTTCAAAGCTGGAGACACAAAATGAAGGCTTTTCAAAGGTCTTTCAAGCTTCTACCTCATTGTATTATTATCACATTATTTTTATTTCTAATTTTAAACATTTATGTTGTTGTTATGTGCCGTCAGGTCATTTACAACTTACAGCGACTCTGTGAATGAGCACTCTAGAAAAAGTCCTTTCCTCAGCTATGCAGGCTGTATTCTTCCTAGCTGCTCACTAAAAAGGAAACATCATAAAACATCTTAGAACTTCAGAGCTGGAAGGGACCCTATGGATCATCAAGTCCAGTCCCAGTCAAGGAGTCACAGTGGGGAATTGAACTCCCAACTTCTACTAACTCACTAAGCTATACAGCAGCTCATGCTCCTCTCTTATCTTGTTCTATGTAATGGCCACAAAGAAACAACCTCTGTGTGTTGTTTGGTAAAAGATGTATCATCCAGCTAGCATAATTTAATACTTCTGTGACATTCTAACAAAGATGCGTACTCCTGCCTTTCCATTGAGGTGCAGCAGACTGGGAGACTTCGTGTATATGATTTACACATGAATAGTTGTCTTCCTTTAAGAACATCAGAAGCTGACATATGCAATGGCTGTTGACTGGTCTGTTTAGTTTAGTGGCAGATACACCAAGTGGAAGCAGTTCTACAGAGTTTCAGAGAGGGAGTCTTCCTGCCCTGTTTGGAGATGGCCTTTGACCTTCCACGTGCAGAGCATACACTCTACTACAGGGCGATGGCCTTTCTCTGCTAAGCCATCCCTAAAATGAAGAGTGAGCTGGAAGATCTCACATGCTGCTGAAACACTCTGGAAGAGTGGATTTTGTATTATAAATCTCCAGCATAAAAATATTAGAAATCAGATTGTGATAATGACCTGATAATTTAAATCCACTTTTACTTAAAAAAAAAAGGAAATGTGTAAACTCCCACCACTAATCAAGTGAGCATAATTAAGTGCAGGAGCAATTTGCTATGCGAATAGGACAAATTCTGCCAAGACTGGATCTTCCTTTCTGTTTCCAAAGTGCATTGATGAAACAGAATAAGAAAGTAAAGCTATGACCTCTATTATACGAAAAAAGAACACCCACACCCACACCAATTTGATATCTTTGGTTACATTGGTACATAAAAAATCAATGGTTTTATTAATGAAGAAAGAAGAAAAAAATGTTAAGTAGTATGTAATTTAATGGACTGGAGAAGAAAGATAGCCTAGCACAATGATCTTGATATAGCCTAGGTCACAAGAAAGGAGGTAATACTTAAACATGGGGGAAAAACGTATTTAAATTGGATCATTTTTTTTATGCAACACATTCATTGCATCCAAGTTCTTGGCTTCAAGGCATTATGAAGGCGCACAATCTTGGTTGAGATTTGCAAAAGGATAAGGGATTTATCAGGCTAAGAACAAAGAAGAGGCTGACTTTTGTGCTAATCAGATGGCATTCTTATTTAAATGGGCTTCTTATCCTTTATTAAAATCTCTGCCGAACTATTAGCCTTGATATTATCTAGTGGTGACCAGAGCTACATGAAAACTTCCACCAAAGTTGAAATCAAACTTTCTTTTCTTCTTCTTTTTTCTCCTCCATGGCTTTGAATAAACCCAGTTCCACAGGCTAATTGTATGCTGCCTTGCATGCCCCATTCAGAGTGTAAGCTTATTATTGGGTAATTTTAATAACTCCTTTGAAGCCAGGCTCTGTACATTTCAAGTTACCTGCACCAGAATGACATCTTTTCTCTTCCATGCAGCTCCATATATAAACTTCAATGCAATCCTTTCATTTCCTATTCAATTAGACTCATGCTCATATTACAGCTAAGTGTGCATACACCACCATCCCTGTGCATAAATACCACCAGTGTCATACTCATTTAATTTAATGGGCCTTACTCTAAATAGACATATGATTATGCACCAGTTGTGGTATCTCTTCTGACCAAAATTCCCAGTGGTGCAACCTTACTGTTTTTTAGATATGCAGAGTTACCATGGTTCTATGACATGCAGAATCTATGTTATTTGCTACTTTTGGAACTGTCTCCTTTTTCTCTCAAGTACTCTATTGATTTTCCTCTTATCCATTTCTATGCATGTCCTAGAATGCACTTTTCAAATGGTGCCCATTCTTGTTTCTTGACAACATGCAGTTATGTACAATGAACATAGCGTGGTTCATATTTTCCCCTTCTCTAATTGCTCCTATAGCTAGCAGTCTCTTGTCCCTCCCAAGAGAGGTTGATTTCTGTCACTGGAAAAGGTGGTAAACACGCTGCCTAAAAGGATGACAATTTACACATCACCAGTCAAAAGAATGAACACATCAGTGCAAAAGAGAAAATGCACCACCAGCAAAGCGACATAGATTGTGTATGCTAATTTATTAGTACAAGTGAAAACTTAGAAATAGAATAAACCATTGTGTATTTGGAACAGAACTCAGTGGTTATCAGTTCTAAAACACTGCTAGCATAGGAAATCCACTGCTAAACTCTGTTCCACTGTCAGACAGTTCCTGCCATCTGGATAGTCTTCTTCTTAGAATTTAGATTTCACAGAAGGCAAGACAATTAATTTCACAGCCAAATCAATTTCCCATCAATAAATTTAGTCCTCATTAATTACCAACCCAGATCACCCCCAATAAATTCTTCAATTAATTTGTACCTGACCCCAATTTAATATTCCATGCAGATCACCCCAAATAGTTCCTATTCAGTTAATTTACTCCTCAATTAATTTCTCATCCAGACCCTGCTCCAAATCAATTCCCCTTCAATTGATTGCTCCCATTCTTTATTAACCCTTCCTCTAAACTGAACCTAGAGAAAAGAGTAAGATATATCAGAGGATTTGTGAAACCCTTTTAAAAGAGAGAAATATGACACAGGAGTGAGTGGAATAATTAGACAATTCTTTCAAATCATGCTCTCTCTTGCCCGCTATACCCCAGTCCTCCCTCTCCAACCAACTAATATTTGCTCCATGTTTCTTGGGTCACTAAAATCATGTTTTCCCTTTGCATCAAATTCCCATCACATAGGAAAGCTCCACTGTATCTGTTGTTTTGCTTTGGACAGAGAGATCTTCAAGGCAGCCAATCACAGCGGTGGCCACCAAAGCTTTCTTCCTGCAGTAGCAGGTCGTCTCTTTTTGTGGCAGCGAAAACAAACTTGTTTGCACACAAACCTCAGCTTTCCTTCCAGGAATATGCCCTCCTAATATCAAGGTAGCAATGGCCGTGCTAGATGAGAGCCACTGCAAGGATTTTTTGCTGCTATATCTGTAGGAAGCAGACAGCCGTTCCACAGAAGCCTAGCTAGCAGAATAGCTGAGGACAGCACACCCAGTTTGACTGGATGATGAGACAAACTATTGTATAGATAAAATCTTCAAGCAGAGAAACATCTGAAACAAAGAAAGGCACTTGGGAAGTAGCATGCCATTCCTTGAAATTTCAGGGTTAAAAGATGAGATCTGGAACTAGACCCTCCATCATGTCACAAACATAAAAACTGGAAGAAGGAGGATTTAAACCACAGTTTGTGTTCTTGATGTCATGCTTATACAAAAAGGTTTATGAGGTTTTGTGGGTTTATTTATTTATTTATTTTGGGGACCAAAAATACCAGAATTCTCTGTTCTGGGCATTTTGCCTACCTTGCAGGCACTTGACAGACACCTCAACTGATACAGCCCGGAGAAAGGCCCAAATTAGAAGGCTTTAGGGCTGAAATAGGCCCAGCTCCACTGGTGTCCAGAAAGAAAGCTTCCAGCTAGCATCGCAGCAAGAGAATATGTGGGCAGAGCTGGACCTGGTTAAGGCTTCCAATTTAGGCCAGGGCTTTGAGACCTGGCACTCTGTTCCCCGATCATGATTTCTTTAGGTCTGGAGGAATAAATGTAAGGGATGTTCTCTGTATATTTGTATATCCTCTCTTCCATATTCAACAGTCGTTATATAAAGTAAATTGTCTGGCTACTTTTGCAGCGCCGACAGCTCTTTCGTCCCTTTCATGAAACATTGCTTACCTTTTATCCCACCTTTTATTTTTACATTTTAAACATCGTGCTCTCTTTCAAGCTCCAAATACAGGAAAGCCTATTCACTCATAATTTATTATGAGGGTCTCAGAAACATGCTTGAACAAGAGAAACTAGGCCTTCCCTTCTCCAGTGATTCTTCCTCTGCTTGGAACACAATGTGTTTGAAGTCCAAGCTCCACCCATATGTCCTCCTAATAGTGTAGGCTCTACAGGTGAGCAAGAACAATGGAAAACAGGGGTTCTTGGTTGCATGGATTAAAATCCTCCATTCAAGCGTTTTCCCTTTTCACACATAGTGCTGGAAAAAGCCATATTGCAGAGAGAGAGAGAGAGGGTAGCTGTTTCTGTCTAAGTGTGTTTGTTGCCAAGACTCAGATAAGGAACAACTCACTAGGGTTTAAGAGGGAGAAAAAGTTACTTTGGTCACTGGTTATTCAACCAGTGTTGAGTCTTACATTACAATATGACACCATCCTGAAATCTTCTAGGGCAGCCATTCTCAACAGGGGTCATATTTGCCTGTAGGAAACCATTTTGTCTGTCCATATTATGTCCTAATGGTAGCTTCTCATCCACAGTACAAGTTACATGTTAGGGCAATCAAGTGCTGAGGCACTCCCATTTCTTTCAGAACAACCCATAGTTTCTCATGTCCACACAGGTAGAGGTTTTGCTGTAGTCTATAAAGTACTGATCTTCATTTGGAATTTTTCCAGTAGCCAGCAGATATTTGCAATATGAGGGAGCACTTTGCCCCATCTCAGATCTCATCCAGCTTTTCAAAACTGACCATGAAAAAACACTCGTTTGACACTGAACTGATTTATTTATTTATTTATTTATTTATTTATTTATTTTATTGCATTTATATGCCGCCCATCCAGACATAGTCTACTCTGGGCGGCTAGATTTGGTGCATACTAGACTCTGCCTATTCTTAAAGACTGCATTTTGCTTCATGCTACTGGTAAATGGAAATTGTGATTGATTAGAGAAAATTAAGGCACATCAAAAGCACAGGTGGCAGAAAAGGAACAATGAATTATTAAAGATTATCTGTTAAAAGCTCTTTAGGCTGGTGGCAACTAATAACTGCTTTTGTTCATGATTTCCTTTAAAATACTACGTTGAAAGCCACGAAAAGGTGCAAGATTCAGGAAGCTTGCAAGACTGTATGTCTCCCCCAATCCTTTGCCTTATTCTTTGCTTCACACATTTCCCAATTATTTTCGAAGCCTCACTCTTACTTGCCCCATCCTAGTGCATGGACAATAGCACTGGACAGCACTGCCAAGTTTATATTAGGTTCTGAAAAGAACCGGGTGTTTAAATAATTGTCCATCATGGGACAAGAAACCTGAAAGTTTGAAGAAAGCCATGCATTTTTTAAGAGACCCAGTTGTTTTTCTGGCTGTTTGTTGTCAGAGGAAAGGACATTTGGTACCTGGGAAATGTCAAAAGCAAACTCAAACTTACACTTGGCTTGGCACTAAAACTCAGAGCAGCTGCTGAAGAAGTCTGTTTTAGTTCTTTTGCTTTAAATAAGATCATCTGTCAGAAGGACAGTTGATTAAACTGCTATAGAGTAAAATGAAGAAGAATTGGTTTCGATCGTGCCTTTAGAATGAGGTAGCCTGTCTCAGCCTGAATTTTGAGATGGTATAACATTCTGCTTTTACTGAAATCCCAGTTGGTTCCAAGAAGGATAGGGGAATAGACACAGAAACACTTTCCTGCAGTGAATACCAGGATCAGTTTACCCTGGAAAGGGTATAGGTGATAAATCTATACTAATCTGGGAATATGCTTAGGCAAGGCAGGCCTTTGGATGCTATAACACCTCTAGAGCAGAGGCAGCATCAAAGATATGTGGGTTACTCTGTTTCCCACAACTGACTTTATAAAGTTTTAGCCAAGCAAACTGGACCTGTTCCAAAACCAGGTAAAACATGCTTACCAGAATCCAGCATTTTCACTTGTCCAGTGTGTGCAGTTGTGTTGCTGCTTGTACGTACCAGCTGCTTTTGTGGATTTGCCCAAGTTGTCTGTACAAATGCTTCTACCAGATTGTTTTTGCTTTCCCAGCTTCAGGTGACCTCTGAGATGCAAAACAAGTCAGGGTGGAAGGAAAAAAAAACAGCTAGGGGAACCACAAATGCCCCCAATTTCTTTTCTACAGACTTGTTACCTTGGCAAACAAAGGTTTTGGAGTACACATTTGCTGGGATGACATGCAATTCTAGCCTGAAAACATCATCTGTATACACTTCAAAATGTCATGTGCGAAGTGACTGTAAGAGGCAAATAATGATGGGGAGCCTGATATTGAATCAGTGGTCTGTAAAGGTTGAGTTCAGAGAAATATGTGCCCAGAGACAATTTCAAACAGATTATTGTGGCTCTGTCCCAGGTATGCTGTATGCAAGTTCCATAATGGACCAGGTCATTCAAGATCAATGTCAAAGTCACATGTGAGTACAAAAGGAACAAGCAGGAATGCCTGGGGCCAAGTCATCAATCGGCTGTCAAGCCTCTTTGTTTCTTGGCACGCTACGTAATATATTTTTTTTCCAATCTACATTACGTCAACCTCTGTCTATGGAGCTGCCACTTTCCTACAAGTACAAGTTTAGCCCTGGGAGACTGTGGATGATGTGGGGGATAAACCTATTTAAAAACCAAAACAAAAGCAAAAACAACCCTGAAACTATTTTTTTAAAAAAAGAGAGCCATAGTCTGAAAAATAAATAAACGGACTAAGGTCGATAGCAAAAGAGTTTTGAACTGAAAGTACAAAGGCTAATTTGCTAGTTTGGGAAGCATGAAGTAATTCTTCAAATCACTCAAGAATTACAATAGTGCTTGCTTACCATAAAACATGCTACATTTTGCTAATTTTTGAAGTCTACCTGCCTGGATTCTTCAATGGCTTACAATCAGAGATGAGGGCATTTCTATACGAATATCCCTGCGCAGCTGGAGCTGCTGCGGCGCTGATCACTGCCCTCTTCCCACTTGTCTGGCCACTCAGTAGCCATGCAGGGAGACTTGTCCTCCGTCCCCCTGCCTGGAATGGCCAGCCAAGTGGGAAGAGAATACAAATACAAATACCCCCATCTCTACTTACAATACAACTTACTTTCCTGCCCTTCTCTTGAATATGCTGTCTAGGATAGGTAGGCAAGGTAGTACTGGAAACTGCAAGAGGGGGCAAGGGGCTAGTAAATGGTATTTTGAGGATGTACAACTCTTTGCCTGGGATGGGGATCCCCCCTACATGCACCCTCTTCCCTTAACTTCCCATGAGGATATCACTGTTCTTTCTTGCTTTGGCAGACTGCCAGTGTTTTGTATGGCACCAGCAGCTATTGAAACTCCTGTTCTTATCTCAGACCTATTTGCCAGCTTAGCAATCAACAAATGTTGCCATAATGGCAGGAGGAATAGAAGAAGTAGGGAAAAAAGCAGCAGCCTGGAAGCAAACAGCCAAGAATTAATGGGTAACACAGAACTAAGAAACAACAGCACAGCTAGTTGCTTACAGTGACATTATGGTATTTCAAGAAAAGGTTGCAAGACATATAAAAAAGAACATATGTATATTAATTCTTGGTCTGTATGCAATTCCTCACCCAATTTAAAGGGTATAGTTTAAGACACAATTTTGCCATTTGGTGGGCACCAGAAATAATGGTGGTTTATGTGTTTTTGTTCCATTTCATTTCTTTAAAATTCCATTAAGTGAAAAACTGCTCATATGATGCCATTCTCCATTTCTTTTCCACAAATAGATGCCGTCTTGAGCCATTAAAGCCAACAGGACTTTTGCCATTTAGTTCAAAGGGGTGTAGCCTGCTGACGTTAATTAACTGATTAACATCTAAGAGCCAAATAATTATAACATAAGAACTTGGAGACTGCAATTTCACTCCATTAAATTTAAGTGGAAGTAAAAAAGAACACAAGGATCTTATGTACATAGCTTTCCCTTTCCATTTGGATAGGAGAAAATGCTAACTTTCATTTTACTTGAATTATTGATGATTATTTGTGTGGTTGAAAAAATAATTGCATTTAGACAAAGGAAGCTGGTGATTTCTCCCCCCCCCCCATCCAATGATGAGGGCAGCCGTTCTTCGTGGGGAAATAATGGTCAAGAGCTGCATAATCGCAGTAGGAAGGGCCAATGCACAAAATGGACAAAGTGGGCAGGATGAAAATAGGCCCTCAAGCATATTCTCCAGTGTATACATCTATAGCACGCATAACTATGATCCAGTTCTTCAAAAAAGCCTCTTGTTTATGGATGTAAGATATTGTGCTTCTGTGCCCACAATTCAGAAAGCCAAGAAATGGCTCAAAGTTGCTGCACAATATTGTGCCTGCTTTGCCAGCAAGAAAAAGGATGCCAAGCTTTACAGAGCAAAGGCCAGCCTGAATATTGACAACACCAACCGCAAGTAGCAGTCAAGATGGTCTACACAATACCCTCTTGTGCTCACTTCCATTCACAAAGTGACACCACACTGGGGGAAGTCCCAGAAACTGACTCCTCTTTTCATCAGTTAACCACTTCTCATCCAAACACAAAACAATAGACAGGGCTATTTTTCAACAAGAGTGGATGGTAGTGAACTGCTGAATATTATTTTCTATTTTTTAAAAAAAAAATTAAATATCTACCTTGCACATATAATGGAAATACAGAAGTGACCAGAATAGGCTTCAATACTTGGAAAAGTGATTTCTTCATATATGCATCTATAGCACACATAACTCCAATATTCTTTTTAAATGAAGAGACGAGCTCTTAACAGAAAGATCATGGTGGTCTGTGTCCTGCACTGGGGGAAAGGCAGTCTTCTTCTCCCTGCAAAGTGCAGAAGTCCAGCAACCCCCCCCCCCTTTCCTCTTGCTTAGGAGATAGCTCAGGAAGCTCTTCAATTGGGAACCACAGTTTTGAGGATCAGGACTTCCTTACCCCTCACATTTTCCAACAAGGGGCCTTTCTATAGGAAAAGGGAAAGGAGGAAGTGAAGTTGCTGCTTCTGGACATCTTGTTTTATTTATTTGTTGTTGTTTTGTTTGTTCAAAATATTTTTAACCTGCCTTTATACTTTAAATTATGCAAGGTGGCTTATATCATTAAAAATAATATTTAAAGCTAAAAGCAATGTATAGAAATACTAAAAAGGATTAGACGAATATCACTCTGAGAAATGATAAACAAAAGTAATACTAAAAACACTTTCAAGGCAGTAAGGCGCGACAATCCATTTAAAAATCCCAAAAATTGGCAGAAGAGAAAGGTCTTTGCCTGCTTGCGGAAGAATAGCAAAGATAGCACCAGTCTGGCCACCTGTGAGAGGGAGCTCCAAAGCCTGGGAGCAGCAACAGAGAAGGCCCTTTCCTGTGTAGCCACCAAAACACACCTGTGAAGGTGTTGGTGCCGAGAGGAAGGCCTCCCCTGAGGATCTAAACACCTGAGCAAGCTCATAAAGGGAGATGAGGTCCTTGGACACAGGCCATTTAGGGTTTTGTAGGTTAAAACCAGTACTTTAAATTGTGCCCAGTAAATGATTGGCAGCAGGTGGAGCTGCTGTAACGGGGGGGGGGGGGGGTTATATGATTCCTGTAACCACCCCCAGTCATCAATGTAGCTTCTGCATTTGAAACCTGATGAAGTTTCCTCACACTTTTCGTAGACACCCCCATGTAGAATATGTTTCAGTAATCCAGCTGGGATGTAACTAAAGATTGTGTCACCATGGGCAGACCAGACAGGTCCAGGAACGGGCACAGCTGGCACACTAGTTTTTAACTATGCAAATGCACTCATGGCCACTACCAAAACCTGGCCACCCAGGCTCAGAGATGTATCCAGAAGTATCGTGGACCTGTGTTTTCAGTGGGATAGTAACCCCATCCAGCACAGGCTGTATCCCTATTCCAATGTCTCTGTTTTTCCTGAAGTTCCTATAAACTATATGACTCTGAAAGGCCTTTGGACTTGAAAAATGGCTTCAAAATGCCTTTTAAATATATCACTTATTTTTTAAAAAATATTTTAATCCATTTTGTTATACTTGGGTTTGAGATTCCTGGTGGACAG
Source organism: Pogona vitticeps (assembly GCF_051106095.1). Lineage (NCBI taxonomy): Eukaryota > Metazoa > Chordata > Lepidosauria > Squamata > Agamidae > Pogona > Pogona vitticeps. Next base: position 101,479,029 of record NC_135785.1, read on the forward strand.
AAAACAAAGAAGAAAACATTTGCAAGTACTCTGTAATCAACTGGGGGGGGGGGAATCAAAGATGTGCATTTGTGTATGTCAATCAGACATAGGAAAACAGGGACAACACACAATTATCAGTCCTCTCCAATGGACTGAGTTTCTTCGACTTGGATAGAAACATACTAAGAAGGAAAACTTGTTCCCAACTAGAAAATAGGTTTACAAGTTAATTATTTAAAGTGAGTCAAATTTTGTTATTCATACAACCTGGCATATGACCTCTTGAACAGTGGGATGGTTCCCTCTAGGTGTCTTGTTGAAAATATTTTGTCATGTTAAATGTAGCTTCTCCCTTAAGATGGTTACAAAAGTGATGGAAGAGCCTGGCTCCTGCTGACAAATCAGTGGAGGTAGCTCTAGAGAGGAACAAACCTGCCCAAATATCTAGTTAAAAGCACGCTTGTTTGTAAAGTGATAATATGGAACAGGAATATGACTCTTGGCAGCTGACAGGGTCCATTTTATCACTAGTGGAAAACTTTCCAAACCTATTCTGCACAAAAGCCAAACCATCCTTCTTCCTTCCTTCCTTCCTTCCCTCCTGCTAGCTACAGGGAGAAGAAAACAATGGTTTGAATCTCTTCTATAAATATAGTTGTAAATAGTCTATTTTGTGGAGCTTAGAATAATGTAATAAAGTCAAATGGAAATGGTTTACAACACAACACAACATCTGTTTTCTTAGCAATTACAGTAATCTATTAAATTGAGAGCTCTGTGGACTCGTCCTACCCTTTCTCCAAAGTGAGTGGTTTCCAAGCACAGCTAGAAGTGAAAGCTTCTGGGAGCTACAAGGTTGGAAACTACCGTCCTAAGTGTTATGTTCTTGTAAATATCCGTTTCTCTTTGCTATCCTTGCACTTGGAATTCCCATCGTGGTGATGACACTGCTACTCCTTCCTGCAAATCCCTCTTCAAAAGTCCACATTTCCCACAGTGTGTGGAGAAAGGCTTATGTGACATCAAGTTGACTCTTTCTTACAGAAGCTGTGATAGGGTTTTTGAGATATGTGATATATTCAAGGAGTGGTTTACCATCACCACCCATCAATGAGTTTTATGTCTGAGTGAAGTTTGAACTCAAGACTACTGAATCCTTGTCCAACACTCTATCTGCTACCCCAGAAGCCTTCAGCACTAGCTATACTGGTAATGATTTCTGGGAGTTGTAGTCCAAAAACATCTCGGGACCCAAGGTTGGGAAGCATAATTTTTCATAAGCCTCCAAAAGATCAACATCTAAGCACCTACAATTATAACAAAGTGTTTGTGTTTCTTACTGTAATATCTCCTGCCTCTCTTCGTCCTTTGTCTCTTGTTACACACACGCACACGCGCACACACACACACACACACACACACACACACACACACACACACACACACACACACACACACACACACACACACACACACACACACACACACACACAGGGGGGGGGAGAAGAAAAAACAAATGGAGTTTTACAAGTACATACTTCCAAATCCTCACTATGGGCTTTGCTGAGGATAGATGACAACTTTTGAGGATATATGAGAAATAAAGCTTTAGGGCAGTATCCTGTTCAAAACGTTACCCAGTTTTAGGTGGGGACAGTCCCTGGTGGAAAACCAAGAAAAGGAGACCAGCGTGGTGCAATGCAAGTTTATTAAAGCAAAGAGATACACACTAGTGGCTAGGCTCTAAATGTGAGCAAAAGCACCTTACAAAGATAAAAACCCCTTCTTATAGATTTTTAACCAGTTCTTTATGCTAACTACTTAAGAGATTTTTGGGGGGTGGTGCCAGAGGCCTGGACACCAGGTTTCAACCGGTTTCAGGACAGTGCTGGCCATTGCTGATAAGGGTTGGGTGTTCCAGCCTTATGTTATTTAGGCCCTTCTGGAGGTCCCTTCTCAAGGCCACCCTCCCATCTTCCCCCATACAACTACAGCAATAAACATTCCTGAAGGCATACATGAGAACAACCACACAGACACAGGCAGACCTCAAGATTCACCAACAAGGTACAGACAAGACAAATTGTAACTTTAAGGCTAACAATGAAGTTAACAATTCCTCCCTTTTCTTTTGTTCATCAATATGGTCATTTTTACGCACACTTTGATGAACTTTATAACAGCCTTATTCGTTTAACAAGTACATATCTTGAATCATCAAGGGTGACTTGGGAGGTGGTTGATGGTAGGTTGGAGAGAACCATGTTGGGTGAAGAGGCGGCCAAGGGACTTGTGGTACATTGTATGATGTAAGGAAAAATACATTGAATACAGCGGCAAACAAAAACCAAGATACAGACTAATAAAAGGAAACCTATAAAAAGTTGTCAGAGCCAGTTAAGGTTAGGTAACCATGAAGTGAGCCCACTCCAATCCCAGGATAATTCTTGGGCTGGTGTGAGGAGGCTTTTATGCTCCACTTGTAATGATGCAGTGATATTGCTACCTGACCATGATCTAAGATCAAATCCTTGGTCGCATCATGAAAGCTGCAACAAGTTTGGTGCAATGCAAGTTCCTCCTTGTGCCGTCAGGAGCAAGTCAAGGGCCAATCTATTTTGAATTACCATATTTTTGAGGGATGAAATTTCTTCGCAAAGGCTTTCACGGCCGGGATCTAATGGTTGTCGTGGGTTTTTCGGGCTCTTTGGCCGTGTTCTGAAGGGTTTTTTTTCTAATGAAACGTGAGGAAGAACAACCTTCAGAACACGGCCAAAGAGCCTGAAAAACCCACAACAACCAACAATGAAATTTTTGTTTGAATTCATTCAGTGATATAATTAGTTAAGTTAGCCAGCTTTTCAAGGGTGATGGAAGTTTTCGGAATGCTTTGCATAGGCAACTCAAAGAAGGCAGAGGTTCAGGCCACTTCCTTAAATAAAAAGCTTCCTCCTTTCTTCATCATCTTCTGCCTCTCTAACAGACACTCCATCCGATCAGCTGCCAAAATGCTAAAGGACATGGACTCAAGCAATGTTCCTTTAACACAGCTGGAACATTCAAGATGTAATGGAGAGCATGTCTAGCTTTCCTTTGCAGAATTGATGGTGGCTTGGCTTCAACTGCTTAGTGAAAGAATATCTTGCAGCAGGACTACTGGGAATTTTCCAAGACCTTAATTTTTGCTTAAAGAGATGTGTCTTGAGTTTGTCTGCCTAGATTTAATTGGAACTGTCCTGCCTAAAAGGGACGTCTGACTTTGCCCTCCTGTGAATACCACACCTCAGCAGAACAAGATAATATGGTACAGATTATAGTGGAAAATCACAGTGCTAGATGCCTACCAGAGGACTGGCAAATGTAAGATTAAAGATTCCACGTGGTCGGAAACAACATTCAAACAGCTCCCGTCAGACCTATCTTAAGCATGAATCCTCTCTTGTCTTCTCTGAGAAAATGAACAATATCTGCCTGCTATCAAAAGAAGAGCTGGGACTTTGGAGGCGACTGCCCAAGTCCCAAAGATTATTATATAAAAGGAAAACAAGACTCTCCAGAGCTGGTTTCCCAGACAATAATTTGCACTTAAGGCAAAATGCATTAAGAGCAGGCAGAAATACAGAGTTCAAGGCCAGTGCAATTGCAAGGCTTCTGGGAGAGCCTATGCTATGGTCTAGCATTTAAGTGGTAATAATGCATAGCAGTTGCTTGATGAAACCTCACTCAGGATCTTTCAACTGGTGCTCAATGTGGAGAAAGCTAAAATCTGTCACACTGCCTTGCCATATTTGGACCACAGAATATGCAACAGAGGCAGAAAACCAAGAGAAACAGGCATTTGTGGAGTCCCAGGCAAAAGTTTCAGATGCAAGGCAGTTAGATGTCTTTGGAAGATCCACATCATCATTAGAGCTGGTTCAAGGCTCTGGTGGGCCCTGGGCAAAAATAAAAGCTATGGGAACCCCCCTTTCTTCTCCCTCCCTCTCCCTTACATCCCTCCTAAATAGGTCAAACAATATGAACAATGTAATAGAACATAAGTAAGACTGACTCATTAAGGTAATCTTGGTAGCAGTAAATAAGGGAACAGTGTTTAGCTAAACAAATAAACAACATATCAGTGAAAAGGAAGTCTAGCTTACGAGGGAGGGGCAAGGCAAGGGAAGCTGAAAGCTGCACTTCAGGGCACATTTATTTATTTATTTATTTATTTATTTATTTATTTATTTATTTATTTATTTATTTATTTATTTATTTAATATCCCGCCTATCTGGTCAGTTACGACCACTCTAGGCGGTGCTCAGAGGAGAGGAAAAGCTGTGCACATCTGCAATCCAGATCAGGCCCCACGTGGGAGGGAGGGAGGGAGGGAAGGAGACTGTTGTGTGGAATCGCAGGACACCGGGCTCAGGCATGGGAGGAGGTGGAGGGTTGCAGCCACTTTGAAGGAATGGCTCCTAACGGAGCCTAAGTAGGGTGCCCTGCACATCCCAGCTGGCCTTACTCCCCCTTTTCCTCACCTGACCTCTGTCGGGAGAGGCAGGTCTTGCTGAGGCGGTTGAGATCTAGGATGCCATCGAGGAGGCTAGGGAGAAAGACAGCTGTGGGCACCTCCACGGGGGAGTGTGTGTGTGCCCTCAGGGCCCCAGAAGATGTACCGGAGCAGGTCCTCAAGGTGCAGGAGGGCTCCCTTCTCCTCTTCTGGCAGCATTGCCCAGCAGCACCTCCCATAGGTGCGCCTCCCACTTGCACAGCGACGCCACCTGGCACAGGAAGAAGATCAGCTGCTCCAACAGCGCCCATGGCAGTCACAACCCAACCTCCAGGGGAGCGGAGAGCAGGCAAAGGAGGGCAGCATGCCCGCTGGAGGGTCCCACAGCTCTTTCCCAGGAGCAGTAGTGATGGTGGGGCTGTGGCAGGCCATCAGGACTAGCCCCTACAGTTCACCAGCCTGGAGCACCAACTGCATGCACTTCACCACTGCCCCAGCCCACCCTCGCTCTCACAGCCCCAATGGCTCCTGGCTGGCTGCTGCTTTGATTGCTCCAGACAGTGGGCCCTGGGCAAATGCCCACTTTGCCCTCTGAATAAAGCAGCCGTGGTCATCATGATGTGAAGCAGGGCCTGCAATCATAAAGGCTCCAGTATTCCATGGATCCAAGATAAGCAAGTATGGAGCCCAGAGAAAATCTTTTTACCGGAGGCATTCCAGTTGTGGAATTCCTTTCCTAAAGTCTCTATTCCTGCCTTCATTGTTAACTTTTAGAGAGCAAGGAAACACTTTTTAAAAAAAAAAATCCTCACAGACCTTTAAAATTGTTTTATTTTTATTTTTTAATTGCTAGTTTTTCTGGACAACTCATTATGTTTTTCAAAATGTGGCTCATAGTTCTTTTCTCGGCCAGTGCACTGTCTTTGGCAGAATGCCGAATTCTGGGTCAAAGTGAGGCTCTTTGTATCAGTCCAGATGCACCCCACATCAAAGCAAGCAACCCTAATCTAGCTCCTGTGCTGACAGAGACTGCCCTGGACCTCACTTCAACAGTTCGACATTTGGAAGATTAATACTTTTAAAAGACATGCTGGAAAGAAGGGAATGGAAGGGAAATTTGGAATGCATATGAAACAGCCACTGAGGGGATGTGAGATGACAAGGAGAAAGAGTGAAGTTCCTCCCCTGCACTCTCCTATCATGAAGAAGCTGAGTCGGTCACTGAGTGAGATCATTCAAGCTTTGTACGGTCTTGCATCCTGCCTTTCTCACTTTGCTTAAATGCCAGATAGATTAGAATAAGTGTTCCATTGGCTTGTTTGGTTCACTTTGCCTGAGAGCTGAGCATGTGTCTGAGGTGGGTGCTTTCTGTATTGTTTGGGCTTTGAGGAATCAGGCTTCAGTCAAATTCAATATAGTAGGGACTATCTTTCTCCCCCCCCCCTTTTTTTTAAGGTAAAGGTAAAGGTAAATGTTCCCCTTGACAATTTTTGTCCAGTCATGTCCGACCCTAGGGGGCGGCGCTCATCCCGCTCTTCAAGCCATAGAGCCAGCGTTTTGTCCGAAGACAATCTTTCCGTGGTCACATGGCCAGTGTGATTTAGACACGGAACGCTGTTTACCTTCCCACCGAGGTGGTCCCTATTTATCTACTCGCATTTGCATGCTTTCGAACCGCTAGGTTGGCGGGAGCTGGGACAAGCGACGGGTGCTCATTCCGTTGCGTGGATTCGATCTTACGACTGCCGGATCTTCTGACCCTGCAGCACAGGATTCTGCGGTTTAGCCCACAGCGCCACCACGTCCCCCCTTTTTTTAGATCTCCGGTATTCAGGATTTCCTTTTTTGTTTGTTACTTGTTGTGACTTGGTTGGTGTCTTCTTTCTCATGTTAGCCAAAACAAACATGCGGCAACTTCCAGAACAGAGACCTGCCTCCCCACCCTAATCTGAAACCATGCTTGCTTTTCAGTGGTTTCCCCTGAAATGGGAAAAGTTGCCCATATGCAATCCTCTCTTTGTGATTTAGTGTCTTATTGTTTGTGTGTCCCCATTCAAATAAATGGGAGTTGCAGATATTCAGAAATTGAACCATTAGCCTGGAACTGGGTCCTGGTTGGTTCAGAGAAGGCCAAAGTTACACTGCCACACCTTGTAACTAAAAGAGTATCACAAAAGAAAAGAAGTTATCCCTCCATAAATTGACAATCAGAATGTAATACAGCAATGTAGGCATATTTTCATTACTGGTAAAAATGAATTCGATACACGTACCGTAACTAGTGTACTCATAAAGTGGACCCTCGACTTACAGACGGCTCTACTTACAGACTTTTCGAGTTACAGACTTCTCTGGCCGCAAAATTTAGGTTCGACTTGCAGCTGGAGAATCAACCTACAGACCAGAAAAAACCCAAAATGGAACAAAAATGGAACAAAAACGGCCGGTTACGGGATTAATCAGTTTTCAATGCATTGTAGGTCAATGGAGACTCGACCTACAGACTTTTTGACCTGCAGCCACTGTTCCAATACGGATTAATTCCGTAAGTAGATGGTCCACTGTAAACAGTTAACTGCCAAGCTCTGGAACAGACAGCATTCCAAGTCCAGAATTCTAACAATTCTCCCGAGGCCTCTTCAGGCATCTGTAAAGAATGTGGAATTCACAGGTGATGAGAGAAGGATGCTGGTCACACACCCCTCTGTAATTGCTTTCAATTTAAAAAAAAACAGGCTGAAGAGAGGGAGGTGCCTGTACTTGTGGAGCCCTTCCTTGTGAACCAAGTATGCTGAGGCTACAGGGAAAAGAACAATCTTCCCTTCACTCTTATGTGCTTAAGTGACAATGGAAGGACAGGGTTAGTGTGCTCCCATCTACACTTGTGAGTTCCATACTCTCTATGAATATCCAGAAAGATCTCTTGTTGAAATGGAAATGGAGGAGTAATAGAATGCAGGGCATAAGAAATTACAGGAATGAGAGTAAGATATCTGTTATCAGAAGGAACAAAGAGATTAACTAAAATAGACACACCTTTTCATTCAACAGGCAAATATAAAAAGATACCAGTTTGGGCAAGAAGGCTCCGACTGGGAGAGAATAGAAGGGACAACCCCCAAATCCTTTGTTGGGATTTTTGACGGTGGCTGTTCTTTTAGGCTAACACCTTCACGGTGGAGCTAAGAGTGGTAGCTTGTTTTAAGATGTTAAAAGGTAACGGTACCAGAGAGACGCCTGAGCTACCTGGGAAATGTTAGGAACCGCTAGTGTGAAAAGGAAGTGGTAAAGGACTTCTCCCTGGTAAAGAAGGTCACATAAACTACTTTGCCTAACAACAAAATGGCAAATACACAGAGTGGTTACAAGCAGCAGTGGCAAACTATACAAGTGAAATGTCAGTAGGAGTAACTTTTCCAAGCTCTGAAGTGGGAAAGTGTGTTTACATGCATACATACAGACAAAACGCAAACACATAGAGACAATCAGCTCTTGTTCAATCTTTCAGCAGAAGCCAGACTTACAATATTTCTTTTTCCCAAGCTAATCTTGGGATGGATTACTGCAGACCAGTCAAATACAATGATATTATTGTGGGTCTCCTGATGTTTACATCTCAGGACAGCCCTCTAAGCAATATGAAGGGGGCAAAATATAGACTTGTGGGTCTTACAGAAAGGAGTGTGGTGTGTGGGCTGTCAATTTGTTGGCAACATTCCTCATTCAGAATTACCAACTTCCTTGTAATGCACTTTCCCCCTTGTTTGTTTAATAGGAGAACAGGGAATACAAGATGAATTGATTCCTTTTTTTTATTATTTTTGCATAATATACGAAGCTTCATTTGAAAACGAATATGCTGGTTATGGACATCTGAGAAGCTGGCTGTTTCCTGAAGCCTTTGATTATACTGTGTTCCTTTAACATTGGGAGCGGGGTGTTACCATTCCAACTTTCCTGAGACTCATTAGCCTCTCTCATGATGTGTGACAGAAAGAAACAGCACCTGGAACAGTTCTTAAGTGCTGTCAAAGCCAGGAGCGGGAAAGAGCCATGCTGATTTTATTTTAAACAGCTGGGGCATCTCTTCAATAAAGTTAATAGCCCCAGACTAGACCAGCTGCAGGGCAGGATGGGAGAGGTATGTTTTTGGTACCCAGTAGCCTTGCACAACTGTAAATGGAATAAAAGAAAAGAAAATGCTTCAACCTTCTTCCCAAAGGAATACAGAGAATTTGCACTGAGTGAATCCTCTGATGGGGATGTCAATGTATCAAAAATTAACAGTAGATGTAACATTAGAGTTACATTAACACATATTTTCCCCAAAGCAGGGAGAATTGCAGGACTTTTCCAAGTGGGACTAAATGAATGATAATCAGATTCTATTATTCCTGCTTCTCGTGGGTCAGCAGAAAAGAGCTGAGGGTATTTCTTGTCTCCATAGCTTGTGCTGGTTAAGAGAAACAAACGTCTTAGTAACAAAAGAGTTAAAAATGCAGTGGGAGACTGTGGCATTCGCCCTTGTGCCCCTTGATTGACCTTCCAAACACAGAGCACACAAAGGCAAACCACTACTCCTTTTTACCCCGCTGCCACCAGTTGATCACTAAATCAACATTAATTATGGAAGGATGAAGATGCAGGTCCAAACTTCACTGTCTTTTAAAATTAAACATCTTTATTGATTACAGATATTATTATTAACCATAGGTAACTTTTATTATCAGCAAAAACAACCTTCTATTTGTTATTACAGTTCTTATTCTCTTTTCACTCTAATCACCTCAGATCTCCCAAAATACCACATTCTACCACCTCCTCCACTCTCTCACTCTGACTCTGACTGACTCTTACTGACTGACTCTCTGACTTGGCCTCTTTATTACATATCTCTCTGCTCCGCCTCTCAGCAACATTAGCCTGAAACATGAATATTCATAACTACTTAACATAATAAGGGTGAACACTACATACCTCCCCCCCTTAAATGTGTTTGTTTGGGAGGGGAAATGTATTTTTTCTCCCAAACAAACAGGAACAATTGTATTAAACTTTACTTACTATATAACACATTTAACATAACAATTACTATACCTTATACACTAAACATTTCACTACTATTCAGTAATATACTTTAACCTTATCATTTATTTACTATATTTCACGTTTTCAACCATAGAGAAATATCACAATCAGGAAACTTTTACATAAATAATTAACCTGTACATCATAGTCCATATCAGTTTCTTTTAAAAGTCATTGCATCATTCATCTAGCCTCCTGGAAAGCGCATCTGCGACAATGTTGTCAGCTTTCGAGGCATGATCTGAGTCTCTGTTGCAAAGGCAAAATTTGCAAAGTCCAAGTTTTTTACTTTCCTGTTGTAATAAGCTGCACTATGGACTCTGGTCCGGTAGTCATCACCTCCTTCAGCTGGACACACATCTGCTGGCACTCAGAAGTCCCTCTGTTGATCACTGACTCTTTGTTTTGCAACCTTTTCTGTTGACTGGCAGTCATCAGCCACTCGGTTGACCACTGGATGTCGTCTGCTGGTCGTTTTATAGTGAAACCTGCTTTAAGTCTGGCTCGGGGCTTCACATTCTCAGCTGGGGAAAGGGTAGGCAGTTCCTTCTCCTCCCAAACTGTGACCTCATCTAGGTCGCTGGCAAACCACGTCTGGAAGAAGGTCACGGTGACCCTGATTCAGTAGCCAGAAACCAATTAGATCATCTTGCCTTTATCTGGAGCCAAGGCCTTGCATGAAGACAAAACATTGATAACACACCTGCTCATTAGCATTGCTCATTAACGCACGGATGTAATCCATCACTATGAAGCTTACTAGCTGTTAGTATTGTTTACTCTGTACTATAAAATAAACCTCTCACTTGGGTGAGGAAGGCTTTTGGTTCATGACTCTCGTCTCCGTGTCTTGATTGCTGGATCCTGAACCAGGATCCCTCATCAGTTGGTGACCCCGACGTGATCCAGCTCCCATCAGCCGAGCCGACACTCTTCTGATGTAGGTTCAGCTCCTATTCACCCTGCTTCCCTCGACTGGAATAGTCTTCGTGCACCCAGCCCACGGGCTCCCCGGGTAAGCATGGGCTCTTCATATACTAAGGAACAGGAGCAACACGCTCCAGAGCTAAGTAGGCTCGTTCAGCAGAATTGCAAGAGGCAAGTGTCAGATAAAGAAATATTGGAATTGTTAAGTGAGATAGATCAGAGTTGTGCTTGGTATCCTCTGCATGGAAGTTTGAAGTTAGAAGTTTGGCAAAGGATAGGGAAAGAATTGCAGTCAGAGCCAAGAGCAAGTATTACATGTTTGTTAACTTGGAAAGTTATTTATGAGGCACTCTCTGTATTTCATGGAAATGACAATTTGGTTTTAAAGGGAGCAGCAGAGGAAAAACTTTCATCTCCGCAGTTTGTGTTAGCCCCCCCCCCGCTGCTTCTACAGCGCTGCCTCCACCGGCCCCCCTTGCTGCTGCTTCTTCAGCATTGCCTCCACCAAATTTAGATCCTTTACCGTCTGCTCCTGTAGAGGAAAAAACTGAAACTTTAAGTGAGAGTTCTCGAGAGGGTTGTGTAGTATCTGGCATACGAGAGACCCCAGTGAGTCAACGTAACATTCTCCTTGCTCCAGAAGGTGAAAGTAATTTGTTTAAACTCCCTCAAATTCTTCTTCCCCTCCCTTCGGCCTCCCTGCTAACTGCGGAACCGCCTGGGATGCCTCGCAGTCCTCCTGTGTTGGACCCTGCCTGTGTGATTTTAGCTCAGAGAGATGAGGCAGCTGTTTCTGCTTGCTGTGACTTGCTCCCATCTCAAGGGGTCTGTGAACTGCAACTCAGTCTTACAGACAAAGGGACAGAGGCTCTCCCCAAATGCTCATCTGTCCAACAGTCAGTCCCTAGTGACTGGAGCAGGGGTCTCCTGCCACAAAAGGAAGGACTCATTTGCCCTAAGCAAATGAAAATTAATCTTGCATCAGCCACTGATGGTCTTCAAAAATCAGAGATAGCCAAAACAGGGGAAACAGCTGACTGCTTGCCTCCTTTCTGGGCAGGTCTGGATGCACCAGCCACATTGCTGATGAGGTCACATTACAGCAGAGAGAAATGGGATTCAGGGCAGCCCCCAGGGCAGCCCCCAGGGGATTTGCGAGAGTTATTTCAGGTCATGTTTGCAAGGGAAGCTTGCTGTGTGTCTTCTGTGCAGGTAGTTTGCTACGTCTCCGAGTAAGGGGGCAGCTGTTACACCTCCACAGGAGTTGATCTCATGGTTGCTAAATGCAGTTTGCTATATCTCCGAGTAAATGATTGCTTGTGTCAGGAACGGTTTATGTTCTTTTCTGCAGAATGCTGTCATTAAGGAGCGCTTTCTTCTGTCTTATCAGCTGGCCAGATATTAAAGGGTAATAGGTTTAAAGGGTAATAAGTTTTGAATTTCAGAGAAACAATTCTTAGTTTAAAGCTCAGAAAATCCGAAAGCTTTGTCCCTATTTCTTACAGTAATAAGAGGCAAAATAAATTCAACAGATGTAAAAGTTTTCTTGAGATTACTGTCAAAGAGCCATTATTGCATAGGGTTAAATTTGCTCTGAGTCTATGGCTGTTCAAGTCTGTATACTGTAGGACTGTGTTATGGTCACAGCTCCATGATGACTGTTACATACAGCACTGATGTTACCTGTCTGTCATGGGTTTGGAGGGAAAGTTCCATCCTATGGGGAGTGGAAGGCGGGACATCAGGAGGAGGGGCTGTACTGTATATATATGTGAAGCCTGTGTGGTGAAGTTTAGAAGACGCTGGGATGTGAAGAAGCAGCAGCTGGGAAGAAGAAGCTGGTGTGGGAGTCTGTGTGTCAGACAGGGTACTACTGTGTGTCAGTACCAACCTGATAGGTTCAGGTGTCTGTATGGTTAGCCAGAACTGATAGGTTCAGGGTCTGTGCTTCAAGTTAAGGGTTCTGTGTGAACCAAACTGTATGCATGTATGAATGAGACTAAGCCACGTTACTATATCTTATTCACCTGAGCATTTTATTTTCCCTGTGTGTTGTATTAAATAAACCTTATTCTTTTATTTGTTTAAAAATCCATCCCTGGTCTGTGTGACTTCTTATAGGGAATGGTTGGTGGCAGCTTAGTTAACGTGTGGCAGATCCCAGTAGGTCTGGGTTTGTCACATTGATTGGTGTCCAGCGTGTGGGATACGACTGGTCCAGTTGTCCAGTGGTCCAGCAAAGCCTTGGCAAGTGTGCCCAGAGCAAGGGGGGTCTAGTCAGGGACAATCTGAGAGCACGTAGGTAATCTTCTAGGTGTACCTCACGGGGGGGTGCACTAGTAGAAGAACGTGTAACCTCAGATTGGGGGCTAGATTAGGGAGCTCTGAGGCAGCCTGTTTTGGCGGGAAAAAGCTGAGGCAAAACTGTGAAATAGCAGTGAGCTAGCTTGTCTGCTGAGAGGCCCAGCAGAGGGGGGTGGACTCCGGCTGGCTACAGTTGCAAGTAGTGCTGAAGGACAGCAGCAATCTATAGGGAAAGCTGGTTCTGAGGCAAAAGAAAAAAAAAGTGGTCGTTTTATTTTGAGGCTTGACTTTTTAAAGCAGCCTGTGCTGGGGGGGGATTATGCCCTTGACTCGAAGCCAAATGGCAGAAATGGGTGAAGTGAAAGACCCCCAGGTTGACCAAGGTTCTGAGGATGAATTTGGCTCAGTGCAGGGTGACAGCACAGGAGAGCAAAACCCAGAACTCAGAAAAATACTCCTAGCCCAACAGCATGAACTGAGGGTGAGGGAAATGGAGGAAAGATTAGAGAGAGAAAGAAGGGAAGAAAGGGAAAGGCAATTTGAAATGGAGCAAAGGGAAAGAGAGAAACAACGGCAATTTGAATTAGAGAGAGAGAGAGAGAGAATGGAGAGGGAAGAAAGAATGGAGAGAGAGAAAATTGCTCTGGAAAAAGAAAGGATGGCGTTTGAATTAAGGAAATTGGAAATGATGAACCAGAACAATAATAACAATAGGGATTCTGAGGGAGGCCAATTGTCTAAAGCTGACCTGAAGAAATTCCCTGTGTACCACAAGGGAGATTGTCCTGAGGTGTTCTTTTCCTTAGTGGAAAGAGCGTTTGTGGACTTCTCAGTGAGGGAAACTGAGAAGATGACCATCATGCGATCTTTAATCAGTGGTAGCCTGGCTGAGGTTTATTCAGAGATGCCACAGGAACTGATGAGAGATTTTGCAGAGTTTAAAAAACTGGTGTTTGCAAGACATGGGATAAATGCAGAACAGCTGAGGCAAAGATTCAGGTCCCTCACAAAGAAACCAGAGCAGACTTTTACCCAAGTGGGGGCTCAATTGGTGAGGCTGCTAGAGAAATGGCTATCTCAGGAGGGGACAGAGACCTTTCAGCAGCTCAAAGACTTGATAGCGCTGGAACAGTTCTATTCAGTCCTGCATGGGGAACTGAAATTCCAGGTGAGGGAAAGGAAACCAAAATCTGTGGCAGAAGCAGCCGAGATCGCAGATTTTATTTCCCAAATAAGAAAGCCCTTGGGTGAGGGGAAAGCGATGGGGAAACCCAAAGAAACCTACAGCAAGTACTCTCAGGGACCAGGGAAAAGCCAGCAAGGGGGAGGGGCCCATGGTGAAGGGAAGCCCTCAGACATGAAACCAAGACCTCAGATTTTGGAGGGAAAACCAAAACAAGAGGAGAAAGACTCAAAATACCCCAGAAAATGTTATTTCTGTCAGGGAAAGGGCCATCTAATCTCAGAGTGTGAGAAATTAAAGCAGCTAAAAGGAATTGTGCCTCAGGATTCGAGTGGAACCAAGCCAAAAGCTGTGTTCTGTGTCCAGAAAGAGCAAGGCTCATTGTCACTGAGGGAGCCTGTTGCCATGGCTACTCAATCTGGAACAGCTACATCTGCTGATCAGGCTGAGGAAAATGGTCCTCTTGTAGAGGTCAGGCGCTGCTTACTGGTGAGGACAGATTCTCAGTTGTTTGAGACAGCAGGGGTGGACGTAGGAATACTTGGCCATCAGTATCGGGGGCTGCGGGACACTTGTTCCCAGGTGACCCTGTGCCATCCAGATATTATTCCTAGGGAATATGTAATCCCAAATGAGAGCATGAAGGTGGCAGGGATTGAGGGGCAGGTAATCTCACTGCCAGTCGCGGAGGTACCTGTGAACTTTCAAGGCTGGAGGGGAGTTTGGCGGCTAGCAATTTCATCGACTCTGCCAGCAGCCGTGCTCGTGGGAAATGACCTGGCTGAACATGTGAAAAGGGTGCTAGTGATTACACGTTCACAAGCCACCACGGGGACAGTTCAAGGGGGTAATGATGAGCCAGAGACGGAAGCAGAGGGGAGTTCAGAAGCTGTGGTGGAAACCTTAACCACAGACAGCAGATTTGGACAAGAGCAAAAGGCAGACGCCACTCTCCAAAAGTGTTTTGAACAGGTGACTGACGCCCAGCTAACACCTGAAACCCCAGTGAGATTTCTGGAGAAAAAGGGGATTTTATATAGAGAGACCCTGAGGAATATCTCAAAAGGGGGAGATGGGATCAGAAGTCAGCTGGTGGTACCTGAAAAGTATCGCCCCATGATCTTACAAAGGGGGCACTCTGACATGTTTGCTGCACACTTAGGGGTGAACAAAACACAGCAGAGAATCACACAGAATTTTTACTGGCCTGACATAGGGAAGCAGATCAGGGAGTTCTGTAAACAATGTGATGTGTGTCAAAGGCAGGGGAATAGCCGCGACAGGACCAAAGCAAAGTTGTGCCCTTTGCCTGTGATTGACACTCCGTTCAAATGCATAGGGGTGGATATTGTGGGACCTTTGCCCAAGGCCACAAAGAGGGGGAACAGGTTCATTCTCACCATTGTGGACCATGCCACGAGGTACCCTGAAGCCATACCCTTGACTAATATTGAAACTAACACAGTGGCAGATGCCATGGTGGGGTATATGTCCAGGATGGGATTTGCCTCAGAAATAATCACAGATTTGGGAGCATCATTTACATCAAAGCTCATGAAACGGTTATGGCAAATCTGTGGAATTAAGCACAAGGAAACCACTGCTTATCATCCTGAAAGTAATGGGTTAACTGAGAAGTTCAATGGGACTCTAATGCGCATGATTAGGGCTTACTTGGCAGAGAATCCAAACAATTGGGACCAGAAGCTGCAATCCCTTTTGTTTGCTTATCGATCAGTGCCACAAGCCAGTACCGGGTTCAGTCCATTTGAACTTTTATTTGGGAGGAGGGTGAAAGGGCCCCTGGATCTGATCAAACAAAATTGGGAGCAGATCACCCAGGATGACCCACAAGACGTTGTGACATATATAGACTCTTTAAGGAAAGACGTAAAGAGAAACCTAGAGCTAGCAGCAGAGACCCTGCAAGCTCAAAAGGTCAGAAAGAAAGCTTGGGATGACCAGAAAGGCAGGGAGAGGCACTTTAACCCAGGGGAGGAAGTGCTTTGGCCTAGGCTCTGCAAAGAGAACAAACTGCAGCTGGGTAGCCCAGAAATAAAATACTTGGGTCACATGGTAGGGGGAGGAGTGATCAAACCCCTGGAGGCCAAAATAGAAGCTGTTCGTGATTGGCCCAGACCCAACACCAAGAAAAAAGTCAAATCATTTCTTGGGTTGGTGGGCTACTACAGAAAATTCATCCCGAGGTTTAGCGAGATTGCGGCTCCGCTGACCGATCTGACGAGGAAGAAGACTGATGACCGCATCCCGTGGACCAGCGACTGTGAGGCGGCGTTCCAGAGGTTGAAGGAGGCGCTCGTCCAGTATCCAGTGCTGCGTGCTCCAGACTTCGACCGGGAGTTCATCATCTACACCGATGCGTCTAACAGCGGGGTAGGAGCAGTTCTTTGCCAGGAGGATGAGAATGGTGACCAGCATCCAGTGTCCTACCTGAGTAGGAAACTCCAGAAAGGTGAGAGACATTTGGCAACCGTGGAGAAGGAGTGTTTGGCCATAGTCTACGCGATCCAGAAGGCCAAGCCTTACATCTGGGGAAGACATTTTGTTCTGTGCACTGACCATTCACCACTGCAATGGTTAAAGACAATGAAAACCCACAATAGCAAACTTATGAGGTGGGCTTTAAACCTACAGGACTATGACTTTGAAGTGAAGGTGGTCAGAGGGTCAGTGAACTGTGTTGCTGACGCCTTGTCAAGAAGACCTGGAGAATGAAGACGGCGAAAGAAACATGGACTATGTATATATATTGATGACAAAGGTTAAATGTACCTGTTTTTTTGAACTTGGTTTGTATGAATAAAGGTAAATTGATGTAATGTATATGGTAAATGTTTAAATGCCTAATTGATATGGTTAACTTAGAATGTAAGTATAAGTAAGTATGATATTGTATGTATAAATGTTGTTGTGTGTTTTATTCAGGTTGTTTTTTTGGGAAAAAGCACGTTAGCTTTCCCCCTACAAAACAACTTATAAAGAGGGGAGGTGTTACATACAGCACTGATGTTACCTGTCTGTCATGGGTTTGGAGGGAAAGTTCCATCCTATGGGGAGTGGAAGGCGGGACATCAGGAGGAGGGGCTGTACTGTATATATATGTGAAGCCTGTGTGGTGAAGTTTAGAAGACGCTGGGATGTGAAGAAGCAGCAGCTGGGAAGAAGAAGCTGGTGTGGGAGTCTGTGTGTCAGACAGGGTACTACTGTGTGTCAGTACCAACCTGATAGGTTCAGGTGTCTGTATGGTTAGCCAGAACTGATAGGTTCAGGGTCTGTGCTTCAAGTTAAGGGTTCTGTGTGAACCAAACTGTATGCATGTATGAATGAGACTAAGCCACGTTACTATATCTTATTCACCTGAGCATTTTATTTTCCCTGTGTGTTGTATTAAATAAACCTTATTCTTTTATTTGTTTAAAAATCCATCCCTGGTCTGTGTGACTTCTTATAGGGAATGGTTGGTGGCAGCTTAGTTAACGTGTGGCAGATCCCAGTAGGTCTGGGTTTGTCACAATGACACCTAAGCATTTTTACAGGTATTTTTTTATTATGAGGCCAGTCATTCATCAACAGGTAATTTAATTAGTGACCCAGCAGTAAAAATACTGGGACATGTATGGAAGCTAGTATTCACTTCATATTTATTATGACATGAAAGCATTGTTCCTCTCCAGCTACTTGTACAACTTCTATCATACCTTGCATTGCTTAGTAGTTTCCTAAATATCTCAGCGTGATGGGTCTAATCTCATCCACGGATACAGTGCAGCCTGCTAGGACATAAAGTCTGTATTGTTTTCCCTGCTCTGTGAAGTAGAAAACTCTAGGTCATAGCCTGGCGTAAAGCCCAGACTTCTTATCAGCGATTCTGGGCGTTCTGCAAGAGAATGCTATTCATCTCGGACAGTCTAAGGGAGAATCATTTGTAAACACTTAACTCCTGTAAATATGCTTGTGCAGCCTCAGAGGGAAATAAACAGAGCATAAAAATTTTGCATCTTTAACACATCTATTGCATGTCAGTTTTAGCATTGTATACACATGATCTCTCAACAATTTCATCTGCAAGCTGTGGATGGTCTGTCAATCTTAGCTATACCACGGCTGTCAATTACAGTTCTCTTCTTCATCCCTAACAAGAAGGATAGGATTACAATTAGTGAAAGATGCACTTATCAGACACTCCTTTGAACTTGTACTCCCGCGTTAAAGCAGTTACAGATTTGTGTTGCCAAAGCTTGTTCCAGATAGTGCCGTAATCAACTTTTGCTAATTTTTTTTGTTGTCTGCAGGTAATGTTGAATTCTCCAAAGGACAAGCGCCTGCTTCTCTGTGTTTTCTGGCAATTAACCATTTGTTTTCTTCCCAGCATCTTGTATTCTCTTCACAGACAGTTCATCTTCTCGAGGTTTTGTTACGTGACAGCTTTTGAATTTTTTCTATGACTTTAATTGTTACTTGCTTTAAAACATGTGATCCAACACTGTATTTGAATATCTTGTGTGCTCAATAAGGAATCACCCTGAAGCATAGGATTTCTTTTTAAGTCTACAGGGCAAGAAATTGTGGAAAGCGCACATTTAACATTTAATTCTCCAGATATTTCTATGCAACAGTTCTGTGTACCTTAACATTTTCTGCCTTTTTCCTTGTAGCAGTCTGCTGTGTTCATGCACTCCTAGCAATGGAAACAAGGTGATGCTTATGACTCACTGATTGCGCAGAGATGGATTTTGCAATGGTTCTGCTGATGGTAAAACATAGAGCTTATTAGCTAATTCTGGTTATGTATCTTTCCATATTTAGGTCCTATAGGGGTATATAAGCTAAGCCCAGTAGATAGGTTGAAGAAATGCTGTAGTGTTTATACATAGCTGTTCGCACATCACACTCACGTTTTTGTGTTTAAAGCTTTAAGGAGTTATACTATATGTGACAATGTTTGAATACCTCCCTAATTAGAACATTCCACATTGGGAGATATCTATCTAAATTTTCTTTTCATGCCAGCTAACTGTACAATTACAAGATCAGGTTTTATCTGTGTTCACATGTTTCTGAAAGATCCAAGTTTACAGGACTGCAAACAACAACTCAAAGAGCAAAGTTGGCTGCTGCTATCTTAGTTTTTCTTAATTCACTAGACAAGAATTCACTCTCATTGTAAATAGTCTTTAATATTGCTAATCAAATTGAACTTACGTATCTATCCCAATCCACATGGTTTAGAGCCAACTCACTTATGGCCCATGGATACTTTTGGTATTAAGTCAGCCTTAGCACAATTAAAAGAAAAGGGGGAATTATCCCTGGACTATCCCTGGGCCTGGGTCTCAAGGATGGGTCTCATGAATAAAGAATCCATGGTCTCATGTATAAAGAATTCACTCTTGCTTCAATTCTCTTCACTTCCTTCTAAGAATCATTTCAATAGTTACTGCATCATTTCAATAGTTACTGCATTAATAATTGGTCATACTCAAAGTTTTAAAGGTCTCCTTATCTATATATCATCATTCTTTATTACAGTCACAGACCTACAAAGTCCAATAAAGACCTACAAAGTCCAATAAAGGCTTCCACGTTCGTTTAAAGTTCATCAATGCTTTGTCCTTTATCTTTTTATTAAATCCTTTGTTTCTTTTTCTTCCAAACTAACCACTTGTGTTCATAGACACTCTAGCTGTCCAACCCTTAGTTCGCTATCGGAAGCCTCCAGGTCCAGGTTGGCTGATTATGTGGCAGTTGACACTCCAGACGGTCCCTTGTGGGTGCCAGCTCGGTGTGTTCGACCACATCATGTCGTGGCCTCAAGATCCGACCAACCCGATTCCAGAATTCGGCACACACCTGACCATTGCGACAACACCAATGGAGCAGAGACCGCGAAACCAGGGAGCTCAGCCGCCACCACCTGTCACTTGGGGTGCTCTTAAGACTCTCTCAGCAGAGGCCGCAGGACTTTTGCAATTTACTCAGATGGAACCTGCACCCGAGAATTTCCTAGCCGCCATTATCACCATTCTTAATTATAACTCTGCTCTTACTATTGTAATGTATTTTATTTGTATCTTTCCAATTATGTTGTGTGCACCAACACATGCATTGCTTTTACACGATCGCTTACAATATAACATTTGGGTTCGTCTTGCTGAGGAGGTTAACACTACTGACTTCTGTCTCTCTCAAGTACCTGACATACATGGCTTATTAAGTACTTGCCTTGTTCCAGTCTGTAAAGCCCCTGGTAATATTGGTACTGACTCAGGATTAAGTAAATTCATGAATGAGTCACAGATACAATATTCCTCTCTACCGAATTGGGGACCTATTCAACAACAGCTACCTGCGGAAGCATTTCAGGTACTTACTCCTCATGTTGCTAACGCTGTTAATAATACATGTGCTCGCATAGTGAATTGTACTGTAGCTAAAGTTCCAGGAGGTTGTGTAGATCTTGGTAAACCTCGTTGGAATTGCACTGCTTATCAAAATGTTTCTTTTAATTATGCTCATGTGAAACTTCCTAAAGGCTGGTTCTTCACATGTGGAACAAGAACTTTTAATTACATTCCAGCAAATATCACAGAGGGTACACAATGCTGTTTACTCGCAGCACAAGGGACACATCAGTTCTCTCTGCAGACTGTGATGGCAATATAACTTTATACTCAAAAGCTGAATATTCTGCTCTTATTTTAAGTTTTGTAGGCTTACCAGCTATGGTAAAAGTAAATGCTCGCAACACTGCACGAATTGCCTGCTTATTAGCAAAAACCATTAACACTACTTCCACTGCTATCAGTTTATTGGCAACTGAACAGCAGGAACTGCGACAAGCCATTTTGGACAATCGGGCTGCTATTGATTATCTATTATTACAACAGCATTTGGGCTGTGAAGCCATAAAAGAAATGTGTTGCTTTAATCTAACAGACAACAGTAATAGAATTCAACAACAGATCAACACTCTAAAAAGTTATGCAGCCTCTATCAAAGAGCAAATCGGTCCAGCATGGTGGGATGCTCTCTGGAGCTGGTTACCTGTGGGCTGGATTCGAAAGGTAGTGCAATGGCTAATCATGTCTGGGTTCATTTTAATTGCCTTTTGCTGCTTCTTGCAATGCCTGCCAAATTTACTAAATCTTTTCATGTCTTCATGCTCCAAAACAAAACCATTATCACCTCGACAGGTTTATTATCAACGGCTAAAGAAAAGGGGGAGATGTGACCTCATCTAGGTCGCTGGCAAACCATGTCTGGAAGAAGGTCACGGTGACCCTGATTCAGTAGCCAGAAACCAATTAGATCATCTTGCCTTTATCTGGAGCCAAGGCCTTGCATGAAGACAAAACATTGATAACACACCTGCTCGTTAGCATTGCTCATTAACGCACGGATGTAATCCATCACTATGAAGCTTACTAGCTGTTAGTATTGTTTACTCTGTACTATAAAATAAACCTCTCACTTGGGTGAGGAAGGCTTTTGGTTCATGACTCTCGTCTCCGTGTCTTGATTGCTGGATCCTGAACCAGGATCCCTCATCACCAAACATCTTTAGATGCGTCCCTCTTTAAGGCATCAGGGCTTACATCTTCCTCCTTCTGAATCACATACTTTCCCTTGTTCAATTTTGACACCACTTTATAGGGACCCTCCCAAGCTAATTGTAGCTGGTGACTCTTGGCTGGACTAAGTAAACGTACTTCATTTCCTGGCCCAAAAGTTCTTTTCCGGGTTTTCTCCAGTGACCTTTGCAGGCTGTTTTGCAACCTGCTCATATTTTCTTTTACTGAGTCTGGGTCACTTCCACTAATTGCCTCAGGATATCTAGTGGCAAAATCCATAATGGTCAGAATGTACTTATTTCCCCTTCTGGTGGCTTTAAGCAAAAGACCCACCAGATCAATTCCCAGCCTTTGGAATGGGGTAGAGACGACTGGCAAAGGACATAATTTGGCTTTAGTCCTGTCCTGCCCTGTCCCTCGTCTCTGACAGACACCACAAGTTCTGCAATAATAAGTAATCTGTCTACCCATACCTGGCTGAAAGAAGTTCTGGGCAACCCTTCTTTTGGTTCGTGTGATTCCCCATGTGTGCCCCAAACAAACTACTGTGATCTTGATTTATGATTTTCTCCCTGTATTTACTTGGGACCGCTAATTGCCTTTGGGGTTCTCCTTTTCCTCTGTATGGGGTGGCTAAAGTTTCCCCATACAAAAGGTCTTTATCCATGCAAAATCTCTCAGGGCATTCAGGAGACAATACAGTGGGCGTTCTGGCTGCTTCAAAGCAAATCTGCAAGCTAATGTCCTCCTTCTGCTCCTAGGCAAAATAATGTTTATTGGGATTCTTCAAAAGCATGAAATTAGCTCCAGCACCACTATTACTCTGGTTATTCAAGGGACTCTCTCTCTCCAGGCCTTCCCCTGCTACTGTATCAAATTCTGCTCTATTGGGTGATGTAAGCACCCCTTTGACATGCTCTATTATGTCCCAACCGATTAGAAAAGCGGCTGGTATTTCATCTGAAACAGCCACCTGCCACTTTCCAGACCAATTCCCATAGTTTATCCGAACCTCTGTCCCGTTCAGCACTACAGATTCTTTCCCAATTCCTTTTAAGGTCATAGTTCTGCCTGGAATTATGTCATCCTGGGCTATCAAATCAGAATGTACTATAGAAATTTGAAATCCTGTGTCCCTTATAGCAATGTATTTCTTTCCTCCCACTAATATATCTTCACCAGCGTTTTTGAGAGGGGTATTATCATTTTTGCTATAGAAACACTGGACTACAGGGGCTACTGGAATGTCTTCTTGCTCAGTTGCTGTGGTTGCCATGGAGACAGAACCTTAGCCACGGTTTCCCTCAGAGGCCTCCACAGTTCCAAGCAGTATACTTTCTTGAGCTGGCCATTATTCTCCACATTTTTAGGTTTATTTTCTGTACAATTAAATTGTAAATGACCAGGCTTGCCGCATTTGCAGCATCCGTAATTCCTCCTCTCATCCTGAGGAGATCCATTAAACTTTTCCTCAAGATTCATTTGGTTCTGAGAACTAGCCTGAGCCAATCCAGGTGAAGTACTACCCTGGCCTTCTTTTCCTGTTGTTTTGCTGAGGTAATTTTTATTAAAGGGCTTCTTATTGTCGTCCCAATTCTGCTTGTTAAAATTTACCTCAGATTTCATTTGGGTCTGAGAACTAGGCCATGCTAATCTTTTCATTTCTATTTGAAATTCCATTTGTTTTAACTCCAACTCCATTTGTCTTTTTTCCTGCTCTAATTCCCTAAGCTTGAATTCCTGTTGTAACTTCCATTTTTGAAAATCTAGGGAGCTTAGAACACTTGGTCTTTCTGAGGTATTTTCCTCAGTCTCTAACTGTTCTCCTGGAGTTAAAGGGTCTCCATTTCCTGAGGTACTAAACTTTGTGCCTCTTGAGACACAGTTCCCACTATTACTAGTCTTTTAGTTCCTTTGGGAGGCATATTTATCTGAGTTACTTATTCTAGAGTGTGTTTCTACTGATTTTATAATGGACCCATCTTCCTTCTTTTACTTCCAGTCATTGAAATGATTTCTGTTTCAAGCCTTGGCTTTCTCTTCTCTTCACTCAGATCTGCACTGACCCCTGGCTTCTGCTTTTTCCACAAGCGTTCCCTATACTGTTAGAGCAGGGGTCTCAAACACACAGCCCGCCAGATGATAGTTTGTGGCCCCACCTTGCCTGCCCCCTGAAGCGCCCACACATCCTCTGCTGTCAAGATTCAAAAAAGCCTCACCTCACTCTCCAGCTTTCTCCCAAGACAGCGCCTCTTGCACCCTCCATCCAGAATTGCAGCCTGCCAGCCAGCCTGCCTGTCTGCCAGCTGGCAGGCTGCAGTTCCGCATGGAGGGTGCAAGAGGTGCTGTCTTGGGAGAGAGACGGCAAGCGAAGCGCGCTGCCAGCCCTATTCCCTGAACACTCGAGGCACCACCGAGTGATGCCTGATAGCGGAGCTCGCTCCTAGCCCCTCCTCGAA
The DNA here is from genome assembly GCF_051106095.1 of Pogona vitticeps. Classification (NCBI taxonomy): domain Eukaryota; kingdom Metazoa; phylum Chordata; class Lepidosauria; order Squamata; family Agamidae; genus Pogona; species Pogona vitticeps. The sequence goes on from NC_135785.1 coordinate 101,503,057, forward strand.
GAGCACCTCCAACAGCACCTCCAACAGCAGCTGCTGCCACTGCTGCCTCTTCCAGGGAGGTGGCTCTCTGGCTGTCTTTCTCTCTCTGCACCCCAGCATCAGCCCGGCCAGCAGCCACCTCAGCACCCAGCGGTGCTTCCTTCTCCTCTTTGTCCTGCTTCAGCCACCTCAGCTCTGGAGGCTGCCTGGCTCACCTCACAAAGTTTGCTCCTCTGTCGTGGTGAGGGTAGCTGCTACTGCTGAGTGCACCTTTTTTTGAGGGGGCCCTCAGAGGAAGGTTGCCGGACCTCCGTGTGTGTGTTTGTGCATGTGTGCATGCACCTGTGGGGGGGCTGTCCCGTTCTGTTTAATTTCGTGGATATCAATGGGGGTTTTTCTCCTTTGGCAAGGTGATTCTGTGAGATTTTTTTAAAGTGTATGTCGTGCCCTCCTCCCCCCCAGCTAGACAGTCACCGGTGCTCCCTCCTCTGCTTCTTCGTCCTGCTGGTGGTGGTGGTAGTGAAGAAGGAACTGGAGAGGGTCATGGCCGGCAATGAGGGCTCATGCGCCCCTCCTCCTCCTCCTTCTCCTCGGAGTCCCGGCCGGGCTAAGGAAACTCCTTGGCGGCTTCCTCAGGCTCTTTCTCCGCTGGGTGGAAAATCTGATGCGGCCCAGCCTCAGCCAGACTCTGCCTCCAGTGGCCCCCAGGTAAATTGAGTTTGAGACCCCTATCTTAGAGCCTTGAACCTTAAGCTAGCCGACTGGGTCTTCAAATCTTGAGGTAAAAACAGGAATTTTCTTTCAGAGTCGTTCCCTATCTTAGACCCCCCAGATCTGGCTTCAGAATCCCCCACCACTAAGCTTTTCCCAAAAGCTCTAGTGAGGAACCAAACTTCTTTGCCACAGACCTCTGTCTAAAAGGTACCCTTGACTCAAGAAAAATTCTTTTTAAACTCAGGCTTGACTGGATTTCTTCATATCCAAACTCAGACTTCACTGGATTCCTTCATATCCCACTGCTGCCACCATTTGTGGCATTCACCCTCGTGCCCCTTGATTGACCCTCCAAACACAGAGCACACAAAGGCAAACCACTACTCCTTTTTACCCCGTTGCCACCAGTTGATCACTAAGTCAACATTAATTATGGAAGGATGAAGATGCAGGTCCAAACTTCACTGTCTTTTTAAATAAAATATTTTTATTGATTACAGATGTTATTAGTAATCATAGGTAACTTCTATTATCATCAATCACGATCTTCTATTTGTTATTACAGTTCTTATTCTCTTTTCACTCTAATCACCTCAGATCTCCCAAAATACCACACTCTACCGACTTCTCCACTCTCTCACTCTGACTCTGACTGACTTTTACTGACTCACTCTCTGACTCAGCCTCTTTATTGCATAATTTCTCGGCTCCGCCTCTCAGCAACATTAGCCTGAAACATGAATATTCATAACTACTTAACATAATAAGGGTGAATGCTACAGAGACATTTTCTCCAATTGATCTTTGTTTTTACTTTTATCTGGCAACAGCATTGTTGAAACATGGGAACATTGGTTGAATCTTCAAAGCTGACTCCTGAAACTTCTTTGCAGGTCTAGTTCTCTGTGAATTCCACAATGGAACATGACTCTGGAGCAGGGGTCAGGGAACTTTTTTACCTTTTACCCCCCCCAAAAAATTTATACAAGCCAACATTACCCTCTTGATTTGAAAGGAAGGAAATGATACAGTATTTGAATTCAAAATTGTATTGAATCTATTCAAAATTACTGTGAAAGCGTCAATTTACTTGAAAACTTCAGGTTTTGGAGAAATGATGTTGCTTCAGCTTGGATACAAGAGCATCAATACTGGGGCATTTTGATGTCAGAGCAATATGGATACAGTCTTCAGGGTCCAATCGATTTCTCTGCTTTGTTTTTACAGTGGAGTCTCGATTTATGGTCGGCTTCACTTACGTACTTTTCGACCTACGGACTTCTCCAGCTGCAAAGTTTCACCTCAACTTGCAGCCGGAGAATCAACCTACAGACCAGAAGAGGTAGGTAGGAAAAGCGCCCGATTCAAATTGGGTGCTTTTCCCTTCCTCCCCCTTCCAGTCTGTAGGCCATAGGTTGTGAATCCGGATGCCTTGCAGGGCTTCTCCGTCACCATGGGAGGCATCTCGGAGGTCCCCCCCCCGCTGCCGATAGTGCTTTGGAGCCACTATCGGCAGTGGGGGGGGGAACTCTGAGATGCCTCACATGGTGGTGGAGAAGCCCTGCAAGGCATCTGGAGGTTCCCTGCCGCTACCACTGCTGGGAGCCGAGCCGCACTGGGCGATCCCGGCCATGCTTGGACTCCCAGTGGTGGTGGGGACCTCCAAGAGGCCTCCCATGGCGAAGGGGAAGGTCTCCAGAGGTTCCCTGGCACCGCCGCTGCTGCTGAGAGCCTTCGTATTTCCCGCCCTTTCTCCCTGCCTTTTTCTTTCGGAGGTCTCAAACGGCTTCCTCCGATGTCAAGAGGAAAGCCCTTTGAGACCTCCAAAGGCTTGCAGCAGCAGCGGTGGCGGCAGGGAACCTCCAGAGTCCTTCCCCCTCACCATGGGAAGCCTCTTGGAGGTCCCCACCATCACCGATAGTGCCTCCCTGGTAGGCCCGTCCACCCTGGGAAAGCCTGCGTCATTGGGGGGAGAGCTCCGAGAGGCCTCTGGCAGCCACGCCGAAGACCTTGGAGTCCTCCTGCAACAGTGATGGCGGCAGTGGCGGAGCTCTGAGAGGCTTCCGGCAGCAGTGCCGAAGCCCTCAGAGTCCTCCATCAGCAGCGATGGTGGCGGGGGACCCCTGGAAGACTTCAGAAAGTTAAGTTTTTATTTTTAAATTTTTATTTTTATTTTGTATGTGTGCGGGGGTTGGGCGGGTTACGGATTAAATGGTTTTCAATGCATTCCTATGGGGAATGCATTTTCGGCCTGCGTACTTTTCGACCTATGGACTCCGTTCCCATACGGATTAATTCCGTAGGTCGAAACCCTACTGTATGTTTGTAAGAATGGAATATCGTTGTTCACAAAGGTAGGTTGTTGCAAAAGGCAGCAGCGTTTTGACTGCCTCCTCATGTGCAATTTTGAATGTCTTTGCAGCTGTTGACATTCAAAAATTTGACAGAAATTCTGCATGGCAGAAAGTGAGGAGGACTTAAAGAACCTCTTAATGAAGGTGAAAGAGGAGAGTGCAAAAAATGGTCTGAAGCTCAACATCAAAAAAACTAAGATCATGGCCACTGGCCCCATCACCTCCTGGCAAATAGAAGGGGAAGATTTGGAGGCAGTGACAGATTTTACTTTCTTGGGCTCCATGATCACTGCAGAGGGTGACAGCAGCCACGAAATTCAAAGATGCCTGCTTCTTGGAGGGAAAGCAATGATAAACCTAGACAGCACCTTAAAAAGCCACCCTTCCCCCTGCCTTAATTCAAAGTTTCTTTTGCTTGCCTGTTCATTTTCACAGTTTTGAATCAGTCTCTCTCTCTCTCTCTCTCTCTCTCACACACACACACACACACACACACACACATCCATCCATCCACCCACCGACCCACCCTCCCTCCATTTCCTCCCTCCCTACATTTCCTCCCTCCATTTTGTACATTTAAATAAGCTTGATGAAGTCCTCGGTCTCTCACACCTTTCTTTCTTCCCTCCCTTGCTTGCTCCTTGATCCTTTCCCCGCCTCCTGCTTGCTTGCATTCATTTCCAGAGGAAGCAGTCATTCAAAGCCCCAGATTGATTAATTGCTTGGGGCTATTCCACAGCTGTACCTATTAGATACTATATTAGATACTATATTAGTATCTAATATACTAATATATAATATATATATAATATATTATATATTATAATATATAATATTATATAATATATAAAATATAGAACCTATTAGATACTATATTAGCTAGCCTTGGCCAGCTTCCTCAACAACCACAGAATAGACACGCCTCAGCCACATGTCCTAGGTTAGACAAGGAATGTCTCGCCTTGAAGCAGGATATGAGGAGGATCTATAATAACTATAGATCCTCAAGGTCCTTTAAGTTCCCCTCTCAGTCCTTTGAGCTGGAAAACCACCTCGGAATAGCCATTAAGAAGCTTCAGCATTGCTCTATAATGGACCATTGGTCTCATTTAGTTCAGGCTATCAACTCAGGTAACAACAGAAAATTTTGGGAGGTGGTTTCAGTTTCTTTCATTTTTAATAAGAACTCTCAGGACCTCCCCTACATACCAGATGGGATGTGGGAACAGCACTTCTTGGCCACTTTTTATGATAGCTGCAAGCCCACAGTGCCAACCGACTCGCTTCCACCCAGAGATCTTCCGGAATGGGCCCCAGTTACAACCAGTGAAATAAAAACCTCATAGGACACCTTAGATCTGGTAAGGCACCGGGTCCCGATGCCCTTCCTCTGGAACTGCTTAAGGCTTACCTTGATTGGTGGGCGCCTGTGCTTGCTGCTTTATTCATTTCCGTTAATCAATCTGGTATCACGCCTAGAGCATGGACACAGGCCATAGTGATTCCCATTTATAAGAAGGCCATAAGAAATCCCCTGCAAATTATAGACCAATAAGCCTTCTCGGTATCACTGGGAAGATGTACCCCAGTTATCTACTCCAAAAACTACAAGACTGGCTTTTAGACCAAGATATCCTGGGACCGGAACAAGCGGGTTTTAGGGCAGGAAAGTGTACATTAGTTATTAATAACATGGATTCAAAGCCAGGCTTTCTGAGCTGAGTGCCCAAAGCCTTGCATATAGAAAGATAGATCTGTTTTATATTCTCACATTAAAAAAAAATTCAGATGGAAAATTTTATATTTCCACCTGAAATATTTTAAAAATTTGGGAATATCAGTAAACTCTTCTCAAAATGAGCACATAACTGGTTGTTGTGGGTTTTTCGGGCTCTTTGGCCATGTTCTAAAGGTTGTTCTTCCTAACATTTCGCCAGTCTCTGTGGCCGGCATATAACTCTTCCCATATAGATGTGTCTCACAGAGCTATGTTCCTACAGCAGAGGAAATATATAATCCTAGTATCTTTTTACAGAAAAAGTCTAGCCAACATAGAGTAAAGCTAAAATTAAACAAACAATATACAACATTTCCAAAAATTAACAGCACTTTCTGTTGCTTTGGTCTACATGTAATTATGTTACTGGTAGTGGAGAGTATTTTCAGTGCTTGAAACTAACCCACGTACACATAGGAAGCAAAAAAAAAAATGAGGGGACATGACACATATAAATTTTATTGAGATTATTCAAAACCCATTCTTAGTTCACCAACAAAATCAATTAGATACAGAAAGACAACTCTGACATATCATGCTATTGTATAACAGGCTGCTCACTGAAATTTCCTCACCTGTACGGTTCAAGACTTTATTTCTCTTTTCCATCAAATTCCCACATGGCTCTTTCTCTGAAATATTGACATCTATAAATCTTTCCCTATTACGTTTATAAAAGGTATTCTATTGATTTTAAAATGAGCTATTGGCGATTGAAATGCCCCTCAGCTTTTTTTTTCTTTTGTTCTTCTGGTGAATGGTCAGTCACTCTTGGAAATGTCACCAGGCCTCCCATTTTGATTCAGGGCCTGTTCTCAGAATGTCCCTGGTTGATGGCTACTGAGGGGGAAATCCAGTACACAGCCATCTGTCTGTACAAGGCTTCCCATCACCAGGCATTGGTAACCAGACAGGAGTGGCAATGTTATGGAATAGAGTTTCAGTAAATTGAGGGTCCATTTTCAGCTGGCTCAAGTGGCAAAGAGGGAGTGATGATGGCAGCTCCACTCCCCCACTCCCCAGTTCGCTGCCACCTGAGGCAAATGCCTTACTCCAGCTCTCACCTAGCCTGTCCCTTTCACCAGACCACTGCCAGGAACACATTCTATGTCTAACAGGCCTATAGGCTGACTCAGTGGCAGAAAAAAAATTCTGAATGTTGGCTCTGTGAGTTTCCCTCTGGAATAGGGATGGCCATTTCAAGGGGGAAATTGCTCTATCCAGTCAATCAAATGGGGCAAGTTTGTTGGTTGGTTGGTTCGTTGGTTTGTTAGTTAGTTCATCTCCCAACTTAGTGACAAGCACTATTCTGGGCAGTTGACAACAAAAAGGAATGTTGTCTCAGCAAGCCTAATGCCACAAAACTAACATTAAATAATGCAAATTAAAATTAACCTGAAATAAAAAATTCTCTTAAACATAAATGATGGTGGGACCAGGTAACTCAAATCCATAATAATTCAGGGGAGAATATCTTTAAAAGCTTCTTTGAAATGCATGATCTTTATCATCCTCTTGAAAGTTTTTGCCTCTCTGCCATGAATCTGTTAGATGGTGAGAAACATACTATATGGGTATTTCCATTGATAGCAGTAGGATCTGTGGTATTGTGTTTGAAAGCCCACTCTCTTTGCTGTATTTATTTTCCTGTAGAGATTGTCCATGGTAACATTTTACTAAAGAAGTGAAGATTTGTGTTTTTGGGGTACAACTCCCAGTCTCAAGAAGTAACATGGCTACAGAATCTAAAAACACAGGCAGAGCTTAGCATTTGCTACACCAGTGGGCAATAGTACACCTTTTTACCCTGGCAGAGGAAACCCCTTTTTAATACTATTATGTAGTACAATTAAAACAGCAGTATAGGTCTCATCTTACAGCATTTTGCTGCCTGACACAGGCCAACAAAGTACCGTATTTTTTGCACCATAAGACGCACTTTTTCCCCCTCCAAAAGGGGGGTAGAAAGTCTGTGCGTCTTATGGTGCGAAGGTGGTGACTTCGCCCCCACTGGCCCCGTGGGGGGGGAGCGTCGCAAGGGTCTGAGGGAGCCTTCCAGGACCCTTGCGATGCTCCCCCACCCCCCACGGGGCCAGCGCAGGCGAAATCGCCAGCTTCCTGGTGGGGGGAACGTTGCAAGGGTCCTGGAAGCTCACTCAGACCCTTGCGACGCTCCTCCCACCGGCAAAATCGCCAGGTTCTGGGAGTGTTTTGAGGCTTCCCAAGCCTCAAAACACTCCGAGAAGCTGGCGATTTTACCCCCCTGGCCCCGTGGGGGGTGGGGGTAGTGTGGCAAGGGTCCAAGGAAGCCTCCCAGGACCCTTGCCAGGCTGCCCCCACCTCCCCACGGGGCCAGCCCTGGCGAAATCGCCAGGTTCTGGGAGGGTTTGGAGGCTTGGGGAGCCTCCAAACACTCCCAGAACCTGGCGATTTTACCCCCCCTGGCCCCGTGGGGGGGTGGGGGTAGTGTGGCAAGGGTCCAAGGGAGCCTCCCAGGACCCTTGCCAGGCTGCCCCCACCTCCCCACGGGGCCAGCCCTAGCGAAATCGCCAGGTTCTGGGAGTGTTTGGAGGCTTGGGGAGCCTCCAAACACTCCCAGAACCTGGCGATTTTACCCCCCTGGCCCCGTGGGGGGGTGGGGGTAGCGTGGCAAGGGTCCAAGGGAGCCTCCCAGGACCCTTGCCAGGCTGCCCCCACCTCCCCACGGGGCCAGCCCTAGCAAAATCGCCAGGTTCTGGGAGTGTTTGGAGGCTTGGGGAGCCTCCAAACACTCCCAGAACCTGGCGATTTTACCCCCCCTGGCCCCGTGGGGGGGTGGGGGTAGCGTGGCAAGGGTCCAAGGGAGCCTCCCTGAAGGCTAGAGGGGGCAAAATTGCCACCTTCTGGGGCTCTTCTGAAGCTTTCCAAACTCAAAAGAGCCCCAGAAGGTGGTGATTTTGCCCCCTCTGGCCTTCAGGGGGTCTGGGTGAGCCTCCAAAGGGTCCTAGGGTGTGTTCCATAAGACAGACCTCTCCATAAGGCTCACCAATTTTTAGGAGAAGAAAACAGATTTTTTTCCTGTTTTCTTCTCCTAAAAATTTGGTGCGTCTTATGGAGAGGTGCGTCTTATGGAGCGAAAAATACGGTATGTCCCTCTCACCACAGCCATCAGATTGCATTGTACGCACATTTAGCCAAGTGATTCTCATACTTATGGAATGAGTTGCATTGTATAGTAACTACAGTCGTGCCCTGCTTAATGATTACCCCATATAATGACAAATCCACTTCATGACAATGTTTTAATGGGTTTTTTTCGCTTTGCGATGATCGGTTCCCTGCTTCGGGAACCGATTCTTCGCATTACGATGATCAAAACAGTTGATTGTTGGGTTTACAAAATGGCCGCCAGCTGCTTAAAATGGCTCCCCGCTGTGTTTTTGGATGGATTCCTTGCTTTACAGGCAGTGAAAATGGCCGCCCCTATGGAGGATCTTCACTGGACAGTGAGTTATTCAGCCCATTGGAATGCATTGAACGGTTTTCAGATTGTTTCAATGGGCTTTTTTATTTCGCTTTACAACGTTTTCGCTCTACAGCGATTTTGCTGGACTAATTAACATCATCAAGCGAGGCACCACTGTACATGGAATCTTGTTACTTTTTTCCTGTTTACAGTCACAGCTGTAAATCACTACCTTCAGTGGACCAAAGATTAGCCTCTGCCTGTTACTCCTTACTTAGGGAAGGTTGCTGTAACATTGAAAGAGGAACAAGAAAAGAGAGGGTGACATGTTAGAGAACAACAAAAAGGGATACAGCATGCAAAATAGAGAAACAGCACAAGAGAGAGTGCTTATCCCACAGAATGTGCACAAGAGAAAGAGAGAGAGAGGACATGCAAGTGAGAGTGTGTGATAGAGACCAACTTGCATGGCATGGTAAGCTGCAGCTAGACATAATCTGCACGAGAGAATGACAGTGTGAGAAGGGAAAAGAGAGAGAGAGAAAGGGAGAAATCAGTGGCTGAGGCAGGCAATACAATGGACTGCTAATATACATTTAAAAGACTTCCCAGTTTCACATGTTAAGGCTAACTGAGCTTCTCATATAAAAGACCAAGACAGAGTGGTTCCTAAGGATGAATTTTAGAAGTTATCAGCTGAGATTTGTGTAATCAGCAAAACTTATAAAACACACTATTTTTTCATTCTCTAGAGTTTATGACTTGCAGTCAGTGGTGGATAGCTCAGTGGTTTAAGCATCTGGCTGTAGAGCCAGAGGTTGGGAGTTTGATTCTCCACTGTGCCTCCTTGACATGAACTGGAATCAATGATCCATAGGGTCCCTTCAAGCTCTGTAGTTGAAAGATGATGATGATGTTGATGTTGATGATGATGAATTTGTTTATTTTGGTGTTCCCAAGGTGCAGTAAATAGAATTGGCTTCATGAAAGAACTAGTGAGCACTTCTTATTTTTACAGTGGCAATATAAATAATGGTAATGGTAAAACATTAGCAATGACCACCAAAACAAATTATTCTTGGGGTAAAGGCAACAATAACAATATGTTATGGATCCAGAGCAATAAGCAACATAGTAAGTTCTTTTTTAAAATGAATTTTCCAAGCTCTGCTGCTGAGGTAAACACATCTGGCTCCCGCCCAGGTGAAAAACCACTTTGGACCCACAGCATTGTCACCTTTCTTCCTGAAAATTGTTCTAGATTGAGATGCTGAGCTACGGTCAGGAAGTTTGCATGAAGTAACCCTAGTTTGATCCAGCAAATATCTTCTCTAGTTTGTGTAAGCCCTCAGCTTGATGTGAACATAATGAACAAAGCTCAAAGCAACGTTCCTTAAAAGATTTAGTGGAAAAAACCAGGAGATCTTAAGAAATCTAGGCAGCGGCACTGTAAGAGGAAGTAACAGCTTGCCCTTCTTCAGCATATGGGCTTACACTTTACTCATCAAGAGGGCCTCTGATGCCAGCATGCTCAGTCAGAAAGATTGGCTCACCCTGCTCTGATCTTCACACAAAGATATTTGTGGATTTGCCAGACTTTCAAAATACAGCAGTGATGTTATCCCTGTGAATCCTTAGCTCAGGGATCTCTTCCCACACTGTGCATTCCAGATGGCCAAAGAAAAGCACTGCATGGTTGTCCAGGCACTTAAGATAAACATAACTGAGCAATTTAATGGATATTGTTAGAGGGTCATGGATGGAGATACTCCTCCCCCTACCCCAACTCACCCTCAAAAATGTGGTTGCTATGCATGAGTGTGCACAGCACGCACACCCAGAGAGAGCATAGATTGCTCACTTCACATGGTACACTTTGTATCATCTGATTCCACTCCCTGCTTAGGCAGGAAATCCATTCTGCAAGAGTCCCTAAGTTGTTGTCATTCAGCCTCCATCTAAATATTTCTGACAAAAGAGAATCCACAGTCTTCCACAACATTCTTCTTCACTGTCAAACAGATCCAGCTGTTAGGTGTTTCTTGCCAATGCTCAGTTGAAGTCTTTTATCTTGTAATTTGAGCCAGTCAGTTTCTGGATGTACCCTCTAAGGACAATGGAATCATGGCTGATGCAAATTTGCCTGCTTCGTTTTATATAGAATACCCAAATGTGGAGGAGATGTGTCATCAAGCATATGATGGGAGAAACATGCTTAGGGCCAACTATGTTGATTGCAAAGGACATATAAAAAATAACCATAAAGTTTTAAAAAAACAAAGTCAATAAAGACATCTGCAGCTGTCATAAGGAATTTTCTTCATATCAGCAAGTTTCCAGAAATAACGTTCTCAGTTGACCTCATCTAAAATGACCCCTCCTCCTGATAAGCACAAGCTTCTGAATCCGGAGATTGCCAGGTGTCCCACTGCTTTGTAAAGTCTCCCAGTTGCAGTCCATACTTGCAGTGGAATAGCTTCAAAAATAACTCTGTGAACAATATTACTTGCCTTGCCCTCCTGATGAGCTCCTCCACACACATCTTGACCAATAGGAGTTACTTTGCAATCCTAAATTACACAGGCTCAGAAACAAAGTGACAGCAATAAGAAGCTGGTCAATAGGTGTCAACTTCTTTAACCGTTTCGTGTCCCCCTTTGACATTGGAAGAAGTGATATATAGCCATCCTGACTAGAAATAATTGGTGATTCTCACTTTCAGCAGTTTTGTTAATCTCCTTTTAAAACTGTCTAAATTGGCAGCCAACACTACCTCTTGTGGCAGTGGATTCCACAGTTTAAACATGTGCCATGTGCAGAAATGTTTATTTTTATCCGACCTGACTCTCCCACCATTCATTTTCAGTAGGTAACTCAAAGTTCTGGTATTATAAGGAAGAGAAGACCTACTTAGTTCTTCCTGAACTTACATCCACATTTTGTGATGTGGGAGCTGCTTCCACACAGTATAAATCTCCCATTGGGTACACAACTGACTCTTGTGGGGATCTATAGTTGTAAAGTCATTAAATGTTGGAAAAAGTGCTGAAAATCAAATGTTTTCCTTGAAGATTTGTGATCTCTTCTTGTTGTTATGGACAGTGAAATTAATTCTGACTTCAGGTGATGCCATTAAGGTTTTTGAAATATGTGAGATGTTCACGGAGTGACTCACCATTGCTCTTTCCCAGCTGAGTCAGAAATTGAACCCAGGTCTTCAGAGTCCTAAGCTGGTGCTCTATCCACTATGCCACATAGACTCACTATTTACCTGTTACTCTATGCCAGTGGTTCCTAACCTTTGGTAACCCATGTGTTCTTGGACTGCAATTTCAAGAAGCCTTTACCATCAACAGTGCTGGCTGTGGTTTCTGAGAGTTGCAGTCTAAGCACACCTTGGTCATTAAAGGCTCGGAACCACTACTCTATACAAATTAATGTTTAAAATAAATGGATGATCTGTCTAATTCACACATTTTGTACTTATGTGCCTTATGTACAAAATGTGTGAGACAGACAGACAGACAGACAGTTGGCATATGAAATATTGGAGAAGATGCTGAAAATAAAATTTCTTCCTTGGAGATACAAAATTTTCTTCATGTTATGCAAAGGTTAATTGGCTAGTGCTGCAGTTACGAACCACTGTAGCAACTTTCTCAGGAATCAGTGTTTATTGCTGGTATATTAAGATGTGGTTTCACACTTGCATCTCTGCTTTGAAATATAAAAATTGTGTGCATACCAAAGGGGAAACTAGAGTTTTCACAATGGCCCCATAACACTAATTAGCCAACTGCAAATGTAATTACAGAGGAAAAGTAATAAAGCTTGATGTTGACAATACATAAGACAAATAAGTATGGCTATGCATGTTAATGATTCCTTGTTTTAGGAGGTCAAATTGTGCAATCATTTTGACACAATTATCTTATTAAATTTGTTCTTGTTTAGTCATTAAGTCGTATCCGACTCTTTGTGACCCCATTGACCAGAGCACGCCAGGCCCTCCTGTCTTCCACTGCCTCCCAGAGTTTGGTCAAATTCATGTTGTTGAATTTAGCAATGGCCAAATAATGATGAAATAACGGATCTGCTGGAGCTGCACAACCTGGAAAAATAACTTTTTGGAACTTCTGGAATTCCCCAGTTGGCATGACCAATTCTAGTTCCAAAACATAGCTTTCCCCCAAGCTCTGGTGAATTATAGGAGTAGGAAGGGGGGGGGAGAGTTTTGTGCTTCGTTAGAGATGCAAGATGCTCGCAAGTGATCACCTTCAAGATTAACATAACTAAACTGGAACAGTGCATTCCAGGTCACTTTCAGCTTGCTGAGAATGTTCCAGGAATCAGAGCAGTCACTTCATCTCCCTCTTCATTATCACCATGCCTGTGCATGTGTTAGCCTCTTTTTGATATGCTCGATGCCATGTTCTTCCTTCCTGCAATCAACCTGCTGTCCTCAGCATAATAGGTGTAATAGTCTCCTTACAAATCTACAAGGTCAATGCAATTATGCATCAATGTTTCTGTGGATTGCCAGTGTGTGAGCTGACATGAGTGAATCAGAGATGCAAAATTAAAGACATGCAGCACCCTTCATATGATTTATGTCAGAGCGTGGAACTTTTTTGGACTACAAATCCAAAACTTTTCCGAAGTCTGGTTTATATAGACAGAATTCAGTCCAGCAAGGGAAGTGGGGAGAAGAACAGGGCTATTATCAGCTATGCTGAGAAGAAATCTTTGCTTATGCTTTGCTTGTCCCATAGGTTAACAGGCTGAGGAAGGGGGACAAGATCCATGGGCCAAATCAAGGATGACCAAAGTGCAGCCATCCAAATGTTGTTGGACTATAACTACCATCAGCTCTCATTAGCACAATAGATCCCATGCAACATCTGAAAATACATTTTGTACATTTTGTGTGGTAAAGATTGTCTTTGGAAATCAGGTACATTTCTAAAATTTAAAAGATTTAAGGTAAGATATAATTTTTAGAAATATTCCTGATTTCCACAAGACGGTATCCTGTAGACCATCTTGACTGCTGCCCTTCATTTCATCAACATTCAGGCTCCCCTTTGCTATGTAAAGTTTGGCTTGCTTTTTCTGCTGGCAACACAGGCACAATATTGTACAGCAATATCAGGCCATTTCTGGGCTTTTTGAATCATGGATACAGATGCACAATGTCCCACATTCATAATTCATCCCACCCATCTTGTCACTATAGAATTACCAAGCAATTGTATAATGGCAAGATGGGTGGAATGGTTGAGGTACCAACTAACAAATGGAGATTGTGATAGAATATACGCACCTGTTAACATCAAGTAAGACTATTCTGAGCCATGAAAGGAAAAAAAAGCCCTAGTAATTTCATTGCTTAAACCAGTGAGCTTCTGAATATTTGTTCTGTATTCTTTTTTAAATATATTTTAAGAAATATTTTTATTGTTTGTAATTTTAAAAGCAGTTTTAATATTTTTTTTTTGTCTGCTCTTCTATAATGAGACTCAAAATCCCCTTGCAAGCATGAATCCCATAAACCTGTTTGGTCAGAAAGGAGCCAATATGTCAAAAGGCTAGCACACCTAATTGGGTCCTGATTGACAGAATCAGAACTTCAGATGGCCCCAGATGTGGAGCTGATTTCTGCTTTGAAAATGGATTTGAAGAGACTGTTTGGTCTCAGAAATCCTGAGTGAATGTTTACTGAAAGTGCTAGAATAAAACACAACTGCTGCTTTTTAAAGGTAAAGGGAAATATTTTGAATGTGCCTTACAAAACCGTATGCTAGTTCCCTGAAGATGCATGGCAAAATTTCCCTCATTTCTGGAGGAATGTCACTACATTAGTTTCTTTAAAGCAAACCTGTTTTTTTTTTAATTCTTCAAAGAAAACCTGCATTTTCAGTCTGTTTCTGTGATTTTTAGGTGCCTTACAACTCTCCAAATACCTCCTTTTGCCACCCACAAATGAATCGTCGTTTAGTCGTGTCCGACTCTTCGTGACCCCATGGACCAGAGCACGCCAGGCCCTCCTATCTTCCACTGCCTCCCGGAGTTGTGTCAAATTCATGTTGGTTGCTTCGCAGACACTGTCCAGCCATCTCATCCTCGGTCGTCCCCTTCTCCTCTTGCCGTCACACTTTCCTAACATCAAGGTTTTTTCCAAGGAGTCTTCTCTTCTCTATCCCTTCATGGATTGCTGCCTTGTCGTGGCGAAGGGGCTTGAGTAACTCAGAGAAGCTATGGGCTATGCCGTGCAGGGACACCCAAGACGGACAGGACATAGTGGAGGGTTCCGACTAAACGCAATCCACCTGGAGTAGGAAATGGCAATGCCACTCCAGTATCTTTGCCAAGAACGCCCCATGATCAGAAACACAAATGAATACAATGGATCATTTCAGGAAGCTCTTGCAGGCACGTTTGTACCATATATGATAAAGGTTCTAACAAACTTGCTGTTTTTCTCATTTGAAAGACCAATTTTGAGGGTGGATACTTCAGCCCCAGAGCTGGATTTTTTTCCAAATTAGAAAAAGTGGTCGGGGCCAACAATTTTCTTCCAAAATAAGCAAGAATGTTATTTTCAATATGATCTGTTTTAAATCTGGGGCTGTTTGCAAGCCACGTATTCCTGAATTGGGGCAGGGGGACAGTTTGAAAAATCATCACTTCAAAATTCTTGGTTGAAATTTCCTCAAATTTGTAACATAGCAAGAGAATACTGTTTTCTAGAATTATGCCAAATGTGGTCCAGTGTCAATGTTATAAATTTTTGTTTAGGTTTCTCCCATTTTTAGAATTGCCTTATAGAACATTGATTTACTCTGCTACACATCTTAAGATTAGCTTTTTCAAATATTTGAAAATGGAGCTACCTTGCACATCTCCATTCACCTTCTAATTGTGAATGGAGATGCAAATACTAGCCAAAATCATATTGTGTAGATTAGAAGACAAACAGTGTAACTGGCAGTGGCTTCTTATTGGCAATCAATGGCAGTTGGATGGGTTGTTGTTGCTTAGTCGTTAAGTCGTGTCTGACTCTTTGTGACCCCATGGACCAGAGTATGCCAGGCCCTCCTGTCTTCCACTGCCTCCCGGAGTTTGGTCAAATTCATGTTGGTAGTTTTGATAACACTGTCCAACCATCTCATCTTCTCCCATCCCCTTGTCCTCTTGCCTTCACACTTTCCCAACATCAGGGTCTTTTCCAGGGAGTCTTCTCTAGGGAGTCCTCTCTGGATGGGTTAGTGGCTCATTTATTGCCAGCGAGAAGCTACTGGAAAGTATGTTATTTGCTTTCCTTGGACATGACTATGCAACAAGATTTTGACCGCTGTATTTTGGTGATTACCAAAACCTGAAAATAAAGAGAAAATGAATCATAAGACATTTGTGTTTCCTTTCCCCATCTCATCTCCATTTCCTGAAACCACTTTTCACTAAGCCATTGCAAAACCTGGTTTATCTTCTTAAGCACAATTCCATTTTCTTGTTATGCTCGTTCCACAGCATTGTATCACTTCTGCTTTTGATGGTATTTAGTGAATCATTTCCTCAAAAACAGAAAATACAGATGCTCCAAAGGAGCCAGAAATGCATGTAAAAGCCTGAAGGAACAGTCCTCCATGGAGTCTACATTTTGTCCCAGTTCTTTTGATTACTGTTTGGTG
This sequence comes from Pogona vitticeps, assembly GCF_051106095.1. Taxonomy (NCBI): domain Eukaryota; kingdom Metazoa; phylum Chordata; class Lepidosauria; order Squamata; family Agamidae; genus Pogona; species Pogona vitticeps. The sequence continues at coordinate 101,519,017 of NC_135785.1, forward strand.
CAAGCACCTCAACTATATAGAATCTCCGTGCCAGAAAAAGAGCAGCTGCTCCATCAGTTTGAACACAATACCAACAGAAGGCATAGAAAAAGAAAGGGAACTTGTATCAAATGCCCACAAAGCAAAGCACCTTCTGTTTGAAACCCTGCAAGGCATCTCTGCAAAACTAGTTCAAAGATACCAGTGGCCAAGGTTTATCTTCATCAGTTTTGTTCTTGGCCTGCTGAAAGCATTCTCTAGCCTCCAGAAATGCTGCTGGTCAGAGTATTTCTCTTCCCACCCCACACCCCAATGGTAGAACTGGGCATAGTCTCTTTTAGCCATCCTAGCTGAATTATTTTCCTACTCAGCTATGCAGAAGCAGCAGGCCTTTAGGCTAATTAATAAATCATCAACGCATTTGTGGTGTGAAAAATGAAATATTTATGCTTGCCAGAGTAATAGTTCTGTCTTGTAGCACTATGCTCTGTTGATGCCTGATGGAGGATGAAGTAAATACCAGCTGGTGTAGAATGAACAGAATATAATTACTCTTTATGAAGTTAACTGATTTTTTTTTTTTTTAAAAAAAAGAAAGACAGGAGAAGCCAGAGAAACTAATAGAACTAAAAGAATTGAAATCGTGACATTGCATGGAATGGAATGCAAAGCGCATTCAGTATGGGGAGGGGCAGGAGAACACCATGACACAATTCCTGCTGCTACAGTGTTGAGAAAATTGTGGAAGCCATCTTGTGGACAAACATTCCACACTACCGTCACATCACTAGTTTGTGACCAGCTGGAGTAGCCCAAAAAGCCAGACAGGATGCCAAGCATACTTGAATATTTCAGTCAATCATATTCATAATTACTGGCCCAATGATGCATTCAAGGCCTCAGCTGTGATTGGCTTTTCCAAAGGGCACACTGCTGCAATTTCTTCGATTCTTTAAAATTTACTAGCAGGGCTCTTGGATGAAATAAGAACTAACCCCTTGAATTCCACTTCACATTTTTCTGTCTTCAGCTGTGCCAATTGCTTCCTCACTGCAACCACTGTCTACTGCCCAATAAATCGGAGAGGTGAGGCTGGTCACATGACAAGGGTACCTTTAAGAATCACAAGGAATAGGGAATCACACAGCCTACATCTCTTGAAAGTCCTTCTTTGGCATCACTATTAAAGGTGCAGATGTGTCTTCTGTTTTCTGTGGTCACTTTAGTACTGGCCACAGCAAAAGCAACCAACTAGAGTGTCATTCCTGTGATTAGTCTGCAATGTCTTGCTGAGGCTTTCAGTAGATCAGCCCTTTTTCTGCTGATTATTGCTTTCCAGTCCAAGGCTGCATGGAGGATAATCAATTCACTTTTGCCCCTGCTATATCATACTATGAAGACCCCTCCCTTTGGATACTGCTCAGCAGCAGTGCCCAAGAACTTCATTGGACCTAATCTCCCCAGTTACTGCTATGACTAGGGATGTGCCGTTGTTTTCTCTTTTTTTAATACCAATTCCCAGAATTCACCATGAATTCTCCAGGCAGAATTTTGGGAATTCCAACTCACATACCCTTATTTACAAATACATACAGACACCTACATTTCACTCACCCAGACAAGGGCCTGGCTCCATCGCTATCTTGGACCTTGTTTCCTGTTATTAATGTACAAAAAAAGGAAGCTGCTGCAGTGTATCCTGGGAGTCAATGTTTCACTGCCCTTTGGGCTCTATAGGGGGTATTTTCTAAAGAACTATGACCCCCCAAGAAGCACTGTGGCAGCTTCCTTTTCTTTATAGGAAGCAAGGCCTGAGCCTGCCATGGAATCTCCAAGGTAGGCCCTGGTCCTGGTGAGCACAAGCGGTGACTAAACTACATTAGTGCCAGCCCAGTCAAATAACAAAGAAAATTATTATTATTTGATTGTTCATTCTATCTGTAAGAGGCAAATCTAGAAAACCTCAGTGCTAGTACAGTGGACCCTTGACTTACAGAAGGCTTGACTTACAGACTTTTTGAGTTACAGACTTCTCTGGCCGCAAAATTTAGGTTTGACTTGCAGCCTGAGAATTGACTTACAGACCAGAAAAAAACCAAAATGGAACAAAAATGGCCTGTTACGGGATTAATCGGTTTTCAATGCACTGTAGGTCAATGGAGACTTGACCTACAGACTTTTTGACTTGAGAACCGCCTTCCAATACGGATTAAGTTCTCAAGTCAAGACCCCACTGTATCCCCTTGTGGAGGGACAGAATAACTATCCCCTATAGTCTTTGGCTTATAAGGCTATAGCAGTGATGGCAAACCTATAGCACGTGTGCCACAGCTGGCATGTGGTGCCCTTTCTTCTGGCATGCGAGCCATAGGTCGCTACTCCCACCACCACCCTCATGAGGTGGCTGCAACCAGGATTCCCCCTTCTACCACCACTTATGGGTCCTCCGGGTCCATCAGCATGATTCCCCCTTCTGCCGCCACAATGGGCATTTGAAAAGGGCCCCTAAAAGTGGATGAGCCTCTGTAGTTAGAACATGGTTTGCCAGAAATTCTGGAATTGCTTTAGGGGAGATGTTTTGATGCTGTTGTTGTTCTCAGAACCGAGTATTTGCATTTATCCCAATATTTTTGTAAATCTTTGTATATTTATATATTTTGGTGTTTTATTTGTGGCTGGTCTTAGACCGTAATAAAGTTTTATTCTATTTTATTCTATTCCCCCTTAAACCGCCACTTCTGGTTCCAGTCTTCCAGGTCCATCGCTGCCACTATTGCAGCGGTGGTGGCACGCCAACCACTGTTTCCCCTCCCATTTTGGGCACGCAAGCCCAAAAAGGTTTGCCACCATTGGGCTATAGCAATAACCTAGGGGACAATGATTTAATCATGTTGCTTGTGTTGGTTTAAATATCAAAGATGGCTTGCTATGTGTTTCAGCATCTTTTAATAACAAGCGGATGTGCTTGAAGACAGCTAGTGTGTACTGCTGTTTCCCATATTTGTAACCATTCATAAAGGCTCCTTGGCTCCTTGTTTGAAGAAGAGTTTGCTATAAATATGGAAGCACACTGTCTTCATAGAGAAGTGTAAACGTGAACAAAGTTACAGAGCAGAGCAAGGAGCCCAGAGGTGTTAACAGAGTGAACCCACCAATCTCTTCTGTTAATGTTGACATTAGCACATAATGATTAGACATGGGTAAAGGGAAAGAAAAAATTAGGAAGATGCTGAGTTAGTGGCAACATAAAAGGAAAATGTGCCTTTTACCTTAAAAATTAGCATCCCTTGCTTTTTCCAGTGCAATCATTGATTAAATCATCAAAGCCTGTATGGCCACAGCACCACTAATTTCCAAACTAGGAAACAGCAAGGGCTGGGAGGAGGGGGAGAGAGGAAGAAAGGATGGATGGAGAGTGTAGAAGTGCAAGCTCACTGCATTGCTCTTCCAAGAGGGAATTAAATATAATGATGCCCGTTGACTTTTTGGAGTCCCTCATTCACTCCATTCATGGTGACTGCCTGAGGAAGTCACTTGGATTTTCTACTGGTGCTGCTTGGGAAACAGGAGGGGAAAAAAACCAAAGTACATTTCCACCACCAGTGCCCTGCTGGCCCAGCTGTATCATTCAGTCTATGACCAGGTTCCTCCATTTATATTTTCCCCCTTTGCAGGAATAGATCTCTGTGGAGAATGAAAAATGAACAAATACCAACATGATGGAGCTGGGAAAGGATCAGTCTGGAAGGTCACTAAAAATACACAGGGCAGGTCATTCCCAATCTCTGTGCCTTTATTTGAGCATAGCTTAGTCAGGTTAGCTCTATAGGCTAACTATATAACTATATATAAAACTCTCTCTATATAGAGAGCTAAGGATGAGCACATATATATGGAACTTTTAACAGCACTCAGCCAGAGAGACTTCAAAAGTACTGTCCAGCAAGTGGGAGAGGGTGGGAAATCAGAGTATATCTCCTTAAAATGTTAAATAGATACATTGAATGTCATTATTTTTTATATATTCTGTACCATTATAATGCAATCAATCTTTAGCTGAAATTCTGCAAAGACATATAGTCAAGGTAGAGCAGAACACATACACAGCTGGAGTTGGTGTCTTTCAGGTCTCTTTCTACTACAGGTGGGCCAAAACGTTATGAGTTTTCATTTTCATGACAAAATGTCCATGTTTGATGCTAAGGAAGAACATGTCTTCAAAGAGCTACAGAAGCCCCCTGTAATTCACCTGTGTTTCTGTGATTTTTGTCAGAGCCTAGGGCCATCCTATTTATCAGCTTTTCATTCCGCCCTCTTTCAGGGCTTTCTGTAAGTTCCGGAGTCTTTGTCCTTCTGTCACAACACAAAGACTGAACATATGAGTTCGAAAGGCACCCAAGTGAATTTTTTTTTCCTTTTCTAATTTGTGACCTTGGAAAAGAAATGCCTGTGGAGACCAAGCTAGCATATTGGTCATAATTGGTTAACCAGCACATTGGTCACAAGGAAGGTGTGAGGTTGTTTAAAAGATCTTTCATCCTAGCTCCATCCTCTACCCTCATTAATGCCACTATCCGTATCTCTAGGTCAAATGTTCCAACAGATTGGTTCCTCAGTGTTTCTACCTGCTTTGATAAATATTATTTAATACAAAACCTCTTTTATGGAGCCACTTGGACTTCTCTGGACTCTGTGTGAATTGTCCTGCTGTGTTTTCCTCTGCTTGAGTGATGGGTCCTGCTGGGACAGTTTAGCTCTGGCTAGTGACTTGCCTCTGAAAAGCAGAAGGAGAACTTCAATTATCTACTTCCAAACCCCCAAATTAGGAACAATTGCTGCGTAGACAGCAGCCCCACACTGTGAAGGATCAAGTTTTACTCAGCTCCTTTTGAGGCTCCAAGGGAGACCTCTTTAAAAAAAAAAAACAATGTTTTTTAAGGAATCCATCACTCATACTGCCATTCCTGTATTTTCCACGTCACTTGCTTTCATTTTCTGCCTCCTCCAAGGGTACACAGCCATATGAGAATATTTTACATCCCCATGAGATTTTTCTCTTAAGTTGAATCAGCATGTGAGTCCTGGATAAGGGTAGCAAAGAATTTCATTAGAGTCAAGATCCTTCGTGAAATTACCCACGTTGCATCCCTGGAGATAGGAACTGTGCTTTTCTTAGGGATGTAAATATTGGTTGGGTTCGTCTTACATGCAGTAAATCAGAAAATACATATTTTCCTCTTTGCCATGAGACAATGAGAAATTGTTTTTATTGGTCTTATGGAGATTATGCATGTTTGCAAGTCTGCTGTGGGCACTTTGTCTCTCTGTGAAAAGCAAGGAATTAGCAACATGATTATGCATCCCTAAACCTACTTTTAAAAAAACACTCCACACTTGCAAAGTCCATAATACGTTCCGGAGAACTAAAACAGGAACAATAGTCAGTGTGCCTTTTAAAAATGCAAACATTTAAAATGTATACATTTCAAAACCATGCAGACAATACTTTGGTTGATGGGGGAAAAGATACAAATATACAGTATATATATACACTCATTTACACTCATATTCTCTCTATATATAGAAAATGAGTGTAAATTAACATGCAGCAAGGAAAGAATGAAGACTTGCAAATTGATATGAAAAAGAATGGGCAAGAGTACTTATGGGATTTGGAGAAACCCAAGAGTTTTCATACTACTGATCTTGAAGGACTCATGTTTTGTGCCAACGGCTTTAAAAATCTGTTTAATGTTCTTTTATTCTCTCTTTTTAAAAAACTCCTTTTGTTTATGACTTGTCAAAACAGTGGTGTGAATTAGCTTCTGAATATTGATCTCCACCCTATATTTTGTTCCTCTTTTCTTTCCTTTCTCTACCTTTTTTATTTTTGCTAAAACCATACATAATTGAAACACTGGTTCAAAAACCAGAAGAGGAATTTGCAATTCTTTCTGTTAGACACAGAGAGATACAATACTGTCTTCACATTTGTGAAGGGAATGAAATTACTGTTATACATTCCAACCAAACTTGTGCCTTCTAATCAAGCAGGTCTGTATAAGACTCAGCTTCAGATGTGACCAAGCTCATTACAAATCATCCTGTTTCTCTCTTCACCCTCTCCAAACATAGTTTTTTTCCTCGTCTGACATCAGAATGATGAGGTGAAATTCAGCATCTAATTTCTATGCAATAAGAGATCTGTTTGTTCTTCTAAAGCTTCCCCATTGAAGCAAAAGGCAAAAATTCAAGGACAGTCATGATGACTGCTATAGTCTATATCCATATCATTGTATCTTGAAATTCTTGCACATTGACTAGAGATGTGACACAAGGACTATCATGCGCTAAACTATAATGAGTCTAATGTGAGAGAAGTCAGGTGGAAAAGAATAAAACAGCTGGCATGACTGGGAGAGAATGTGGGAGCACAGAGTTGGGTCAGTTGAAATGAGTAGTTATTGGAGGGAAAGCGATAAGATATTCTGAAAAAGATAGCAGCACTAGTTTTCCTTAAACATTTCCATTATCTGTGTAATTTGTGTTAAACTGGATTGCCTACAGATCTTTCACTCACCATATATATTGGTCAGGATCCTCTTAGTGTTGGTGTAACTTGCCTTATTACAGCTAATTGATGAGGTGCCAGGGCATGAACAGGTTGTGTGCCTGGTCATGCCCGTGAGTGCAAAACTGAGATATACTATGGCATTTTGTCCATTAGCTGCAATTAGACACGGCTAGTTGTACAAATCTTAAGTAAATACCAATGGAATTCCAGCCATTTTATTGATGCAATTTGAAAGACAATAAAATAACTAATCCTGCTTTGGAAGGGAGTACAAGGATACATATCTAATGCAAACACAGTTTGAATGGGTAAGATCTGAATACCCTCCCTTCATGATATTGGTCAGTTTAAAACAGATCCAACTTTATGATCACAGGTTTATTAGATGTCTATATGGAGGGTTGGCTGTGTACCATCTGCTGAGAACTTAAACCTAGTGTCATTCATCTTCTTCAATCAAATGTTTCTAAGCCCAATTTTCTTCTTTCTCAGATTGATGAAGAAATGTTCAAACTCTAGAAAAAATTTCTTTTAAAAAAAGTGTAAAAGTCTCATCTACCCAAATGAAGAGACTTTGGCTCGTAGTCAGGCGTCTAAGGACATCTTTCCTGAAGCTTTATTCACCTGAGTGGTCAAATACTTCTTCCACTACAAAGAGAGATCACAGGTAAAGGCTCAGTCCTTCTTTGGCCTTTGTGGAAGCAAGCTAATGAGTAATTTTCTATGGGACTGTGGCCAATATTGTTTAGAAACCAAGAAATCAAAGAGGTCAGTGAAGCGTAATGATGTAAACCTTCTCTTTTTTCATCTTGCAGGAGAGAATGAAAAATTCTGGATAAACCTAACAGATTTTTGTGGGAGTTTTTTTATATATATTTATTCTTTTTCATGTTTGTCTATTGGAATTTTTTTAAAAAATGCAGAGTTTTTTGTACAAAAGTGGTATTTTGCTAAGAAAACCTAGCAGTGTGCATAGGAATTTTTCTGCTTTGCACAAAATGTAGGTTTTTATGCAACGTATTAGTTTTCCATGGAATAACACAGATTTTTATGAATACTGTTGCTGACCAAAAATATGGATCTTTGCACTATAATGCAGTAATCTAAAATTTCAAATTTCAAAGTGTTTTCCCTTTTTTGGCAGGATGTCTTAATGTATCAAGATATTCTTTTTCTTAACAACAACAACAACAACAACAACAACAACAACAACAACATAGTAATAGTAATAGTAATAGTAATAGTAATAGTAATAGTAATAGTAATAGTAATAGTAATAATAATAATAATAATAATAATAATAATAATAATAATAATAATAATAATAATAATAATAATAATAATAATAATAATAATAATAATAATAATAAAGCATTATTATGTCATTGGCCTCTTATGGAGGGCTTTGAAAAGTAGTTCACAATTTATGTCGCTTCACACAGCCCATTTTTTTTGTTTTGCTTTGACAAACACTTACCCCTGTGATAGGGGAAAGGGAGAGCTTTTTACAGGGAACATTTTATACAGGCTTGCAAAATAATCCTTCTCCCTGCCCCTGAAGCATTACAGAGGAGGAAGAGAGTCCAGTCACCCTACCCCACTCCACCCCATCCCTTTGGCTGTGAAAAACCCCACGTGGGGCTAAATTCAACCCTAGTTCCTTTTTTATATGTCAGCCTTCTTCACCCCTTGCCCTGTGATGTAAACACAGCTGTACCTACTTTTCTTTAGGTGGTAATCCCGGGTAGGTGGGGTTCGTCAGCCTTGGAAGACAGCCTCACTAGGTAGCTACCGCCCGCCTTAGGCTTGGCAGCCCCCAGCCAGTAAGGTGCTGCCTCGCCATGGTCTGTTAACCTCACAGGGTGCATGGCATTTAGGGTGAAAGCTGACAAGGAGATTGATAACCCTGCACCATGCAATAATCATAAGAAAACCTTTGCCCTAAAGCTGGGCACCTGGAATGTTCGGACAATGACCCCTGGTTTTTCTAGTGACCTGCAGGAAATAGACAACATATGCAAGACATCTGTCATCGAGATGGAACTGAGTAGGATTAGCACAAATGTCAAATCACAATGGAGGAAAACATGTTGTAGAGAGACTATCAGGTACGGAGAACTAGCAGATGGGAAAGGGCTAGCTTTCCCCTCCTCCCACCTCCTCCAATATCACTGCTCCTATTTGCCCTCACGAGCAGGAACTTTTACATATGGAAAATTCCCAGCCTTTTTGTGTAACATACGCCTTCGATCTGATTGTAGAAGAGTGGACCTCGACTCCAGTTCTGCAGTTTTTTGAAGGATATCTCTTGATCTACATGAGGTAGATTATATGTTAAAGGCAAATTATGTGGTTTTGATACATCTTCCACTCATAAAGTTCCATATTAAATGATAAAAATCAATTAAAGTAAATAATATATTAAAACTCAGCACTCGTATGTGTGTACATGAAGGAATAGTTCCTCAAGTGGTCAACTGAATGTCTAACCTGTCTTCAAGATTTGTTTGAACATGACAACAGCTATATGAATGTGTCTGTTCAACACAGATTTTTTTTTCTTGAATCGCAGTAAATTGTTGGTTTTCCACTCCATCACATCTCCAATCGGGATTAGAAGTAAATGTCATATTTTCACTTTCACTTTTCTATTTGTATCTGAGAGAGCAGCCAATTTAAATGTCAGTTATTTTGTCTTGTCAATAGTTTTCAAATGTAAGCACATCTGGTGCCAGTGATTGACAACCACAAATTAATAATTGCTTTGTTACATATCCAGTCAACATGCAGCACCACCACTGAGGTCTCTCAGTATGCAGTGCGGAGAGTTCACTACAGCATTTGCAAGGATGTACTGACAGGTTGTACAAAACACTCAAGTTTAATTCATATTTTGAAGTGATGAAATTTAAGTCCAGACGGTGCCCTTTTGGAAAAGGTACAACAGGAATTCTCTATAGCAAGGGGGAAATGGTAAATTGCTAAAGCAAAAATATGACCCTTTGTACAATCTTTTTCATCATATAACAAGAATGGAAAAAGTAAGACAGACATTTACATCTCTGAAGAGGAAATTATTACTGAACTGGTGGCTGATTCATTTTAAAGAAAGGGATATATCAACATAAAACCTTTGCAGATACTGAGAACTTCAATGTAACATGTAAGAAAGGAGAGAGAAGAAGCTGAGTCTGAATTTCCCTGGGAACTTGATTAGTTTCCACTTCCAGAACCAATATGTGAACTGAAATGCACTTGTATATTAAAATTTGCTCTTCAGTAGACATTTGCAAAAGGTGGCTACAAAAATTCCTATTTTTTGTGAACATGATTGCAGAACTGCATACATTTCTCAAAGTAAAAAACAAATGAACCCACATTCTATAAATTAAAACTGATGGTCAGAAATGTATATACTGTATCAGTGAACATTTTCAAAATAAAAAAACTTCACAACGGATCTATTTCCATAAACAATTTTATGTTTTATATCAAAGAATGCTATGCTTCAATTTATTTTATTTTTTCACCCAAGAACCCTGTGAGACCATTTGTGAAGTGTGAAAGCTGATGGCTGCCTATAGTTTGAGCTATCAAATAATTGAGAAAGTCACTTTGTATGTTCCAGCCTGCAAGGCTGAGTTCCTCAAATCTCACTAGCCAGCTCATCACAACCAAAACAGAATGCAGCAGGAAGTGCAGGGTGTTTACCATTTCTGGGACAAAGTTAAAACATCCCAGACACGTTGAGTAGATCTGCTCAGATATTCATTTTTAAAATGATTAAGATGCTTCCTTTCGAGATCTCTCGATCTCTCTCTCTTTCAATCATTCTTTTCAAGCAAAAGTTAGGCTAGTCTTAGCAGCCTTCTGTTTGGCATTGTTTTGACATGTAGGGGGCATAAAGCCCAAGCTGAATCAGCATTAAATCAAGAGGTTTCAAAGGCTGAAATGTACAGGATTACAACTGGGGTACTCAGTACAGCCAAGTCACAATTTAATATGGCTGGATAGTTCGGTCATTTAAATATCTGGCTACAGAGTCAGATATTAAGAGTTTGATTTCCGACTCTGCCTCCCAGGGTGCCCCTAGAAGAAGGGAATAGTAGACCACTTCTCAGTGTTCCCTACCTGGAAAACTCTGAAAAGGTTTGCCATAAGTCAGAATTTACTTGATCACACATAGTTCATTCGTTAGTCGTTTAGTCGTATCCGACTCTTCGTGACCCCATGGACCAGAGCACGCCAGGCCCTCCTATCTTCCACTGCCTACCGGAGTTGGGTCAAATTCATGTTGGTAGCTTCGGTGACACTGTCCAACCATCTCATCCTCTGTCGTCCCCTTCTCCTCTTGCCCTCACACTTTCCTAACATCAAGGACTTTTCCAAGGAGTCTTCTCTTCTCATGAGATGGCAAAAGGACTGGAGCCTCAGTTTCAGGATCTGTCCTTCCAGTGAGCACTCAGGGTTGATTTCCTTTAGAATTGATAGGTTTGTTCTCCTTGCAGTCCAGGGGACTCTAGGAGAAACTCTTGGCTACCACTTTCGGCCCAGTCCTGTTGGTCGAAAGTGTTTAAAATTCTCCTCAAAAGCCAGAGCCTGGGAGTCTGTATCTCCACTGTACATCTCGGGACAAGGGCCAGCTGAAATTATACATGTGTGACTAGAGCTGCCTGCCTGGCCTTGGGCAGGCTGCACAATCTCAGGGCAGCACCAGAAAAAGGGTCTGGTGCATGTCGGAGTACATTCTGCCTAGAAAAAGATGGGAGGGTCACCATGAATCTACCTTGAGTAGGAAGCATATAAATCCTCTTGGATGTCAGAGAATGTGGGAGACTAATATGTTCCATTAGGTGACCATATGAGAAAGAGGACAGGGTTCCTCAGTAACACTTGTGTTGAAGAGGGGATGTCAAAAGGTGCACATTTTCATTTAAGCTACACCTGCTAACATTCCCTGTCCCTTCTGCTTTTTCCATGTGGCTACTCCTTTGGTCCTACAGTTGTTGTTGTTTTTTTTAAAAAGTGACCCCCCCAAAAAACAGATTGCATCAAAACACCACTTGTACTGAAATTTTCCTTTCAAACTTTCCCACATATGGGGAGAGGATCTCCAAATGCTTCTCTTTGGAACTCCCACATATTCTCTTTTATGATGCCTTTGCTCCTTTTTCACTTTTCTTGGAATACAATTCAGAATGTCTTGAAATGATTAAGGTATGTAAATGAATTAAATCCCATTTGAGAAAAGATGCCTTGAGCTTCAACTCAATGTATAATACTTTGAATTGATGCAGAATTCATGAGAGATTGCAGCCAAATTAATTTTGGTTTACAAAAAGAAAATGACAAAATCAAAGTTTAAACACTAATACTTTTTTTATGCAGAGCAATTTCGACACCACTTGCTATACACGTGTCTTTTGTGTGCAATACATAACCCTAGTGACAACATTTATTTTGACAAAATTCTTGGATAAAATGTTGTATCCATATATGTCCATTCTTTCTTTTGCATAGAAACAGTCCTGTTTGTCCTATGTAGAATGGAGAGGGGCACAGCTGGCAGGAGATGTAATAATAATAATAATAATAATAATAATAATAATAATAATAATAATAATAATAATAATAATAATAATAATAATAATAATAATAATTTATTGTCATTGTAAGTATATACACAGTATACCCATACAATGAAATTCACAGACACCCAGAGACCAGACACATGCACACACATAAAATTCCCCAAACACTCCCCACCCACTAAAAGTCCCCCACTAAAAATACAAACATCTACACCGCAGGCCAAGTAACACAGTCCAACTAATTATTCACTACTGGTGGTCTTTAAGCTCATTATTAATTGCAATTATAGCTCTGGGATAAAAACTATTGAGAAAATGTGTGGTCTGAGTCTTAATTGTTCTATATCTTCTGCCAGACGGTAACAGTTCAAAAAAGTTATAAGCAGGATGGGAAGAGTCTTTCAGGATGCTGTGTGACTTCCTTAGACAGCGGGATGTGAAGATGTCATCCAGGGTTGGTAGCTGGAGCCCGATGATATTCTGGGCAATTTTAATGGTTCTCTGTAGAGCTTTTTTGTCCACTACAGAGCTACTCCCAAACCATGCCAGAATACCATAGGTTAGGACACTCTCAATGGTGCTACGATAGTATGACAGAAGTAAATGCTGAGATAAATTTAACTTGCCGAGCATTCTCGGGAAATACAGCCTCTTCTGTGCCTTCTTCATTAGCATGTTGCCATTTATAGTGTCAGGAATCAAATGAGAAAATGAACAAATAAATAAACCCCTAGTGTTGTGGCTGACTTTGTTGGGACCCTTTATGGTGTTGCTAGTGTGGATATGGAAGTGCATCTAACAATTGGGTTTGTGACAAGATTTGATTCCTGTCTCTTAGTTTTGGCAACATGCTGAGACATGGCTACTTCTTTTGAATATGCCAGAGCAGGCCATTCATTCTATGTCAAGTTCAGTTTTTCCCTAATAACTAAAAACTCCTAATCCACAGAAGTTCTGAAGAGGGTTAATTTCATCATGAAAAGGAGCAGTTGATTGAAGCTGCTCCGCCTCCCGATGGTGCTGCAGGTACTAATGAGAAGTCTCATTAGTAGACAAGAAGCCTGAGGTGTGACAGAGCCATGACTGAGAAACAAAGGGCTAGACAATTTTTAACAGTGTTCACTACTGAAGATGTAAATGCAACAGTGCAACTGAGGTTAAATGTATACGTCAACATTTTTATTATGGCTCTTGTTTCTATATACTTAAATAGGCCCACAGGACATATAATCTAGAAAATGATGAAAGAGAAGCACAAGAGGAAGACAGAAAGCATGTAGGCAGAGGAAAAATAGGGAGGGGATATATGATTATTTCACTGACTTGTACACATAAGCTTTGTTGCAGTAGGATATAGAGAACAGGGTATAAGATTGTGATTCTTTCCCTAATCCCATTTTAGAACTTTGATCATGAGAATTTAAAGATGTCAACATCTTAGCTTTCAGCAGTCTTTGTTCATTCTTCTCCTTTCTCTTGTTTTTTGTAACGTACTGGCTGAGGCAGAGGTATGGAAGTCTCCAATGAGCATATTTAGTAGTCGGCTGTAGTAAAGATAGTGACTGATTATAGATGTTGCTATTTTTCTTGTGCATTAGCACAATTTACTTTGTTCCATGTGTTAAAAAGGTGGGGTTTCCAACACTTAATACAGTCATTGAAGAAGAGGATTCTGCAAATGGAGAAGACAAGGATTTGGAAGTATTAAGATAATCACGAGAGGCCTTTCTCTCAGTCCCACCACACTCAGAGGCATATTTGGTGGGAACACAGGAGAGGGTCTCCTCTGTCACTGTGCCCAGAATCTCGAACCCCTTCCCATAAGAGGCCAGGCAGGCCCCATCTTTGCTGCCCTTCCACAAACAGATGAAGACCTTTCTCTTCAGGCAGGCTTTCCTTTACAATGACTGGTTGACCAAGGGATTTATTTTTTTTAAAAAAAAATAGGGCATTGTATTATTATGTGTTGTGTTTTTAATATTGTTCACATTATGGGTTTTTATGATATTTATTCAAAGCTTTAAAAAAATTAATAATTCATTATTTGGCTTTTAACTTTATTCTTTAATACTGTAAGCCACCTTGGATTGTTGAGGAGAAAAGCGGTAAATAAACAAATACATACATAAATGAACAAACAAACATTTTATACTGCCCATCTGGCCAAAGGCCACTCTGGGCAGTTTACAACAAATAAAAACAACAAATAATAACATATAGTAACAATTTTTAAAAAAAATCTCAAACAAATTTGTGTACTCAACTTCAGCTTTCCTGATACGACAAAACACTTCAGGATGAACTTTCAAGCCCCCTAAGATGCTTCTAGAACTCCAGTCAGACAAGGAGTGTTTTTCCCCCATCTGGGCCTCCACAACATGAGCATAATGTCTCTGTACAAAAGTGATGTCCCTTTGATATGGAAAACACACATACAATTACAGCCAATCACAGAAGGACTCATGGATAGTTCAAAAAGATACAATCGACCCATCTGACTACTGAAAATTGAGGCAAACAAACCAGCTGTCTTGGTGGTTTGGGACAGTTGTGTAGTTTTTTAAAAAATGTTCTCACCAAAGCAAGATCTCCAAGAGCACCAGGGCAAAGAAGGTAAGACAAGTGAAGACTTATATTCCTGCAATAAGCTGAAGATCTGCTACTCAGAGTTGAGGCTTTGATTTTGGAGGAATACTATATTTCCTTCAGTTCAGTTTGCCTTCTACTCATTTTGGTTTCTTGTTTGTTCTTCCTAGTGCATTATCCAAAATTAATATCCACTTGTATTAAAAAAAATTTCCTCTTTACTTTTTGTTTCATGTTTACCAAATAATCTGTATCTTTTTTTATATTTTCAGTATTGGAATATATCATTATATGTGTACTTGTCCCAATAGCCCCGAATGTATAACCCCCTTCTTGGGACCAGTTGTACATATAAAGGGCAAAAAGAGAGAAAAGCTGAAATCATTTTAATGAGTGTGAGACACTTTCAGAATACTGAAGGTGATAGAGCTGGAAAAGGAAAGATCACAGGCCAGAGTATACTGAAATGAAAAAGGGATAGATGTGGCTGAGGAAGACCATGGTGGGACCTGAAGATCATGAGGAGGAGCTCGTTACCAGTTTCTTCATGTTACAGCATTCAAGAACTAAGCAACTTTGCAAACAGAGTAATAGCTTCAACAGACATGGTTCCTGATCATGCTTTTTCATCCAGATGCGTTTTCATTGTTGGTTCTTCAAGGTCTATTTGCAACATATTCATGAAAAAAAGATATGGTGTATGTCAGTTTCAGAGAAGCAGGCCACACAAAAACAGAGCTGGTGGGATTTTTTTGTATGTCACTGTCACTGGATGTTAGACTGCCATAGAGTTGCAATATTACATAGGAATGCATTATGATGTGTTAGTTTTGTTTCAAGAAACTATGCTTCAACAAACTTGCATGTCACATTTGATGGCTATCATAATCCATCAGCAAAAATGTTTGGCATGCAAGATGATCCCAAGGAGCTTCTTTTTCAACATGTGGAGTTGAAATATTAAGCAATTAATCAGTCTAATTAAAAATTCTTGGGCTTGATGGAAATTTATACTCTGATTAATTGGCCACTGCCTTGCAGTTCCCCGTGACATCCAATATATTCAAGCTTTCTGTAAATGTATATCTGTAGTGGCTGTTTTCTGTCAAGTATTCATTTTGTCTAGCCTGGACAGAATGAAAAGTCACCACCATCACCTGTGCACTCCATGCACAATGGATCTGCTTTCTGGGGTTGTGAAGCATTCATTTAAACTTGGGAAAGCAAGAGAGATTTTCCACCCTATCTCTCTGCGTGCTTCAGCCAAAGCAGAGCATCAATATGCTCAAGCATCTACCTCCTCTTTGGGAAAAGAAAGCACAGACCATCTCATTAAAGGAGAATCAACAAGCTGGTGGGGGCACTATTCTTTTTTCCTCTCAATCCTGGAATTTCACATTGTGCAGTCACATCTAATGGTACACGTTCCCAGTTAAATGAAAAAGAAGTTTAGAAATGTACAAATACATTTAAGTTTCATTGAACAAATCAGTCATTTGATTAATTAACTTCTGATCAATAATTGGCTAAAATTTATTTCACTGAGTTTCAGCAGCACCTACTAACATATACTTAGAAATGGGGAAAAATTGCTTTCATCATTTCAACTATACACAATATACAACTATAAATCATAGTTCCAAATTATCAAAAACTAGTTGCTATGTTACATATACTCCTGATATCATCTACTGTTCTCTAACTTTAATAGCTAAGAAACCAGATATGATGTATGCTACTATTTTAATTAAAGAATGCTGATTCCTTCTCTTATGGTGGTGATTGATCTTTTGAATTGGCCTTTAGAGAAGAGGCTTTCAAACAAAATATAGAATATTAAAAGAAATATTAGCTTCAGCCATCTTAGAATCCCCTTATTTCCCCTACTCCAGATGCTCTTTCTCTTTCCCTCTCCTCCTTCATTCATCCTCCACTCTTTTTCTTCACTGTTTTATCTCTGCCTCCATCACCTCAACTTTCTCTTTTCCCTCTCTTCTACATACCCGGCATTAGGAATTCTCTCTCTCTCTCTAGTTCTTGCTCCTTTAGAAGGACGTAGCACATGGAGTTTTCTAAAGGCCCTGTGAAAGCATGAATCCCACTGTCCACTTTCAGTCTCTTCATAAGGAAGACTGAAGACACCTTCAAGAGAGATTTAAGAATTTACAGACAGATTCTAACCATTGAACATTCATTAATCCATGAGATGCATTAAAATGTTCTCCCTAGTGTCCACAAGCTTTTGTTGTCGAAGTTTCACATTATTGAAGCCATGCTTGAGACAGGCACACAGACACACACTTTTATTATTAGAGCTTTAAAAACTTAGGAACAGCTTTATATAATCCTATACTATTCATTCATGCTATTGCATTGTGAAGCAGTGGCCAGAATCCAATTTCTCTAAATGCAACATAACATTATGCCATTGTAAATGCACCAGGCATTCTGCCCAGACAATGAGGATTGTGAAACTGGAGACAGCAATTGGTTGCATGGTTTCTCTTTTGACTAACTCTGTAAAGAGCCTGTAGAACGGTTTTGCCAACAGTGCTTCTGCCTTGCAGTGACAAGTACTTCCACTTGGATACTATAAAGTTATGCAAGCATAGTTACACAACAGGATAGTTACTCCAGCGAGTGTTTTATTTCTACGATTTTCAAAACAAGAGAGAGCAAAAGAGGACCTAGTAAGTCAAAGAGAAGGGTACACTGCAATGTCTATTTCTAAAGGGAAATTATACAGTGGACCCTCTACTTACGGAATTAATCCGTATTGGAACAGTGGCTGCAGGTCGAAAAGTCTGTAGGTCGAGTCTCCATTGACCTACAATGCATTGAAAACTGATTAATCTGTAACCGGCTGTTTTTGTTCCATTTTTGTTCCATTTTGGGTTTTTTCTGGTCTGTAGGTTGATTCTCCAGCTGCAAGTCGAACCTAAATTTTGCGGCCAGAGAACTCTGTAACTCGAAAAGTCTGTAAGTCGAGCTGTCTGTGAGGGTCCACTGTAATCTTCTTATACTGAGATGATGTTGTTGCAGGAGAATTAGCCAATGCAGTATTTATCAGTCTGGAAAAGCTCTCATGGATGCCTTCAGCTATTCAGCACTATTGATTTCGTACATGAAGGCATTGCATTGTAGATCCTATTATAGGTATTGGCTATGTAGAACAGAAACTAGACCCTTTTTCTTCTTCAGATGAGGGGCTACTGAATTTTGCCACAATCAAAACTTCTTTTTTCAGTTGTTAATTAAGTGAGGTTGGTAAAGTTTTCCTCTTAATCCCCACTGGGATACATGGTACTGCTGTAACTGTATGAGTTCTTGATCTCCAAGAAGAATCCAATATTCCAGATGGGTTCTAAAGTTTATTGATTCAGAAGCTGAAATTCAGTAGTAACTAGAGTAGTTCCATTGACTCACTGTGGATTTGGTGAGTCAATTTCTCTGTAAATCCCCATGGATTCAATGGGCCTACTTATTTGTGGATTTCAGCCAATACATCCTTTCAAAAGTTATTTTAGTGTTTTTGTACAATCAATATTTTTATTATTGTATGTTTCATTGTTGTTTAATTATATATTTACTCTTTTTATAACTTCACCTATACAGTATTTTAATTACTGAGAGCTGCTTTGAGTCTCTTTGTGAGAGAAAGATGGCGTAGAAAAGAAATAAGATAAATAAAAATAAATGCATAAGAATCTACTCTTTCATAGTAAGAGCACACAACTGCATGCCTGTTCAATGACTGCCTCTAGGATCACAAGAGGCATTCCTGATTTGCACAGCAATGTATCATGTGATTTTTTTAAAAAAAAAAACAACTTTCTAAAGGCATTTTTTTTCCATTGGTATTACAATTGTAGTTCGCAGCCAGAAGATTTAAGATTTGTTCTTTGACCTTTTTCTATAGAATTAGAACCATTCATCTTTGCAATGTTGTTCCCCAAAAATCTGTGAAACTGTGCCGGTGATCCAAGTGAACCAGCAAACCAATGATAGACAAATGATATTGAAACTGACAGGCTAAAATGTTTGCAGTGTTCCTCCTCCAAAGAATTGCTGCTAACTAATGGACATGTTATAATGAAAGTTAAATTGAATTTGTTGCCTGAGTTTTGCCAGAAGACAGGTTGCACCAAGTTCCATAATTTATTTACTGTGATCCCCAGAAAGCCTTAGAGAAGGAATGAGAGACTTTTGTTCTAGGCATATGTATTGGCTTTTTGAAAGCAAACCCTCTTTTAATCAGACAGGCAGATTCTAATATGACTAAGCTACCAATAGTGATTTTTTTAACAAGTTAAGATTAGTAACTTCTTCCCTCCCAATATATATTTATTCCACTTAACATGGAAATAAATTGCGATGAGGAGTAAAGTCCTCCAGAAAAGAACAAACATTTCATTTGATTTCCAACGAGGCTTGCACCTTTTCTTCTGGAGTGGAATAGAAACATCCCATATTCTGATGTTGAGAAAGCAACCCAATAAAGACCTTAATTCAGCATCTTTTCCATGTGAAGAAAACAGATTGGGGAGCAATGTATTTTATCATTCCTCTGGCCTGTCAACCTTCTATTGGGCAAGGAAATCTTAATCAGTAAGACTGGTTCCTATTGAGCCATATCAGGATTACAAGGGAGGTGTGTCTGGCTTGAAGAGATACAATATAATGGTTGTTGTGGGTTTTTCGGGCTCTTTGGCCTTCGCGAATACATACAATATAATGTTTTCTTTCAAACACAGGACTGCAGGGCAGTGATACTTATTAGTTTCCTGGTATCCAACTCATTGTGTTATTATATAGTGTGCATTGATATGCCTATTGCCTTTTTTATGTTTCTTCACGTCTTCATTTGTGTCACAGTGTACAGCTCATTGTGTTTAGATGGCATCATCCATGACAACCAAAGCAAACTGACATTATACTGAGGAATTCCTATTTCTCATATTTTTAATTAATCCACCAAGATCCCTAGAAACTACTTAAGAGGTTGCCTCTTGCCTATCTAGAGTCACCAACTGGCTACCCTTGACATTCATCTGAAGTTCACTAATGAGGTTGTTCAGCTTCTTGACAGCTTTGAATGCCTGTCCACTGAGGAGAGTTAGTTTTCCTCCCCTGCCCAGCCTCCAGTTTCCCACAGCTTTAATCTTAATGAGGCAAAATCATCCTATTGCCTCAAGCCTATTAGGATTCTCCTGGAACACTGAGATTCAATCACAGTAACTCTCAGATCTCACCATGCTCAAGAGAAGCCCGTGACTATAAACACTGAAATATTTACAAAGCTAACCTCCTCATTTCCTGCAGCATGTACTGAAACTCCTTTTTCCTCCCTTGTGGACCGCTTTGGAATTGACATATGCAGCTGACTGATTGAAGATTACAACATTTTCGTGTGTCATCTACCTTACTGCAGTTTCCTGTGCAAACAATTGCACAGCCAAGCCAACATAGCACACACAGGATAGGGTAAGCCACTGGTCAGGGAACACTGAATCAGTCTGGAACTCTCAGACACGGTGAACCCAACAAGTTATAGATAAAAGGTCACCCTATTTCATGCACAGTAGTTTCAGATGAAATAGCTGTTAGAGTTAATAATTCCCACCATAAATCTCCCCACCGTAAAGAGCTCAGTTATACAGCTGGAGTTATTTTTATCACAATGGCCTTAATTATTAATGTGATCCCACCTGTCTTTGAAACCTTTTCTTCATCAGCTACATTTGGAAGGTGGGATGCAGAGTTCTCAAAACAACACCAAGGGGGGAAAAAGTCGATGAAAATCCATAGCTTCTTACATAACTTGCGATAAATTATAACTCTAAAAATGGAGCAAAGGAAATGCATTATTTCTGTTTTTGGATTACTTCTGGATGATGTAGATAGCAACTGAAGTGAGCCTTACGTTTATCAAGATATAATGAGATTGCCATGCCCCATTCCCAAACTACTGGTAAACAAACAGCAGTACCCATGCAAAACCCATATGGCATCATTAAACTGAAGTTTTCCAGTTATGACTTGGTATAAGCATTTGCCCTTCTTTCTCAGTCACCTCAGTTATTATAATCTAGCCTACTGTTCAATTGGTAAGAGCAGTTTATGGAGACAAATATTCTTCCCAAGATATAATGGTAAAATCCTTTGGCATAATTTACATCAGCAGAAGGGTGATGACTAGGATAGAACTTACAGGTAAACATGGAGGGGAAAAAATTTCTGTTCCCCCCCCCTTTTGTGTGTGTGTCCTTTCATTGATTTCCAAAAAAAACCACCCCTTCTTAAACACAAAGGGAAAAGGATGCCAAAGTTTACATAGCCCTGAATGTAGTCAACACCAATGGCAGCAGTCAAGATGGCCTACAAGATACTCTCTTTAGCTCACTACCATTCACAAAGTAGCACTACACGGAAGAAAATCCCAGAAACTGACTTCTTTTTTCATCAGTTAACCATTTCCCACTTTTCAACTAGGGAAAATTTCCTGGCTTTTTAAAAATGGGAATTTAAATATACATAGACAACACACAATCGCCAACAGAATTTTTCCAAATAGAATTACTCAGTACTAGAGAATTCCAGAAAGAGAGCACTTGATCTGTACTCTGGTTGCTGGGAGAGGACAGAAGCAAAAACAGCTGGGGTGTAGCTGTAATCCTTCTGTGCCAAAATATTTTGAAGTCCTGGTTTGAACTTAATGAAATAGTGTAGTAAACGTGTGAATAGGTACAGCACATACAATGGAGAACCATACACACCCTTTAACTCTTGGGTAAATTAAGGTTGCCATAGCTTTTCAGACTTGAAAGCTATGAAACAATTTCCAAACCCTTTCTTTGAGTTAGGCAAGCTGAGGAAGCAAAGCTATATTGGACCCAAAGCTCGAAAGACATTTTCAAAAATATGTCACTTTGCCTTTTGAATTTTTCATTTAAAAGGAAGAGATTGGAGTTAGCAAAGAATGTCATTTAAAACCATGGTCAAACTCATCCGTACTATGGGAAAGAAAGTCAGGGACAAAGATCAATTTGTTTTAAATGTGATGTTGGGATAGAGCCTTACAGATGCCACAGATAGACAGAAAGGCAGAAAAGTGGGTGCTCAGTCAAGTCAAGCCGGAACTCTCACTAGAGAAAAAAAATGAGTCAGCTGAACCTATGTTACCATGCACGTATAACAGAAATACAGA
Organism: Pogona vitticeps; assembly: GCF_051106095.1. Lineage (NCBI taxonomy): Eukaryota > Metazoa > Chordata > Lepidosauria > Squamata > Agamidae > Pogona > Pogona vitticeps. Next base: position 101,540,954 of record NC_135785.1, read on the forward strand.
AGTGACCAGAGTAGACTATATTGTTGGGAAAAGTGGAATGGAGCAGTAGGAAAAGAAGACAGCCAAACATGAGATGGGTTGACTCAATAAAGGAAGTCACAGCTGTTGGTTTGTAAGATCTGAGCAGAACTTACTGGAAAAGACATTATTGCTAGGAAGAGGGTAGAGTAGGAAGAGAGAGCAATCTATCACGAGATACTGCTGGTTTGCAAGATCTGAGCAGGACATTTTGACAGGACATTTTGGAACTCAGTAACTCATATAGTCACAACAGATCATAAATGACTTGATGACACATAGCATATTTGGAGTTTTTTCCTTAATTCCTAAACAATTGTATATTGTCAAGATGGTGGAATAGGTACCCAAGCTCTCCTAACATTGAGGCAGACCATTCTGCTGATGTCCCGGGCCTCGGTGGTAGAACTGGAAAGCAGACAGATAGATTTTGTCCTTGCTCCAATTTCACTTTCTTTTATTCACACACCCTTTAAAATTGTATCTTTTCATTTCCGTATTTTTTTTTACTGATTCTTAAGGAAAGATTATTTGAGATCTTTATGAACACAGTACTGTACTTAATATGCCTGTATTAGTAGGGCAGGAGTGTTTTGGACATATATATGATTAATCTTATTACTGCAGGAACAGTCACAGTCAATTGCATTTGAATTAAAACTGAATAGGGAAAATACTACTTGGTTGTGGCAACAACAGTCTGGCACTCTGCATTGCAGAGCCGTAGGTGTAGAGAACTAAAAGATAAAAAGATCTAAACATATAATGTAGAGAAAATGCTTGCACCATGTTTGGTTGGTTGATGGCCTAGTAGTTACCAAGAAATTGTGTTGATTTAAAATAAAAATGCCTATAATCTATCAAGCTAAGATGGAACACCGGCCAATTATATGGTCATGATGAGCCAGCAACAGGTGACTGGATTTGCCAGGAATTACGGTGACCTCTCCTGAACGCGCACACACTACTTAATGACGGTACCCACCAATATGAGCACACTGAACTTGGAAACATTCCCCCTGATAGCAATGGTGGCTAAGGGATTCTGGGAGTTGTAGTCCAAAAATGCAACATTTCTGAGCCCTAGGTTATGCATATGTGAGTCTTAATAGTGGCAATATAAAGGAAATTTCCTCGATAGAGCACCTTTGTTGTGATCAAAGAGTGGAATCTGGGAAATAGCCCATGAGACAAGCCTTTGACACCTACTGAGCATATGTGCATGTAGGGTGTTGGCATCTTTGGTTGCGCCAATCACTTAAAACAGCATTAGACAAAATGTAGCCCAGGGATCAGATATTGTCCTCAAGGCTCTTTCTGAACCCTATATCCCTTACTATCCCTCTCTTTTTCCAGTCCTGCTTCCCCCACAAAAAAAGTTAATTGTAGTTCTTGGACTCTTTCAGGAGTTGATTCCCCTTTTAAATAGATCACGCACATGCCTATAGACTCTAACACCCCCAACATCTGCTTCTGAACTCTTCCAAAGGCAGTAACTCCATGCATTAGAAGGGAGATCTGCAATTTGCTGACACTTCGTGGCAGTGAGGAGACCACCCTCTTCACACCTTGCAACTAAGTATACCATGGAAACCTCTGAAGGTAATCACTGTGCCAAGCAAAAAAATCTAGATGGTATACCACAGCATCTTCTCTCTGTGTGAAATTTTCTCCCCCAATATAAGTGATGCTTAGATTAATTTTAACTTGCCAGCATTCACTCTTATTCCCCATTTGTGCCCTTGTAGACCATATCAAGGTGACAGCTGGTACCGATCTTTGCAAGCTTATGTCTTAATTAGACTGAAGCATCGGCTCTAGTATTAATTCTGGGAGAAATACTATATGGCTGCATATGTGTGAGCTGAGCCATCTTTATATCATGCCTTTCAGCACACCTCACTCCTGAACATTTTATTTTATTTTATTTCTATTCTTCCTTTTTCCCCCCTGTAAAATGACTCAAGTTGGCTTACACACAATTAAAAAAAATAGAACTACAAAACATGAAAATCACATTAGATAAAAGAAAAAAAAGCAATTGAATTATGAAAAGATTGAAAATAAAAACCCCGTTAAAACTGGTGGAAAATACATTCATTTTCAAAAAGATGAATGAAAAATGCTCTGATGGTTGCAGTGGGTTTTTAGAGCTGCTTGGCCGTGTTCCGAAGGTTTTTCTTCCTAACGTTTCACCAGATTCTGTGGCTGGCATCTGCAGAGGACAGGAGTCAGAACTCTGTGTTCTGAAGATGCCAGCCACAGAGACTGGCGAAACATTAGGACATTAGAAAATCTTCTAAAAGGCTTTTAATTGAAATAACAACTGTGGGTCCTGATGATGGCAATTTTAATTGTATTTTAATTGTATTTTAATCATTTTATTGTATTGAATTTTAATTATTGTAAGCCGCCCAGAGACCTCTGGGTAGAGTGGGCGGCATATATATTAATTAATTAATTAATTAATTAATTAATTAATTAAATAAATAAATAAATAAATAAATAAATAAATAAATAAATAAATAAATAAATAAATAAATAAATAAATAAATAAATAAATAAATAAATAAATAAAACATGGCCTAACAGCCCAGAAAACCTACAACAACCATCAAATCCCGGCTATGAAAGCCTTTGAGAATACATCAAAAACTTCTCCCCTTAAAGAAGCTTTCCTTAATAGCAGTTTGCAAACGTTGGGGCTTTATGAAGTATCAGGAGGGAGGGAGGGAGGATTTGCATAAGCACTGGTACACAAGACACAATTCGGATGGCACACAGTCAAGGTTCCAGATCTCATGGTTGCCCTTAGAGTGGCTGTGGCTGAAGGATTCTGGGAGTTACCCTTCAAAACATTCATTTTTCCAGGCTCTGCAGTAGTTCACTTGCTGATGCTGCTTTTGGGTTGTGTTTGTTCTAACTAAAAGAAAAAAAGAAGAAGAAAACTCTTGGGTTTAATTATTGCACATTTTAGTGAACGATGCTCCATTCTGCTTTTACCTTTGTAAGTCAGCCTGACTGTATATTTCCATAAACAAACAAATAACTGGAAGTGTGTGTGTGGGGGGGAAGCAATCAGAATGCTGAAAGGGCTGAAGGGCGGCTCACAATTCTTCCACTGTAAGTTTAATACACACTGAATATGTTGCTCCATTTACATTTTAGCCTCCTGGTGATATATAACCTTTCCCTCAATGTGTTTAGCATTTGAATTTCATAACACAATACTCAGAGTATAGGGTTTTGTGGGGAATGGCATCATATATACTCTGGCCTGATCCCTGCAGGCCTACTCGGAGTATCTTGGCTCTTTCCCCATCCTGTTGAGCGCTCACTCTTAGAAAACCTGGTGGCAGTTCTCCTGTGTCAGAGCTTAATATAGTGCCTGCCTTTCTTTTCTGCCTCCTCTGAAGGACTGCACATTTACTCAGTTGCATTTTGATGTTGAAAATTCAAAAGGATATCCAACAGACACCACTGAGGGAAAGATCAAGGGAGTACAAGAGAGTTTACTTAAATAAGTCCATGTCATGCAAATTCCCATCAATCCTTTCCAAATTGGCTGAAAGCCTATGAGATCACAGGAGAGAATGATTGACTGGTGCACTTAAAGGTCGGGCAGCTGTATTATGGAACCTTTAATCTTTTCCATCTCTCTTATTTCTTTGATACAAGATCCTGCTTCTCTGTTTCTGTATTTTAGTAGTTCTTTGGAATTGGCTGGGACCATAGATTCCCTTCTAAATCACCGCTTTTGTTGCCTCCATAGCAATGAAATCCCTTATCTTAGAAAACTTAATGGTGCCTAAAGATTTCATTTAGCTGCTCCTTTGTTAGGCAATGTGGTGGTGGTAGTGGTGATATTAAGAGGATGCCGCTGTTTACTTTCTCACAGGGAATATTTGCCTGTGTAGAATGCTTGCTGATATAAAATGTTTGTTGTTGTTATGTACCATCACATTGCCTATGACCCATGGCGGTCCTATGAATTCGTTCATTCGTTTAGTCGTTTAGTCGTGTCCGACTCTTCGTGACCCCATGGACCAGAGCACGCCAGGCCCTCCTATCTTCTACTGCCTCCCGGAGTTGTGTCAAATTCATGTTGGTTACTTCGCAGACACTGTCCAGCCATCTCATCCTCGGTCGTCCCCTTCTCCTCTTGCCGTCACACTTTCCCAACATCAAGGTTTTTTCCAAGGAGTCTTTTCTTCTCATGAGATGGCCAAAGTACTGGAGCCTCAGCTTCAGGATCTGCCCTTCCAGTGAGCACTCAGGGTTGATTTCCTTTAGAACTGATAGGTTTGTTCTCCTTGCAGTCCAGGGGATTCTCAAGAGCCTCCTCCAGCACCACAATTCAAAGGCATCAATTCTTCGGCGGTCTGCTTTCTTTATGGTCCAGCTCTCACTTACATACATCACGACAGGAAAAACCATAGCTTTGACTATTCGGACTTTTGTTGGCAATGTGATGTCTCTGCTTTTTAAGATGCTGTCAAGATTTGTCATCGCTTTCCTCCCAAGAAGCAGGCGTCTTTTAATTTCGTGGCTGCTGTCTCCATCTGCAGTGATCATGGAGCCCAAGAAAATAAAATCTGTCACTGCCTCCATATCTTCCCCTTCTATTTGCCAGGTGATGGGACCAGTGGCCATGATCTTAGTTTTTTTGATGTTGAGTTTCAGACCGTTTTTTGCACTCTCCTCTTTCACCCTCATTACAAGGTTCTTTAATTCCTCCTCACTTTCTGCCATCAGAGTGGTATCATCTGCATATCTGAGGTTGTTGATATTTCTTCCGACAATCTTAATTCCGGTTTGGGATTCCTCCAGTCCAGCCTTCCGCATGATGTATTCTGCATACAAGTTAAATAAGCTGGGGGACAATATACAGCCTTGTTGTTCTCCTTTCCCAATTTTGAACCAATCAGTTGTCCTATGAATGAGTAACCTCAAAAATGTCTAATCCTTAATAACCTTGCTCAGCTATTATAAACCCAAGGATGTGGTTTCCTTTATGGGGTCAATCCCTCTCACATTTGGTCTGCCTCTTTTCCTGATGCCTTCAACTTTTCATAGCATTATTGTCTTTTCCAGAGAGTCTTGCCTTCTCTTGAAGTGCCCAAAGTATAACAGCCTCAGTTTAATCATATGTCCTTATGAGAAAGTTCAGCCTTGGTTTGGTCCAGGTCCCACTTGTTCATTTTTCTGACAGTCTAGTTTATCCATATAGTTTCCCTCAAGTACTATATATCAAATGAATCATTTTTTTCCTGTCAGCTTTATGCTTACCTCTGTTGAAAACAATAATTGTAAATCAATCCTATGAAGAAGAACCAATGTAACAATTTCCCTGATACAGTTATGAAATTAAATCAAGTTGCATGGAAATCCAGTGTAATGTCCTAGAGTTTTCCCCACCTTACAGTGAATACAGTCAGTAAAATATCATGGGATGTAACTAGCTTGAGGGTAACCCTTCCTACATTGCCTATGATGCAAAACATAGCAAGTGGGTACTGCAGGATTCTGGTCTGGGACTAATGTTGGTCAGGTAAAGGCAAAGGTTCCCCTTGACAATTTTTGTCCAGTCGTGTTCGACTCTAGGGGGCGGTGCTCATACCCGTTTCCAAGCCATAGAGCCAGCGTTTTGTCTGAAGACAATCTTCCGTGGTCACATGGCCAGTGCGATTTAGACACGGAACGCTGTTACCTTCCCACCAAAGTGTTCCCTATTTATCTACTTGCATTTGCATGCTTTCGAACCGCTAGGTTGGCGGGAGCTGGGACAAAGCAACGGGAGCTCACTCTGTCGTGTGGATTTGATCTTATGACTGCTTGGTCTTCTGACCCTGAAGCATAGGCTTCTGCGGTTTAGCCCACAGCGCCACCACGTCCCTTGGTCAATCTCTTTGTAAATTACTTGGATGAGGTTGCATAGGGGAGGCTCATCACATTTTCAGATAATGTTAGAGTAGAAATGAGAACTAATATTTCAGCAAACAGAATAAGGATTCAAGGTGATCTTTACAGATTGGAGAACTTGTGGTGGTAGGAGATATATTCCAGGGATTGTTACCACAAAAATCAAAGAGTGAGACCCCAACTACCAGTAAATGCTAGCATCTTCCTGCTAGAAACTAATCCTTCAGAAGGGCAGCCCAACTTTTGGGAATGTAGGGAAGAAAAACTGCACTGGGAGACCAGCAAGAGATGGTGTCATAAAGAAGGGGGCACGGTCAAGTAGGGAAGCCCAGGTGGGCCAGGATGGATCCAAGGTCCCCCAGCCTTCTACTGAAGAGAAAATAAAAGGGGCTGTAACAGAGACACAAACTATAGCATTGCTTCCCATATTTTTTTTAAATAAGAGAATCATAATATTCACCTGCCGTGCATGGCAAGCAATGGGGACTATGAGATTTTTTAAAGTGTTATATATTGGCTTTAATTTTAAATTTACTTTTTTGAAATAGGTGAGCTCTCTTTCCCTCATGATGAATGAAACATGACACTTCAAGGCCCAAGCAAAAATCTATAATTTACTTCCCCAAAAGGGGGAAATAAATTCAAATACTCTTTGATTTCTCCTCCCTCTCACTACCACCAATTAGTTTGTCTTGGCTGATATACTGAACAAGCAGAATAGAAATTAATGTGCTATTAGATGACATTAAAGGAATTTGTGCTACAGAACAACTGCTTTGGGTACTGCATTCTTGCGGGGATAGCATTTCTCCTATAATTATTCATGACATTGTTTGATTTCAGTATGACCTTTCTGGCTTTATTGTTTTGTTTGAAGTATGCCTAAGTTTGGATAATTGATTTTTTTCTTCTTTGTGTAATAATGTGTTGAAGGAGCTCTTTCGATGATATATGACCCTGTCTGTATGTTTTTCTTCCCATTTCTATCAGGTGTAATTTGCTAGTCATTATGACCGAATATCCGCTGTAAATGAAAACTTGCTCTCCAAGGATTCAGCCTCTTCAGGTAAAAGTTGTGATGGAGTGGGAAAACATTATTTATTGTATAATTTGGGGAGGGGGTTGCTCATGTTGTGAAAATACTTTGTCAGTCATGAAATGAATGCTTGAACTTTGCAAAGAGATTTGGAGCTTAGAATGATTCCGTCTCACTGCTGTCATTCAGTGTTCTAAAGATATTGCGGCCCTATCTGTCAACATGTATCCTATAGTCAACATTTCTGTTTGCACATTTTTGGAAAATAGCAGCATGGACAGCTCATATTAATTTATGGCCAGAATACTACTGGTGTAAGTTTCAAGTCTGTGTAACTTGCTGCAATTAATTGTTGTTCATTGATGAGGTGCTGAGTCACATCTTGGTTGTGTGTTTCGCCATCTGCCCCATTGTGCACCTGAAATGAACAATCTTGTCAGTTAGTGACAGCAATTAATCCAAACTTTATGCAAACGGCAGCAGGTTTCCAATCAATATATATAATTTACATTCTGTTCTTCTTAATGTTGACTCATTTACTCGTTTTTGCCTCTTTTTTTCCCTTGATTTTTAGTGGATTTTTTTTTCAGCTTCTTTGGATTATTTTTGCCATTGCCACCAGGCAGCTTGCCTCTGCCAGCATGTCTCTTTGGGATTTTTTTTCTTGGATTCCCTCCCCACCCCCTAATTTCTTTGTGCATTTTTCTCGGTCTGGGCCTGGCCTCCCTGCTGTTACCTGCTGGAGTCAAAGAAGAGAAAAGGCATCAAGTGATATTGGGTGCAGAAATCCCACCCACCCTTCAGTATTCTAGTTGTTCCTTTTGGGAGAAGGGCTTTGATTGTAAGTTTTTGCATTTATTTTGTTGCCTTCTTGTTTTTGGGGAGAGGGCACTATGTATTGTTGTTGTTTATTCTGCTGTTTTTTTCTCTTCCTGTGTATGTGTGTGCGTGTGCACACACTCTCACGCACGTTTCTTGTTTTGCTGATTTTTAAAATAATATTATTTTCTTGATTTATGACATATTTATTCTGTTTAAGGAGTGTGTTTTGCTAGGTTTTTCAAACTATTTATTTGTTCCTGTGAGTTGTATTGTTGGCTGCTTCTGGAGTAGACTGAGTCTCTCCTGCCTTGGCTCTTCTTCTTTTTTGGAGTAGTTTTAAAGGGTTCTTTATTTTGAGTGCCGAAAAATTGGAGGCACCTGAAATGAATGAACCAAAAGAGGCCTCTTATTTCATTTAAAATAAAAGGGCAGCTGTATGAAAATTACAAACATGAAAGAGGAGCTCCCTGAAAAGAATCTGAGATGAAACAAATATGAAAATTTTCACCATGCGCATCCCTAGGTGAGAGTTCCCTTGGGGGCCAGCTTTATAAATAAAATGCTGGAAATGATAAAATTTTGATGCTCCAGTCTAGCAAAACTTATGTTTTATGTACATGATGAGACCTATCATCCGGTGAAATCCAGGGTCATTATAAGCAGACACCCATTCATATATTGGGGTGTTCCCTTACTCACCTCCCCACTGTGATACCCTCTACACATCCCAATAATCCTGTGTAGAGAGTCCCACAGTCTTCTAGAACAGAGACTGAAGGCTTCTGGTTAGAAAAGGACTGCTTGGCTTCTTACGCTTCTGGTGGAGAAGGGAAGGATTAATTGGACAACCTTTGTTCTCTGGGTATTCACAATTTTCTTTCTACTATGAAGTTGGCATGTTTTAAACCAACATTTGGAAGCTTTGCAATTCCCATATGGCCCAGGACGTGCACCACCAATGGACCAAGTAAAGAAGTCCTATACAAAAAAAGGAGATACTGCAAGAAATGAGCATTTGCCACATTATTGATCATCATTATTTAACAACGGTTGAAATGTGCAGTACTCTTTTTTTCAGTTGGTTTTTTTTTAGGCCAGTAGAAAAGCTATATTGAAAAGAAAGAGGAAACATGGGGCAGATGTAGTATGTTCCCAGAGACATATTTCTGCATTATAATCAGTCTCCTGAGAGTAAAGAGAGTGCACTGCATTACAGCATTATTTTCTCCAAAGGCCCTAATAGGCTTTGCCTTTTAAAAGCTTCCAAGTAGTTTGTCAGGTTGCAATACATCAAGAAATACACTTGATGCAAGTCCAAGAGGCACTTTTAGTAATTCAGCCTTTCCCCTGAAGCAAACATCAAACTAAAACTAAAATAGCAAGTGTGTGTGTCCCACAGCTGGGTAGGAAACTAAAGGTGCTTGATAGATACGGTAAATAAAAATACTCTCGATCACGCTCACCATGAAGTGAAATGGTCAAAGGGCAATGTGAATGGCATGGTGTTGCTGAAGCAACTGCCGCTAGAGCTGAGAGACGACTTTGATCTTCACCATTCCTGGTTGAAAACACACAATCCGTGCCCAGACTAGCTCAAGTTGTTTGGCGACATTTGGCAAAAGACAAGATGCTGTCCTTCCCTCATTTGACACACCAAAGCCTCTCCCTGTACTGGAGTGCCCAGCTGAAACAGATGTGTAGGTAATATCTTTCCCCATAGACAGGGCAGCAGGGCAGGGGAATGGAATGGGGTGCAGGGCATGGACCCTCCAACCTGGGCAAATTTTCCAGGTGCTAAAAGGATCAAACTAAGGGACTCCTGTTGTTGCTCCCAGCACCTACTTTCTGAGTCTGTTGCCTGCCTCTGTTGCATTATAGGGCCAGGTCTAATCCACACGCCTTAAGGATTTGCACAGATCAGATGTTATCTGTCCACCAGATGTTACAATTTACCAAATATTGTAATGTAATTCTTTATTCTTTAAATAGTTGAGTGTGTATTTATACATGTATGTGAATATACATTTCAATATGTGATTGAATATTCAATAGAAAGGGCTTTTGGCTGGGTTTTTGATGAAAACTGTGTCAGGATGCATTTTCTTTAGAAGACATTTGACATTTCTTTTATTCCTTTCCCCCCCACTTCACCTCTAAAGAAGAAGCTCCCTTTTGCAGATTTTTCTCTGTATATTCTGCACAAGATTTATAGCAAGAGTCATACCAGCCACACCATTAAACAGCAGGTATGTATGTGTTGATACTAATCGACACATCATATTCCATTCTCCATTTTGTTTCTAAAAAGGCACTGCTCATATTGCCCAGAATGTCATGCGGTCCAGATGCAACAAGTGCAACATAACAGCCAGCGTATCAGCATGGCTGCTGCTATTACATATCAGAAACAACAAAACAAAGCAAAACATAAACATATTGGGGGGGGGGAGGAATCTGTCCTATTGCCACTAATGGTGCCATTCCAACTTTGGTGTGCCATTCTGATTCTGTTTTGTGTTTGACATGATGGGAGTGGTCTTGATACTGCTTCATAATAGCCTTTTTTAATCATTCACTTTGTGAAACATTCCACCACATTTCTCAATTCCCTCCCCCCCCCAATAAATTGTTGGAGATATACTGGCAGAAATGACTACATCAAGGAAAAATTGTGTCAAATTACAAAACAGAGCTATTCCTTCGTAAAGTACTCTTCAAGTGCTATGTATTTTAAAATTTATTTCTCTCCATTTCAACTTTTAATAAAGTTGAAAAGGAAGTCCTCTTCTTTCCTCCCATTCTTACCATTAAAGAGGACACGGAGTTATATCTAATTGGCTTGCAGAGAGGACAGTATAATCTGCCAAACTTCAAACATTTGGCAAACAACAGTCTCATCAAAACTTGGCCATTGCACAGCAGAGCAATAGCTTTAGATATAAGAAAAGGGAGGACGTTCCAGACTATTGTTTAAGCCAGGATTTTAGTAAATGAAGTTTTAATTAACCAACTTCCATTTCACCCACATGGGTCAGAGGTTGACAGCGTCTCTTCAATAGCTAGTATTTCAATCCCATTTCAGGCCTTATGCACATGTTGAAATTATGCACAATCTGTTAGCTGCTCTAATTCGTCACACAATGGAACATTAATGCTCTTAAGATCATTTACATATGGCCCAGTTGTTATTTAAGAAAACAGCAATTAGACATGTTGGGATAATTAACAGTATGTGTACAATTAGCAGTGTGTGAATAATACTTTTTTAAAAAGACAGGCATCGAGGCAAGAGAAGCTAAATAAATGCGTTCGAGCCCTCTCAGTTAAGATTTTATTTCCTAATAGCATTAGTTAAAAGTAAAAAATCTTCTATTTATTGCTGGCAGGTGTTCAGTGATGTGGTGTGCAACAACAGGTTAATGACTGGTATGCCACTTATGAAATTCAAGATGAAATACATGGATACTTATATCTATGTGTAACTGAATACTCTGAAATAAATATATCACATACCTACTTGCTATTGCATCTCCCCCCCACACACACAGGTAGAACAAAGCAAATGAAAGCCTTTTGCCATTCAAACTCTTGGCTTCCATATATACAGTATGCTATTCATACATCTATCATATCTCCTAAATAGGGGTGTGTGTTTGTGTGTATGTGTGTGTGTGATCCAATTTAGTCCAACAGCAAGATCTTCTTGGATATGGAAGCTATTTCTGAGGGCAACCTGAATCATGGGCAATGCTGTCCAAAGTCTGACTCAACACAACCTTTTGCATCTATAATTAACTTCTTAGTTACTGTATCCACCCATGTCAAACACAGTTAAAATAATGTAGCAGTGTGCTCACGAGCACTCCCTGGAAGTAGATTATTTGTAAGGCCTGCTATGCTCTTGTTTCTAAATAAAACATTCAAATTAAATGGCTCTCCTTCTGGCTCAGTAAGCACAGCATTATACTTGGCAGGATCTGAAGCTGAACTGGAAAATGATCTTACGGTTATCGGATTAGCTTGCTTATGCATACTTGTTTCCTGAAAAATTAGTCCAGTGGTACTAATGATCCAGTTGTATAACCTGGGGCCTTTCCTGAGAATTTTAAATAGCTGAATCACAGACTTACTTATTTAGGCAAGGATCTGTTCCTGACTAAATATGCAATGGCTGTCCATGAAAAAGTCTCCAGAGATATTGGTGACACCATATGGGGTTGGCAATCACTTCCATGGCAAATTTCTCTCTCTCTCTCTCTCTATATCTATCTATCTATCTATCTATCTATCTATCTATCTATCTATCTATCTATCTATCTATCTATCTATCTATCTATCTATCTATCTATCTATCTATCTATCTATCTATCTATCTATCTATCTATCTAACACATGCACACCATCCCATGCTCGATCCTCGTAGCTACTTGAAGAAAGCACATTGTGCATAGAAAATATAACTGAATCATAAACTGAAAATTAAATGACTAAATCATTAGGACTTCATTTTCACACACACAAAAAAAAAATAGGACAAGAAGAATGGAAATGAAACATACCAGTACATTCCTTTCTGATATTTAGCAGGTAGAACCAATGTACCCATTCTGATATTCACGTTACCCTTTTATCCAATGGTATCTTTCCAAAAGTCAATTTCTGGAGCATTGAAACTGGTTCATTCTAGCTTACTTCCCCCCCATTTCATTAAGATCATAGTAGGAGTGGGGAGGGAAATGATATAAAAATAGTAAAAGAGATAATCGGATGTAAGGATTGGTTTTCATAGGTAACCTTAAAAATATCAAGGCACTTCAGTTTAAAGATCAGGAGGTATTCATGACAGAACAGTAGAGGCATATAAAATAATGAATAATTGGGGAAGAATAATAGGAACTGCATTTAGCCTTTGCCACGATACAAGTATTAGAGGGCACTCGCTGAAAATGAAATGATGGCACAGATTAAAAATTAACACTTTCCCCTAAAATACAATAATGTCCTTTTAGAACTCATTTCCACCCAAGACTTAGCTATTTAGGGAAATTAGGCATATGAATAGCTCATACAGTGAAAATGATGTTGAGAATCTGGGCTGGCAGGTCTAATACGATGACCTTAACAAATCTGTAGCAGTGCTCCCAAGGCAAGGAGTTTCATTTGTGTAGTTTCAGCTGCTGTAACAGCTGCACCCCTGCCTAGGGAAGGTAGTTTTGGCTCCCACAGTCCATGCCTCAATTACCTCTCAGTTGTACTACTATAATGAACCTGATGTGGGGCTGCCCTTGGAAAGTATTCAGAAGATACAGATAATGATTTGCACTGGTGTTCACCATGTGTTTTAGAGACCATATGGCACCAGGACAGTGCCAACTGCCCTGGCTTCTGATTTATTTTGGAAATATGAATAACAACCATAATAAATTTGGGCTCTCATATCTGAATGGCCATCTTCTTCCAAACAATCAGTCTCGACATTGAGAGCTCCAATAAAAGCCGTGTTTTTTGTCCCAACATCCTGAGAGGTTAAGTTGGTAGGACAGACGACAGGGTTTTTCTGTAGCAGCATCTTGATAACAGGATTCCCTTCCCAGGCTGCTCCAAGGGTACTGTGCTTTTTGAGAGGCAGTCAAAACTGTTTTTAAAATAGCTTTCTGTCTGTTCTGGAAGAGCATCACACTTCTTTCTAATGTGTATATTGGGATTTTATTGTACGCTGGTCTGGAGATCACGGTAAGTAGGAAATCACGTTATAAATACAGTGGTGCCTCGACTTACGAACGTCCCTACTTACGACCATTTCAAGTTACAACCAGCTCTGGCCGCAAAATTTTGCTTCCACTTGCGACCGGAGCTTCCACTTACAAACAGAAAAAGGCAGGGGAAAAAGGCAAGAAATTCAAATTTCTAACTGTAGGTGGCAACAAGTCTGCTTCTTTGTAGCTCTTTCACCCCAGCAGTTACAGAGTGTGCATTGGAGGAGGCTTTGGACTGCCTCACTTCTGCTTCTGAGTGACTGTGTGTGTATGTGTTTGCAGGGAGGCTTCAGGCTGCCTGGTACGGTAAGGTGCTGTTTTCTGCTTTTTAAAAACTGTTCTGGGTGTTTTTGCAGCATGGTTTTGAGCTGGGGGGTATGTTTCTGTGCTGTGATGGGTCTTGGGGGGTATTGGGGGTTTGTTTGTTGGTTGCCCCCCATTTCTGATGGATCTTGGGGGGTTTTGCTACATTTTGCAGTGTTTTTTTCCTATTTCCAATGGGTCTTGGGGGTTTGGTTGCTTTTTGGGTTTTTTCCCCATTTCTAATGGGTCTTGGGGGGTTGTTTGTTTTTTGGCTCCCCCCCCCATTTTGAATGGGTCTTGGGGGGTTCATTGCTTTCTGGGTTTTTTCCCCATTTCTGATGGGTCCTGCATGCTTCCCTTGCTTTTTCATTTGTTTTCTTTGTATTTCCAACCTGCTCCTTTTGTTCTCTGTGCATTTCCGATCTGCTCCATTTGTTTTCTGTGCATTTCCAATGGGTCTTGCACACTTGATTGCTTTTCTTTCCCCCTTCCCTTCAGCCAGAAGGGATTAATTGTGTTTTCAATGAGTCTTGCAGTGATTTTTTGTGTGATTTTTTTCCTTTGGCCGGAACGGATTAATTGCATTTCAATGCATTCCTATGGCCATTTCGAGTTACATCCATCTTCTGGAACGGATTGTGGTCATAAGTTGAGGCATCATTGTACAATGATGGGCCAGGATGAGAGGGTAACTCCCCCGGAAGCCCTATTGGTCAAAATCCTATCTTGAATAACCAATCAATCAAATCTCATATGTGCCAAATGAACAGCATCTGGCTTTGTCCAACTCAACAGATTAACCTCCTCCCATTTCTACTACTGACAAATGAAAGGCAATGTGAGAGGCCTCCGTACCACTGAATTCCAGGCATCAATGTTCTGGTTCAAACATAAAGCATGATAAAATGTCTTAAAATTCTATTTATTTTCTTTCTTCCTTGCTTGCTTGTTTACTCACTATCAAAATATTTCATACCCACCCTATATCAAAAGAACTCAAGGTGGGTTACAATTGATAAATTCACACTAAAAATGATTCACAGACTTTAAAAACAAATTACATCACTTACAACAATGAAAACATGTTTAAAAACATTAACAATCAGGACAGTATTAAAACAGACTGAAGCGTTGATCAATATCACATCTTCTCTCATAGAGCTGGTGAGTCAAATGTTATCAAACAAGTGTAAAACTCTTTGAACATTGGACAAGACACAAAGATGATAAACACCATGAAGGAGAGTTTTCAGGGCCTTTGTAGTTAAAGTATTGATTCTTCATCTAGTAGCGGTTCATCGTCATGAAGGAAAGCCTGCTTTTGTTTTGTAATTGGTTAACCGGGAGATAGCACACCCTTGTTTCATAACTAAGATTCATAGCTGTGAAACATAAGTGAACCTATAGAAATGACACTGTAAGAGGAGGAAATATGTATTTTCCTTAAGTTATGATCTGATCCTAATTACCAGTCTCTGGGACAGAAAAGGTTGGGTTACTGTACTTTTTTTTCTACCATTGTTTCCTAAAAGAACTATGTACTTCAGAGAGCATTTGTACGAGTCCAGTTTTTCAAAGCACAATCACAGGATCTATGTGGCAAAGGAGTCCCAAATTTCTGTAAAATTTCAAAGGTGGAAAATATTGAATAGGAAGGTCATATGTTCTTCCAATCTCTGATGAAGATTTCAATCCAAAACCACGAAGAACCAAACACACACATCTGGTCTTTAAGAGAAAAGAGAACCCGGTCAAAAGGAGTCTGTCCTTTTTTAAAAAAAATCTGCTTGTGAGATGTGGGGACTAAAATATTTGTACCAGTCTCTTTTCAACAGAAAGCAAAAGCAGACGGTCGATATTTAGCTGTATAAAGAAAATGTGTCAGGCAGATAAGATTCTGATAGGCAAACTTTGGAAAGCTGAGCTCTATTCCTGTATGAACTCTTGTTTCAAGATGTGCAATGCAAAAGCTATATAGGAGGAAAGCTACAATGAATGATGGACATGCAGAAAATAGCTTATTTAAATGCCAAGACTATAGAACCTATCCTTTCAGTCTGGGAATCTAAGTTCTTGGAAGATCCAAGGGTCAAAGATGAATTTTAGTTCAACTCCATATTCATCTGTTTTTTAAAGTTTACCATCTAGCCTTGTTGATTGGATGAGGGAACTTGACAACATGTTTATGGTAAGTCCCAAGAGCTTAGAAATGGACCATCTTTTTTTTAAAGTGTGTGATTCTAATTTGGGGAAGGAAGGGGATATAAGAGACTTTAAACAGGATGTTTAAGAGTGGTCTTAACCGATGTTTAAGAGTGGTCTTAACCAACCAGATAGACGGGATATTAAATAAATAAATAAATAAATAAATAAATAAATAAATAAATAAATAAATAAATAAATAAATAAATAAATAAATAAATAAATAAATAAATGTATTTGTATGGATGGGTGTCACAGTTACAGTTTTAGAACATCCAGTTTACATTGTGAGTGATACTACTGGATATGCTGTTCTGTATACATATTGTTGGGGTTTTTTTACTGTTTTTTGTAGTGAAAAGAAAGGGAAAGGAAACTTGGATTTATGGCAAAAATAATAAGATTTAAGTGCTGTAGACCATCTGAAGTTTGGGAACAGAATGTAGGGGCTAGAAATAGAAATGCTACATGTTTATTGGACTTCTTTTTGGAACTCTGTTATGAAATTCATAAATTACGGAGAAAAGGAGAAAAGCTGCCTGCAACCAATTAAAAGCAAAAGCTAAGGGTGCTGCTTATACACCATCCCATAGCACTTAAAACACTCTGTAAGCAGTTTACAGTTTACTTCTGCAGGGTACATATTGCCCCCCCCCAGCAAGCTGGGTACTCACTTTACAGACCTCAGAAGGATGGAAGGCTGAGTGAACCTTGAGCCGGCTACCTGGGATTGAACCCTGGGTCATGAGCAATAGTTTTGGCTGCAGGAAAACAGTTTAGCCACTGTGCCGCAAGGCTCCTTTAATTAAAAACAGAAAATAATTTGGTAGAGTGAAATTAGATGCTAAAGGATTTCCTGCTTTTTCTCTACCAATGGGATTTCCTCAGAATTACCTGTCTCAGCCGTTAGATTTGCAAATTACACATGCTTAACTTTCTAATTATTAACAATAGTAGTAGCATGATTAAATCAATTCTGACCAATGGCAATCCTGTCCAGAATTTTCCAGGTATTAAGAAAAGGTTTCCCACTTGTTCTTCTGAGGGCTCTCTGGAAGTGTGCAGCTTGACCAATGAGACACAGAATGGCTGTAATCCAAGGAAGTGCAGTGCGGGATTGAAATCCCAACCTCTAGCTCCCTAGTACACAATTTACTCAGTTACCCAGCCAGCTAATTTTCTGATTACTGAGCATAAAAGCACTCTAAATGCAAAATGTGGAGGTGACGAAAGTCATGAACTATAAGAAAGAGATATTCCACAAGGTACAGTAGCTATGAGTGGCCCATCCAATGATTTGTATTTGAGTATTTTGAAACATTTGTATATACTGTATTTGTATACATCCAAGTAGTGTGGAAAAAGTGAAAATGAAGAATTTAAAGGTCGCACTCCAAAATAAAGGGTGAGCTGGGAAGATGATAAAACAGTATGGGGACCATGAAACATCACTTTTTAAGGGTCTGAATCTCAGGTCAGTTTTGCTCTATTTTCTTAAAATCTGCAAAGACATTTGCATTTTACAACATATTTTGAGACTCTTGTATAACAAATATGTGGGATATATATACATATTCATTTAGAAATATCGATTTGAAATTTGGCCATTGTGGCAGAGAAATTGTATTTATAACAATTTGCCTGCAAATAACTTTTTTCAAAAAAAATATTTTCATATGTAGGATTTGATTTGATTTGATCCAAAAATGGCAGTGCAAAATTCACAGCAATGCAAAATTGAAGGCAGAATTATCTTCCAAACAACACATCGGATTTAGAAATGTGAATGAGGCTGGCTCGTGTCATAGTTCACAAAAATCATATTCACGAAGTAACTCTTTCTAGCATGACCAAAACTGCAGTTGTGTGCCTAGTTTTTTGTTTCTGTTTTGTTTTTGTGTTTGAGTTTGCCCTTTTTGTTTTGTTTTGTTTTACTCAAGACACTTGTGCGTTGTTCTTGTTTCTCTTCAGAGAAATTAAGGATTCCGTCCCAGTTTCATCAGACAGGGACACATATTAAACATGATACAAACTCTATTATGATCATAGATCAGCCATGTTACATACGCAAGATTAAAATGCAGCAAAAATATAATAATTCCTGTGAAGTCAAACTAGACAAAAATTCAAATTAAAATTAAGTGTAATTTCTTAATAGAGGGCACGATTCCACTGACCATAAAACTTGCTGTTGTACCAGGTTCTGCTTTTAAAAAATGATTTAAATTTTAGCATATATGTACGTTATGTGCACAAGTGGACAACTGAGCCAGGAGAGAGAGTTTTTCTGCTCCTCCTCCAGAGGTCTATTTGTTTTGTGGTGTATCTGGAATAAATTCATTGAAATTGATTACACATATGTGAATACCCCATCCACTTTTTTTAAAAAAAAATCTGCTATCTGATACAGCACTATATCAGATAACAGGATTTTTTTTAAAAAATAAAAGCACTGCACTCACCAAAAAATCGCTCTGCATGCCTGCCTGTCCGATTGCTCACCTGTCCCTGATCACTTGCTCACCTCCTGCTGCTTGTCAATGTGATTTTAGCCCAAATCATCATCACCAACAACAAATGGTCTCTCTGCTCGTTTATTCCAGCAGGGGGAACAGGTCCATAGTTAATACAGTGAGAGAAAGGACCCACCGAGAGAAGGGAGGAGAATGAGAGAAAGATAAGCCACAGAGGGTGGAAAGAAGGGGGGGAAGAGGAACGTGGGACAGCAAGTGAAAGAAAGTGAAAGCCACAAAGAAGGGGAGGGAAGGCGGGGGAGAAAGAGAGATTCTTTGGAATGTTTCATGGCCAGAGGATTCCAAAGCAACTCTTTCCCCTGCCTCCATATTTTGTTTTCCTGACTCCAATATTTACATAGAACAAGCACCATTGTCAGGGTACTTTGAACTTAACCCCATCCAGTTTAACATGGCTTCTTCCCAAGAGGTAACTTAGCCTGCAATTCTCCGTCTATGAGTTCAACACCAACTCTTTGAGGTCAACAGGGCTTACTTTTGGGCCAGAGTTTATATTAGGATTTCAGCCTTCCCACGTGAATAAGTGTAACTGAACCTGTGCAGATATCTTTCTGAGTATGCTGGCAGGCAGGATCATTTGTGGACACATCATTCAGAAGCCTTTCTTCTTGGGTTGACAAAATGAAAGTACCAAAACCATTTGAACTGCAATCTTGGGCAATATTACTGAGAGTAACATCCAAATAATGGAGTGAGGGTATATTTGCTCAGATCTATAATTTTAAAAAAATCTATATTAAAAAAAATCCGTGCTGCTCTAGTTACACATGAAGAATTCCAAAAGAACTGTAACTCACTTAATTCTGCTTGGCTCTTCTCCGGGGTTTTTCTGTATAATAACTCTGCATTTATCCACAGAACAACAGAGACCTTCCACTTCAAGCAGATTTTCCTTTAAATGTTCCTTTAAATGACTAGTTGACCAAGGGTTTTTTTAAAAAGGAGTATTTTATTCTGTGTTTTACTTATGTTTATAATATTACTCTTCTTATGCATTTTAATGTGGTATTTGTTTAATGCTATTTAAATATTGTAATTTTTTTTAAAAAAAATTCTTTCAGGTTTGTTTCTTTTAATACTGTAAGCCACCTTGGATCCTCCAGGAGAAAGGCGGCATATAAATATTTTAAAATACTGTGGTGCCTCGCTTGACAAGGATAATCCGTTCCAGCAAAATTGCTATAGAACGAAATCGTCATCAAGCGAAAGTAAAAAAAAAACAAAAACCATTGAAATGCATTGTAAACCGGTTCAATGTGTTCCAATGGGCGAAATACCTCAGCATCCAGAGAAGATCCTCCATAGGGCAGCCATTTTTCGGTGCCCGCTCAGCGAAAAAGCCTTCTTAAACACAGCGGGGAGCCATTTTGAATCAGCGGGCGGCCATTTTGAAATCTGATGATCAGCTGTTCTGATCGTCGTAAAGCGAAAAATTGGTTCCCAAATCAGGGAACCGATCATCAAGTGATTTTCTCCTATTAAAACATCATTTTGCAATCACTATAGTGATTGCAAAATACTTATCATTAAGCGATTTTCTCATCTAATGAGATAATCGTCAAGCAGGGCACCATTGTAAAAGAATATATTGAGAGGTAGATTTTATGGATCATTATCATAAGCAAGAACAAAACCACAAATATGAGCACTGAAGGGGAAGGAGTAGTAGTTTGTGGGAAATGGTGCAAGAAATATCTGGCTTTAGAGACAAAGTGAACAGTGGCATCTCCCAGTGATTCTCACAATTATCTCCTAGCAGGATGAAGATTTATGGAGCAGTGTTTGCGAGATGAGCAATAATTCCCTTCCCAAAGCTGGTTACTGAGAAAAGAAGAAGAAAAAGATTATCCATACTGCTAGGGGCTGGATCCCATTTTTTTTCCCTTTCTAGAGGCATGCTATAATGGAAAGATATTAAATATGGGGCAGGGAGGAAGGAAATCCACCTGGTAAAGCTTTTGACTGCATCAGTGTCACCATGCAAATGACAGCACCAGCGTCATTGCTGAGGGGGAAAAGCTGCTAAAGACCATTCTTACCCTAAAGGTGAAATTCAGGATGAGAACCATGGCATGAGATTCTGGAGACTAAAGTCTCTTTGTATATTAACCACATATAGCTCATTTCTATGCTCTCATCCCAGGCTCACGGCTCCCCCACCCTGACACTTTTGTACTGAGCGTGGTAGTCTACCAAGGAATTGTAAGAATATCGGGGAAGCCCAACTGAAGTCTCCCAGGACTGCTATGCTTCCCCAGGTCTTTAGGCAAGGAGACAAGTACTAGGGCTGATCATACAAGAAGAGAAGTGATTTTTATGTGTGGATGGCTTTTAAGTCTGGACTTCCACCTGTCTCTTGCCGTTCCAGTCAACACTAGGGCCCAATGAATCAGTGTCAAGGTGTTTGATGTGTATTGGGCGTACCATGAGGCCAGGAGGGAAGGAAGAAGAGGAGCACAGCCATTGTCACTTGTGAGCCTCTTTGTACACAAGCCTTGATGGAGCTGGCACAGGGCCCAACAAAGCTTCCTGTGGGCCGGAAGAAGTCCCCATATAGCAGATATATTGTAGGGACAATGAGGCAATTCCTCCCATCTAAACAGCTATAAATACATCTATTTATAAATATGGATGTATCAATAATGGCTGTGTGTGTGTGTGTGTTTGTGTGTGTTTGTGTGTGTGTGTGTGTGTGTGTGTGTGTGTGTGTGTATTTAGTGCTGGAGTGATTGGCAGATAAGTAATAGAATGCTGAATATGCGGCTGAATGCTGATTGGTTGGTACGGTTGGAATGTGACGGGAGGTAGGCAGTTGAGTAAGTCAGTCTGAGTCGTCAGCGTCAGTCAGACCGTGTCTCTCATGAATTTAAAAAGAGAAAGAAGTCTCTGTGAGGATGTGTTGTGTGTCATCTGTGGAAACAGTAGATTTTAAAATCTAAAGACAGGAAAGTCATTTGTAGAGGAGTATGTGTGAATACTATAAAAGAGAAAGAATGAGGCATTTGCTTTTCCCTCCAGCTTGAATTACCTGATAATCTACCCTTCCATTTCTTTCTTATACCTGTATTTCCCTAATAAATTCCTTTTGTCTGATCCTGAGAAAAGCTCCCCACATTTTTCATGTTTAAGTATAATTTTAAAGATATTTAGCAGTCTGACAAGTAGAGAGTATAATACCCATGTCTTCTCATGGTACAGAAAAACCAAATAGTAGTAGAAGAAGAAGAAGAAGAAGAAGAAGAAGAAGAAGAAGAAGAAGAAGAAGAAGAAGAAGAAGAAGAAGAAGAAGACAGAGCTTACATCAAAGAAATGTTATCAATTACCAACTAAATAATATTAACTCCAGTTGGGGCAAGAAGGCAAAGGCTGGGTGGTGTCCTAGAAGGGGCAACTCCAAATACTCTGGATAGGTAGTGAGGTGCTTGTCCTTTAGGCTAATGTCTAGCCTAACAGCATTAAAAAGAATTGTCCACATTTGGGGGCCAGAGAGGGACAACTACCTAGGGAGCGTGTGTCTCACTATAGAGTGATACTTAGTGAGAAGAGATGTCTCCCAGGGGAGGCCACATAAGGATATGCAGGATGGAAGCCTAGTGCAAAAAAAAAAAAAAAAAAAAAAGGTTAACAGCTGGAGCTGCTGGGAAGATTCTGCTTCCTCCTGGCTCTAGAAACATGCTTTTCACCCTGGTCAGCCCTCATTTATCAAGATCCTTTGCCCATTGCCCTAAACGTGGAAGGGCCAGGAAGCCCACTGTTATGATCATAAAGGCAAGACTTGAAAATATTAGGGTCATATTTAATGTGAGAATGTTCTATGATATCCATTCCAGTATCAGGTACTAAACTACATGGGCTTAGGAGGGTAATTTATGAAAATTATGTTATATGTTATATATATATATACTTGTTTTATTTTGTGTGTTGTAAGCCGCCTAGAGTGGTCGTAATTGACCAGATAGGCAGGGTATAAATGGAATAAATGGAATGAATGAATGAATGAATGAATGAATGAATGAATGAATGAATGAATGAATGAATAAATAAATAAATAAATAAATAAATAAATAAATAAATAAATAAATAAATAAATAAATAATAGATGAAGCTTGCTTAGAAAAAGGTTCCAGATATGCTGAGCTGATTTATTTGACTTATTTGCAGTTACAGCACTTTACTCACTGTTATTCACTCAACAGAGAGAGGCACCAAGAGAATCGCTGTCTCTGGGCACTATTAAAATAATATATTCTTCTACAGGCACATCTCCTGCATAAGATTAATATTTATCAGAACGCCAGATGGCTGCCTATGCAACAATCTTGTCAACAGGAAAATGGTGGAGCAGTCATCACTTTCCCACCCACAGGTAGATGCTTTAGATGATTCAAGTGGTTCCTACGAGCTGAAAAAGAGAGATCCATTGAGTCCTTGTCCCCTAAGTGCTCTTATTAGCACCTATATCATCTTCTACCATCTGGTATCTTTTGTCAAGATGTGCTGTAAGCAAGAATTTAAGAGGCAAATTTTAAAAAATGTATGTGTTCTTGAAATATATCTGCAGCTGCTGCTTCTGCTGTGTATTTTGCTGCTGTTGATCCTTTGTTTTTCACATCTCTGGTCAACATATGCTGGGGAGAGTGGGGGGGAGATACATTATGGATAGTAGAAATCTGATGTTCCTCTACTTTTTCTTTCTTTTTCTTTCTTTCTTTCTTTCTTTCTTTCTTTCTTTCTTTCTTTCTTTCTTTCTTAGAACTGGTTTCAATTTTTTCAGCTCCCCCCACCCTTGAATGAAGTTCTGACTTGTCTCGGTGTGAGAATATATTTACAACTTTCCACCAGTTTTCCAAATGTATTTTTAGAAAGAACATTTTAATAGGTGTGAATTTATTTGTAGAGGCATTTCCCCCTCTGTGTTATTGCCATGAGGTGGGTTGCCTTTGAAAGATGCCTAGAAATATAAGCTGGGGCAACACATTACCACTCATGTTAAACTAATATTCAGAGTACCCCCATCCCTTCCCCTTAGAGAGAAAAACTAGCTCATATCTCAGTTGCTTTGTCATTACAAACTTCACAAAGGGATATTGATATTTTTTATCTACATTCTGGAAAAGTTATTCCTTTAGACCAGTGGTTCCCAACCTTAGGTCCACAAGTGTTCTTGGACTGAATCCCAGAACCCTTCACCACTAGCTGTCTTGTCCAGGATTTCTAGGGACTGTAGTCCAAGAAATCTGGAAACCAAAGGTGAGGAATTACTGCTTTAGACTATTGCTCCCAGAATCCCTCAACAAGCAATACTTGCTGGAATATTCCAGGAGTGATTGTTTTCATGCCTCTTCAAAGGATTGTGACACCATGTGTAGTGGTCATGAAATGAAAAGGCTGATAGTTTAGGTGATCACTGAATACAGAAAGCAATTAGTTTTAGGGAGAGTGCAAAGAAGTCAGTCACATTCAGAGATGTCCGCCAGCGGAGTCCTCCTGCCCATCCACCTTGGCAATGCCACCAGGAGGGCTGCCTTTTATTAACCTTAACGATTGTGGATAGCATACAGATAGGATAATGGTTACATAATGCCAATTAGGACTGGCCAAAGAAAGGCTTTGAAGTTAGCTCTCTGTCTCTATGAGAAAAAGGAAGAATGGGTAGCCACTCAGAAGCAGCTGCATCATATCCAGGAGAGTATGCTCTACACTGAAGAACAGACAACAGCTCAGCAACCTTGGGGAGGGCCCCCCGCCCCCCCCACAACCGTGGATGGATACATTTTGGATGGTCAATACAGGAAGGTGGATCTGAAGGAAAGAGACAGAATGAGAGTAGTAGCAGCTGGGTTAATGAAGAAGCTGAAGCAGAAGACGCTCGAGACCATAAGATGGAAGATTAACTTCTAGTGTAAATAACTGTGAATAGTTTCCAATAAATAATTTACATCTTACAAAAGGCTCTGGAACCTCAGTGAAACAGAATAACAGATGGCATTGTAAAGATCGCAAAATGGCATTATTGGGAAACAAAGAAAACCTACAAGCAAGACATCTCCATACTCATTTGATGGGGAAGAATATCAAAGTTTAAAATTTTGTATAAATAAAGCATTGAATAATTAAGGATATAAGAAATGCAACCTTAGAAATGTGAAATGTGATTGTAACATGGAGAACTGAACAACAGTGAACTGCGTATTGGAAGTTACTTCAGGGCAAACAGATGTAACCTTGAAGTAGCAATATACTAAATTTCCATTAGAGGTCAGTGGAGAGGAATTACAAAACTCTGATACAATCCCATACATTCTTCTAAGGTACCAAAGCCTATGTAAAAATCCGTTGAGTTCACAACTGTAGCAGCACCCATAGAGAATGCATAGAGTTCACTACCAAAGCCAGCTCTATATTGAGGCTGCTAGGCTAGGAGAATAAGATGATAAAGAAGAATGTTTTAATTCCTCTTATTAGCAAACCTTTGCATCTGTAGTGCAATTTATGAGATTTTGCATTACCCTGCTAGTAATGAGTCTGTAAATTGAGTGAATATGTCTAAATAGTGATAAGGATATATAAACATCCTTTGCCTTTCAAAGGGCTGGTCTAACATAAGTAAGATGCCAGCCAGCTCAGAGACAGTTAAGCCAGCTGACCCACAATGGAGCCAAGCCCCAAGAGCGGCGGGGTAAAAATCAAATAAATAAATAAACTGAGCTGAAAAGTCAAGGGAGGAAAAAGATAGTGAAACAGCAGTAGCTGGAAACAGCAGCACAGAGGCAACACACAGAAATCATGTTTTTTCCTCCCTAAATTTAATCTGGCAGATGGCTGCGTGAGCACTAAAAAAAAGGTGATGTGTATATACTCAAATATGCTAAAAGACTAAGAAATGCATTTCTACTATTATGAATTTCCACCTTTTTAAAAGGTCTTGTAGTTTGGAAATGAAATGAGATTTAAGTTTTTTATTTAACTTTTTAGTTAAAGGCTTATAAATAAAATGCATTTGTCTGATATAAGAATTTGAATACAAGTTGTTCACTGTTTATATATGTTTAAGTATTTGTACCTACAGTTTTGCTCATTACTGTAAGAATGATATTTAGAGGTCGCACATATCTGACTTCTCAAAAAGTTACATATTTTCAATAATTTCTAGATTTTTATGTGGATAGAAGAAATGTGGATGAATGAAGCTTGTAGAAATAGACAAACTATTGTTTCCTGGGACATTGGTTTATTCTCATCCTCTGAAGAGAGATGGAGTAAGTTTGGAAGCTGCAGCCCTGATAAGCCAGGTAGGAGCAAGTAAATAACTTACACCTTGCTACTGATATGAACTTTGATATGATTATTGTGATAATCTGATTCCACATTGGAATTAATCCTTTCAGGGATAAATGTTCAGCTGTGACAGACCACCACAGATTCAAACTGACAAGGGGTATTATAAAATGTTATAGTGCTCTGTGGCCTTCTTCGAGTGCCATACTTTTGACCTGGGCATACCCAGAGTGGGGTGATAGCAGGAGAACATGATCTTAGCTTTCACAGAAGCAATAGCTACTGCCAAGGAAGAATGAAGCACTTAAAATTCCCCGCTAAGATTACCATTTACAATTGAAAGCTGGGAATGCTTTCAACAAGTCTTTGGCGTATATTGGATGTCTGAGGAGAAAACAGAAATGGAGAGTGTGCAAAAACAGCTTTCTTTCTTAAAAACAATGAAAACCTCAGGACAAGGATGCTACAATTAGTATACCGGGGGGGGGGGAATGAGCTAAAGTGATACCCAGAAACATAGAACTAGAAGTAAGGGGGAAAAATAAAGTCCTGCTCTGATAATGTTGCTGAAACCTGACCAACATTTGAAGATAATTATGATCTCTGATAACACAAGAAACTGTAGCCTCATATTAAATGGCTCCAAGAACACTTCAGCTGACTACTCTATAGAGTTGTTCTCTCAAGCAGAAATGAAGGCATCATGAAGGCGTCTACAACTGAGTCCAAAGGACCAATCAGAAATGGCCTCAAGTGACAAGTGACTTCTTTGTCCCCATGTTGAGCCATCAATCAGCATCCACTGGGGAAGTTCAATCTGAAAAGGAGGATGAAAGCAGAGAATCTTCTAAGACACAGAGGAGACAGACAATAAAGTAGCAGAAACAAGAATTCAGTTATGCAGTCAGATGGACACTGACAGTTGTAAAGTGCAATATCAGCTGCTGGCATCTGTTGTTATTTTCCTTTATCATTGTTAAATTTTAGAAGTTCTAATTTTAAAAATATTTATTTATTTATGTATTTATGTATTTATGTATTTATGTATTTATTTATGGATTGATTGATTGATTGATTGATTGATTGATTGATTGATTGATTGAAAGAGAGAGCAATGGTGATACATTTTAAGGAATTGTTATAGTTTGGTAGGAAATACTCTGGGCAGCCAACACGGGAAGAGGGAGTTGGGGGAAAGGGACAAAAGGAAAGAACTAAAAGCTGTTTGAGTGAGGGAGCTAGGACTCAGGAACATCTGAGAATCATAATGTTGAAGATTCAGTTTATTATGTATAGGTGTAAATAGTTATCAATGCGTATTTTAGATCTTACAAGAAAATGAAAACTTATAGAAATAGAGTGGTGAGCCAAAAAAGTAATTTTTCAAGGCTCTTTTCCCAGATTGAAGGAGCCCTTGGTGCTTGAGTCATCATAACAGTTGTTGCATTAATCACCGTTCTCATCTTAGACACATTTGTGTACTTAGTAACCAATCTCATAGTTTTGTTAGGCATCCTTTAGTCTCGAGACACTATGGTAACATGCTCTGAATAGAGGACTTGGAACAGCATCTAGTGTGGCTGAGGAGGCCAATTCGAGAGTGACAGTCCCTTCCATGCTGGAGACAAATACAATCTGTCCCCAGTCCAGCTCCCTGATTTTGCTGGTTTCCGGACTGCCTCTTTGCCTCAGCCTGCTGGACAAGGGTCTCTTCAAAATGCAAGAGGCCATGATGCACTGCTTGTCTCCAGGTTGGATGCTCAGATGTCAAGGTTTCCCATTGAGGTCCATTCCTAAGGCCTTCAGATCCCACTTGCAGATATTGTATCACAGTTTTGGTCTCCCTCTGGAGTGATTTCTCTGCACCAATTCTCCATACAGGAGATCTTTTGGAATCTGACTGTTAGCCATTCTCACAACATGCCCAAGCCAACGTAGATGTCACTGTTTTAGGATAGCAAGAGACAGGGTGGGAGGAAACATTTAAAAGGTTGGGATTGGCACACTTGTACCTATTGAGCAGTAGATCATTTAGTTGGTGGGAATTTCAATATTTGCCACTAGAGATGGGGGCTTCAAGCCCCCTGACACAGGTGGCTGACCTGATTGCCTCCCACCCCAGACCTCGCCGGACCACTTCCCATGTGAAGTGCATGGCCGGCATCATCTTCTGTGCCCCAATCGCAGCAGTAGCTGTGCCAGCCATGTACAGTAAATGGTCCAGTGGAGTCTGGGGTGGGAGATCACAGGCCAGCCACCTGTGCCAGTGGGCTTCATATTTGTATACGAATATGATGTACCCATCTCTAGTTGCCAGCAATTCTTGCCTGGTGTAAGCATCTTTATTCATTCAGAATTAGGCAGGGGAATCTAAACAGTGCTCCCTGGATTGAATTGTTCACAACATACATGTCAATCAGTCATGATGATATTCATTTAGCCATCTGTAATTAATCTTTGGCAAAATGGAATTCCACAGTAAATCTTAATTATGACCAGATGTGTTTCAATACAAAATTTCAACCCTCCAATTGCCCAATATGGCCTCACTTGCTTTTTGAATATAAATCATTAATTAACTCTGTAAATAATCACAGGCATGCTGTACGCATAATGAGGGACTCATTAACGCTTCTGAAAATTCTAAGGGCAGGATACATTTGCAGGAAAGCAAATAGTTGGTTAACGCAGAAAGATGCATCAGATGGGTCTCAATATATATTCAGTTCCCCCAAACCCTTTGGTTTATAAATGTGGGATATTGAATTTGCAAAGAGATACTAAGGGAAAATCCCAGAAGGTTACTCAATTTTTCATTAATGAACCACTCATCACCAAAACACAAAGCAATTCATAACACTTTGTGAATAATAGTGAACACAAGAAGGTATCCTATAGACCATCCTGACAGCTGCCATTGGTGTTGTCAACATTCAGGCTGCCCTTTGCTATATAAAGGTTGTCATTCTTTTTCTGCTGGCAACATGGGCATGATATTGTGCAGCAATATTGAGTTATTTCTTGGCTTTTTGAATTGTGGCTACAGGAAACCAGAGGGTGATTACGTTTGTTTGTTCATTTGTTTGTTTGTTTTTGAAAAATTGAATTAAAATTGGCATCAGCAGCCAAGAAAGTTGTGAGGGTTACAGTTCAAATAATGATGCTGTCTCTAAAAGTATGTCAGCCTCTATCATGTTTGCTGCCATGTTTCAACATTTAGGGGGAAGGAAAAAATTAAACCCAGTTTTAGAAAAATAAGGGTAACAATTGCTTTGAGCAGGACCTCTAAATCCATCTGAATCTGACAGAAAAAGTTGTAAGTTCAGATCACTGAAGATAAAGAGAGCAGAGCAGAGCTAAATGGAAAACTCTAGCAAACATTGAAAATATAGAGGTCTCTAAATATTTGTAGGTGGATTGAGGCTGTATTTAGCTCAGTGTGAATCATGAGCACAACTCCTACATCATACATTGAATTGAACAGAAATCACCAATAAAAAGCCTGCTGCTTATATACTGCCCCATAGCACTTCAAGCACTCTTTGGGCGGTTTACAAGTTAATTATGCAGGCTACACATTCCCCCCCCCAGCAAGCTGGGTACTCGTTTTACCGACCTCGGAAGGATAGAAGGCTGAGTCAACCTTGAGCCAGCTACCTGGGATTGAACCCAGGTCGTGAGCACAGTTTGGCTGCAGTACAGCAGTTTGCCCACTGTGCCACGAGGCTCTTGATGCACAGTTTGGCTGCAGTACAGCAGTTTAATAAGTCACTGCATCTCTCACAGCTATACTGTATTATGTTTCATATAATTTGGTTTGATTTGATATATCAGGTATTAATCTTGGGTTGCCTTTCCTGTTTCAACTTGTGGTGTTATGCCTTCTGATTTTTTTAAATTATTATTTTAGTTGGTTGCATGCTTTGCCAAATTATGCAAACCTCCTCAAGTTTTCAATAAGTTGTGTGGTCTGTAAGCTTAATAAAAAAACAAACTGTACTGGGGATGGCTGTTGTGGGTTTATCGGGCTCTTCCACAACAACTATCAGATCCCAGCCGTGAAAGCCTTCAAGAATATATTGTACTGAGGATATTTGCAGCAGAATAAATGGGAGACATCTAAAATGGCAGAAAGAAGTGTTTAATTCTTCAGATTATATCTGTCTCCCATGAATGTGGGATGAATATCAGCAATTTCAGGGGCATTTAAAGGGGATGCCACTGAGTTCCTAGGGGGAACCATGGACATAATTAGAGGCAGGAGTTTGAGCCTATCTGATTTGTGTTTAAAAGGCTGTTATCTTCAGTGTGATCTATTTTAACTTGCATTTGAGCAATCCTTCCATTCACACAGGAGACGTTTCTTCTTCCATGAGAAGGGTCCAGACAGCACCTCAGACTGCTCCAATTTCTCCCACTTTTGATTAATAACACAAATTTTCCACCCATCTCCCTGTCTTTTATTGTGGCTGTCATTCTGCAGGCCACAGCAACTTCCCTTTTTTGCCATTTGATTTAGCATGTGACATAGTGCTATAGCAATACATCAATGTAACATGAATACTCCCTTATATCTGAAAGAGCACTGCATCACTTAGAATATTTTTTTTAATTGTGATAAGTGGAAAATAGAGGAGAAAGTTTCTTCATTGTCCTTTCTACTGTCATAACTCACTACATACATACCAGGGATGTCACCAAAGAGAATGCCACCCACAGCTTCATTTGGGAGTGAATTAAGTAACCACACCAACTGCAGAATGAGATAAGTGCTCCCAATTGCACCAAATAAACCACAGCCCTAGCACTGTGCCAGAAAGGAGCAGAACAGTTCACAAAAGTGACAGGATGAATTGCTCTTATTTCAAATACATGTAGTCATCAGAAAATAGGACTAAACAAGCCACACCAAAAGCAATCCAAATTGTGATCACCCTCAAGTACTGTGTGATACAATTACAAAGTTTTGTTTTACTTTCTTTTAATGATAGAAACAAGGGGGAAGAACAATCATCTCATCTTCAAAGACAATCCTATACCCATTACAGTCTTCAGGGATGTTTTAACTCACCTGATGAATACTGAAAATTCTCAAGGCTAAGTACTTCTTTCCAGCATTGGCACTCTTGGCCAAAACAGCCATCTCATCTTCCAGGAGCAAGGCTTAGTCAGGCAGTACCTTTAGAAAACAAATCTAGTCTTTCAGAGAGCCTGCAAACCCACCAGTAGCAGATGAACACCTTTTCCAGGGTTGGTGTTCCATATACCATGAGCATTTCTATCCTATTCTACATCCAACTTGCCACAACCTCCTGGCAATGGTGTCCTTCCATGGCTTTCTGGAGATGTAATATAGAGCGGCACCTACATTTTCGTTTCTTGCACAGTTGTTTTTTTTAAACTCTATAGTTTTTTTTCCATTTCAAATACAAGAAAGCTGAAAATTTCAGGACCTCCTTATCAGAACCAAACAGAAATTAAATTCTCTGCCATTCTTATTTTTGATTTTAAATATTATCACAAATTTCTTCATATTTTGGATATCATGAAGTTGATATTTAAGCTTTTCAAAAGTAGGAGAAACCCAAGCTGCTAGTTCTGTTCATATAGGTCCTGGGCTTTCAGTTCTTAATTTTACAAAGACCAGGTGGGAATTTCTGCCTATTCAAGCATGATAGGGCTGAATTAAGCATGTCATCCCTTTTTAACACCTAGAGGGAAGCCAGGGAGAGTGCTGTCTCTTCCTTGATGGGAACTAGTGTACCTACAGAATTTGATGCATATGGATTCTGTCTCAGTTCATTTCTGAGGAATTTGCCAAATTTGCAAATTTATTCATACTCCGGAATAAAAAGACTTCCGGTTAAAAAAAGAAATCTGAGAAATGTGAAACTGACAGATGTCCTTATCCCTAGTCATTGCATGTTGGTGCCAACCTTCCTTGAACTTTTCCCCTCTCTGGTTCTTACTTTGTCCTCTCCTGGAACCCATTTTTTTGCAATTAGTTCCACAATGCATAAGTCATAAGTGGAGTACCTGTAGATATAGGACAGTTTGGAGTGAAACTTGGAGCCATCATCTTTCTGTTCAAACTGGTAGGGTTTTTTTATCAGTCACAATGAAATGCTGCTTTAAAAAAAAGAGAGAGAGAGAGAGAGAGAGAGAGAAAGGAAGAAAATTCAGCGACATAATTTTCCTTCCATCTCTACCCTCCCCCCCCCCCAAACTGGTTCATCATCATAAATTTTCATCTGTAGGCAGAGCATATATTTTTAGTACTTGTGACAGCAAGTATGGTTAACATATCAACAGTGAAAATCTGACATGTCTATTAACACTGAAATATTATTCATTTCATCTGCAGCAGCTAGAAAAGTTTGATCTTATTTTGGCTGGATGAGTGAGAGCTTGCATTAAAAATATTGTTGCTCTTTTCGTTTAAACGAGGCTTCTTTTCTTCTCATAAACCTATCGCTCTGTCAAGCTGATATATTTGCACTTTCTGGTACGAGAGCTAAATAAAGCATGGAAAATGCTAATTGCTGTAGCTGTTATACAAGATGTTTGTGACACAACAAAGAAATCAGTAAGTAGTGAGAACAATAGAATTTGCTCAAAGATTTTGTCTGGACATGTAGTAAAGGAGAGAAGTATAAAGGTGTTAATGATAACCTCCTTTTTGCCACTATTGGTCTAAGGATAAGTAAGCTTTTGCTCATGTATCACTTACATGGGAGAACAGAGCTTAGAAGTAACTAGTTACAAACATCTAGTGACTTATAATCCATTCCTTCATTCCAACAATGGCCGACAAAAACTTATCAACATTTATATATTTCTTTATATTTAGGATAGAAGCAACTTGAGGTGTTAAAAAAAAACAAGAATCGAAAAGAATCCAGAATCCTTGGGAGACACCAAAACTGAAATATTAATCAATTAAAATTTTCATCTTTAACATCTATATAGTAGGCAAATCCAATATGGTCTTATCCATGCTGGAATTGCTGTGTCCTGTAGAATTCGCTCAGTGCTTAAACAGGAGAAATTCCATATATGGAAAGGCTTGGGTGGTTAGAAAAATCAAATGTGGGAGAAACAGAAACATTTGTCTGGCCCCCTCCCTGTGGACACTGAGAAGGCAACTGAAGACATAGCTTTTCAGGGAGGCTTTCTACCCTGACCCTAGATGACTGTCTCTGACCACCATTTTGTTGCTCTATAGTTTGCTCCATCTAGTTTTATTGCTTCACTATTGTTTGTATTTATATAGTTTTCATTTCATTTTGTTTCACTTTCTTTATTATTGTAGACTACCCAGAGTAGTGCTTCGGCACTAATAGGGAGCAGTCTACAAATTTAAGTAAAATAAATAAATAAGATAGATAGATAGATAGATAGATAGATAGATAGATAGATAGATAGATAGATAGATAGATTGATTGATTGATTGATTGATTGATTGATTGATTGATTGATTGATTGATTGATTGATTGATTGATTGATTGATTGATTGATTGATTGATTGATTGATTGATTGATTGATTTCTCCAATCCTCCTTAATTTTTTCAGTTCCATGCTGGAGGTTTATGCACTTCCAGAATCTTGGCAAATTGCTGGAACTGGTCTTCTTCCAATTAAAAAATGACCAATTTGGTATTTTAAAATCTTATGGCTATATTCCTCTGTAATTAGCAACATTATTTGAATGGTTGTGTATTTTAAAACTGGCATTATTCTAAGCCATCTTGTTTTACTCTTTTGAGCAGCTTGTGTTTTATGTTTCTTAAATGATACAAAGGGAGCATGAAGAGTAAAATCATGGACGGGATTTTTCACCTGCATTCTGGTAAGATTTTTGCATAGTAACATCCTCCTTTCAATGTCAGTGCAATTTAGTTAGGTTTCCCCCCAGCTTATTAACAATTGAGTTAATGTATGTGACCTTTTTCTACTCAAATTCCCAATGGTGCACTTATCACTCTCACGAGATGCGGTGGGTAGAATTTCAGTAAATAAATGTAGGTTTCCAGGTGCTGCTTCTGCATTCAGTGGTTGTACTATCCCAAGAAATGGGCAGAAATGTGACTAACTTCTGTAAAATATTCCACATTCATTATCAACAGAATATAAAGCTGCTTCATTTTTTCTATGGACATTAGTTGGCCTTTTCCATGCCTTTTCTTAGCTATGTGTGATGCAACCTCTCTTTCATGCCTTTAAATAAGTTAGTTTTCACCCAGAACTTCTTTTTGTTGTATGCTCTGAAGAGGTCTTTTCCTAGAATGCTTGTGACTATTGGTTGCTGGGATACAGGAGCATCAGGGCTCTAAAGCACTCATTTCCTGTTTGTGTCTTCCCATAATTATCCAGTGAGGCGCCATGGGAACAGAATGCTGCACTAGAGGAGCAGTGGTCGTCTCATACAGTGATTTTTTCTTATATTATTATACTCAGATCAAGCCTCTTTGGGATGAGATTCACTCATGAATTCAAAAGATTCTGAGTTGTCTACTTCTTAGAATTTTTGGTAGGCTGTATCAGTAAGCTGTTGTCATGGAACCATCAATTAATGCTGAACTATAGCTCTAAAAGAGCAACATTGGGGTCATTTTGTCTTCATATGTTCTTTGGAGTCTCTCACTGCTCTCTTTATTATACAGCTTGACTGAGGGTAGCAAAAGTCACTGGTAATATGAGCAAAGTTTCTGGAATGAGTGGGATGCTGTTTCTATTAATTGGTTCACACTGTTGGTGATGACTGTAGCTGGAATGTCATGGAAAGCAAAGGTATGTCTCAGTTGTGCGACAATGCTGCAGGAATGTAAATCTCCATTTATTTCATTCTCGCAGATGAGAATTGTTTGTTTTTATTGTTGTTAAATGATCATTTTTCCCCCACACTGAGCTAGATTGTGAGAATTTTTGTGTAGTTGAAACCAAAGTAGACCACTAAGGAATAAATAAAATAAAATGATCTCCTTAAATGTTAGCATAATTTTCATTTTCAGTTTGTGCTTAACATTGTTAAGTGAGAGATCTGTAGCAAAATGCAATTGGCATCCTTTTTGAATAGATGTGTACATATGCACTGAAGTATGACTGGAATCCCAGCCCAGCTCTTCTGAAAATGTCTCACTTCTCTGTGGATTGATGACAAGCCTAGATCCTGACCCAGAATTTAGATTTGGAAATCTGGGAAGCTCATGCATATTACTGACTACCAGGGTAAATGCAAACAAATGTTACACTTTTCTGTGCCAAGAGAAACTGGCAATAGAATTAGCAATAGAATTAGTCCCTTAATAATGGATAATGCCCACCACACTAAAATCTGTCTGTCTGTCTAGCTAGCTAGCTATCCTTTTTTAAACTGTAGGTTTTTTAAAAAAAATACTAGTGATCCTTTTTTAATTATTATTTGTAAAATGAAAAGAAATTTGCACTTCTAGTACCTTGTTATGAGGGAGTCTGAAGGAGGTTAACCTGTCAAAACTGACTGGATGTTTCAGTGGGTTAGGTCTCTGTCTGTGGACCCTGAGATTGGAAATTTGATTCTCCACTGTGCTGCTGGGAGAAGAGCTAGTCTGTGCAGCTGAGCCAGCCTGTGTAGCCTTGAGCAAGCTGCACTGTCTTGGAGTAAACCACCAAAAAAGAGAATAATAAACCACTTCTGAGTAATCTATACAGTGGACCCTTGACTTACAGACGGCTTGACTTACAGACTTTTTGAGTTACAGACTTCTCTGGCCGCAATATTTAGGTTTGACTTGCAGCCTGAGAATTGACTTACAGACCAGAAAAAAACCAAAATGGAACAAAAACGGCCTGTTACGGGATTAATCGGTTTTCAATGCACTGTAGGTCAATGGAGACTTGACCTACAGACTTTTTGACTTGAGAACCGCCTTCCAATACGGATTAAGTTCTCAAGTGAAGACCCCACTGTACTGTATCTAGAAAACCCTGGAAAGGGTGGCAGTGAGTCAGGATTGACTAGACAGCACATGGTCATTTTTATTATCACACTTATCAAACTATGGTCAAATAGGTGTGTGTGTGTGTGTGTGTGTGTGTCTGTGTGTGTGTGTGTGTGTGTGTGTGAGAGAGAGAGAGAGAGAGAGAGAGAGAGAGAGACTCTTAATTCTTCTGTTTCTTGCATACCGTTGCTGTGGAAATGACACATTGTGTAGGGTAGTCCTAAGTAACAAAACTGCAAAGTTGCAACAGAGCAGCTGTTCTGGTTCCCGTGGAAGGGGGAATGAAAACAACATAAGAGGGGATAAGCTACTTCCTCTTCCTTCCCCCTCTTGATTTCCCCAAATTGTTTGATGGGCAATTTATATGAAAACATCAAACACCGCAGAAATGTTCTGAGCCTAGGCAGCAGTAATATTGCTTGAAATCCAATTTAAGGCTTTTTAAGAACAGTTAACTGTGGTGTGAGAAAGAAGGGGAAAACTGTCCAACCTCTTTTCAACAGAACACACTCTCTCACACACATACTCAAATAAATATAATTTATTTTTCCTAGGAAAATAGAATCACAGCATCATCCTACCACTTAATGAAAGCTTCAGCATGTCATTATATTAATTCTTCTGAAAAGCAACTTTCCAGACTCTACTATAATGATAATGTACCATAGGACATCTATATTTTTCTACTTTAACCGAAAGAGCAAACATTTCTGGCTTTATGACTGTGGAAACAGGCTACTGCAGAGTAAATTGTTATAGCATACAGACAACAGAATAGCCTTCCGCAGTGCATAGTGGAAGGCATTTTTTTTAAAAAAAAAACTGAATTACAAAATCTAGCTCTGTTTTCATTGTGAAATGTTGGCAGCTTTGAGTATGAGACATGGCCCTTACTTAAAAGATTTCAGTTTTTAATTTTAAAATGTATTTATTTACAGTGGTGCCTTGAGTTGTGAACTTAATCCGTTCCAGGATGATGGTCGTAACTCAAGTTGGTCGTAACTCAAAGCACCATTTCCCACAGGAATACACTGAAATGTGATTAATCCATTCTGGCCATTTTTTGGCTGTATCTCAAGGTGCTGATTGTAAAGAGGTTAATCTGTCCACTAGGGGCAGATTTTTTAAACCTAGGATGACCTCTAAGGTTAAAAAAAGGCAGGAAAAGAGGGAGGGAGCCTTATTTCCGGCCCTATCTCAAAGCACCGGTCGCAAGTCAAAGCAAACTTTTGTGACCAAGGCTGATCGTAACTCGAATTGGTCACAAGTCAAGATGTTTGTAAGTCGACGCACCACTGCATTTAGTTAGTTTTGAGACAAAGTGTAGTATTTTAACACTCTCCACACTTTGGGATGCTCGGCCTTTAAGGTTTAGGAGAACATATGAGGTAATCTAAAGAAAACTAAATGAATTTTGCTTAGAGTTGTGAAATGAGGTAACCTAGAATCCTGTTCCTTTTTGTGGTGCATAACAGTTCTGCAGGCAAACACTCTGTTTGAGCCTTGTGAATACTGACTTTGGAGTTCCACAAGCTGAAGATTGTCCCATTGCAATAAGCAGGGCTTTTTCACTCATGCAAGGAGTTACTAGATTCCCTCTTGCACCAGTGGTTGACAAAAGGATACTTGCCTTGAAAGATTGGTCTCCACATCCCTGGACGACCAATAAATATCCTTCCAGCAAAACAAGCAGCATATAAAACCAGCTCGACATGTCCATGGGGAAAACCCACAGGCTTGATTTATTTTGGGTTATTTGGGGATTTGCCTCCTTTGTTTGGGGGTGTTTTGAGTAATGCTGGCCCTTTTGTTACTTGTGAAAGGATCCCCTTTTCTGTGGTCTTCCATTTTATTTTTCCCCATTTATTTTTTTCTGGCACTTGTCTAAAAGCCCTATAGAACTCTTGAAACACTAGAAAAAGCGGGGGCAAGACATGAAGTCAATTCAAATGCCCCAAAGAACCCCTACTAACTACTTCAAAAGAGCATGGACAAGGCAGGCATTCCACCATACATTAACCAAATAACAGAATTTTTAAAATGATGTAACAGGGGTAACTCCCTCACCCATAAACACATGAGAAAAGGCTGTCTCCCAAAAACCAAGAAAGAAAAGAAAGAAAGAAAAGAAAAAGAAAAAGAAAAAGAGAAAAGAGAAAGAGAAAGAGAAAGAGAAAGAGAAAGAAAAAGAAAAAAAAGAAATATAGGTAATAATACAGCCACAGCTCCCACTCAACCGAAATGATTAGAATATGGGCAGATTTCTCTCCTCTGTCGTCGTCGTTTAGTCGTGTCCGACTCTTCATGACCTCACTGACCAGAGCACGCCAGGCCCTCCTATCTTCCACTGCCTCCCGGAGTTCTGTCAATTTCATGTTGGTTGCTTCGCAGACACTGTCCAGCCATCTCATCCTCAGTCGTCCCCTTCTCCTCTTGCCATCACACTTTCCTAACATCAAGGTCTTTTCCAAGGAGTCTTCTCTTCTCATGAGATGGCCAAAGTACTAGAGCCTCAGCTTCAGGATCTACCCTTCCAGTGAGCACTTAGGGTTGATTTCCTTTAGAATTGATAGGTTTGTTCTCCTTGCAGTCCAGGGGACTCTCAATAGCCTCCTCCAGCACCACAGTTCAAAGGCATCAATTCTTTGGCGGTCTGCTTTCTTTATGGTCCAGCTCTCACTTCCATACATCACGACAGGAAAAACCATAGCTTTGACTATTCGGACTTTTGTTGGCAAGGTGATGTTTCTGCTTTTTAAGATGCTGTCAAGGTTTGTCATCGCTTTCCTCCCCAGAAGCAGGCGTCTTTTAATTTCGTGGCTGCTGTCTCCATCTGCAGTGATCATGGAGCCCAAGAAAGTAAAATCTGTCACTGGCTCCATATTTTCCCCTTCTATTTGCCAGGAGGTGATGGGACCAGTGGCCATTATCTTAGTTTTTTTGATGTTGAGTTTCAGGCCATTTTTTGCACTCTCCTCTTTCACCCTCATTACAAGGTTTTTTAATTCCTCCTCACTTTCTGCCATCAGAGTGGTATCATTTGCATATCTGAGATTGTTGGTATTTCTTCAGGTAATCTTAATTCCATTTTGGGATTCCTCCAGTCCAGCCTTCCGCATGATGTATTCTGCATATAAGTTAAATAAGCCGGGGGACAATATACAGCCTTGTCGTACTCCTTTCCCAATTTTGAACCAGTCAGTTCTCCTCTGTACCATTAATGTATTTTGTTCTATTCCTTGAGTCTGTCACCAGCATGAAACAGCAGGCAGCAAAAATAATCCAGAAAAGGAAAGAGGGGAAAAAACAGTTGGGGGTGGGAGCTCCACAAGAAATCAGGGAGGAAAATCCAAAAAATAATCCCAAGGAGGCATGCTGACATGACAGTTATCCTACCTGGTGGCAAGAGTAAACACATTTCTGAGAAAAGAGAAGAGGAATCCCCCCAAAATCCAGGAGAAAGCAGAAAGGATACACAGGTACAGATGGAGAGCAAAGTCAAGATAAAGGCTACAACAGAATTCACCAGATCCCACCCACAAGGGAAGAATGAATCACAGAATATACTTCACTGGTTTCCAACCAAACCAGCTCCTCTTACAATCAAAAAATCCCTCTCTCCTACATTGGATGGTCAATCATCTGCTGACAGCAGCCCTGACAATGCTATTTGATCAAACCTTTCCTGGGCAATTTGACAGACAAGAAATTAAGGAAAGGGCAAGTGAAAGAGGAAAACATGAAAGAATCTAAAGTTTTCATGATCTTCTCTTTTATTAAAATGAAGCATCAGTATTTCAGAGGCTCTCTTTCAGAAATTAATGACAGAATCCACAAAGGATTGTGTTTTCTTTCTTATACACATTAACTGGAAGTCCCATCCCTAAAACCAGCTTAAAATGAACTTCAGCATTTAGGAAACTTTTCTTTAATAAAGAAGCTAATTTGGGGGTTCCTGGAATAGGGAAATTTGAGGGCAGTGTAAAGAGATTAGACAAAACAAGAGAAATTTCTCAGCTGTGTCTTTTATGCACCTCAGATGTGACCTCCTGTATGATAGTGCATTTGTTTTCACCTTCTTACCCATTGTCAAAAAGACAACACTATGGAGAGCTGAAACTATAATTTTCTATACAGTCCCTCATGTAACTCTTCAACTCTAGAAAGGAAAAAGGCTTTTGTGATGTGGCACCACGTCATTCCATATGGGTCACAGAGAAAGCCCCAAATCTCCTGACAGTTAAGGCAGTAAAAGAAATCGTGCCATCAGGTCATCATCATAATCACCACAGCCTCTCCTTACCTTTCCTCATCTGTCATCTGCATTCTTCTACTTAGCCACTTGATGGCCTCCCTCCCCCTTGACCCCATTGTCTTTCTTTGACTTGACCATCTCCCTCTTTTTACCCCGCCTGATTACAGAGTAACAGCAGGAACTCCAAAGGCATACTTCACTGTGCCTGGTGCTGCACTGCCTGAGATGAGTGCCCCATTCTGTCCAATGGATGGGCCAGCTCTGGTGAAATATATGAACAACTGACTTTAAAAACAAACCTGACTTCAGTTAACCAGGATGAGACAGAACTTTCCAGATTTTGCTTAGTAACAACCCACAGACTTTGCTTAAGTTCTTGCAGTATGAATGTTTTTTTTAAAAAAAACCTCATAATTCTGAAAGCCAAAACTACGCTATTTTGCCCTGAAAATCCACTTCTGCCTAGAAGCGATACATAGCAAAAAGCCAAGCTATACTTTTTAAAAAGCATGGATTGGGGATAATAGATGAAGTTTGCTACCTCCTTTGTCTTCTAAAAAGAGCAATCCATTTCTCAGGTCAAGAGTCTTAACTCTTCAGCCCCTCTCCAAAGGAAGAAACTCGCTGTCTCATTAATGTTGAAAACAGCAGCTGGTAAAGCAATGTTTTTGAGCAGATTAACCATTTATACATTTTGAAATGCGGCGACTTTCTTCTCAACTAGCGAAATCAGATTTCTCTTATTGAGCTGAAATTGAAATCTGTATGAGTTAGCAAATATTGGACCTGTCCGTAGTGGCATTTTCTCACATCTCTCAACACAATTGTGAAAGGTCAATAAGAACTTGATTTGTGTTCTCAGATTTAAAACAAAAGAATTGATCAGCTTTCTCCTTCATTTCAAAGACATATTATTTGAAATCTCATTGGGGGAAAGTTATTCATGCAGAAGTCCAGTGGTGTTGTATGTGTATTCTGAATGCAGAGGAAACTGTTGCCCAACTATGTAATAAAAGGAGCTCTCGGCCTCCCCTCTCATACTCAGTCTTGAAATTTTTGCATATACCAGTGTTGCTTTTGATGTCCCAGAGATAAGGATTGCATTTCAATGAAGTATTTTAATAGAAGGTCTAGCACTACCATGAACCACATGGACACAGCCATTTCAGGTGGCATGCACTGGGGCTGCAGAGCATTGGCATGCTGTTGGACGATAGCAATGTGTGTATGCCGCGCAGCCTCCCTTGAGTCCCACAAGTTATCCTTATGTCATCCTGGAAGGATGTGGAAGGAAGCTTCAGCTGCTCATCCAGATGGCACAAGAGATGCAGGGCCATTGTTGTCTTTGCATTATGTGGATAAATGCCTGCTTCTTAAAGAGGAATGCTTGCCAGAACATGTAACTCTGGACTGAGGAATGCAGCTTTGTGTTCTTTTCTATCAATTTCATATATGTACTGTATGTTACTGTCTGAATTGCACATTTGTTGTGTTAACAAATGTGAGATATATAGGAACTCTCAGTCGGGGGTTTGGATTTCACAGTAAACAAAGCATGGTGTCTGCTTCACTGCTCCATCTTGTAGGTTGAGCACAAAAAGGTCTTCTTCTACAACATGGTGTGTGCACCACATAATGTGTATTACCAGATATCAGAAAAACCAGCTTTGTAGACTACACACCCCAGAATTCCAAACTGGCATGGCTAACTTTCTTCATTCTTCAGTTGATCTAGAATTTAAACATACAATACTATTCCATTCTGTTCCATACCCCTCCCTCCCTCCATCACATAGGCTGGGCAATGTGAAGCTTGAGATTGGAAGAGAAACAGAAAAGTTGAAATGTTATCTTGGATGCTGGAGAAATCCAATATAATTCATATGATGCTTAATCCAATTGACTCTGAAGTTCTAAGACAGAAATTGCAAACTTTCATTCACCTCAGAAATTGTCTTTCTCCATCTCTGAATTAATGCTCTCACATATTTCCAAGCCAGCTCCATGAAAATGTGTTACACTAGCCTAATTGGGAGGTTGTTAAGGCCTGGGTCATGGTGACCTAATCTGCCCGTCCTAAGAATAGACAAAGCTGGAGCACTACCTGAAGCTGTATGACCCCATTCAGAACTGGTTGTAATCCCAGTTTCAGACTGATCTTTTTGTTGTCACAAAGAACATTTATGTTGCCCGGATTTAACTTCAGTTTATTTATTTACCCACATTTGATCCCTGACTAAATCCAGTCACTAATACAGGACTTCTACAGTCTCCTTTGCACCACTTCAAACACAGAAACAGATCTGGGTATCATCAGCATAATGGTAAGACCCCACCTCAGTCTCCTGGTGTCCTCTCCCAGAAGTTTCATGCAGATGTTAGAAAACATAGGATGCTTGAGGGGCCTCCATAAGCTAGCAGTTAATAAAGAACAGCTCAGGGGTGTGCTCGTGGTCTTCCAGGGACATTTTGTTGCCCAAAACAATGCCCCACATCCCCACAAAAAAGAGTAATTTTAACCAGTTCTCCTCCCACCCCCCAAAAAGCCAAGTAAACCCATTTCTGAGCTCTACTATGTGGTCTGGGAAGGGGATTGGGAGCACAGATTTTGCCACCAAACTTGCCACCCCTACCATAAGCCAATGCCCAGGACACTGAAACTAGGCCTGTTTTCTGGGACCACCTTCTGGGCATGCTTAACCAAACAAGACCATAACCACTGCAAAACACTGCCACCGAGTCCTTTAGCAGCCAAGTGCTCCAGAAGGGTGGCATAATGGCTGATTGTATCAAATGCTACTGAGGGAGCCAGAGACTAGAAGCAGTAATTTGATGGTAGTGAACTCTCCAAGGAAAACGACATTCCCATTTCGTCAATTTTTTTTCTTATTACATGACTTTGCAGTCACCCTTTGAAATTCCTCAGATGTTTCACCTGATGGAAATCTCAACACACCATTTGATTTTAGTACAAGGCCAGTGCCACCTTTAATGACCACGAATGGTGAGAATTTTCAAAATAAACACATCAGAGGGGACTCATATTTGGAAAGATGGTAGGAAAGGTATATTGTAAATACTGCTATTCCTTTCCCTAGGTATTCAGGTATCAGGCCTACTATGCCTAATACCTGAATAAACAGGTCACATGAGCTGTTCATGCCATTTTTGCTTACTGGAGACGTGGACTTCAAATTAGTTTCTCACTTTAAAAATATATATTTCAGCTTCTTTTTTTCTTTTGCTGGTCAATTTAACCAGGCTGCTAGTGGTATAATTATAAGAGATGGCAGAACTGCAAATGGTTAGAAATGTGCTCAGGAGATTGTTTTTCCCTAAAATGAGGATGGAATAGGTAGGAACTTTCTCAGTAAGAGCACACAAGCAAGCTACCAAGCACGTTGCCATTAATTTCGTCTTCTGCCAATCTTCTTCTCAGAGGTAAGATACACTGCTGGTGGCCAGTTTTCTACCCAATTAAGGGAATAAATATGTCCAACACATAATTCATGAAGGTGAGAAATCTCACACCTTCAAGATGAAATGCTCACCATCACACTAATCAGATGTCATCCAGCTTTGTTCTTAATGATTACCTCAGAACTAAATTTACAGTGAATTTCAATCCACCTGCAAAATAATAAATCCCTGGAGTTCGCTCATATATCTTGCAAACTAAAATAATATGTGTTTAAAAGAAACATGACTGAATTAGGCCAAAGTCCTCTGGACACTTTCAGTGGCAAACAGCCTTTTTTGTAAAGTTAACTGGCACTTGCAGTCTCAATAATTCACTCTTGAGACATTAGTAAGAGAAATAATAAAAGTTTTCATTTACTTACAGTGAACAGACAACAGCAAGCTAAAAACATGACTGCTTTAAGCAACAGACCTCAACAGACTGACTTATGTTCAACTGTCTAAAGAGAGGGTGAAGCCCTGAGCAGGGAAGGCAGGACTCTGCTTCCAGAGGCAAGAGGGAACAATTGATTAGTGCTGGATAGATC
Source organism: Pogona vitticeps (assembly GCF_051106095.1). Taxonomy (NCBI): domain Eukaryota; kingdom Metazoa; phylum Chordata; class Lepidosauria; order Squamata; family Agamidae; genus Pogona; species Pogona vitticeps. Next base: position 101,585,069 of record NC_135785.1, read on the forward strand.
GACAGTCATGGAAGCACAGAAAGGTCCCTCCCTACTAGAGGCAGCATGTGAGGCTGCAAAAACTCCAAAATAATCAACAGTTTTAAAATACCATAGAAACTATAATAAGGATATACAATATTATCAATGTTAAAACTAAGATTTAAAACATTTTTAGAACATATAAAAATATCTATGTTCAATAAATATAGCATTCCTGTGACCCTTCTTGATTAAAAATCTACCTGAATTGGCAAGTTTTGCCTGATTAAAAGAAGGACAAGAGGATTTTTGTTGTTTGCACGCAACTCAGAAATTTCCAATTCAAAGTGCTGGTCGTTACATATAAATCCAAATACCGCTTGAGACGAGGCTGTTTGAAGGATTGTATCATCCCAGCTTTCTCAGCTTTTAAGATCTTTTGGGGATGCCCTTCTCTCATTTTTTCTCATGTTTGTTCGGTGAGGGCATCAGAGAGAGTCTCCTCAGTGGTTGCTCCCAGACTGAAGAAAGCACAGTCCCAAGAAGCCAGGTTGACGCCCTCTCTCTCATCCTTCTTGTCATCTGTCAAAACTTGCCAATTCAGGCAGGCTTTTAGCCGATGAGGTCTCAGGAATGTTATATATATTAAATTTAGAGGAATGCACAGTCCCAACAAGCCGAGTTGCATAGAAACTATAATAAAGACATCAATATTAAAACCAAGATTTAGAACAATTTTTAAAACATTTAATAATCTTTAAGTATTCGGTAGAATGGATCAAACTAGCTGTAGCATAAGATGCCTCACAAATTGCCATTGTAGCACCCCACTGCAGGCCAAGGTCTTGCGCTTCACTGATTTACACAACCGACTAATGTCCCATTCTTCAGTCATCCTACCAGGTCACTCCTACGTCCTCATTTGCGCTACCCAGCTTGCCCTATCAACTTGATTCCAGTCAGCCAGGATTCAACATTTTTGCCTAGCAACCCAATCTGGTACACATTCTTTCCAGTGCTGTTACTGGAAAGATGGATTACCTAACCTCAAATGGACTGGTCAGCAGGTAAAACACTGGCATTGATCTCTACTAGCTATTCAGGTTCGATTACAATGGGCTGCCTTATGTATCTAAAAGGCATTAATGTTGCTTATTGATTTAATGAAGTATTTTTCTAGATGCATTCATTTTCAAAAACCATTAATTTCCCATTTCACCTTAACATTTGATAAAACTGAGAACATTATTGGTTTAAACTGTGCTAATTTTTTTTCTAATCACAGTGTCTTTTTTGATTGCTGGTGTCAGATCAGTGTGAACCAGTGTGACCCAGAAGAATATTTTGTACCTTATACATCTCTTGGTTCTTTTGAAGATCCTTTAACTTACTTGTCACGTGCAAGACGAACTGAATGTTCAAGAAAAGTTCTAGTTTTTTTTCTTGTAGGTGAATAATTATTACAGATATAACAGTGCAAGCAGATATGAATGTGTTACACTGTTCCTACTGAATTTCAAAAAACCTGAACTATAAAAATCTAATATGATGTTCTAGGAGTATAACTATGAAAACTTAATGAACTAAGTGAAAATGTAACTACTCTAACCAAACTTTAAAATGGTCTGACAAAATCTAATAAAAATTAATAGGGTGCTTAACAATAAAATTATAAGACTGTATATAACGTGTTGCAAAATACTTAATGAAAACATGTTACAAAGACATATTTTCTAAGATATAAAAGTTTAACTCTCAATTAAGTCACGTTTATGAAAGGTATCTTAACAAACTATGTAATTAAAAGACTAGACTAGAACATATGCAATTATAAAATCACATCCTCATATATGAAAAAAAAAAAATTAACTCCACCCCCCCAGCAAAATGGACTGGTCAACAGGTAAAACAGGCAGCCAATGCAGGGCTGCCAGAGTTGGGGAGATATACAGTGGTGCCTCGCATTACGACGTTAATTCGTTCCAGCAAAATCGCTGTAGAATGAAAACATAATGCAATTTTTAAAAGCCCATAGAAATGCATTAAAACCAGATTAATGTGTTCCTAGGGACTTCAAACTCACCGTCCAGCGAAGATCCTCCATAGCGCAGCCATTTTCGCTGCCTGTGCAGCGAGGAATCCATGTGAAAACACAGCGGGTGGCCATTTTGTTTACCCGATGGCCATTTTGAAAACGCCAATCAGCTGTTAAAAATCATCGCTTTGCAATGATCGTTCCCGAAACAGGGAACTGATCATCACAAAGCTAAATTCCCCCATAGGGAACATCGTTTTGCGATCGCTTGATGACAATTTCGTTCTACAGCGATTTTGTTGGAATGAATTATCCTCGTCAAGTGAGGCACCACTGTACCTTGTGAGAGGCAGATGGCTCATTTGGGACTTGAACTTTGTCCAGCAGTTTAGTCTAACCACTACACCACATCAGCTCTCTTCTCCCATCAATGCCAATCTGTCAAACAAACAAACAAACAAAAAGAAGCCAAGAAATTTGGAAGAGAAATAGCAATAAAGGGGGAAAGGGGGGAACTAGTGGGTTGAGACCAAGGGAGTAATCTAGATGGGGAATGAAAGTGGTGAGGCAACAGAGAGTACTCACGTGTACAGGAAGTGACTTATTTAGAGGCATTGGGCACACAAAAACTAGAATATGTTTTGCTAAATATGCATCCTAAAATCATTTAAGCTGCAGGATGACGTTAAAGCTATGATTTCCAAGATTGTGTCCTCTCTTCTGATCTGATAGGCAACTCTGTATGTCTTTTGAGGTCAAGCGGCCCTTTTGGGAAACTCTTATGGTACTTTTTTCAGTTCATGCTGAGAAGCTGAGCGACATGAAAATAAATCCATTAACAGGGAAACCCCAGGACACTTTTAACAGGTCTCGTTGCAATTTAACTCATGAAATAGTTTAGCTGTTTTGCTAACCTATTACTACTGGCAATTGTAACAATAATACCCTTTTTCTTTTCACAGAGAACTAGAGAAAGAAATAGTAGCATACCTCAGGCCTACTTGGTCCATGGCTGATTCAAATTTTGAAACTTGGACTTCAAATCCCCAACTCAAAAGACAGGTCCAAGCATTGTGATTGTAGCTAGAAAAGGGCACAAATGGGAAACCAGTAGTTCTTGATGGTTCATAGTTTGTCACTATTCACAAAAAACAAATTTCCATGAACTTTCAAGAAATTTCTGAAAAAAATAACTGTTTTGTGGTTTGCGTGATTCTGGATTCCAGAATGGACCTCTTCCAACTTAGAGGTGTCAAATTCACAGTGTGTCTTCAGCTGACCTTCCTCCCACCCCCTCCAGGTTTGGCAAATATTGGATTTGGGATGACTGAGTTATAAGCCCCCAAAAGCAGGTTCCCCCCAGGAAAGTGGTAGCTGGCTTGGTGGAAATTAAATGAGTGGTTCATGTGAGGGAACTTGAAATAGGGTGCTGTTCATCAAGAGATAGACTGAGGAGGGAACAGAAAGAGGGAAGGACAAACATCCTCTTCTCATACCATCTGCTGCACAAGGGAAATCACCAGCTGAGCTTCCCAAGGCGTGGCTCCTATAAGTAGCTGGTTATCCATGGTTGGCTGCCTGATCTGACAATCAAACCTACAAAACATTTTCTCTAGGTGTGAATATGGGTTGGCTCTGCCAGGGGTGGTTCTGTTGACAGCGCGGGAAAAAGGACAGGAGGCTGCTCTTCTTTTCTAACAGAATCAGTTTTATTTGTGAACAAACTCAACTCGGCTGGCTCAAACAGGTCCATTAAATTCAACTCTGGTAACAACTTATAACTTCAAACTCAAGTGGTTATTTCTTTGTCTTTTCTTCCTACTGGGGGGGGGGCTGGCCCAAATCGCTCCCGGTCGGTCATAGGGCAGATCGGTGTGGTCCATACCGTGCAAACCCTCCCACAACATGGGTGTCTTGCCCAGTCCCCCTCCCGCTGACTCTGGAGTAAAGAGGGATTGGGACGGATCACCCACCTCCCCCCACACTGGTTGCGTGAGTAAACTACCACAGTCCATTCCAGGGGATCTACCTTTTGCCTGCGCGTGAAGAACTCTGGAGGTCCCGGTAGTAATCCTCCATCAACTTGTAGATTCGGGAATTCTTTAAGCAGCTTTAGAAAACTCTCTTGGCCCATGCCCTATTCTGTCTGAACAGACCTATCCTTGTCTGCTGGTTCGCTCTTTACCACTCTGAAACTTCCCATCTTTTTGTCCCCTGTTATATCTTCCCATATAATCAAATCAAGCTCCTCCCCTTTCTCATCAGCCAAACACACTTCCCTAGGTTGTTGTACTTCCCTGTCATCCTGTTCAACTTCCACTAATATCCCCTCTACACACTCTGCTCCTCCTTCTGCTCCTTTGACTGTGGAGGATGGCTCAGTCCCTTTCTCTCCTTCACACGCCCCCCCTTCCGAGTGGGCCGTCCTCGGCTCTTGTTGTTCTCCTCTGTCTACCTGTCGGGAAAAATAGTCTATGTTAGCATGAGCATTTCCCTTCCGGTACTGCACCGTAAACGTGAACGGCTGGAGACTCAAATACCATCTTGTCAATCTAGGGTTAGTGTCTCTCATCCGATTAAGTCATTGGAGAGGGGCATGGTCAGTGACTAAGGTGAACGGAGCCCCCAGTAGATAGTATCTCAACACCTGTATGGCCCATTTCACTGCCAGAGCTTCTTTTTCAATGGTTGCATACTTCTGCTGTCGCAGTGTAAGCTTTTTACTCAGATACAGCACTGGATATTCAATCCCGCCCCTCTTTTGAGATAAGACAGCGCCCATCCCTCGGTCAGACGCATCTGTCTGCACCACAAAAGGCAGTCCGAAATCAGGGGCATAACGACTAGGAAGTTGGGACAAAATCTCTTCCAAAGCCTCAAATGCACATTGTTCCGTAGATCCCCATGTTACTTTGTGGGATTTCCTCTTAAGCGTGAGATCTGTTAGAGCGGCTGCAATTTCTGCGAAATTAGGCACAAACTGGCGATAATAGCCAGCAAGTCCTAAGAATTGTTGTACTTCCTTTTTGGTAGTGGGAGGCATCCATGCTACTATCTTTTCTACCTTATCAGACACTGGTTGAATTCTTCCTCCTTCCACCTGGAACCCCAAAAATTGTACTTCTTGCCTGGCAACCTTACACTTCTCCGGGTTCACTTTTAGCCCAGCTTTTCCTAGCTCTGTCAACACGCATCTCAGATGTGTCATGTGCTCTGCCCAGATCTTACTATAAATCAAGATATCATCAATGTAAGCCCTCTCACCAGCTCCAGCACTTTGTCCATTAGCCTTTGAAAGGTTACAGCTACGCCATGCAAACCAAATGGCATTTTTAAGAATTGATACAACCCTTGGGGTGTGACAAAAGCCATTTTTTCCTTATCCTCTTGCCTTAACAATATCTGCCAATAACCTTTCGTGAGGTTGAGGGAGGTCAGATATTCTGCTTGGCCTAACCGTTCTAGTAAGTCATCAATCTTAGGCATAGGATAGGCATCAAATTTAGACACTTCATTACGTTGTCTAAAGTCTATACACAACCGAATTTTCCCATCTGCCTTAGGAACTACCATTGGATAACTTCTCCAGGGACTACACGAGGGGTCAATGATTCCTAAGGCTAACATCTCTTGCACTTTTTTGTTGATGGTTTCTTTTAAATGATAAGGCCAATTCCTCCCTCCAGACCGGACAATGACTCCAGGAGGTGTTTGTATCACATGTCCTGGTTGTCCTGAAAACACATGCCTGAATTCTTCTTCTATGCTCCTCAATTCTAGCTGCTTTTGGTTATCTAACATCTCATCTATCTTGATACGCAAGTCCTTTCTAAGACACGTCTCCACATCTGGACCGAAGTCCTCTTCCCCCATCTCACCCCATAAAGCCTCTCTTTCTTTCCACTCCTTTAAAAGATTAACGTGGAAAACTCCCTTTTTCTTAGTTTTATCAGGCATATAGATTTCATAATCCACTGGTCCTATCCTATGGGTCACTTCATAAAGCCCCTGTCAAGTAGCAAATAATTTAGTGGAGTCTGAGAGCATCAGCAACAATACTTTCTGACCTGGTTCAAATTGCCTTGGGCTCACTTTAGCATTATACCACATTTTCTGTCCTTGTCTAACCTGGCCCAGATGTTCTTTTGCAATCTCTGCCACCTTCCTCAGATGTTCCCTCAGCTCTATCACATGCTGCACCGCCAATTGCAACTCATCCTTCCGACTTTCCCATTTCTCCTTCACCAAATCCAATATGCCTCGAGGGTTCCATCCGTACATCATCTCAAATGGTGAAAAGCCCGTGGAGGCTTGTGGCACGTCATGAATAGTGAACATCAGAGGGGCTACAAGCAAGTGCCACTGTCTAGGTTTCTCCATCACTAATTTTCTGAGCATCCCTTTCAGAGTTTTGTTAAGTTGCTTCACAAGGCCATTGGTTTGGGGGTGATAGACTGCGGTATGAATGGGTTTCACCTCTAGGAGGCGCCACATCTCCTTAAAAGTTTGGCTCATGAAATTTGTTCCCTGATCAGTTAAAACTTCTTTGGGGAAACCTAATCTAGAGAAAACTTGCATCAACTCTCTTGCTAACATCTTAGCAGTGGTAGACCTCAATGGGATAGCCTCCGGGTACTGCGTCGCATAATCTATAATTACTAGTATATGGGTATGCCCCCCTGCAGACTGTATCAGAGGCCCCACAATATCCAGACCAATTCGCTGGAAAGGGTGATCCATTAAGGGCATGGGAATTAACTCTGCCCCTGGATGGGGTCTTCGCTGCGTCATTTGGCATTGCGGACATGTGCAGCAGTACTCGGTTACCTCCTTCTCCCAACCTGGCCACCAGAACCTTTGCCTCACTCGCACTTTCATTTTCGCTTCTGCTAGATGGCCCGACATAGAAATATCGTGGGCCAACTCTAAAATCCTTTTTCTCCACTTTTGAGGCACCGCCAACCTCCGTTCTCCCCCCTTTTCCACCCAATATAAAAACCCATCATTTAATTCCAACCCTTCTTGGCCCCTTACTATAGTTCTCACGGGTTTCGCCGTTTGTAATGGTTCTTGCAGCGAAGGGTCGTCCTGCTGCCACACTCGTGCCGCCTGTAAAAAATCAGTCTCATCCTCAGCCTCTTTGCACTCACTTTGCAGTCCATCTCTAAGGGCATTCATATCTCATTCTCCCACCCAATCTCGGCCCAACAACATTTCTTTCAATAATCCCGGCACCACCCCAATGTTCATCCGACATTCGTCCTTCCCTACTCTCATGCTAACCCACATCATCTGATACTTCTTGGTATCTCTGTGAATGCATCTCACCACCAACCCTTTGTCTTTCTTTTCCCCCAACAAGTCACGTACTAAAGTTTTTCCGCAGCCAGTGTCTATCAGAGCCCGTTTCTTCTCCCCATTCACCCATGCCTCTACTTCCCACCGCACGGAGGCGGGTGCTTGGGGCTCACTGGTCACTATCTGTTGGCCCACCCAAGAGCAATCTGTTCCGGGGCAATTTTTCCTTATGTGTCCGGAAACCCCACATCCAAAGCAAATTGGGCATCTATCTTTCCCTTCGCGCCAACCTATGCCCGGTGCGTATATTCGTTGGTCCACCATGATGGGCCTAACTGGCTTAGCTTTCTCTCTTAGCTTGCTTGGTCCACTCATCTCGCCGCCTTTCCTTGCAATGAGCCCGGTTCCTGAAGTCAGCACCTCTCCACATGGTTTGTTGCGCTCCCCCCACGGGGCGGAGCTCTCCTTGCTGACTTCCTCTGCAGTATTGCAATCCTCCAGCAGGTGAAGCGCTTCATCCAATGTTTTCGGGTTATTCTTTTGCACCCAATTCTTCGTGTTAGCTCCCAACGTGTTAACTATCTGCTCCAGCACAACCAAATCTACCAACTGCTCCTTCGTCTTCTCTTTGGGCCTCCAGAGAAAGTTCTAGTTGGCACACTAAGGCAGCTACCAGGAGAAAAAAAGTGAGGGAAAGACTTTAAAGGGTGATGGGCACTGTCATCTTTGTTCCCTTCTTAGAACGGTGAGGCAGGGAGCCTGCATTTCTGCACCTTCTGTCCTTCCTCTCCCTCCCCTGCCCCTTGGATCTCAATTTAGTGGTGTTGCAGAAACTTTAGTCAATGACTTTGCAACAGGAAAGGCAGGGAGAATAATATGTAAAGTAAAAAAACCTAATCACCTACGTCTTTGTCTTTCCTTACTCTTAATTGCAACATGTGAATGCCAAATTTAACATGAGGGACCTCTCTGGGTACTGCATAATGCTATTAATACCCCTGAACTCTTTGCTCTGCCCTGATGTTTATCCTACCCTTGTTTCATTTTGTTTTACACATTGGCCTGAAGATGTTACATAGCTCTAGTTATTTACTTGGCTAATTGAATGAAAAAAGGGATGATACAAATGTGATAAACGAATAATTAATCAAACAGCATATAATTCCAATCTTTTTGAGGAAATATTGCTCACTTTGGCAATAGCATAAACACAAAAGACATATTGCACATTATAGTTAAAACTCTTGATGGTTGGCTGGTTGGTTGATGAATGAATGAATGAATCACATTTTAATACTACTCACCACTAGCAACTTTCTCAGGATGGATTTACAACAGTTGTGAATCAGTAACATGTAAACCATACGGTCAAACTAATATTAAAATATATATAAAAACAATATCAATGCATGTAATAAGAAGCCAGCAGAAACTTAACATAAAAACACAATAAATATGATAATTTCAATAGTGGAACAGTATGTTTGTGCTGACTTAGCCCTTATATTGAAGACTCCTGGCATTATAGCCTATGAGAAACATAGTACTGTATTGGAAGTTTTAAAATCAGAAGAGAATGAAACCATAATAATTCAAGTGCTGATGTAGATTATTGGGTGTTTAGATGGCATGGAGGAAGCTGTAGTTCGTCGTTTAGTCGTGTCCGACTCTTTGTGACCCCATGGACCAGAGCATGCCAGGCCCTCCTATCTTCCACTGCCTCCCAGAGTTGTGTCAAATTCATTCTGGTCACTTCAATGACACTGTCCAACCATCTCGTCCTTTGTCGTCCCCTTCTCCTTTTGCCTACACACTTTCCTAACATAAGGTCTTTTCCAAGGAGTCTTCTCTTCTCACGAGATGGCCAAAGTATTGGAACCTCAGCTTTAGGATCTGTCCTTCCAGTAAGCACTCAGGGTTGATTTCTTTTAGAATTGATAGGTTTGTTCTCCTTGCAGTCCAGGGGAATCTCAAGAGCCTTCTCCAGCACCACAATACAAAAGCATCAATTCTTCAGCGGTCAGCTTCCTTTATGGTCCAGCTCTCACTTCCATACATCACTACAGGAAAAACCATAGTTTTGACTATGTGGATCTTTGTCGGCAAGGTGATATCTCTGCTTTTTAAGATGCTGTCAAGGTTTGTCATCGTTTTCCTCCCAAGAATTAATTAATTAATTAATTAATTAATTAATTAATTAATTAATTAATTAATTAATTAATTAATTAATTAATTAATTAATTAATTAATTAATTAATTAATTTATTTATTTATTTATTTATTTATTTATACCCCGCCCATCTGGCCTAAAAGACCACTCTAGGCAGCTAGACCACTCTAAAAGAAGCAGGTGTCTTTTAATTTCGTGGCTGCTGTCTCCATCTGCAGTGATCATGGAGCCCAGGAAGGTAAAATCTGTCACTGCCTCCATATCTTCCCCTTCTATTTGCCAGGAAGTGATGGGACCAGTGACCATGATCTTAGTTTTTTTGATGTTGAGCTTCAGACCGTTTTTTGCACTCTCCTCTTTTACCCTCATTACAAGGTTCTTTAATTCCTCCTCCCTTTCTGCCATCAGAGTGGTATCATCTTGGGATTCCAGCCTTTCGCATGATGTATTCTGCATATAAGTTAAATAAGCAGGGGGACAAAATACAGCCTTGTCGTAGTCCTTTCCAAATTTTGAACCAATCAGTTGTTGTTCCATATCCAGTTCTAACTGTTGCTTCCTGTCCCACATACAGGTTTCTCAGGAGATAGATAAGATGGTCAGGCACTTCCATTTCTTTAAGGACTTGCCATAGTTTGCTGTGGTCCACACAGTCAAAGGCTTTTGCATAGTCAATGAAGCAGAAGTAGATATTTTTCTGGAACTCTCTGGCTTTCTCCATAATCCAGCGCATATTAGCAATTTGGTCTCCAGTTCCTCTGCCCCTTGTACTTCTGGGTTATACCTCCCCAAAGGCACCCTCAGGACACTCACTTCCTCTTCTCTGCCTAGGCTTGCCAGACAGCAGTCTAACTTTCCCTGAGATTCCAGGGCCCAATCCTGAGACCTCAGGATGGTATCATGGAGGATGTCTTTGTGATGTCACGGGTGCAAGTCCTTGTGTTGCTAGGGGCAGACCAGCAACAACTGCAACACACTGTGTGTGTGATGGCCATACAGAGCAACAAAGCAAAGATAAACTTGAAGTCCAGTGAAGTAGTGGTGCTACCAAGGATCTGCCTCCCAGAGTCCTATTGTAATTAACAATTTATCATCATCCTCATCAATGATCATGGCAAGCTGTTGCCAGTGCCTGGTACTATTCACATTAAGAACAAGATCTTCTTAGACTGTAGAAATAACCTTTGAGGTGCAACAGAAAGTGCTAGCTGGCCTCAGAAATGGATGAGGTGATTTTAGACACATGGATCAAACAAAGGAAATCTGAATGATAAAATTCAAATGAAATATGAAATCTTTGGGTTCCTCTTGCTCATTAAACTGAATGATTCAGATTCCAGAGTCTTTCAGAAGAAAATGAATTAACCCAAAAACTAAACAGCTTCTTTCATGTTGCTTTTTTAATTTATTGCAACCTGAAAGTCCCATCCGCATTGTTTGCTAAATAAATTCTGTTTAGGAAGAAGAAACTGGTTAATTATAGGGAATATAAACTCGTAATATTTCCTATGACTCTAAATTTTGACTCAAACATTTAGTTTAACTCTTAAGACTTCTGGTTATTAATGAAATTTGAAACAAAATTGAAGACATAGTCTCTAAAATCTGGACGTTTAGTAAAAGTGCTAAATTGGCTAAGCTTTTTTTAAAGGTCTTGATTACTTAGCTGCACCAAATTCTGATCAGAGGCACTGGGATCTGTTGATTTTTTTTTTTTTTTTTGCTGGTTCTTTCATATGTTTCTGGCTTAATTTCAGTAATAATTAGCAATTTAAGCACATGCAACACATTTTCTATCATTGGGGTAAGTTGATTCAGAATTCACCCCAAAACAGTTGTCAAGGTGTCTTTCATTTGAGCATTGAGGTTTACTTGAACTGCTGAATTTAACTTCTACTGTACTGTGGACAAATCTCAAGAAAAATATGCATGGAAAATCGGCCAATTCTGCGAGTATAGAATTAATATGCAGTCAAGTGAATGTTACCAATAGTTTTCAATAGACATGACACACTGAAATCCATCTTGGATTCTGTTTATGGGCTGTAGCTAATAGCTATTTTCTTTACTATACTAGTGACGGGAAGATAACACATCTTGTCAAGCCTTCTGTGTTTAAACACAGAGTAGGCATTATACTTAATTGGACTTTAAGGTGACTCATGCAGGGCTTATTTATTTACAGAATACTTTACAAAAATGTATTTCATGTGAGAAAATTGAGGATTGTAGCCTGTCATGATTAAGAAAGTTAAAATATTTATTTTGCACTTCCTAATCTTTTAGTTTGTTTTCGATTCTAGACAGGAAGTGCCTATGTTGCTTAGGGCTGCTTTTCCAAGGGCCAGGAACAACTTTGTAAGATTTCTGCACCCCAATGGGATTCCAAGTTCTGCATTATTGGTACCAGGTTGGCAAGTTTTAAAGCAGATTTTGAGGGCCCAGCTCAAGAAAGGTATACACGTTGATAGGAACTGAAGGCAGCCTTAGAAAAAATAAGTCACATTTCCTGGTAGAATCCAACAACATATTTTTATATGGTTGAAGAGTCCAACTGACAACTTTTTCCCCTATTCAAACCAGAAAAGAGATCTCAAGCAGTATCCCACATGGGTTCTCAATTCCAGTCTGTCTGTCTGTCTGTCTGTCTGTCTGTCTGTCTCTCTCTCTCTCTCACACACACACACACACTTCTATGAGGTCTGGACTAAACTCAACACAAACAGAAAATATCTCCTAGCCTGAAGACAAACCTCCTTTTGAAGGTCCTTTCCACTTGAAGGTCTATTGCCCCATCCAAGTCTAAATAAAAATCAAGAACCGTAAGATGAGGGACTTCAATGTTACTCATTCAGAGTTCGTGTACCTAGACAAAGCCAGAGCACAACTCCTTGGTCATTGTCTTCCCCACTGAAGTAAGATGCATTGTAATTCTGTTTAAGTTAGGGAAAACACAGCATTTCTAATTTTGCATCTTGACATATAATTAGCATATGCAGTTTTATGCAAGGCCATGTTCCTCTTTTGTCCTCTATTTTAGTGACACACCTCCTCCTTTATGATAGGAGGGTAGCAGTAACTACATTGCCTTATATAGTAAATCACACTTGACTAGGCCCATTGAATCAGTGGGGATTTGCTAAGTCACCTCATCCATAAGTTCTATTGATACAAATGGGCCTACGATGGGCCTATGACTTTTTATGCCAAATTCCTACGTGCCACCAAATCAGAAGACAAAAGAGGGCACTCTGATGAGATTTTTTACACTGAGCAACAGGATTTTGGCCAATGTATCTGCAGAAGAAGCTAAGTTCCCCTGGTTGCTCCTTACATAGTCGTAGGCATCAATGGGAACATGCACTTCCAACTTTCACTTGATTGCACCCTTGCCATTTCAACTCATTTTCATTAATGAACTTTTGTCTGCAGTTTTGCTCTTGCAGCAGAATCAGCACAAGAGCAAGTAAAATGTGAATTTAGAATCTAGAAAAAGAAAGCAATCTATGTGGCTTGGGTGTCCTGGTCTAAGGTTTATTTACCATTATATAGCTCTGCTGATTTTTAAATGCATGTTTTTTTGCAATATCTAAATGCCTTGGCTTTGCTTCTCTGCTCAATAAACTCTCAAAGGCCAGTTTTTGTTCTGTGTATTCTGCTGCTGTGAACATTATCCCTTAATAATTCTCCAAAATCAATCTTTCCTAAGTAATTTCCTCTATTGATGTTTGCTAAGAAAAACACCAGGACCGCCCAGCCAAAACTATGCTTCTCTTTATTTGTTCAGCAGGTATATTTACATCTATGCTCAGCAGCTGTCAGTAGCTAGGATTTTGAGTTGAAAGTTAAGTATATCACTGTGCCAGGATGAGCTCTGATTGTAGTATTTGTATTTTCTTAGAGTGCCGATTTGGCTGGTGTTAGTTTATTGTACTTCATCATGAATCCCAGCTGTCTGTAATTTTATCATAATTTCTTATAGTTTTACAGTGTCTCAGATTAACGTTATACTAAATTGTGGATGAGTTTATGATGGTGCATCCTGAATAAAACCAAACAGATAATTTTGTTAGAGTCAGACACTATCCACCCAAACCAAGCCTAATTTGCAGTCAAATTACTGCAGCTGTGGCACTCTCAAAAATTAACTATTTGGCACTCACTAGAGGGGATCTGAGGCATCTAATCAAATGACCAAGCAAAAATGATAGGCAAGTGGATATGGCTAGGGGAAGACAGCTAAAGAATGGAAAGCCTGAGATTCCATCAAATGAATCATAAAGGCAAACAATATGTGGTATTCAAGCACACAATTTAGATAGCAATCCTTGACACTGCCATTTACCGAGCTAACAACTTGTAGTTGAGAACACAAACATCCTGGACTACAGTACCCATCAGCTCCAGATAAATATACGCCAGCAGATAAATATTTTGAGATGCCGTAGGCTGTAATCCAAATCATCTGGAAGACAGAATTATGGAGGAGGCTATTGTAGATATTTATGTAGAACTAAAAGTGATGGAACTTCTCAGCAGACAACCATAAGACTGAGCCATTTATTTTCCATAAATAAATGGTCATTGAAGAGGGAATCAAATCAGAAATGTGGGGGGTAGGAAGAGAAACTTTTAATCCTTTCCCTGGTTGAAACATGAGAGCCCCAGTGAATATGCTTGCTCAAACTGCTGTTTGCTTCAGGGGAGAAGTGACCATTAGGGATTTTTGACAGGCCCACCTGCAAGGGGAAAAAGGCCATCCTCTTCTTGCCTGGCTTAGTCCCAATTTTGATTCCCCCCTTTACAGAGCTTTTTTTTTCTGTTAAAAGAAAATATAGTGCATGTGTTTGTGTTAAACCAAAGTTTGACCCAAGGGCCCTTAAGCAACTTGACTTGTGGGCCTATGACTAAGCAGGCCTGGTCTCCCACCCAATAAGCACACTACACAGGCCAAATTGGAAGTAAAAGGCCATGACTTATTAATTAAAGTACAGCCACAGTTCCCCTGGCTAAGCATTGGGGTCAGATCCAGTTCCATCGGGAGGTCCAAGTGCCATCACTGATGTAGCCATCCACTTCCCAGACCGTTCTGGGCAATGACACGGGGTGGCAGATCCTCAGAGATGATGTGGGCATATACCACTCCATGGCTCCCTGCCAGCCAAGGGGCAAGGTCATGGTCCTGGCCCCTTGAGCTGGGGCAGCCCCGGCCTTGCCCCTGCCCCCCCAAAAGGGAGGGGGTCCGTGACCCCACCTGCTCACTCTCATCCACTGGATCCATCCCCAATGCTCCCAAACCCCCATGAGAGCCAAGCAAAGCTCATCTCCTACCAGAGAAGTTGCAGGTGCAATCAACCTACCATGCCCCTCTGCAGACCCCCTAACCAAATGTCCTGGCCCTGGTCAGAGAGGTGCACCCCATCAGGCTGAAATAGTGCATCATCTTTCTGAGTTATGTCTCGGTGTTTGATGCAGATGCCACCCCAGGTTGTGACTAGGTGGCCCAGCGCCCTGGTGATTTTCTGCTGAGTAATGTCCACCTTCCTGGGGTCACAGGCACACCTGCCTCTCATCTGGGTGCAATAGTCACGTAACAGTAGCAAGTCAACCTTTATAGACAGCACCAAGTCCGGCTCCTTGCGGGTTCCCAGTTCATTCTCCCCTAAGTGGAAAAGGGGAGAACGGCCCTTTTACCTCCAGCTGTTGCCACAGAAAGGGCATGAGCTGCTCCCAGCGCATGCCTCTGAGACCCAACCATCTAAAGTTCACTGACTCCTCCAAGCCAAGGTTCACCCCACAGTCCATCGATGATGCATGAAGACTTGCCCAGTAGGCTACGCTGTGGCCCAGGACCCAAACTTGTCTCTGTGGGACCTGTGAGGAATACTAACATAATTCTACACCTACAGTGGCCAGGCAGTTACAACATATTAGTGTTGTGAGTTCTGCCTCTGGATGTAAAACCAGTATGCCATAAAGCGCGACCTTCTGATTGTTTTAATTCAATCTGTAGGTAAACCCTTTGCTGCCTCCTCAGTTGCTGCCCAGTCTGGCATGAATGGGATGCCAAGTTGCGCGGTGGGAACCCTGCCTTTGCCAACACATCTCTGAGAACTCCTGCAAATTGGTACCTTGTAAGGAGGAGGGCATCATCATGAATGAACAGTGGCCCGTTGCCCTATGGGTGGGTGCTCCAAAAAGGCTTCCATAACATGTACCAGGCAAGACTGTCTCAATGATATGGGCTAAATATTATGTGTGACCCCCCCACCTCCTGGTCCTCTCCTCAGGTTGCCATTGTTGCTGCTCTGTGCTGCTGCCAATCTCCTTTGGAGCATTGCGGAGGTCTACCACAACCCAAGCCCGGGAGCGCTCTTTTTATCTGAGGTGGTTTCTGGCAGATTCCCCCCCCTCCAGTCTTGTCAGCCAATCCCCGCCTGCCAGCAAGACACGTCAGCCACGCGTTGCCCTCCCTCACAGTCTGTCACATTGCTGCCACTATTACAGAGCCATGGAGGAATATGGGAGGCCAGGCAGCCACTCCAGCCACAACATAGGGCCCAGGTGAGTTTTGGTTCATCTTTAACTTCACTTTTTGGGTAGACAATGACAGTCTGAGAGCTCTCACAGTTCAGGATGGGAAGAGAAGCTCCACCACCCTGTTATTGTTGCTGCTTCACCATTTCCTTGTCTCCTCTCTTCCTGTTGCACCCCACCTCACATGGCAATGGTACCAGCACTACCACCAACTGCCTGGCCACTGTAAGTGGAAAATACAGTTGGCCTCTTTGTGCAGCTGGCACTACCTTCTACATCGGTTAAGTGGTACTACCACTGCCATGAGGCATGTTGAATATAGTGCATGTAAAAAGGGAAATAGTGGTGGTGACAGGAAGAGAGAGGTTGAGGCAGGAGCCTTCTGAGAATGAATGAATGAATAAAGGAATTCACCATCCCTGGCTTTCTGCCAGTCGAGGTGACTACCCAGTAGGTGTGCCAGCTCAGTGAGCAGGGAGACTCTATCTTTCTCAGTTGGGGAGATCCATGGCACAGCCACTGCTGCAACTAAAGCCCTACCAGCTTGTGCCAGCCAGGGCAGGAGGAAGGGGCCAACTATTTCTTCATTTACTTCATCTTCATTTCCTAAGTTTTCCTTTCCAATAACAGCATCTTCAGCATATGTTTGGCCTCTTTGGAGATATGACTGAAGAACAGAGAGGCTTGGGATACTGTGGCTCTGTCACCTACATTGATCCCTGAAATCTTTTCTTCCTGATCCATATACAAGGAAGACTGAAAGTGGATTAGCAATGGCAGCAGAAATTTCTGGTATTACCTCAGGAGGCTTCTGTCACAGATCTCCCTTTGAGTCCACCTAGAGGCTGGAATAAAAATATACTGTAGTCCTGTTGTTCCCTTCCTTGGTGGTTTTGGATGGTTCTCTTACAATGTACATAATGTAAAAGAGCATTGTTTTCAACGTCCCTTGATAAAATTAATGTTTGTGGCTGGAATTCCCCAAAACCCCCAGCCTATAGCTTCCTAAATCCTCCAGCCGGCATGGTTGGTAGCTGAGCCCACTGGGAGATTCTTGGTGTTGTAATCTAAGCAGTTACTGTTACAAACTCTAATGGTTAATCTGCTTGGAATTTTCTTGCTGGGATGTTATTTGTTTGGAATTCCAGACGTAGAACTTTATAACATATTCTGCCAAATAGGTTGGTGTTCCTTAAATGACGGAAGTTAAACAAAGATTGTCACAGAGGTTTGCCGGGATACAACTGTGTAAATGTCAGCAATAATGCAACAACTGCTGGGTCTAATAGAGTTTAATAGCTATGGTTAAAAATTAACAATCACAAATAATTGATATAGAATCAGACAAAAAAAGGGGGGTATAGAGGCCTAAGGGGAGGAATCAGCCATGAAGATTAGCTTTTAGGTATTCAAATAAGGGCATAAGTATAGTACTTTAAAACTGTAATGGCAACCATTTAAAACATAAATGCATAGCTGTTAAATAGGCACCTTTTCAGCACACTGAGCTAAATGCACAGAATTGAAGCAAAACTAGTCTCTTTCCAGAAGCGATAAATCATGTTCAATACCCTGCATTATATAGCTTCTATCATGCCCTCAATCATATTATTGGAGCATGAGCTACACATAATGATTATTCAACATCCATCTTATCTTCCACTTTCTAGGGAAAAAATACTTATATTCAGATATGATTTTTAACACGGAGAAAAGGATAGCTATAAGAAGCACCACAGCTTTGATTAATTATTTTTTTCTCTCATTCCACACAGCTTATGCTTCTTCTGATACATTAAATAAAATCTTTTTTGCATTAGACTGATTTTCCTATCGTGCACTTTATATATATTTTTAACTATGTTCCTTTGAAAGGAAGAGGTTTCTTGCTGAACTGGATATTCAAAGTACAACAGATTTACCAATTTTCTCCTTTATATTTTGGATGAACTATTCAAATTCGGATATGAATACTGTATGTATCTCAGAACACAAAAGTTTTGTTGACATTTCTCAGTTGTTTTTGCAGGCATCAGATATGGCATCAAAGCTGTCGGATTTCAAATAACGAATTCCCCCCAAAAGGAAAATAAAAACCATTAAGCTTAAAGTAAGAATTTAGATTTAAATCTACCCCTGTGAAAGCAAGAAAAATCAGATTACAGATAAACCTCCCCTCCTAACTCCCAGCCCAGTAGAAGCTGCAGCATAATCTCACTACCCACCAAATGTGGGCTTTCATAACATCAGCATCCTCCAACAGCTGACTAGTAGACAGTATTATCAAGTACAGTTGCAGTTGATCCACCTTTGGGGAAATCTCATACAGTGGACCCTCTACTTACGGAATTAATCCGTATTGGAATGGTGGCTGCAAGTCGAATCTCCATTGACCTACAATGCATTGAAAACCCATTAATCCCATAACCAGCAGTTTTTATTCTATTTTTGTTCCATTTTAGTTTTTTTTCTGGTCTGTAAGTCGATTTTCTGGCTGCAAGTCGAATCTAAATTTTGCAGCCAGAGAAGTCTGTAACTCAAAAAGTCTGTAAGTCGAGCCATCTGTAAGTCGAGGGTCCACTGTACTGCTTAACACTCTTAAGTTAAATCTAGAGTAAACAAAATTTCTCTATCTCTGCCTTCTTTTTCTCTGTTACTTCCTCCCTGCCCTCCCCCCCCCCCGGGTTTCAAACACTGAAGTTCAACTCTCGGGTTACTCAAGGTGGAAATTATGGGTGATGATATCAGGGAAAAGAAGTTAGCCAATGAAGGATATCAAGAAAGAGAATATATGAAAATGCTGCCACATAAATAAAAACAAAAAGCCAACATCAACATGACATCTCAAAGATGTGACTCTACAGAAAAAGACCAACATCTCCCAAACAGTTCTAGCTGAATATCCAAGGAAACAATGCCACTCTCAAGAAGAAGGATCTTACTATCTACAGTCAGGCTGTGGTAACATGAAGGAAATGCTTTCTTGTTATTCCCCAATTAGTTTGTTACTTTTTTTTTCTGGTCACATGATGCACAGTCAAGATTGAGACATTTTCCCAGCCAGTGGTGTAACTGCAGAACATTTCCCCATCACCAGAAGAGTTGTGTTATTTTGTACCTTTGTTGCACCAGTGCATTCCTTATCAGGATTGTCTGTGTGCATGACCTGCCACAGTTCTTTTCAGAATTGAAGCCAGGAAGTTGGCCGCCATTATTGCAGTGCACATATTATTTTTTTAATATATTTTTCGTTCCTGTTACATCAATACATTGCTAAAAGTATGTCATGGGAGGGCCACCACCATTACATTACTGGTGAGTAATATTTTTTTTCCTATGGAAAGATACATTGAAACATTGGTATGACAATGTCGCTAAAGAGAAACCACTTCCTGATCAATGTTGCCTCTAATATACACCCCCCATGTGTGAATCCACCCCCATGGGGTTCCGTTGTGGTGGGAACAAAGGGGCTGGAAACAATAGGTGTGGGTGCACAGGGGAGGAGAAAAGCTGTGTAGAGTGTGGCGGAGTCAAGTGCAGTCACACATCTTCGAGAGAGACTTGTTTCTGATATTGATGTATCAATCAAGGATCTAAACTGCCTCATGAAGCAAGAGAGAAAGTTGGACTTACTACTTAGTAAGCATCTGTAGGATTACTTGTGGGCATTGCTTCTACAGAGTAACAGCTTTCTAGTAAGCTGTCTTCAGATGACTGGCACAGGAGTTCAGAAGGAATAACTGCATGTTATTGCAATTACTCATTATAAATTGTAATATGCTGTCAAGTCATTCTGACCCTGTGAATTAACAACCTTCAAAATGTTCCATGGTTAACATCTGTGGTCAAGTGGCCTTCTCGGCGGTAGCTCCTCGCCTTTGGAGATTCGCGAGGCCCCTACGCTGGGTACTTTCAAATGCCAGCTGAAAACATGGATGTACATCCAGGCCTTCCCTCCTGTCAACTACTGATTTCTTTTGCTTTGCTATTTATTATTGATTTATTCCTGCACTATTTGTTATTGTTGTATGCTCATGTTTTTATGTTTTTTAATTGTTTTGATATTCTGTAAGCCGCCCAGAGTGGTAGAATATACCAGATGGGCGGGATATAAATCGAACAAATAAATAAATAAATAAATAAAATAAACCGGCGCCATGGTGTAGCCAGCCATAATAATTCAAATAGGAGGAAATAAATCAATGCTGCTAAAAGTTCTTGATACATTTGTCCTGTGACATAAACCACATGCCACGATTCAATACAACAGAAGTATAGAAAGTATCAGAAGAACATTAAAACATTTCCCCCATGTGACCAGGGCCTATGTCTGCCTCTATAGAAAAGGTTACTCAAAAACCTGTTTCCAGAAGGTGTGATGTTCAGAGTTTTTCCCAAGCAAAACTTATTTCATCATCAGAAGTGTTTTAGCCGAAGCTGATCCTATCATGGTGGGGCTAAAAAACACAATGTTCAACCCACAATTCCCACTTTTATATATTGTCCATTTATGTAAAAAATGCTGCTTGGATTAGGTAACATGGAACGTACAGTGCACTGGGGATAGAAGAATCTCTCCAACTGTTTCCTACATTCAATTAAAATAAATATACAGTATCCATCATATGAAGAAATGTGCATTGTGGGTAGCAATTATCAAAACAAATAAAATGAAATTCTCTACCACATACATTGGCAAACAACAAGAGTTACTATTATTCACAGCTTGGAGAAGATTCTGCTATGCCTACCTGCCAGATGGCTGTAAAGGCAGGAACCAGCTGTCTCTGTCTGCATGTTTGGTTCTTCATGGAACTTAGACTTCAAACTGATAACATTTTTGTAGCTGGTATTTTTGACATACTGCTCAGATTAAAATGCATTTGAATTGTCACATTTACACCTGAGTTACTGGGTGTGGGTGTGGGTGGGTAGGTGTGTGAGTGAGAGAGATGGATTTCTAGTCCATATCTGAATTGCAAATCTAGGTTAGATAAGCTTTAGGACTTGCCTTTGTTAGCTTGATTTGCTCAAGAAGACTAATTTTGCATGGAAAGGATAGTGAACTTTCTTAGATATTGGATTTAATGCTTCAGTTATTTTACTATTATGTATACTTGCTTCAGAACTGTTATTCAGTTCTCTCTACTGTGAAAAGTGTAAAAAGCAGTTCTATCCTGTGTGAGGTGAGTGTGAAATAGAAACAGAAAAGCTTAGAAAATACACTTACAAAAATTAAACTACATAAGATTTCCATTTTTCTGACTCCACACACACATGGGCATCTGAGATGAATTCCTCTTTGGCATATTAAGGTAGATGGCTGCACGAAAGGGTTACAAATGGACCAACTGCATAAGGATTACCAGCCTTTCCCAACCTTGGGTCACAAATGTTCTTGGACTACAACTTCATCATCTCCGACCAACATGGTCCATACTGTAACCTAACAACATCTAGCGACTAGAATCGGAATGGCTGAAATAAACTTGGAGGCACAGCAGGTAGACCACATCCTCATCTATCTCCTTAAAAGTTGCAACAAAAATAGCAGAGGGCCCATTAAAGTGGAGCCTCAAAAAGCTGTTCTTAGATGGAACGAATAGCACAGGATTATATGAACCAAAATCTGCTCTGAATTGATTTTTGGTGATATGATATGCATATATTTATTAGTTTATTTAATCTATTTCTTCTGTGACTCTTTTTTTTTTTTGGAAATCACAAGGATCAAAAAATGAAAAACCATATAAATTAATAAATTACTATGAACTGCACAGAATATGAGCAAGATATTAAAAAAATGAAAAGAACAGCAGATAGGACCCAAATGCATGATGTTCTACACCTTAGAAACAGATGAGGCCATGTTAAAGTACCAAACGGGTTAATACTACGGTTAGGGTTTGGTGAAGGGCCTCTACAGATAATGCATGAGAACAGACTTCAAATATAAGAATCTTGGTCTCAGGCCATGTACGCCTGTACACATTACCACCAAAACATGAAAAATATCTGTAAAGTTTTCTGAGACCAGGCAAGCTGTGTTCCACACCACAGCCCTGGCATCATCAAGTTTCCAGCTGAAGTGGCAAGTGGAATGCTACTAGCTGCTGCTTTTGGTTGGAACTTGACTTCACTCATTGCCAGCTCTTCCCCCATGTAAGGAAACGGCAGGTGGAATAAAATGCTGTCCATGGGGCATGAAAGAATCTTATCAGAAAACACTGTTACTACTAAAAAAAAATCTGTTGTGATCTGCTGCCTTCATGTACTGCTCCCCTCCTGGGCCAGAGGGAGAGTAATGTCAGTCAGTCAAGTTTATTGTATTAGCTAAAAGCCGTCACAATTGTTTAAAATACAGATATGGTCAATTAAAATCATGATAAAACCACAGACATATAAAATAATAAGAGACCCCTCATATCTGAGAATCTCCCACACAATTGATCGCAATGGCTTTCAGAAAATTAGCCCGGATGTTTCTGGCCGCTTTTGCGAATAGCGCTGTTCTATACGTAACATAAGGGTCACAATCCAAGAGCAACCTGACCACCTTTGTCTGAGGGCTTTCCTCCTGTAGAGCAGCCAGAATGTTACCCAGGAGCTTTTCTCGAGGGTTCTGATATAGCTGACAATAGAGTAAATAATGGAGAACATCCTCTATCTCACCTGCTCCGCAGATGCACACCCTTAGATGTTTAGGGACATTCATGTACCTGCCATCTAAGACAGCGGTTGGCATCGTTTGGAAGCGGAGTTCTGTGAAAGCAGTTCTCAAGGGGGCAAAAGTAAGTGCATCTAGGTATTGCGCCCTTGAGTGGTTTGTTTTCAACAGGCGGTACCAGTGGGAGAAACCTGAAGAGTGGATTAAGGCCAAGTCCTGGTCATTATCCGATTTATAGAGCCAATCTCTCAGCATTCTTTTAACCTCAGAAAAAATGAAAATGTCTGTAGAGAGGGATTTAGATTTTAGTAGGTTTTGAGCTGAAGTTGCCCAGCCGCCACTCTTCCATTGCTCTATCATACAGCGTTTGGGTAGGCGGTGGTCAGGCATATCCATCACCCTCTTATAATAAGAGAATATGGCTAAAGTTGCCCTGGCTTTGATGGATACCATACCTGTCTCTGTTCTGAGGTGAGCTGCTGGGGTCCCCTGGGGTGCCACGAGGATGTGTCTGAGAAATTTATTCTGTCCTACTTCAAGATGATGTAGGTTGTTCTGATTCATACCCCAGATCTCAATACCATAAAGCATTTGTGAGATGACCCTCCCGGAAAATACTTTTAAAGCTGGGGTTACTAGTTTGCCACCTTTAGAATGAAAGAATTTGACCAGAGCATGGCTAGATTTCTGAACCGATATTTTCATGCTCTGTATCTGGGGTTTCCAGCAGTTTTTCTCATCGAAATGCACTCCCAGGTATTTGAAGGTCTGGACTTGTTCTATTTTGTTTTCGCCTATAGTCCAGTTGAATTTGGGGGGATGCTTTCCAAAAATCATCACTTTAGATTTTGTGTAATTTATTTTTAGTTGCTCTAGGTGGCTAAACTCTTGGAGCTTATTTAAGCTTCGTTTCAATCCCTTTTTGTTCATTGATAATAGAACAATGTCATCAGCATATATGAGACATGCAATCTTATAGTTCCCAATTGAGGGGGGAAAATGGTCTGGATGGTTTAAGGCTGTTACAATATTATTAATATAAAAGTTAAAAAGTAGGGGTGCGAGTAAGCATCCTTGTTTTACCCCTTTGTTGGTGTGAATTTCCTCTGTCAGCCTTCCATCTGTGCTAATCTTTACCCTCAATGTTGTGTTGGAGTATAGTTCTTGTATTAGAGCTAGGAGTCTCTTATCAATGTTGGTCTCTGTGAGCTTATCCCACAGGCGGTTTCTGGTGATTGTGTCGAATGCAGAGGAGAAGTCAATAAAAGCCGTGAACAGCCATTTGAATGGCCTGGAGGTGTATTTGCACACGAGATGATGTAGCACGTAGATTTGATCTACTGTGCTATGCCCCTTCCTAAAACCTGCTTGTTCCTGATGAAGGATGTTATTTTCCTCCATCCATTTAGTCAGCTTCTGGGAAAGAAGGCGGGTATAAAGCTTGGAGCTAATATCCAGTAAGCTGATTGGGCGGTAATTCTGGGGGGTAGATTTGTCTCCTTTTTTGTAGATTGGGAAGATTATGCTCTGCCTCCACCCATCAGGAAAGATTCCTGTAGCATTAATGTGGGAGAAGAGCTGTGCTAGGACTGGGGCCCACCATTCCGGGTTATTCTTATACACCTCTGGTGGGATCATGTCCTCGCCGGGTGCTTTATCTGTTGCTAGGGCATCAATAAGTTTGTACACTTCCCGTTCTGAAACTGGGGGCCATTCGGGTGTAGAGTTTAGTAGAGTCTGGAGGGTTCTCACTTTTTGTGGCCCAGTGTTTGCATCACTATTGAAAATAGTTTGAAAGTAGTGGCACCAGGCATTTGCTGTGATGCAGCCATTTGGTGCAGGATTGGGACCTATATCCATAGCTGAGACCATACTCCAGAATTTTCTCTCTTTCTTTTCCAGCACAGCCTGCCCTAGTTCCTCCCACTGGGCTGACATGAATGCCCATTTCTTTTGTTTTAAAAGTTCCTTATATTTTGAGCGGTAGCGAGCCAGCGCCTCCAGATTCGATTTTGAGTGCATCTTCCTCGTCTTCCTTGTTAAATGGGCTAGATGCTTTTTGGTTAGTCTACATTCTTGGTCATACCATCCCCGTCTATGTGGGGCTAGGGAAGACTCCTGTGGCTTTTTAGTTAATAGAGGTCTTAAGTTAAAATTGATATAGTTGGTGCCTTCTATTGGATCCCTATGTCCGATTACAATATCCCTATGTGCACTCAGCAGATGTGGGTTGTTTAGCTGTTCCCGAATTGTTTGGTCAACAAGGGGGGACCATTTTAAGCGTTTCCCTACAATCATAGTTCTCTCTGCCCAATCAGCCGGTGGTGGGGGCAACTGTGGAGTTGTCAGGGGGATGGAGAGACAGATGGGTAGGTGGTCACTATCGGGTCGGTCTAATATATTGTATTTTGTCTCCTGGGACACCAGCCTAGGGGAGCAAAATATATAGTCAACGACACTCCCTGCCCGACTATTAAGGAAGGTGAAATGTCCTTTTGAGTCGTCCTGAGAGCTGCCGTGTAGGCAAATTAGTTCTAGGCCAGACATTGTCTCGGCTAGCTTCCTACCTTGTTTGTTGAGGACTTTGTCCAAGGAGTGTCGGTCAGATAGGAAGGGTTCATTAAACTCTAGGTCTGAATCAACTGCTGTCTCAGTTGATCCAGGGCCAACTCTGGCATTAAAGTCTCCACACAAAATTACAGCTGCTTTCGGGTGCAAAAACTCACAGTGGTTGATGGCTTCTTCCAATTCATGCCAAAAAGAGGTGAGATTTTCTGTTTTACCGGGTGGACAATAGGCATTGATGCATATTAGTGCCTCCAACCCATTTCCCCATGTTCCCCTTACCAATGCTGACAGAATAAAATTACTTTCCGATCGGTAAATGACTTCCAGTTCCACGTCCAATTTGACAGAGACCAAAATAGCTAAGCCTCCTCTAGCTCTCCCTTTCCTGGATGGTTTAAGAGCAGGAAGCAAAAATTGGGTATACCCATGTAACACCAGGGGAGAGCAGTCAATTAGCCAGGTTTCCTGCAAACAAAGGATATGAAACATTGAAAGAAATTTCCCGAACCCCTGGTCCACCAACTTATTTTGCCACCCAGCGATGTTCCATGATAAAACTGAAAGTGGGCACTGGGAGTTGGAGCTGTTCTGTGGGTCAGGGCAGTTCTGTCATAAAAGGGTTGGCGCATCGGCGGAGGGTGTCGGGTCTGAATGTACTTCAGCCTGGATTGTAATGTTGGGCCGGCGAGTTTCAAGGAGAGTCACAAGCTCCTGCCTTACAGCCTCTATCTTTTTAAGTGTCAATACCTGCTCTTCCCATGGGAGAGAGGTGAAGCTGTCCAAGGCCTCTTTTGATAAAGCTTCATCTTCAATATCGAGCTGTAGCTGCAGATCCCTTGGAGATTGATTGATAATAGGGCTAAATCTTGTGGGGGCAGGAACAAGAGGGGTTGTTGCCACCTTAGGTTTCATGGGTGATTTCAGTGTATGCCTAATAGTTGAGTTGCCCTTTGGGTCTTCTGGGTCTAGAAGAATCAAGTCCACTGGATGGCAGTCCATCAACTGTGTAGAGATATTTGCCAGCTTCTGTTGGCCCATCTTCCTAGAAGCTTGGAAATGAGTTTCATGGTTGGGTGGGGTAAGAATGAGTGGCATCACAGTGTGGTCACTCAAGAATTCAGCTGAAGTTTGTAGAGAAGCCAAGCTGATTTTGGTTTCCTCCCAATTGGTATTGAATTCGGTAAGAGTAGCTAAGACTTCCTTATTGGAGGGTGGGGCTTCAGAATGAGTAAGGGCAGTCTCCTGAAAAGTCCCTTTCTTAGCTTTAGGTGCTTGATCCCTTGGTTGCAGAGTTGACAAAGATGCTGGTGACATTAATTTACTTTTCGGGGCTTCTGCCTTGGTTTCCCGGCTGTTAGTGCTAGGTTCTCTTTGTGTTGAGTTTCTCTGAAGCAGGGGTGTAAGAGATGTATTTGAGAAGACTCTAATAGGTGTAATCTGAAATTTAGCTAGAAAGGATTTCATTTTGGATAGCATGAGTGGGATCACTGCATGTTCAAAGGAGAGTTGTACCCTCTTTTGGCCCTTGGACTGAGGAAGCCATTTAATGGTTTTTAGGTCTATTTTGTGTGCATCTGTCATTAGCAGTTGGCTTAAGGAAGTTAAAACTGTCTCATGTGAGTCCCATCTCCTCCTGTTGATTGAGATAGGTGCAATTTGCAGCAAAATCTGAGTAGGCTCAAAGATATTCATACTCCTTGCAGCCTCCCTTATGTGCTGAGCAGGTTGGAGCTGAAGGTTCTTTTGCGGCTCAGTACTGTTGTTTTTCCCCATCTGGTTGCTTTGCATGTTCCTCTTTAAATCTGGATTTCTTAGTGCCTTGGTCAGTGATTCTGTGAGTTTCCCCAAAGCAAATTCAACTGCATTCATTTTGTGACACACCCTTTGCAGATTATTAAATATTGCGTCAACAGTTTGAGCTGTGAGCAAGCAATGTTCTGCTAGATGGGTGGGCAAGTGTTTGATAGCAGCGTCTGAAACAGCCTTAATAGGGGTGTGCAGGGGGAATTCAGCATCTTGCCCCTCAATGGTTAAAAGCGTTCCATCCTCCAATGTTGCAAATTGGTTGCTTAGGGCTATGGAGGGTCCAGCAACTAAGTTACTCACTGAGCAGTTGGTTGTTAGAAGCTCATCTATTTTCAGCTGCTTCGCTGCTTTGGCTGGATGGTAACTTGGGCTTGATCTATGACGCTTGTTTCCCATTCTCCCTAATTACCCTGTGTTTTAGTTCGGTAGGAGTTTGGGAATTTGCTGATTGCAGATTCAAGGCAAATTACTCCTCTCACTGACGACAATCTCCAGTTAAAATATAAAATATTTAAAACAGGATTTAAAAATATATAAACATTTTAAAATATATTTAAAATATATTTTAAAAATATATTTAAAAAATGAAAGTAAAAACTTCAGCATTCATAAAAAGGCTTATTTTGACGGCGAGCAACTTGACGAAAGTGGTTTGTTAATGGGGTAGGCAGTTAAAATCACAGTAAAACAATAAGCAGGTGACAGCAGCTGACTCTTGAATAATAAAAGCTGCAAGCAATAAAAAAAACTTATTTCTAAAAGCTTAATAGATAAAAAGTAGATAAAAAATTAAAACATAAGAGGGAGGACATGATGGCGCCGTGAGCGGACGCATTTCTGTACAGCTCCGATACAATCACTATTACCTGGTAGATTACCAACCCAAACAGAAGTCTCTCCCCTGTTTTTCTGCTTCTGTTTCTTCCTTTGGATAACATTCTTTGAAACTATGGGGAAAAGGAGAAGATCCAAACACCCCCTCAGCCAAGAGAACTCGCCGATAAAGACATCAAAACAGAGGCGGCTGGAAGACTGCCCGGCATGGTCAGACGCTGCAGAACCAGAGGGTGAGTTTGCTAGACCTGGCTCTCCCGGTTCCCTAATCAGAGACTTCGCAGAAGACCAGTTGTTATTCTCCTTGACTTCACAAGATAAACATTCCTCACAAACTGAGAATGCTTTTAGCAATTTCTTTTTAACTCTGCTTGGCGAACACTGCGTAATTACTGGGGAGACAATTATATATATATGTCAACAGCTTAATGCCATTATAGCTCACCTGGACAAGCTCAACAAGACTATTCTGCCCATATCTTTATGTCCCGGACTAGACACAGGACCTCACTCTAGTTGCCTAGAGAGAAACAGAAAATTAACCGTACCTGATACTCGGATGTGTGCAGAGGTTTCCAAGGGGACATGCCGCTCCCTAATGAGAAATCAAATTGTGTTGGAGGTCTGGGACACCCCGTTAAACAAAGGTAGATGGACAAATAAGCAACATGTGCTCAATTCACTGGGCAGCCTCTTATGCTTGGATAGTCATAAGATTGATTTATTAGAAATGACATGTCTTCCGCGGTGCTCCCGATGGCCGCGCTGCCTCCGTGTGCTGCTGAAGTTCAAAAGTTTCAGAATTCCTCGTTTACTCTATGAGAAAAAATATCTACTCGAATTCTACAATATATTCTTGCGAAGAGTGTTCAGCGACACGCCTCTTAAACCACTGATATCAAAGAACATGCTGAAATGCTCTTTATCAGCTTCCTCTGAAGCTCCAAGGACAAGATCTGGACAGCTGCCCAGCTCTCAGTTAAGAGGTAACGGCCTTCAGAATACAATCATTAGAGCTGACTCTCCATCTGTTAAGAGCCCAGGCGTTCCTTCTCTACTATCTGAACTAAAAGCAGCAACTAACAATATTGGAAGATCCTTAGCGAAGCTAAAATCAGCTCATCTTGAGCCTCGCGTGGAAACACACTTGTCTTGTCCCAGTCTAAGTAGTGCCCAGCACATCGGAAAAGGCAAAGGGAAGAGGAAAAGCAAGGAATTATGCAATGATTCTCCTCTTGACCCTTCAGAATCCAAGTCTACAGCTGATGCATTGGGAATTACTCTCCCTGGGGCAACAGCACCAAGCCCCTTGTCCAAACATAATACCTCCACTATGGACCTGATCATTCCCGAACCAGACACATCAGCAAATCTGATGTCACTAATTTCGCCAGCCAGACCCTCAAGTGAGACACCAGGCCAACTGGAAACAATTGGCATTTCCTCAAAAAAAGTTCCATCGGGGGAGACACTGCCTAGGACGAAGCCTAAAGCCACCCCAATCTTGGAGCACCTCTCTTGGAAGCCCATTGATGTGTGCCCTCAGTCTGAGCCATTGTCCACCCTACCACATATACAGCCCAGTTTCAGCTCCACCAACGGTCCTGACCCAGGAGAACTTCTACTGCAGCTTGATATCGATATAGACAGCGAGATTTTGCCTAGCGAGGCCATTGATGGGTTTAAAGTGCTACCACGAGAAAACCAGAATCTGGTGCTCAAGAAGGTAGAGGCCTTAAGGCAGGAGCTGAGGACTCTGGTCGAATCCTCCCAGCCCAAGAGCACCCTTGAAGGATCCTTATCCCCTCGGGGGACGAACGCCTCTATCTCGTCGATCTCCAATGAGCCTACAATAAGGTTAGAAGCCTGCAAGGGCAGGACCCCTCCACATAAGGAATACACCCAGGCAGTGTTGCCTACAACTACCTGCACTCCAGTGGGCCCCTTGTCACTAACCTCCTCACTGTCTACTGGTGCCCAGTTCACCAGAGGAGCACAAAGAATGCAGGATGACCAGCCAGGACACGACAACAGAGGCTACAGTGATCTCTCTCAGCCCCCTACTCTCAGCAAGGAACCACTGACATCACTGCAAGTGCCCTGCTCCTCATCTAATCCAGCTAAGGTGAGCGTGGACATTCACAACCACGAGAATCTCAGTGACTGCCCTACGGTCCCACTGGTTCTGCTTGAACCCTCGGCTACCTTGGCTGCAGACAACCTATCCAGGGTGGTCCCATATGCAGACAGTCTGCCGCTGAAGCCGATGATGTGTACCCCACTGCTGTCTGCAAACTGACATACTGCCAACTTGCCCTCCGTTGGCCCATCTGTTGACCTCAGACTGATTTCCTGGAACGTGGCGGGGTGGTACAGGAAACTGCAGGACCCTGAGTTCAGCAATTTCCTCCGAGGCTATACCATTATCTTACTCCAAGAAACGTGGGCAGCTCATTCTATACTACTATCAGGATATGCCTCATACTCCCTTCCAGCACAAAGGCGTATGGCAAAGGGCCGTCCATCTGGGGGTCTAGCAATACTAGTTGCTGACTCCCTATCTTCAGATTTCGTGCTCACAGTTGATGGCAGTTGTAAAATCCAGGGTATTAAACTTAAAACCAGGAACCAAGAACTCTTGATAGCCAATGTCTACATGCCCCCAGTCTCTTCTCAGTCTCACAGGGCCAGTCAATGGGAAGCCTTGAGCCATGCCTTAGACAATCTGGATCTTAGGTTTCCAGGGATTCCTTTGCTGTTAGCAGGCGACTTTAATGCCAGAGTAGGCCAGGGCGAGGTCGTATTCAACCGTGTCCTGGATACATTTAGTGATGCTTCCCCCTTACATCTATATGTTGCTGAGAGGCAGTCTAAAGACCACCAAATTAACGACGCGGGAATTCATTTGGCAAAACTCTGTCTACTTAGAGGTTTGATCTGGCTAAATGGCCTTACAGAGTCCGACAGCGAGGGTGAGTTCACATACATCTCCCCCCGGGGATCCAGCACAATAGATTATATCTTGATCCCCATTTCCCTTTTACCATGCGTGGCTGAATTCAGGGTGGGTGAGCCCTTAGCTAGTGACCATCTCCCCTTATGTTGTAGCCTTGCTCTCAATGCAGACTCTACTGCTCTGACCAACATCGCCCTCGAGGAGTGCCCATTGATCCTACCTAGAATCAAATGGAACCATAGAGCAAAACATCTCTTTGAAAAAGTAATTAATCCAGAGATGTCACCGCAAGGCTCCCTCAATTGGTTATCTTCATCAAAGCCCGAAGATCACATCAAAGGGTTTGAGAATCTATTAGACACCATCTTAGCTAGCCTTGGCCAACTTCCTCAACAACCTCAGAAAAGACAGGCTCCGGCCATATGTCCTAGGTTAGACAAGGAATGTCTTGCCCTGAAGCATGACATGAGAAGGATCTACAATAACTACAGATCCTCAAGGGCCTCCAAGCTCCCTTCTCAATATTTCGAGTTGGAAAACCACCTCAGAATAGCCATTAAGAAGCTACACCATCGCTCTATAATGGACCGCTGGTCTCATTTAGCTCAGGCTATCAACTCAGGTAGCAACAAAAAATTCTGGGAGGTGGTTTCAGGTTCTTTTATTTTTAATAAGAACTCACAGGACCTCCCCTATATACCAGCTGGGACTTGGGAACAGCATTTCTTGGCCATTCTTTACGACAGCTGCAAGCCCACACTGCCAACCGACTCGCTCCCACCTAGCGATATTCCGGAATGGGACCCAGTCACAACTAGTGAAATAACAAAACTTATAGGACACCTTAGATCTGGTAAGGCTCCGGGTCCCGATGCCCTTCCTCCGGAACTGCTTAAGGCCTACCCCGACTGGTGGGCGCCTGTGCTTGCTACTTTATTTACTACCGTTAATCGATCTGGTATTATGCCTAGGTCTTGGACTCAAGCCATAGTGATTCCCATTTATAAGAAGGGTGATAAGAAATCCCCTGCAAATTACAGACCAATTAGCCTTCTCGCTATCACTGGGAAGATGTACGCCAGTTATCTACTCTACAAATTACAAGACTGGCTATTAGATCAAGATATTCTGGGACCTGAACAAGCGGGTTTTAAGGCAGGAAAGTCTACATTAGACCACTGCCTGATTTTATCCCATCTGATTTCTAAATATACCTCTCAGCGCAATACTCGCTTGTATGCAGCCTTCCTAGATCTAAAAGGGGCCTTTGATTCCATCGATAGAGATATCCTATGGCTAAAGCTCGCCAGGCTGGGTATTGATAGGAGGCTCCTCTTCTTAATCCAAAAACTCCATGAGGGCTCTACATGTCGCATAAAAACGTCGATGCTGGGGGCCCTTTCCAATCAGATCTTTTCCAACAGAGGAGTGAAGCAAGGCTGCGTTCTGGCACCAACTCTGTTCAATCTATTTATCAATGACCTCGCCCCACTCCTACATAATATCAATGGTCATAGCCCCAAATTGGGCCATATACAGATTCCAGTTCTATTATATGCGGACGACATGGTTATCCTCTCCCGCACAAGGGTTGGCCTAAAGCGGCTAGTTATCGGTTGCTATGACTATCTGATACGCAATAATCTCCAGTTAAACTTTGAGAAATCTAAAATTATAGCTTTTGGAAAAGCTTGGAAATCCTTCTCGTGGTCTTTCAATGGCAACCATATTCAGCAGGTTAGAGAGTTTAAGTACCTGGGTGTCTTTTTTCATTATCGACACTCCTGGACAACTCACCAACGGGCAGCGATTAAGTCTGCTAAGCTCTCGGCACAGGCTATTTTACGTTTCCACCATACGTGGGGCCACTCTTACATCCCTGCTGCGCTGCAGATTTTCGATGCCAAATCAGTTACACAGCTTCTATATGGTGTGCCCATCTGGATGTCTGCATTACACAGTTCTGTGGAAAGAGTCCAATCCACATTCCTGTATAAAATCTTTGGTCTTCCCCACTGTGTGCCCTATGCTGCTCTATGCCTTGAAGGTGGCCAGCACAAGATCGAGACTCAGGCCTGGCTCAGATTCTTGAAATATTGGATTAAAATCTGTTTCTTTTCACCCAAGGACATCTTATTCCAAGCGCTCTTGGCAGATAGTCTGTTCCCAAAAGGCCTTGCCCTATTTCTTAAGAAAATCAAGACCCTGGGGCTGTCACCAGACTTACTGGGCTCAATACCCCCCTCCAGGGTGTTTCCAACAATCAAAAAAAGGGTTTTGGATATAGAGGGGCAATCTCTGCACAGCGCTGCCCAAAGAGTCTGCTCTCCACTCCACTTTCAGTTGCCCCTCAGCTATGGCTGTAGACCGAGCTATCTCTATCACTTAGAACAGCCACAAGAACGATGGGCTTTTACCCTTGCCAGATGCAATATAGTACCCTCGAACATAGTGCAGGGCAGGTACAAGGGTTTACCAATAGAACTGAGACTTTGCCCGTGTGGTCAGGGAGTGGTTGAATCCCTGCAGCACATGCTATTTTACTGTATTCTGTACAAGGATATTCGCCTGTCCCATCTGTGCGCTTTTCTCTCCTCCCATTCCGGATGGGATGATATGAGGAAAATGCAGCATCTTCTAAGTGGCAATATTAAGGAACTTACCCTGTCAACTGCCAGATACGTATATGCCATCATGCAGAGACGTCGTAGCACGGTCTCGCAGAATGAAGAGCCCTAAATATGCTCTTGGCTGGCCCTTCCTACCTGTTACCCAGTGAACATTTTAGTTGTATGTTATTGTATTTGTCTGTTTTACTGTACTCAGTATGCCAATAAAGGTTTCTGACTGACTGACTGACTGAATTAAAACATAAGTAAAAAACATAGAGGGAGTGGAGCTTGGAGCGTGCCTGCTCTTAATCCACCCCTTACGTTCTTGGTGGTCAGCTGAAGTCTTAGCGGTTAGCTGGTCAGAGTCTTATTTAGTATATTAGTGATTTGCAGTTGGCCTCTGGTTAATTCTTTAAAATATATTCTTCGACAGGGTTTAAAACTGGTATGCACAAATGGTTCCTTAATAGCCTCACATCAGAGTTTCTTGCAGGAGTGTTTAATAACAAGGAAAGAAGATAGACATTAACATTCCAGCAGCCGGCACTTTGACTTCTTGGCTCCTTGTCTGGTGTTATGCAAGGGGGAGTATAAAGTGCTGCTCAACTCTTAGATAGAAGGTGTCTGCAGCACAAACTCCTCTTCTCTTCTCTGAGCTTATTATCAGCAAAGAGGCTCTCTCATTAATAAAAATTCTCAAAGGATTTACCTTGCATCACCAGCTATTGCTCAAAACTTCTCGGAGCTCTGTCTCAACACCGCCAAACGCTGACACCACCCAACCGGAAGTCCGGGAGAGTAATGAGTACATAAGTCCCATGTTTATCTACAATCTCTGGATGACCAGAAGTAACCAGACAATTCCTCCTTACACTGGGAAGGGAGGAGCTTGGGGTAAGAAGATATTAGGTGACTCCACTTGGGCTGATTCTGACCCTGTATAAGCCAAAGCTTTTCCTCAGTCTGTTCCATTACTGATCCCAATCATGTGTTCAGAATTTCTACCATTTAGCCTGTTTTTTGACAAAAGAGAAAATAGTACAGGAACCCCATAGCATAAATAAAATGTTGCTGAACAGTAATTCAATAGCAACTTCTTTGTGAATACCAGCAGAACAATCAGAATGCACCAGATTTAACTTCCCTCCTGGTCAGAAGTCTGGAAGGATATGATGGTTAATGATACTGAAAACCTCCGAGATGTACAGCACAGTTTTACTTCCCACTTCCCACTTTTTTCCATTAATTTGTTTAGCCAGATGAATATTTGTTTCAAACTTGAACCTTAAACAAGATTAACATGGATCCTGGTCATCCAAGAACGCTTGGTATTGTATGACTACCAGCTGCCCATACCCCAGGGTGGGTCTCATTGGGAGTCACTGTACCTTGTGATGCTAAATAGCTCCCAAGGGTTTTTACTTCCACCTGGTGATAAATGCATAAAATTTCTAGCTTCCCGCCAATTCATATCCCACCCATCCTCTGATTATTTTACTTCCTACTCCAATGAGCAGTTTCAGAGAACCTGGGATCTTACACAGTTTTGATCCTAATCAAGGTATTGGCCAACCGTAGATTCTGAAAGCTCTTCCACCAAACTGACCAGTATAGCCATCTTTTGTTTTCAAATAATGTTGTAACACCTCCGTTCCAAAATGAATATGCCATTTAATCAGACTTTTTGTTGCACCCTGAATACAACATGCATGTTGCTCAGCTGTGCATCATGTTGCACACTCAAGAGCACAGACATATCTTAAAGCCACGATGAGCAACCTAGATGTTGTTAAATGCTAACTCACATTCTCCCTAGCAATTCAGCCAATGGTGGAGTACACTGGGAATTTCAGATGAAAAACATCTGTCAGGCCACAGGTCACCCATCTCTCTGCCCATCTATAAATTATAAAGGTTATTTATTATTGTGTCCCAGAGGAACAAATCAGGAGTTCCAAACTTTGGATTTCCAGATGTCCTTGGACTAAAACTCCCCAAAGCCTTCACCACTATGTGTGCTGGCCACGATTTCTGGCAGTTGCAGTCCAAGAACATCTGGGGACCCAAGGTTGGGAACCACTGCTTTAAATTGATTACTCTGTGTTACCAGATGCTGTTCTTCCATTGACAGATCTCAAATCTTATTCTTCTTCAGGACACTCATCCACAGAAGTAAATGTGGAGCTTCACCATAGAAATGGAGAACATGCCCAAGATGCAAGGCATTCATCAATGTCATATATCACCCTAGTGATTTGACTGAGGCTGGTTTTTCCAGGGATGCTTTCCTGGAAGAAAATTCAAAACTAAACAAGTGTTAGTAGATGTACACAGTTCACTAAGAACTTTAAATGATTGTACAGCTTCCATGCAAAATAGTTAATTTTGTGTATGAATGTACACAAACATCTGTTCTGCTTCTATATGCAGGAAAATGTTCTGTTGGTAAGTTATAATTGTTTGTGATCTATGGCAATTGCTGTTTCCTTTTTTTAAAGGGGTCTATCATCTATTTTGCTGCTGGATCTAAGAGAATATATGTACCTCTAAATTGGTTTTAGTGACTACAGGTGGCTTAGAGGAGAAGTGGAAAATGGGCAATTTCTGTGAGGGATTGGAACCTCTGTTTCTTTCAGCTACCATAATTAGAATGTTTCTCAATATGACACAGAATTAGGATCCTGTTCTTTTTTCCCTCCCTCACATCCTCTTTAAGATTAAAGGAACAACAACAGACCAGTTGTTATCCATGCACACAGAAATACTTATGTGGGTGGAGAAAGCTATGAGCATCAAAGCCATATGTCTCCCGAAAATTTGCAGTGGAAACAAATGACCACCAGGGAAAACAGATAATGTCTTACAAAATAGGCATCTTGGAAGCATGCGGCTAAACTAACAGTAAAAATGATCCATTCTTTTCAACATGAAATTAGCTTGCTAGAGGAATATCAAAAAGAGATTTTTAGATGGTTTTGGCACCTGCTCCTCAATTATAGGGATATGTGTATTTAGTTTTTTTGATTTATGAGGAGCTGGAATATTTTGAAATACCTATTTCAGCAAGGTGATGCTGCTGAAATTTAACCTGTCAGTTTTATCCTGATTTTATGGTATCTTAGCAAACTTTTAAATAGTTTGAAAAGTTAAAGACTTTCCTGATTGTGCTTTCTGAGATGGAGGCTCTTAGTTGAAGATGGTTACGAGTAAAGCTGTACATTACTTGGTGTTGCATGTGAACAGCATATCATTTAAATTGCAAGATGATTTTTGTATCATGTTTGTGGTAACAAAGGATTTGCCTAACATGATATTCTGGAATACACACAAACGTGGCACAAATTTGTTATGAATTGCCTCTTCTGTGAGAAGTGAATAACTTTGTCTGAGGGTAATACTATACTGCATAGAAAAACCGCTGTGAGCCACATTTTTCAAATCAGGTTTCCACAGATGAAATCGCTGTCGCCATCCAGACATCAAACAGTTTTCAAGAATCAGCAGGGATAGAAGCGGAGAGCTACATTTGCACAGAGCTCCATCACAGCATAAGGTGCCAGTTATCAATTTCTACCTCTTTTTAACCCCTTCATGGATTGCTGCCTTGTCGTGGTGAAGGGGCTTGAGTAACTCAGAGAAGCTATGGGCTATGCCGTGCAGGGACACCCAAGATGGACAGGTCATAGTGGAGAGTTCCGACTAAACACAATCCACCTGGAGTAGGAAATGGCAATGCCACTCCAGTATCTTTGCCAAGAACGCCCCATGATCAGAAACAAAAGGCTAAAAGATATGACGCTGGAAGATGGGCCCCTCAGGTCGGAAGGCGTCCAACATGCTGCTGAGGAAAGGCGGAGGACAAGTACAAGTAACTCCAGGGCTAATGAAGTGGTTGGGCCAAAGCCGGAAGGACGCTCAGCTGTGGACGTGCCTGGAAGTGAAAGGAAAGTCCAATGCTGCAAAGAAAAATACTGCATAGGAACCTGGAATGTAAGATCTATGAACCTTGGAAAGCTGGAGGTGGTCAAACAAGAGATGGCAAGAATAAACATCGACATCCTGGGCATCAGTGAACTAAAATGGACAGGAATGGGCAAATTCAGCTCAGATGATTATCATATCTACTATTGTGGGCAAGAATCCCATAGAAGGAATGGAGTGGCCCTCATAGTCAACAAAAGAGTGGGAAAAGCTGTAATGGGATACAATCTCAAAAATGATAGAATGATGTCAATACGAATCCAAGGCAGACCTTTCAACATCACAATAATCCAAGTTTATGCACCAACCACCACTGCTGAGGAGACTGAAATTGAACAATTCTATGAAGATTTACAACACCTTCTAGAACTGACACCAAAGAAAGATGTTCTTCTCATTCTAGGGGACTGGAATGCTAAAGTAGGGAGCCAAGAGATAAAAGGAATAACAGGGAAGTTTGGCCTTGGAGTTCAGAATGAAGCAGGACAAAGG
This sequence comes from Pogona vitticeps, assembly GCF_051106095.1. NCBI lineage: Eukaryota > Metazoa > Chordata > Lepidosauria > Squamata > Agamidae > Pogona > Pogona vitticeps. The sequence goes on from NC_135785.1 coordinate 101,622,989, forward strand.
CTAATAGAGTTTTGTCAAGAGAATAAGCTGGTGACCACAAACACTCTTCTCCAACAACACAAGAGGCGACTCTATACATGGAAATCATCAGATGGGCAATATCGATATCAGATTGATTATATTCTCTGCAGCCAAAGATGGAGAAGCTCTATACAGTCAGCAAAAACAAGACCTGGAGCTGACTGCGGCTCTGATCATCAGCTTCTCATAGCAAAATTCAAGCTTAGACTGAAGAGAGTAGGAAAAACCACTCAGGTATAATCTAAACCAAATCCCTTATGAATACACAGTGGAAGTGAAAAACAGATTTAAGGAACTAGATTTGGTGGACAGAGTGCCTGAAGAACTTTGGACAGAGGCTCGTAACATTGTCCAGGAGGCAGCAGCAAAAGCCATCCCAAAGAAAAGGAAATGCAAGAAAGCAAAATGGCTGTCCAACGAGGCCTTAGAAATAGCAGAGAGGAGAAGGGAAGCAAAATGCAAGGGAGATAGGGAAAGTTACAGAAAGTTGAATGCAGACTTCCAAAGAATAGCAAGGAGAGACAAGAGGGCCTTCTTAAATGAACAATGCAAAGAAATAGAGGAAAATAACAGAAAAGGAAAAACCAGAGATCTGTTCAGGAAAATTGGAGATATTAGAGGAACATTTCGCGCAAAGATGGACATGATAAAGGACAAAAATGGGAGGGACCTAACAGAAGCAGAAGACATCAAGAAGAGGTGGCAAGAATACACAGAGGAATTATATCAGAAAGATGTGGATATCCCGGACAACCCAGACAATATAGTTGCTGACCTTGAGCCAGACATCCTGGAGAGTGAAGTCAAGTGGGCGTTAGAAAGCCTGGCTAATAACAAGGCCAGTGGAGGTGATGGCATTCCAGTTGAACTATTTAAAATCTTAAAAGATGATACTGTTAAGGTGCTACATTCAATATGCCAGCAAGTTTGGAAAACCCAGCAGTGGCCAGAGGATTGGAAAAGATCACTCTACATCCCAATCCCAAAGAAAGGCAGTGCTAAAGAATGCTCCAACTACCGCACAATTGCACTCATTTCACACGCTAGCAAGGTTATGCTCAAAATCCTCCAAGGTAGGCTTCAGCAGTATGTGGACCGAGAACTCCCAGAAGTACAAGCTGGATTCCGAAGAGGCAGAGGCACTCGAGACCAAACTGCTAACTTGCGCTGGATTATGGAGTAAGCCAGAGAGTTCCAGAAAAATATCTACTTCTGCTTCATTGACTATGCAAAAGCCTTTGACTGTGTCGACCACAGCAAACTATGGCAAGTTCTTAAAGAAATGGGAGTGCCTGACCATCTTATCTATCTCCTGAGAAACCTATATGTGGGACAGGAAGCAACAGTTAGAACTGGATATGGAACAACTGATTGGTTCAAAATTGGGAAAGGAGTACGACAAGGCTGTATATTGTCTCCCTGCTTATTTAACTTATATGCAGAATACATCATGCGGAAGGCTGGACTGGATGAATCCCAAGCCGGAATTAAGATTGCTGGAAGAAATATCAACAACCTCCGATATGCAGATGATACCACTCTGATGGCAGAAAGTGAGGAGGAATTAAAGAACCTTGTAATGAGGGTGAAAGAGGAGAGTGCAAAAAACGGTCTGAAACTCAACATCAAAAAAACTAAGATCATGGCCACTGGTCCCATCACCTCCTGGGAAATAGAAGGGGAAGATATGGAGGCAGTGTCAGATTTTATCTTCCTGGGCTCCATGATCACTGCAGATGGAGACAGCAGCCCCAAAATTAAAAGACACCTGACAAACCTAGATAGCATCTTAAAAAGTAGAGACATCATCTTGCCAACGAAAGTCCGAATAGTAAAAGCTATGGTTTTTCCTGTTGTGATGTATGGAAGTGAGAGCTGGACCATAAAGAAAGCAGACCGCCGAAGAATTGATGCTTTTGAATTGTGGTGCTGGAGGAGGCTCTTGAGAGTCCCCTGGACTGCAAGGAGAACAAACCTATCCATTCTAAAGGAAATCAACCCTGAGTGCTCACTGGAAGGACAGATTCTGAAGCTGAGGCTACAGTACTTTGGCCATCTCATGAGAAGAGAAGAATCCTTGGAAAAAACCTTGATGTTAGGAAAGTGTGACTGCAAGAGGAGAAGGGGACGACCGAGGATGAGATGGCTGGACAGTGTCTGTGAAGCAACCAACATGAATTTGACACAGCTCCGGGAGGCAGTGGAAGATAGGAGGGCCTGGTGTGCTCTGGTCCATGGGGTCACGAAGAGTCGGACACGACTAAACGACTAAACGAAACGAAATGAAACCTCTTTTTAAAATTTAGTTTTCCTGAAGTGACCTAGAAATATGATGCTCCAGCGCTGCCTTGAAAGCTGTTTTAAGAAAAAAACCAAAACACTGGGGTTTTTTTAGAAAACAGATGCTCTAGGTCCAGGGTACTGCAAGGGTTCCCTTGGACTGCCAGGAGAACAAACCTATCCATTCTAAAGGAAATCAAGCCTGAGTGTTCACTGGAAGGACAGATCCTGAAGCTGAGGCTCCAATACTTTGGCCATCTCATGAGAAGAGAAGACTCCCTAGAAAAGATGCTGATGTTGGGAAAGTGTGAAGGCAAGAGGAGAAGGGGACAACAGAGGATGAGATGGTTGGACAGTGTCATTGAAGCTACCAACATGAATTTGACCCAACTCCGGAAGGCAGTGGAAGACAGGAGGGCCTGGCGTGCTCTGGTCCATGGGGCCATGAAGAGTCGGACACGACTAAAGGACTAAACAACAACAACAAGGTTCAGGGGAACTTCCCCTATGAGTGACCCTTCACCTTCAGATCCAGCAATCACACTAGGTAGAAAGCAAACTAACGCAATGCCAATCCAACTGGAGCATATTTTCTTTTAAAAAACTGTCTGCTGAACAAAAGAGGGCAATTCTCCACTGAAAATACACAATCCTGCATCACACTTCCCTGCATTGACCCTTTACATCATGTAGTCAATGGGTTTAGGCTACATGAGACAGAAGGCATGTGGACATATGGACTGAACTAAGCTACGGAATATAGCCTATGAACTGGATGGAGGAATGTCCTGTTTACAGAATAGCATAGAGGAAAACTTGGGTTTGTTTCATAAACAGCAAAAATTACTGCTTCTTATTGGCAGAAAAGGTGGAGGATTTCTCCCTGTCTGGACTTTAGCTTGATGGACTCTGGCTGAGCAGGAAGGCAATGAAACCGTATGAACAGGCTATAAAATTTGATACATTCAGTGACTTCAGGCCCAGAATATATCCTGATAAAATGCAATGATCACATCATGTGCTCCCAACCTGTCATCTACCAATACAGAACTGAAATTTACAGGAGGAGGTAAGGATGTCAATCAGAATGTAGGAAAATTAGAGGCGTCAATGGGACAAAAAACAATTGTTGCTTGGGACAAGGAGACCCGGAGTCACATTCATTCACACATGCAGATGCTTTTCAGTTTGCTTTTTCTCATGTAACTTTTTACAAGTTTTTACAATGGGTTAAATTACTGTTTCTGGGAGCTTCTATACCTCCTCAACTGTCTTCTTTTATTTATTTTTTTCCCATGCCCCCACACATACACACACACTCCAGTGGCTTCACTACTTTATTTTTTGAATTATTTTTCTTCTGATTTTCCCATCTGAGTTATCCTGGATCAGTTCTCCTGCACATTCCCCTGATTCTTCAGGAAAACATTCCTTGGAATAGGTAGCTATATGTTTTTCTTTATCTATCTTTAAGTCCAAAACTTCTAAACATCTGGGAACATAGCAAGCTTCAAATAGAAGGCTGGTGGAAGATCAGGATTTACAGCATTTTATAAAGAGTTAACTGTGGCTCATTTTACGTAATTGTGATATCATTTGAGACTTTAATGCAGGTTGTTCTGCTTTGCACGTTTTCATCATTGCATTGTACTCTGTCAGAAATTCATTGATTTCTTTTATATCGTGCCGTCATTTCATGGATTTTCTTCTCTGCTTATCTGCTGTAATTTAAATAAATCTTCAAATTAATTGCACCTGTGGTTAGCCTCAGATAATCTCTGGCTACATCTTTTGCCCCCTGGGGGCAAATAAAGGACCTCATTTTCAATCTGTGCCTAACTGTTTGCAAATTGAGGGGTAAATACGCAGTGTAGTTACCTCCTCATACTCACAAGTAACACCAAACTATATACTTGGTCATTCAGAAGGAAGCATTCCTATCACCCACCCAGTTCACACACATGGGGTCAAGGGACTTGTCTCATCAGGATTCACCTTCAGTTTGTTGTTCCTCATCCAACTCATTACAGCATCTGGACAACATCCCAGGGCTTGCACTATCCTACCTGACTGTGATAATAAGAAATATACAGGCTCACGCTTAACCATCTTGTCTCAAAATGGGCTATTGACAATGGAACAGTAGTTCTCACATACCTTTGGATCCAGATACATCCCGCTCATGAGAAGCTATGCAAATAAGCTTTAATCAGCTGATTGAGCTCGGTGGCTTGAATCACCTGGCTGCAGAGGTCAGGAGCAGGAGTTCAATTCCCCACTGAACCTAATAGGAGAGGGGTTTATGAATGAGGGATATTCTGTGTCTGTTACCACAGTCCTTGCGAATGAGGGGACTGTTTCGTCTCAGAAATCCTGAACAATATTTACTGAAGATACATGGCAAAATATCTCCTTTGCTGGAGGACAATCACTCCTTTACTTCTTTAAAGCAAAGTTGTATGTTTTTTTTTTCATTTAAAAAACCTTTTAAACAATGGTTCCCAATCTTGGGTCCCAGATGTTCTTGGACTAAAATTCCTGAAAGCCTTCACCATTTGCTGTGCTGGCCAGGATATTTGGGAGTTATAATCCAAGAATATCTGGGGACCCAAGATTGGGAAGTATTGCTTTACAGAAAACCTGTCTTTTCAGTCTGTTTCCATGATCTTTAGTTGCCCTGCAACTCTCCAAATATATCCCTGTGGTGCCCAAGCCTCCCTAAGGAGCTCTTAGCACTCGGTCAGAGAGTTCGACAGGCCACTTACCTACCACCTTTGCGCTGAGGCAAGTCCCAAGACCTCAGCAGTGTGTAACGTAAGCCCCTTGAACAAGTCTGACCTTAAGAGGACACTTTACTTTTGTCCAGTACTTAGCAAGTACAGACACATGGGCCTTGTGATTCCTTAGAACTCACAACAGCTCAGTTAGGCAGGACTCTTAAAGAAAGCTAGTTTGTGGCCCTCTCCACTCCCTGGATTCAGCCAGACCCTGCTGTTCAAGAGACCAGTCCTTTTGTAAGAATTTTTATAACTAATTTTTATTAGAAAAATAGAGTTTCATAGAATCAGTTTATATTGCCCAAGCTTTAGCATAAAGAACATATTCAAAGATCATTACAGTTAAATAAAATAACTAATCCCCATTAAAATAATAAACATTACTAAGATGGGCTAAGGTGGGCTAACCCCATCTCCTTTCTCTTCACTTACATTCTTTCTCCTTCAAGCCACATATTCAAACCATCAAGTTCTTTTTCTCTCCCATCATCATGGAATTGAACTTAACTGAACTTCTCCCACATAACCCATCATCCATTTTCAACATTCTCTAACTCCTCCCTTCTTCTTGACACTTCATGGCTGTTAACCAGTTAGCCTCAAACGGCTGTAACACCTTCCTCCACCCTCAATTTCCATGACAATCCAGGTATTTTATCTCTTCTCCAATTAGCTTGGAATGTTGAGTCTTTCACAGGCCTCTTTGTCTGACTTCCAGCTTTATCTTGAACCACCGGTTTTCAGAAAAATACTCTCATAGCACTTAGAAAAACACATTCTAATGTGTCTCAAATCATCTTCACACAGAACCTGTCTGACTCCATCTTACATTTCTCTGATTACATATCCCACACCGCTTCAACTCCATCAGAATCCCTTCCCTGCCTAGGAATGTATACAATGTATTATTTTGTGAATGTCCTGCTGGCAAGCATGTACCATGCTTGCTCAATGTTTTAACAAATTGACTGTTTTTCCCTTTTGAAAAGCCTTTTTTGAGGATGAATATTTCAGTCCTTGTAGCCTGGATTTTTTCCAATCAAAAAATGCATATTGGGCCAACCATTCCATTTCATAATAAACAAGATTAGGATTTGATTTTTTTTCAAATTATGTCATCTATTTTAAATCTTGGGATGTCTAGTGTTGCCTATTTCTGAATGGAAGGCAAAAGAATTTACTTTTAAAAACTTGAAAACTTTGCCCAATGCTCACAAATTTGGCACAGAGCAAAAGCAGACTGTCTGCTACACCCATGCCAAATTTGGTTCTTATTCACATTCCAGTTTCAATGTTATAATTTTTTGTTTGGACTGCCCCCGTTATTAGGACTGCCTTATAGAATGTTGGTTTGCTCTGCCAGCACAAGCTCATTTTTGCTGTCCCATCCAGCAATAATAATCTCAAGTTTGACTCATTATTTCTATCATGATTTCCATTTCTGAAGTTCAATATGTGCTACCTAAAATCAGTCCCATAGCACCTGTTTTAATATGCTTTTCATACAATAAAGGTTCCTCTTTTTGTGCAAATCCAATTTAGAGAGAAGGGGGGGGGGAGCAGATCTTCCTGTGAAATTGGCAACAAAGTCTTACAAAATCAAAATGTGGAATCCATGCTGGGAAAGGCTATTTGTGCCTGTGAGTAAGCCCTTGAATGGATAAATACTGACAGCTTAAAAATCTCCAGCAATGCTCAAGCTTTAATTTTAGTTCTCAACATGTATTTGAAAACATCAGCTCATTTTGGGTAACACTCCTCAGTGGAGCCAAGAAAGAGTAGGAGAGAATAATGTCAATTAAACAGAGTTTTGCTTCACTTTGCTTTTGGGTTGTCCTCCGAGCTACAGGGGCTAAATAGAAGTAAAAATGCCCTTGAGGGAAAGCTGGATGCCATCCAGGCATTTACAGTTATAGAAAAACACTGCGGAGAAGATGAAGCTACTTAACATTTTGACTTTTCCCATCTGTTTGGAAATAAGCAAGGAAAATGACTGTACATAATTAGTGGTCACAATAGCAAAAGTTTTCAAGCAGATTTCTAGAAGCCACAGTTATTTAAGAGGTTGCCAAAGCCAGTCCAGTTATAGCAAGAAGGATGATGGGAAGAGCCATTTGTTCAGGTGACATATTTTTCCCCTCACAGGTCTGCTGCAATTAACAAGCAAGAAAATGCTGGTAAGACTGGAAAAGGATTTCTCGTTAAGACCAAATGATGCTGGAAAAGTAATAAGCACCCACATTTTGATAATAATTGGTGTGATAGAGCTAAATTTATCTCCCTCAAGTGAGAATCAATGGGACAACTACTTTTAGCTCAAGATATGCAGTTAGTATAATATAAGAGTTATATGACTTGTAAGGGGAAATCACAATCTCAGTACAAACATAGAACTTAATGATTAACATTGTTGTGGCATAAGTTTGATGTGTAAAAAAAGATATATATCATCCAATGTAATGGGCTATTAGGGTCTTTTTAGTTTAGTAATGTTTATGTTTTATTATATTTACATCCCATTATCTTCCAAGGATCTGAAAGCAGCATATATGGGTTACCTCCCAACTGCCACACATTTGTTCTCACAAAAATCATACATTGTAGGATAAAACTGAGATAAAGTGAAAACTTACAGTATGCTGAATTAATTGTGTCCCCTGTGTGGATGTGCACCTTTACATGGTGAGGGGGTCTGAGTGTGTCATAGAAGTCAAGAGCAATGACATCAGGAGACTAGACTCCATTGGGCAGTAGTTATGATGATGGGGTGGAGAAACTTCTGAAGGGTAGCTACGAGGCAGCAGCAGTAGCTGAAGGTGACACTGGCAGGGAGTTTTTCCACAGATAATGGACATATGACACCAAGCTAACTTTTGTTAGAACTGCACAGATGGAAGCAATGGAAACCCCCTGAGGAACCTTTATTACTTTGAAATCCTATGAAGAGACAGTCCAAAATGAAAAAAGAAATAGTGCTGGAAGATGAGATTCCCAGGCCAGAAAGTATTCAGTCAGCTATTGAGGAAGATCAAAGGACAAGTATGAGTAGCGTTTTCAGAAATTATGTAACTAGAGGTGGGGTTTTGTCACAGCAAGCTCGGTCGGATTTTGGGAGGACCAGAACTTTAAGTCAAGATATGTGTTTTATATAAACATTTTTTATGGACCCAAAACAATAACACAGAAGAAAGGTGGGCTTAAAAAGTTAATGAAAGCAGATTGGATCTTGTAACCATTTGAACCACGGTAGATGTAACATCACTGGATAAGAGACATTTCTTTTTCCTTTGTTTTCTTTGGCGCCGCGGTGGAGGCGACCTCCCTCCTGTAGCCTGGAACGCCTTTGGTTGGAGGACCTACCCCTAATTACTGAGGCTGGAGAGAAAGATAGAACTGCTAATGTTATTTGCCTCAAGGCATTGTTTGTTATCTTAAACACTCATTGTTTTGATGAGTGGCTATGAGAACATTTCAAGGAGAGAATAGTGCTCACCTATGATTTGGATGGGCTAGGTAAATAGTGTTGTTTCAATGAAAGGTGGGGCAGCAGTGACACCTGCTGGGAAAGAAACCAGATAGCATCTTTTTAAAAAAAGTAAGATTAATCATTAAAAAATTGGAAGATGACAGTGAAAGGAGGAAAGGAAAAGGCCCTGAGAGGCTCACCTGTGCAGGAACAAAATCTGATATTATTGGGGTAAGAGACACTTAAGGATTGGCAGCAGAAGTTTCAAAATATGTTATCCACAGGATAACAGCAGATACAAGGAGGAATGGCTCAACTGTCTGAACAAATTAAAGATTTAGGGTCACAAATGACTGATACCAAACACCAAATTATAGAAAATAAAAAAGAAATAGACAAAATACAAGAAACCTCAAGGAAAAAAAGGAAATGATCAATGCAAAGCTGGTAGTGACGCAATATGAAAGAAAGTAAGATGAAATCAACATGCTGAAGTTACAAATGGAGAGCTAACCTCATACTTAGATTTCAAAATCTTCCAGAACAAAGGTGAAGACACAGTGTAATTGGTAACTTAAATTTTAGCCCCACTTATGGAGATGTGATGAGAAGAAGTACAGCAAAATACAGTTACAGCACAAAGAATTAATATAACATACACCGGGAATAACAAACTCCCCAGAGAAATTCATGTTAAATTCATGAAAATTGTATTTCAAGAAAAAGTTCTAAGAAATATGCAAGATAAAAGATCCACTATAAAAGGAAAAGAAATTAAGATTTTGAAACATATTCCATGGCAAATATAGTGGTGCCCCACTTGACGACGATAATCCGTTCCAGCAAATTTGCTGTAGAGTGAAATCGTTGTCAAGCGGGAAAAAAATCATTGAAATGCATTGAAAACCAGTCAATGCATTCCAATGAGGGAAATGCCTGCTTGTGCAGCAAAAATCCTCCATATGGCGGCCATTTTGCAGTCTCTGACTTGCAAAGAATCCGTCCTGAACACAGCGGGGAGTCATTTTGCGACCTGCCGATCAGCTGTTTTGAATCATTGTTAAGCGACAAATCGGTTCCTGAAGCAGGGAACCGATCACTGTAAAGCGAAAAAACTCTTTGAATCATCGTTGAACTCATCGTACAGCGGGATTTGTTGTCAAGTGGGGTAACTGTCTAGTGGGGCATCACTGTATGACAGAAAAGGAGATAATGCACAGAGTTGACATATTTCCCGAGAACAAACTCAATTACATATAAGTGGTTGATACCTGAAGGTCTCTCTTTCCAATTCCAGTCACAGAGATGTTCTATTAACTCAACAATGAAGGCAGAAGACTTTATGAAAAAAGGGGGAAATGGTTGAGTAGGAAAGAAGAGAAAAAGACAGATGAGAAACAGGAAGAGGAGCAATCAAGTGGATTATTAGGACCAAACTCAGAAGGAATTTCAGAATTTCAGCTAGAAAACCAAATGTGAAGCACCAAAAGAAAATCAAGAACTGTTTTATGAAATGTTTTTAATAAGTATTCGTGAAGGCTTTCACGGCCGGGATCTAATGGTTGTTGTGGGTTTTTCGGGCTCTTTGGCCATGTTCTAAAGGTTGTTCCTCCTAACGTTTCGCCAGTCTCTGTGGCCAGCATCTTCAGAGGATAGCACTCTGTGCTCTGGTGTACTTTGCTTGGGAGTTGAGCATTCATGGCTGTGAGATCAGCTTTTGTCCCATTCAGGAAATGGGTGATTAGTGTGTCTTGTTGTGGGTGTATTCTTGTGATAAGGAGGAAAGATTACCTGTCACTGTGATTGATGGGTGTCATTAGATGGTCTTTTGTGTGTAGTGATCCCCAGTCCTTATGGCTGGGTAGAGTTCGTTGACCTTTTGCATGCTGTATTTTTCAGAGCTGGGAGCCAAAATTTTGTTGAGTCTCAAACTTTCCTCTTTTTTATTGAAATTCTGCTGTTGCTTGTGGATTTCAATGGCTTCCCTGTGCAGTCTAACGTAATGATTGCTGGTGTTGTCCAGTATTTCAGTATTTTGAAATAGAATTTTATGTCCAGCTTGTTTTAGGGCATGTTCAGCTACTGCAAATTTTTTTGGTTGTTTCAGTCTGCAGTGTCTCTCATGCTCTGATTCTGGTGTGGATGCTTCATTTTGTGGTTCCAATATATACCTGGCCACAACTGCAAGGTATCTGGTATACTCCTGCAGTGGTGAGGGGGTCCCTTCTGTCCTTTGCTGACCGTAATATTTGTTGTATTTTTGTGGTGGGCTTGAATACTGTTTGTAGGTTGTGTTTTTTCAAAAGTTTCCCCATGTGGTCCGTGACCCCTTTGATGTATCGCAGAAATACTTTTGTGGGTGGCTATTTTTCTTCTTCAGTTTGGTGTTGTTTTCTTGTTTTGATGCCTCTTGTGATTTCATTTTTGGAGTAGACATTTGCCTGTAGGGCCCAATTCAGATGGTTGAGTTCAGTGCTGAGAAGCTGAGCTTCACAGTTCCAATTTGCACGGTCTACCAGTGTTTTGATTATGCCTCTTTTTTGCTGTGGGTGGTGGTTGGAGTTTTTGTGTAGGTTCCAGTCTGTTTGGGTGGGTTTTCTGTAGATCTTGTGTCCCAGTCAGAGGTCAGTTTTGTGTACAACCATGACATCTAAGAATGGGAGTTGGCCCTCTCTTTCTTTTTCCATGGTGAATTGTATATTTGGGTGGATGCTATTGAGATGGTTCGGATGGTCTCAGAACCAGACTGTGGATGCAAGGGGTGCCAAAGCCAGGGCAAGTTTTTCGAAATGCTCCATGTAGATGTTTGCCATGTTTCCCATGGCCACTCCATCTGTCTGTTCATAGAATTCATTATCCCACTGGAAATAGCTGGTCGTTAGGCAGTGTTGGAAAAGGGCCTTGATGTCTTCAGGAAAGATTTGCTGGATGAGTGTCAGAGTGTCCTTTATCGGTACCTTTATGAACAGGGATACTACGTCAAAGGTGATCAGTCTGTCCCCAGGGTTGAGTTTTAGGGTGCTGATCTTGCTTATGAAATGTTCTGAGTCTTTGATGTTGGATGTGGTTTGTCCAATGGGGGTCTGTAGGAGGGTCGCTAGGTATTTGGCTAATTCATATGTTGGGGAGCTGATGGCACTTACAATGGTCCTGAGTGGGATTGAGTCCTTGTGGATTTTGGGGAGTCTGTATAGTCTTGGTGGGAGAGCTTCTGTCTTGCAGATTCGTTGAAGGACATTGGGGTGCAGGGAGGAACTCCTGATCAGTATGCTTGTTTATTTTGTGATTTTGTTGGTTGGGTCCTGTTTCAGTTTTCTGTAGGTGGTGGGGTCTACAAGTCCCCTGATTTTGTCCTTGTATTCTTCTGTTTCCATGATTACTGTGGTGTTGATCACTGCACATAAAAGAGCAGCTAACAACACCCATAAATCACAGTGACAGATTGTCTCTCCTCCTTATCACAACAATACACCCATAACAAAAACACGTTGATCACCATAATCACCCAATCTCGTGAAAAGGACAAAAACTGATCCTGCAGCTATAAATACTCAACTATCCCACAGACTGCACCAGAGCACAGAACAAGTTATGACTCATGTCCTCTGAAGGTGCCAGCCACAGAGACTGGTGAAACGTTAGGAAGAAAAACCCTGAGAACACAGCCAAACAACCCAAAAAACCTACAACAACCATCAGATCCCAGCCATGAAAGCCTTCAAGAATACAAGGGTGTATTTTATTTACCCATCTGCTTAGTCTGTGTGTAGATCACATGGAAAGCTGGATTAGACTCAGATGAAAGAAGAATGAAAATTAGTGGAAGAAATATCAGTAATTTAACTTACACAGATGACACTTTTACAGACAGAAAGCAGAAAAAACATGAAATGATTTCTGATAACAGTGAAAGAAGAAAAATGAAAAGCAGGACTGTAGGTTAACATTAAGAAGGCAAAAAGTAATGACTACAGAAGAATACCAGGTTAATGTTCAAAATGATAAAACTGAAAATGTTAAAGATTTTGTGTACCTTTTATCCTTAAGGATAGCAAGACAAGACAATATAACATATACATACTTTTATTGTTACAGCATCAAGCCATATACATAAAACCAATATAACATATACAGAATCTATAGCCTAATAATTGTTCAATCATATTCAATAATACAGTGGTGCCTCGCTTAGCGATGTTAATTCGTTCCGAAAAATTGCTGCTAAGCAATTTCATCGCTAAGCGAAACACGGTTTCCCATTGAAATGCATTGAAAACCGGATAATCCATTGCCGTCCTTAAGTGAAAATCGCCATAGGAAACATCGCTAAATGAAACGCAGTTCCCCAATTGAAAGGCATTGAAACCTATTCAATGCATCTCAATGGGGGAAAAATACAACAACAAATTTAAAAAGAGTCAGAACAAAGTCACATTTGGTTAACAAAGGGTTTATTAAGTGCACTTTATGATTTCAAACATTTTAAACAGTAAACTTTAACTTTATAAATAACAGAAAAACATTTTAAATATAGCAAACACGAGGCTGTTTAAACTATTGTTAAGCGAAACAGGGGACCCAAAATTTAATCGCTATTTGAACCATGGTCCCAACCATCGCTAAGCAAAAATCACCCATAGGGACCATCGCTAAATGAAGCACAAAAATGCTCCGAAAAAGTCATCGCTAAGCGATTTCGTCACTAAACGGAGCGCCTGTTAAGCAAGGCACCACTGTGTACCATCATTTAATCTTGTACATGTCAATAACCTTGCATCTATCAATACTTCAGTGTGTTCTCATAGTACATTAAGTAAAGTTTGTATCCTGCTTTAAAGATGGCAGACCAGTATTCTAGCCAACTTCCCACAGTATTCTTCTCACTGTTCAGTGCCTGAAACCAACAGCAGGTGACATATTTTAGTAAAGTTATCCACTTTTTTATCTACTTTAAGGAGTCTAACCCATGGGGTCAGATTCTCCATTAATACTACTGTCCATATAATATATAGATATATTTGGAATAAGAGTCCTTGAATGCTCTTCCAAATGCAAACAATTTCAGTTCTCACTGCTCCTGTGAAGATACCAACTCTTTATCAGATAAATTCTCATTCCTTCCGGTAAATAATGAAAACAATAACAAGGTTTCATGGTGAATTACTTTTTAATGCGTTATTTTTTTCTAACCATTTTATTACCTTATGCCAAAATGATTCCGCCTTCCAACAGGAAATGCACATATGTTCTAACGAACCTTTTAGTCTACAATTTCTCTGGTATCTCCATATTGATTTTATGATGTTTTAACACTCTAGATTTAGCCAATATTGATTTACACAGTTTGGTATTCCATATTTGGTCCAAATCTTTCCCGATATATCAATATTTAGATTTGTTTAACAACTGTTTTTTCTTCTCATGTAACTACTTTTTCTTCATTAACAATGTTTTTATAAATTGTTGAGATTAATCCTCTTTTTAAAATTAAAATCTTCTATCCAATAATTTTCTAATGCTGTAAGTGTGCTAATAGGACCTGAGGTATTATACAACTGATTTACAGAATTCTTCATCTAAATTAGTTGAAACCAATTACTTATTATTTCACTAGCTTTTTCTTCTAATTATCCAGTTGAAATAGGTTTTCCCTGTATAAATAGATTATAGATTCCTGTTTCCTTCCAATGTTTAAAGCCTAGTTCGCTCATCAAATGGAGACTGAAGCCAAGTAATCAAAAGACTGAGACTCAGAAGGAGAGCAATTCATTAAAACCAATAACAATAAGAAAGCTACAACAACTTACCAGATTAATTCATGAAGGCTTGGTGAATAACCATGTTTTAACCAGGTGTGGATATGAGATTACTGTTAGTACAAGGCAAGGAGAGAGCATCAACTGGGTTACTATAGCTAAAAGAGAACTATCCTTTTTTCCCCACACCATATATAATTTTATATGCTTCTATCATGTCTCCTCTTAGTGGCTTCTTTCCCCTAAGCTAAACAGCTACGAATGTTGTAACTTTTCATCACAGGTGAAGCTACAATCTCCTGATCATTTTGGTTGTCCTTCTCTAGGTCTTTTCTAGCTCTACAATATCCCTTCTGAAGAGCAGTGATTAGAACAGTTTGCAATATCCCACCATAGATTTGGACAAGGGGGTATGATGCTTGTAGTTTTATTTAGAGATGGGGATGAAGCCGAAAATGAATCAAGACATCTGTGAAAAAAAAATGCCAATTCACTGTTTTGGGTTCGTTCAGGTTTGTCCGAAGTGGACAAATCAAACTTTCCTGATGTTATGAGTGCAGCTGAAGACCTGGAACTAGAAGGGTTAACTGAGGCTGAGGAGAATGCTGAGCAATCAGAAACACCTGAATTGCCTCCAGATTCTCCTTCCCCAGCAGACAAGTTTCGGGCCAGGCTTCGGGGAAGACTTATGGCAAAAAGGTCAGAGGATCGCTCGAAGGCTGTCCACAGAAACATCCGTTCAACTAGTCCTGAGTACTGACAGGATGGAAAGGTTTCCAGCAGCTCAAGGGGCTGTTTTACTATAAAAACAGCTCCTAGTCAGCTAGAATTCTGTGGAAGCAACAAGTCAAAACCTCTGGCTTGCATACACGCTCCTATAACCTTGCACCGTGTTTCCTGAACTCCTGACTCTGGACTCAGACTTTGGACTATGTTGTATGTTTGACCTTGGACTCTGACCCTGGACTATGTTGTGTGTTTGACTCTGGACTCTGAGCTTGGACTACGTTCTGTGAGTTGGTTGGTAATTAGATATTGGCTTTGCATTCCCAGTATTCCTGACTTTGGACTGGTTTATCGGGCCTCGGCTGTTGTAACCCCCGGGAACGTGATACCTGAAGCAATTAATTTTGGGGAGATTTGTGAAACTCCTAGTTTGTTGCCTCCCACAGCCCCCTCCACCATTATCTCACTACTCCCACCCTTTTCCTACTGCCCCATCACCTCTACCTTGTCCTCGGCCAAATCTGATGACTCCAATGCACACATTATCACCGCTCTGCCACCACCTCTACCCACTCAACCGCAGCCATCGTCACACATGCCACCACTGCTGCTGCCTCTGCAAATGGTGGCTGACTTCCCTTCTGGCTCCCTAGCCTGCCCTGTCTGTCTATGGTCCACCAATTAGCTGATCAGGGCAGAATGGGTCTGCACAAAGGGAAGCAGGGGTTTCCTTTCTGGCTACCGTATCTGCCCTGCCTACCTATGGCCTGCCATGATGGGCGGGCCATAGGCAGACAGAGCAGGTAAGGTAGGCAGAAGGGAAGCTGGCCACTGTTTGCAGAGGCAGCGACAGTGGTGGCATATACGGCAGTGGCAGCGGTAGCATGTGCAACAGCAGCACTGGCAGTGGAGGAGGAGGAGGTGGTGGTGCATGCAGCGGCTGTCAAGGACAAGGCAACATGGGCAGGGGGAAGGGGGCAGGCTATGGGGTGGGGCCACTCAGCTGTCTTAAAAAAATCAATGAACCAATTTGTGCTTCTTTGATAAAGCATTTGGAAAATCATGGTTCATAATTCATCAACCTTGATGAACCATGAACCAAGATGAACCACCATTTTGGTGGTTAATGCCGATCTCTAATTTTATTTTCCATAGCTGACTTTTTGTTCCTTATATTGAACTGGGTTTCCATTTAAACCCTTTTCCTTATTTCCCCCCCCCCCCCAAATCTGGAGTTCTTCTCAATCTCTTTTTCCTAATCACCCCAAATAATTTGACATTCATGGTAAACCTGGACACCCTATTGTTTATCCTGAACTTGGTGGCAAGATATACAGGTAAATTTTGTGGTATAGTACGCCAGCTATAATTAACAAGTATTTCTTTCCACTTTATATCTCAAGATCCAGTGTTAATAAGATACAGTTTTCCTATCATTTTGAAACTTGTGTTTCTTATTATCACTTAATCTGCAGGATGTGCTTTTTAAAGCTTTGGTTGTTACAATAGCCTAAATATTGATAGAACTACAAAGCGTTCTATTAGTATCAAGATCTAAAAGCATAACTTTATATCAAAGTTTATTCAGAGTATTTTGTTTTCAGAATGGGGTGGATAACCTAATAAAGTAGCTATTTATGTATCATTCAAAGAAGAGGAACTGCATCACATACTAAAGAGGACAAAAGAAGATGAAGCTTTGTATATGATTAATATTTAAATGCATTCATTAATCCATACGTTTAGATGCAACTTCATCATATACAGAGATGCAATTTTGGAATTAGTTGCTATGATTTAAATGATAATACATACTATAGATCTCACTACAGTAGGGAAGAGTACTCAATGACTGCATAGTTTCCTGCCCGGGTAACTAATTTTGGCCAGAAAATTTCAAGATTCCAAAGACTCCAAATAGCTCTTTCTCTGTTTCTTTAGTTTTCACAGCCGACCACTCCAGTAAGGAGGTGAGAAGATGATTCTCCCTACTCAGCTGCTGAGTGGTCAGCTGAGGGGACAGGTGGGGTAGCATCGGCAGGACTACTTACACAATTGGAGTGACAACAATGCTGATGGATGTGCGCACCGTGAGGAGCCCAGTGAGTGGACAAGGTTGGTTCTGTGGGGGCAGGAACCGCCATGACTCTTGTGGTGCCGCAGTTCATATTTGTATCCCTTGGATATGAGTACAAAGCTCCCATGTCTAGAAATAACTGTTTCAGGTTTAAGGAGACACCTGAGGAAAAGACACAATGGAAATGTTGGATGCAGATGGAATGTGGAATAATTTGGGGGTTGTTAGGCATCCTTCAGTCTCGAAAGACTATGGTAACATGCTCTGTATGGAGGACTTGGAAAAGCGTCTAGTGTGGCTGAGGAGGCCAATTCAAGAGTGACAATTCCTTCCACACTTAAGACAAATCCAATCTGTCCCCTCTCCAGCTCCCCGATTTTGCTGCTTTTGTGACTTCCTCTTTGCCTGCTGGACAAGGAAATTGGGAGAGGCCGTGATGCAATGCCTGCCTCCAAGCTGAATGCTTAGATGTCAGGGTTTCCCATCTGTTGAGGTCCATTCCTAAGGCCTTCAGATCCCGCTTGCAGATGTCCTTGTATTGCAGCTGTTGTCTCCCTCTGGGGTGCTTTTCCTGCACTAATTATCCATACAGGAGATCCTTTGGAATCTGATCATCAGCCATTCTCACGACATGCCCAAGCCAATGTAGACGTCGCTGTTTCGATAATGTATACGTGCTAAAAATTCCAGCTCATTCTAGAAAGACCTTGATAAGAGAATGGTTTGACCAAGGCTCTGAAGTAAAAACATAGGACAGAAAGGAGATTTTTAACACCTTAGTCAAATCTGGTAAATGAGACATCAAGGGTTAATAATAGTTGGTGCTCTCACAACTGATATGGGTGCTGCATCAGAATAGTCTACATGAGCCAACTGCTTTGCCTTCTTACTTCCTGCCACTAAACCAGGATAATGAAATATTCTGTTTGGATAAATTTCATTTGTACATTTTCATCTATTCTAAGAATTTGCAACAGAAAAATAATTTCATTATAGCATTCCGCAATTGCTAAACCCACCTCCCTGATAGGGTACCACTTATCACCCTCCACAGCACTTTCAGTGTTGATCAACCTTTGCCCCTCCTTGTAATGAACCTGTGCAGACAGTGGCAAAGTTGGGTAATGCCAAGTCCCCTTTAAAAAAGACATGCTAAGTTGGGCGATAAAGATCCTCCACTAGGTGTTCCAAACA
Source organism: Pogona vitticeps (assembly GCF_051106095.1). Taxonomy (NCBI): domain Eukaryota; kingdom Metazoa; phylum Chordata; class Lepidosauria; order Squamata; family Agamidae; genus Pogona; species Pogona vitticeps. Next base: position 101,641,286 of record NC_135785.1, read on the forward strand.
TGCTACTTAATGTCCAGATGTACGACCCACAAGGTGTTACTGGTCTTCAGCTCTCAACAGCCTTACTCAGCAAAGTCAATGGTGAGGGAATGGCAGAAGCTGTGGGCCAACAAGACCTGAAGGGCTGGATGTTCCCCATACCAATATTAAATCGATAGGCCCCCAGATAATACCGTATTATGACACACTGAAAAATACAGATAGTTTTTTTGAGAGATCGCGTACGAATAAAACAGGGGAGGATCAAGGCAACTCTTAACTGACAAATCTGAGCCATCTGCTTTTATATGAAACCTATATTCCTTCTGCACATGCCCCATCCACTTAGCAGCAATTCACAGCAAAGTCTGAACTGCTCTGTAAGTGCCTTCCATTGCCTTCAAACTGCAGTTGCCTTGGGGTTTCCTTGGGGTCAGAAATATCTACTACCATTTGAGCTTCTCATTCCAGTAAGAACAGCTGTCCTAAAACCAACAGAAGCTATCAGAGCAGACTCCAGGGAGCATATTGTACCAACCTGGTTCCTCTTAAATGGAAATGAATGTAATTGGTTCATACAGAAAACAAAATGGCTTTTGGGTTCTACATGGTTGCTGTCTCTCATGATTTGACAATCAGTTACCAGGTCCATAGATGCACACAGAACAATCTGTTTTACAAAGAATCACATCAATAAGTGATCCATTTTCTTCATACTAAGTGGATAAGTCCTGACTTGGGTGGACTGTCTTGATTCAAGCCTCAGTTCATGTAGAATGCAGAAAGATGGTGGTATTCCAAGCACGTCTCTGGGAGGCTGGCTTTCCTTCTGTAGCAGCTCTTAATGTTTCTGTAGAATGATAGCTAAATCTTTTGCAAAATACAAGCTGGAGCAGAAGTCTTAGGTCTACGAAGGATCTGCCAAGCAATCACATTCTAACAGTCACAATAAGAATAGTTGGCACACACCACAGATCAGGACCAGCCCTATCGTGAGGCAGAATGAGGCAATTGCCTTAGGTGACCAGTGCTAGGTGGTGGAAGGAAGCAGTAAGAGTAGCACCCTAATAATTCTATTTTTGTGGGGGTAGGGGGGCAGAGGTTGCCAGTTGTGCATTCCAGGCAGCCTGCACTCTAACCCCGAGGCCAATGGTTCCCAACCATGAGTAACTCTGGTGTTCTTGGACTGCAACTCCTAGAAACCCTGGCCAACACAGATTGTGAAGGCTTCTGGGAATTGTAGTCCAAGGACTCCTGGGTTACCGAAGATTGGGAACCACTGCCCCAAGCTAACCTATTGCCATCAGATGGGGTGAATAGTGCTGTCCCTTCATCAGTGCTGCAGTAAGATTCAATTTCCATTCTACCCATTCTTGTATGTGGAAAGGGGAAGGGACATCACTGTGTCATTTGCCTCAGGTGGCAGAGTCTGGAGCTGCCTCTGCAAGTAATAAGGAAAACTGCCAGTTTAACTTTTTTGTGCAGTCACATTTTTTACACATCAATTTGTTTCCATCTTGAAAACAATGCAATAAAATTTTAAATTTGAAAATAATTCCAGTAAATTCTTCCAAACCAATTGTTGCAAAATTCTTCCTGATCTACATTATCCAAATGTAATTATGCGCTGGTATTCCTAGTCTGGAGAAGAGCATGTGTTACCATCCTGTTATTTAGAAGTCACAGAAGAGGAACCTGTGGGAGCAGGAGTTGAGAAAATGGTTCATAAGGGTTAAAAATTGGCATGAATCAATGTGCAGGGGAAAACAGGCATTAAAATCTAAACCCTTATGTGGCTGGACAGGTCTGTCAAAATTGCTTTCTCTCATATTTGTTGTTTTTTTTTTAACTCAAGTTTTTATCAAAACATGAAGCATTTTGCCAGTATTGATAAATTCCTCTTTTTTTAATGAAATGAAGTGGAATTCTCACCCATCAGTTGGACACTTATTAAAGTAATACCACTATGATCAGAATGAGCATCCACCCTGGATTGCCAGTTCCTGGGAACCAACAGCAGGAGAGGAGGACTATTGTATGCCTTGTCTGCTTCTGTGCTTACTCACCACAAGAAGCATTTACTCAGTAAGAACCACCGTCGATAGTACCTGTCACGATCCCCACATGGCCCCTGCTTGTTTCACCAAACAAAGAGCTCATGCTACGTGCCCCTCAGCTGCCAACAGTTGATTTCATCAACAATACTTATTATTAATAATCAAGGTCCATACCATATGTCATTTTAAAAGAACCAAATAGAAATTGTTTATTGATACAGATGTTGACAGAACAAGCCATGGTTGTTAACTCTTAAGCAACCATTATCCACTCTCAACCACCACTCTCCTGCCCAAACTCCTAAACTCTCCCTCAATCTCTCTATCTCCAAAACCCTATCTAAACCCCTCCTGCTGCTGCTGAGTCTCTTATATCTCATGACACTGCCCCTCCAGCACTCCCACTGGTTTATGGAAATAGTATATGAATATTCATGACCTGGGTGGATGCCACAGTACCCATATGTAACATGAACTTGGAGAAGAACTTGGTTCATGTGAATTTGTCCACCCCAGCTAGGATAAAACCTCTGGATCAATGGGACTGATATATGGGTTTATTTAAAAATCCCACTCTCACAGGGACTAGCAAGTGGATTTAGCCCTTTGTGCCAAAATGGACTTCCACTGGTGTCCCATAGTTGAATCCACTGTGTGTATTGTGTTCCATTTACCACTCTCCTACCTTCAAACACAGAAGAAGCTGCCTGCCTGCTTGCAAGTGTCCAAGACCTCTCTCCATTATTGCAGGCAATGTTTGCATGTATTTAGAGCAAATTTTTATTCTTTAATTGGCACCTACTAACCTTTACTAAGCTCCTTCCCATAACCTATTCCTTGCTCCATCTCTAGTCACATCCATTTATAAGAATATGCAAAATGAAGTACTGGCAACATGCTTCCTTTTTCTTTATTTGCCTCTTTTACCAGAGTTCGGATATCTTAAAATTTGTTATTAGCTAGATGGGGGGAAAAGAGCACGGGGAAGCAGTTTTCCTCACAATCTCCATTAACACCTAAAACAGGCTTAGAACAACCCAGAATTTAAACGCTGTGGAATGCTGAGGGGTTTTTGTACAACTGAGCTGTTATAAAAATGAGAGTGTTCATAAATGCAGTTGAATTTTCCTATGAGAAACCAGCATCTTACAAGTGCTCAACGACTAAAGTCCAAGTAAATACCCAGGAGTCAGATTTGTCAGTCAAGAAAGCTTAGCACTTTCATTAACTGCCTGAACTCCCAAGTCAGTCTGATTCTGCTCAGACTTCTGGAAACATCTAGTTCATGCTCAGCATGCCCAGAGACTTAATAGAAGCATTGAACTTCTGCCAAGATGCTTGATCCAGCGTCAGTATATACCATGCTTTCCAAAATAAGCTAAACAGCTTTCTTCCAGGCTTGTCTCCAAGGGATCTGAAAACCTTAAGCAACTTTTCCCCAAGCTTTTGAGCTCTTCTCAGGAAGTCACAGGTACAGTCAATCTTTTTTGCATCTTCAGTACCTCTGCTGTCACGTTATTATAAGCAGAAACCAGGGCACTCACGACTTCAATAGAAGTAATGGTTAGGCACTGGTTTCCACAAGTAAAGATACAAGGTCTATCTGGATGTTTCTTTATGGGATGGGCCCTTACCATGCCAAGTCTCAAGAGTCATGCTATGTGATCTGATACGGTATTGTCAACCAGCCATATAGTGAATGTGTCATTTGATTACCCTACATTGTAGTGGTTACATGTGACTCAATCTTATCTTTGTGCATGGGGGGAAAAAAGGTAAATCCTTTGTGTTCAGTGTGGTTTACAACCTGGTATGTCTGCATGTGTGTGTTATATGTGGAATCAACTTACAGCGACCCTAATAGGGCTTTCAATGTAAGTGAGATATTTAAAGAGTGGTGCTACCAGTTCTACTCTCCCACTTTCTATGGCCAGGTGGGGATTCAAAGCCTCATCTCTAGACTCCTAGTTCATCATTCTATCCACTACACCACACTGGGAATCCTATGCACAATGGCATATATGCACTACAATCCTGTAGACATCTACTGTACTCCAAAACATGTCCCATTGAATTTATCTGGGCTTCGTCTCTTGATCACAATTCCTGGTTCTCATTTTTCATCATACTTAACTCTCAAAGTTCTCTGTTATAGCTAATAAATGTAAAACTGCTTCTGGATTATTATGTTGCCTCATGCAGAACCACAAAATCCTTTAGCTCCAATCCTGGACCAAGGTGATGATGACCAAAAAATTGAAAAGATTGCCTGTAATGCTTTCAGAATAAACTCCTGTCCTGAGAATTAGGCAGGGAAAGAAATCTTGGCTCTGCTTCACATAGCACTAAGCAAGCGCCAGAGGTATATTTCCACCTGCTCTCAATAGATATTGGCTTTTGGAAGGTTTCTTGGCAATGAGTCCATGCACTTGGCTCATCTGAATTTCTGCATTCCAGATGTTTACATTTCTAACCCCAAATGGTAGGAGACCAATGCACTATTCAATTTCATATATGCTTCTGTGGCCTTATGAAGCCAATTCAAGCCTAAAATTCTCTTAACTTATTCTCATGGAAGTTATAAAAGGGTAACAAGGGAGTCTGAAAGATTTCTTGGACAATAATTCCAGACTGAACTTGCTTCAGAAAGCTGTACATTACAGTTGCTAATTCATCAATATCTATTCCCATCTCTTTATGATGCAACATAAAGAGCAGGGTCTGTTCTGATACCCTTTAAGATCAAAGTCTCCTGTGGCTAGAGACGGTCTTTCACATTTCACATTCCTAGTGTGTGTATAGTTGAAGATAAATACCAACACCTTGAAGTGAATCTGGAAGCTTAAAGGCAGCCAGTGGAGGCCTTACTCTACTGTCAAAGAGATTTTTCCATTTAGGGCCAAAAGCACAGTGGCATTCCCTCCATTCCACCAATAGGAGCTTACTGTCAATTGACTCTTATTTCCAACACTGGCAAAGGGATAGTGTCCTGCACCCTACCTTCAAGCAGTGAATGAAATTAGAGAGTATAAGATGGGAGTGGAGGTTTAAGACAAACAGCTATAGGACTACCATTGCCGTCCCCTCAGCTACTGGTGTCAGAAAGTTGATAGGACCTGATATATTTATATTCTGTCCTCTTCAATGCATTCCAATGGGGTCAAAACTCAATGTCCAGCGAAGATCCTCCATAGGGCAGCCGTTTTCGCTGCCTGTCTTGTGAGGAATCTGTCCCAGAAAACAGCGGGGAGCCATTTTGTTTACCCGGCAGCCATTTTGAAACTACCAATAAGCTGTTTTAAAATCGTCGTTTTGCGAAGAATCGGTTCCCGAAGCAGGGAACCGATCATCGCAAAGCGAAAATCCCCCATTTAGACCATTGTTTTGTGATCACAATTGCGTAATGAAGTTTCGTCGTAATGCGGGGCAATCGTAAAGCGAGGCACAACTGTATGGCTGAATAAGAAGTTGACGGCATATACCAAGATCCAGGTCTATAGAGCCTATACTTTGCCTACGGCTTGTAATACTCAACAGCCTAGCGTCCACATTCAAGGCTTACATGTTCTTCAGCAAAAAGACCTTCATATGTAGCCAGTTGATGATTTGCAACTACCAGCTCATCCAAAGTTAACATTTTTGTATGCCATTATGAGTTATTATTTGGGGACATTTTTTCAGGTTCTGAAGAGCTTAATGGATAAGTCCAAGATTTTAATGTAGTTGGGATTTCATATGGGTAGGGATGTCAGTAGATATTGTGCAACAGCCCAGTTCAGCATTCCATAAAGGGAAAGGTTCCCCTTGACATTTTTAGTCCAGTTGTGTCTGACTCTAGGGGGCAGTGCTCCTCCCATTTTTCAAGCCGTAGAGACAGCGCTTGTCCGAAGACAGTTTCCGTTGTCACGTGGCCAGCGTGACTAGGGAACGCCATTACCTTCCCACCGAGGTGGTACCTATTTATCTACTTGCATTTACATGCTTTCGAATTGCTAGGTTGGTGAGGAGCTGGGACAAAACGTCGGGAGCTCACTCTGTTGCGTGAATTCGATCTTATGACTGCTGGTCTTCTGACCCTGCAGCACAGGCTTCTGCGGTTTAGCCTGCAGCGAGGCAACTCAAAAAATAGGGTTGCCCCAAACAAAAAATCGGCATTGTGAAACTGGATATTGGATTAGTATCAGTCTGTATCAGACTGTCTGCTCTTGTTCTGTGCCAAATTTGTGGACATATGGGCAAATGGTTTTTAAGTTATCAGTTTTAAAAGTAAGTGTCCCCTACCCCACCCCCGTGCAGACACCAGCTACCTTTTCCATCTGCAGATTTAAAATAGATCAAATGCATTGAAAAGACCAATCCTTCTTTAAATCTTAAAAACATGTATTGAAAAACAGCCCTGACAATTGCTTTGTATTTTAGTGAGATGTAGTTAAATGATGAAAAAAGGGTCAGCTTCTGTGATTTTCCATCGTTTGGTGTCACTTGGTGAATGGTAGTGAGCAGAAGAGGGGATCCTGTAGCCCATCTTGACTGCTGCCATTATTGTTGTCAATATTCAGGCTACCTTTTGCTATGGAAAGCTTGCCATTCTTTTTCCTGATGGCAAAGTGGGCATGATACTGTGCAGCAACACTAGACACTCCCTGGTTTTTTGACTCGTGGCTACAGAAGCACAATATCCTGCATTCATAAACTGGAGGGTTTTTAAAGAATTGAATATGGAAACAGTAGCCACTCACCTTGAAATGAAAGATACCAATGAGGAGCATGCTTATCGAGCACAGAATGCAATTAGTTGGTGGAAAGAACAAAGAGAAATGTGGTTAGGACAGTCAAATAGAAAGTTTGGAAGACTTAATGGAAATATTCCAATGCTCCAACATTTTTCTTGCAAGGCTGCCTCTCTCACCTCGCCTCTACGTATTTCTGAAAAAACAGACCTCTGTGTCAACCCCTACCCTACCCATACTGTCTTTTTCTCCATGTAAAGAAATGCACACATGAACATGTTTGAGGGAAAATGTTTTGTTTCATAGAAATATTGCTTCAGGGTCCATACAAAAAAAAAAAAAAACATAATTAGAGTAATTCATTTCATCTAACCATGCATGGAATTTTCCCAGAAGGTTTTCAAGCGTGTCTCTGCAGTGGTGCCAAAACTACTGCTGGTTATATTAGAAGCTGCTCAAATGAACTTCTGGTCCCCTCAAGAATTTTTCTCTTCTAATCCTCGTGAATATTTTCCCTCCCAAACAATGTACAAGGAAGAAAGGAAGCGATACCTTTACAAAAGGGTTTTGGTTTTCCTTTCCTCCTGGAACAGTAGACAGGTCTAGGAATATGCTTCCTATAAGATAATTTTTTTTTTGTAAAAAAAAAAAAAATCCCGGACAGTACATTAACTGTGCCACTAAAATTGCTTTCAAGCCCTGCAGGATGGTTCATCAGGCTAAGAATTGCAGAGCTAGGCATGTGAGGAAGAGACCTTAAAGGAGAAAAATCATCCTGACCAGATATCAACACTTCATGGATTATAGGTAAACTAGATTTCTCAAAACAGAGACTGCTGCTTACGAGAATCATTTACAGGTGTATCAATAGCATTCACTTCACAGGATATAAATTACTTATCTTTCTTCATTTCTATAGACACAGTGATTCTTCAATTGCCTTTGGTTGAGGCACATGGCTCTTGTTGTGCTTGGAGTCGAAGCACCCAGAAACATGGCAATCCCCATATTAGAAAAACTTGCAATTAGGCGTGCGACTAGACAGCAAGACAAAAATATGCACTAGTCCACTGTGATTTGCACCCATGGAAAAGTGTTTTTCCCTAGGTGAATTCACTTCAGCCATCCAGAAAGGAGTCAGCAGTGGCAGAGACAGATTTATGTGGGAATCATCTTCCTATCCTATCATCTCCCTATCCCAAAGTTGCAAGTGGATACCCCAGTCTGGCTCCCCTCCCCACCTGCCCCCCCCCCAGAGAATAACTCACATTTGCTCAGCAGATAGAAACGTACACATTTGCTGTGTCCAGTTGGTAGGGAAGGCTGTTTAGCTTTACTGTTGTTGTTGTGGGTTTTTCAGGCTCTTTGGCCGTGTTCTGAAGGTTGTTCTTCCTGACGTTTCGCCATTCTCTGTGGCCGGCATCTTCAGAGTAGGAACTCTGTCCAGCCACAGAGACTGGTGAAACGTCAGGAAGAACAACCTTCAGAACACGGCCAAAGAGCCCGAAAAACCCACAACAACCATTAGATCCCGGCCGTGAAAGCCTTCACCAATACATTTACAGTTGTTTTCCATTTGATCCGAAACCTAAAGGTGTGAGTATGCTCTAGGGCTGCCCAAGGGTAAAAAAGTATGCTCGACATCAGTTTTCCCCCATGTATTGATTCATACACTTCCAAGCCTGTGTTTGATCACTGAAGTTTTAGAATTGGGATTGACCCCGTAGACTTAAGTGGTTTGAGAGTAAAATATCTCAGGGAACATTTCTCCCACAGGAAACTGCCTGGATTTTCAAGTGGGACCATTCTTGTCAGGAATGAGATCTATAGGCACAAGAAATAAGATGATATCTGATAAAGTATACTTGTGAAATATTCTCCATCATAGAGGCTAGACTGCAAGTTCCTTGGAATTTGCTACCAAATAAACTAAAATAACTTATAGCTGTTATTCTGGCAGGTTGGAGATTCAGTGTTAGTTCACTACTGGAGCAGAATATACCATCTTTGTGATCTTTAGTTGTATTTATTATTATATGATTTTTTTTGTTAATGATATGGATTAACCTCAATGCTGAACCCGTAAGGAATCCATTAAAACCACTTACTTTTAAGAAAGCATCCAATGGATATAAAAACCAATCACTTTTTTTAAAAAAAACATTCCAAATAAACAAAGTTCCCTCAGGAACCACAATCCTCAGATTCCATGACTTGGAGGGGACTCCCTCCACTCTGATCTCTCCATCTGGATGGTGGGATGCAGGTAGAAACCCAGGCTACATGCTACCTCATCCTCTTGATGATATAATCTGGTCCTTATCAGAGCTAGTAGCTTTTTTTAACCCTTTTGATTTTCACAGTTCCAGGGATTTCATACAGACTCTGAAAGAGGTCTCAAGACACAAATCCACCCACAAATAATCTAGCAATTTGAAGTTCCTTTGGATAAAGAGGAAGGGTAATTAACTAAACAGTCTAAACTTCGATTTATTGCATTAAATCCTGCCTATTTGCAGTTTAAAAACAAAAACTGAGGTGGGATCTTGACCAGACTGATTGAATAGCAGAATACAAAGATCTTGATTGATTTCACAATTGCGATGCTTGCTAACATATGTATTATTTGCCCACACTCACTGGAGAAGGGTATGTTTTGTGGGAATGGGGAAGATTATTAATGCATGAAGAGAACTGGAATATTGGGAGCTTTTCTTCTTGTTGTTTGCATTAATCGCCCTGTTGCTTTTGTGCTGGTGCAGTCAAGTAAATTATGTATGTATTGTTTCACAGCATGGCTCTAGATAGTGTATTGTATTGATGGATCACTTCTTTAAATGTATTCATCTCAAAAGATACTGCCCATGTTTCATGTCTGGTCTTTGTCAAAATGCCTGTTACGTTTGGAAATTTCACCCAACGCTGCTAAAGCAGACTAGAGGGTGGGAATCAGTTTGAACAGCAGTGAATTGTGACATTGCAGCTAGGATGTTCCTAGTTGTATTCTTGCTAATAAAGAAGACATTTCTTTTCATGATCAGGGTGTGAGTAAGAGGGAATTACCTCAGCCTTCATAGGGATATGAATCTTGCAGACTTTCGCTGTCAGAGAGAAATGGATGGAGGGAAATAATTCTTTTCTCATTGCAATGGAATTTCAAGCTTAGTTTGCTTGTTGTTCTTCAGAAACGTCATGGGAGATTTCAAGGGGATTTCTCAGAAGCTTTGCATTATTTTTCCTGGAAGATACGCCAAATAACGGTGATGGGGTTTCAGATTTCTTGAACTACATAACTCATAATTCTCCATTCAGTGAGTTCTACCTGACTTACACACACCTTAAAAACACCTAAATTTGGCCTGCCTGGGAGAAAAGGCCTAAACTGGAAGGCTTTGAGGCTTAGCTAGGCCTAGTAACATCCAAGCCTCCTGGTTTCCATCCCAATGTTGACTAGGAGCTTTCATTTTGGACAGGAGGCTAGGCCAAGCTAAGCCTCCAAACATTCCAGTTTAGGGCTCTTTTCCCAGGTGAGTCACATTTAGGGTGTGGGTCAGGGAGAACTCATGAAATGGGGAGTTATGGCATTTGTAGATGAAGCAATCCAACAATCTCATCCCTAATGCCAAGCTGTGCAAGACTGCACGGGATTACACTCTAGCTACACAGCCTGGTATCTTTTCTGATCAGGATGCACCTGAGAAGGGCAGCAAACAGACCAAACTGTGCAGTATTTTTGTAACTACTGCACACAATAACATTTTTGCTCTGTGGGATTTAGCTGGAAGGAGCAGAACACGAAGCTCCTGCAAGACTGTTACAATAACTATGAAGAATGGCATCTTCACTGGGCAAGATTCAAGGAGAAGGACATTAAGCGGTGAAGAATTTGGCAGTTTCCTGCACAGAACTGGCAAAAATAAAACAAAACAGAAAGTAGTTTAATTTTCACAAAAAGTTGAGAAATCTGACTGATTCAAGGGGAGGACTTAATGGGGAGTCTTGACATGGAGAGACTTAAACTTAATCAAAACCAAGAGATTTTGTGAATATTTGTCACCTCCCTGCCTCCGTACATTGCTCATCGCTCTTCTGTATCCTCACTTTGGATATTGGCAAAACTCTAATTTGGAACCCTATGTTTGGTCCTGAATGTCTAGTTTTGTTCTGGAAAAGACTTGTGTAGGCTGCCATGGGAGTTGTTGGCCGAGATGAGGTTTTTTTCTCCCCCACACTATACCAGTGTGCTATTCCAAGGTGCCTTCCCCTTAATGCCAAATTTTCACTTCTGAGAAAAACATCTCAGTATAAGATCCCAGATAGTCTTGGAGCCGTGTGTTCCCTTGCATTAAGAATGACTGATGTTTTAATGCTACAATCATGAGCAGAAGAGAAGGATATTAGATCTGCATAAATGCCAGTAACCTTAGGCATTTATTAACATGGCTAATGACATTAGTCATGGGGTACCAGGGATATAGACCCTTATTAATTACATAATGGGACATTTCTGATAGTTGGAAATGTATCATTCTCTGATGTGGGAAATTTCTTCACAGTGGTAAGCATTAAAATGTTGCTACCTTTGAACAGATGTTCTGGAAAAGATATGATGTCAAAGTTCTTAATCAACTCTTTTCAAGCTACTGGGTATACTACAAATATCTGTGAATTTCTTTTCCTGGTGCTAAAATTGCATGTTAGATGTTCCAGACAATTCCCTAGACCAGGCACCTGGCTTATGGATATTGTCGTTTGGATTCATTTTCAAGGATATGAGAAGAACACAAAATGATTCAGAATTAAACTAATTGCTGATATTTATTTATTTTTTCGTATCGGAATATTGCACAATTTACAATTAGGGACATATATAAAATACAGTGGTGCCTCACTTAGCGATCGCTCCGTTGAGCGATGAAATCGCTTAGCAATGGAGGTTTGGCCATCACCAGAGCGATCGCTTAGCGATGGCCCCTATGGGGAAAAATCGCTTTGCGATGATCACGGGGAAGCTATCATCGCAAAGCCCCCATTTTCAGCCAGCTGATTGGCCGTTCCAAAATGGCCACTGGAAAACAAAATAGCCACCCACTGTGTTGTCTCGCTTTAGAGGCACCGAAAATGGCTGCCACAATGGAGGATCTTCGCATAAGTTTAGTTTTAAAGCCCATAGGAATGCATTAAACAAGTTTTAATGCGTTTCTATGGGCTTTTAAAAATCGCTTAGTGACGAAATCCCTTTGCGATGTTTTTTCCTGCACGAATTAACGTCGCTAAGTGAGGCACCACTGTATAGATAAATTTAAAAATAAAATTTTAAGATAATTAGTCTGTTTTTGACCAAAACCAGGCTACTTCAATAGTGCTATCTTGGCCATTTGCTAGATATTCTTTTGTACACATGCTGGGGCATAAATCTCATGCACATAAATGCTGCATTGATTGAATTTCTCAACAATCACAGAAAAATTGTCCTGTATCCAAGCAGCTCAATTTTACTGGATTATTCTTTCATCTTCTTAATTCACTTCAGAGTCTGTTAGGTGATTTCCAGATAATCCATCTGAACTCTTGTCCTGGTGGGGGTCAGCCTTTGGCATTCAGTTGCTGATTCAGTTTGCTTTGCACTGCCTAGCAATATGTATGCAGTTTTACATAGATTTGCTTTGCACTGCCTAGCAATATGTGTGCAGTTTTATTTCAGAAACATCATGCTCAATCAACTGTACTGCAGATAAAAATGATATGCAGACAATGCACAGCAGTGCTTCAGACCTGCCTTGTAAAAACAGCATCCCTGCTTTTGTTGAGAATTGGCTTGATTATGGAGAAGCCATCATCTCGGATGACAGAAATTGCAGGATGGGTTTTGCACAGAAATTGCAGGATGGGTTTTGCACAGCCCTGCTGAAAGCATTGGGAAGCTGCCGGTCAATCGGGGAATGTGTCCAAATAGAAGCACAGAAGCAGAAAAGAGAATGCCATTTGTGAAAGGGGAAACCATTGCCTTCATCTGAAAACAGATTAATTATAGACATGGAGATGCCAAGTGCTGGTGTGACATGAGGTTTCCTCTGCCCACTGCAAAGAACCTTAGTGCTATGGCCCTGTTTTAATTGAATACGACAGCTTGGCAAAAGGAGCAGCTAGGTGTGAAACACATCTACTGCTAGAGGGAGGCTCACTGCACAACGATGACCTGAAATCAGCAAATCATCAACTGTGACCTTCTCTGCATTTTGCAGAGCAGCTGATGCTGGAGGCAAGGTTGTCAGCTGCCCATTTCCCTGAAACTGACACACTAGATGTATTACTATGAGTCAGGAAGTGAAGGATGCTACTTCCAACTCAAGAGTGCCTCTTGTTACCTGTGATGAGTCAGCAGGCTTTGACGTACCTCTTCTGTAGCAAATAAAATAAAGTAACATAAAATGGTAGGCTTGCGAAGATCTTGAAAAAGTTACTTCTTGAGCAGCAACCCCTTGAGTCCCACAGCCTTTTAGACTATATCTCTCTGAATTCCACAGCTAACAATGCTCATGATGCCTAGGGGATCTTGGAACAATAGTAGAGATAAGCAAGACTCACTTCGTGCTGTGTCATCCCAAGTTGTTGGTGCAGGACCATAGGTGCCATGACTTCCCTTCCCACACAGCCCAGCCAGCTCCCCCACTCACCAGCCGGTGCGTGCTGTGCAGTCGCAGCAGGAGCATGATCTTCCCTTTTCCTCCTCCTCCAGCAGCTGTCCACTCAGACAGGGAGGCAGGGCAGGGATATCTGCAGTGCTGCCTTTGAGTGGGCAGCTGCTAGAAGAGCAGAGAAGCGAAGCCCATGCTCCTGCTGCAGCTGGACGGTTGCATGAAGAGCAGATGAGCAGCACACCCCAGCTAGTGAGTGGGGGAGCCTGCCGGGGTGGGTGGGTAAAGAGAACAAACAGCATCTGTGGTGCCATGCTGATGACCTGCAATGGTGCAGCACAAAGCAAGTCATGTCAATCTCTAAATAATAGTCTAAAAACTAACTTTTCCACTTGGGAATTGTCGTTATGATGACATCCCGTGATACTGGTGCAATAACCTGGTCAGAGTTTGGGTTACTTATCATTACAATTTCAGGTGGAAAGAGTGATGGACTAGGACTCAGGAGGCCTAGTTTTGAATCCTCACTCAGTCATGGAAGCACACTGGGGTGTGTGGAATGGGTACAATCACTCCTTAAATATCTGTTACCTTGAAATCCCTGTTATGGTCTCAGTAAGCCAGTTCCAACTTGACCGCACATAACACGAACGACAGTTCTAAGGCTCCCAGAAAAATTTAGCTGCTGTTACATCATAATACCTTAAAAGTAACTGCAAAGATAATTCAATAGTTATATAGTTTGTTAGATCTCCTTAAAAATCACTACCTAATGCTACAACTAGATAATAACTAGAAAAATAACTAAAACAATTATACTGTAAAAGGAATGGAGTTAGCCATTATGTTACAATTACAATGGAATTTATTAACACTTCAGTTACTGCAAAAAGGACTGAATGACATTCATAATTAATTAGTGAGAATTCATTTATATTGGGGTTCTTCCAAAAATCATGTATGATATGAAGATAAGATCCACAACAAACCAGAAAGAATAATCCTACCCAGTCAAGTTTTTTTTCTTACCTCACAGTCACTAGCTAGAAATATATGTGAAAATCCCATACTATGTAGACCTCGAATTTCCTGAAATAGCGTCTACAAACTATATTTTTAATTGAATATACATATTTGACCTCAGTGAGCCACACTGTGAGAGAAAGGAGTCAGATAGCTGTGCTCAACACTATGGTACACACACAAGAAGCTGTGGGGATTTTCTTTTAGGAAGCAATTAATTGTAAAGCATTCCAAACATAATAGTTTTATAAAATGGGTATTTCCCATTTCCCAAAACTAACTGAAATAATGACCCTCTAAATTACTTTTAAAATTAAAAAAGCTAAATGCTACACCCCCTCAGGGTACAGAACACAATCTCTTCCCTTCCATCTTGTCATTGCCTCAGAATGTACAACAGAGTATGGGGCACTACTGGGAGTAGAACACAAGCCAGCCCTTGAACCATGTGATGTTCTTCCTCTACTCTGTAGTGAGGCCCTGCTCCTGTAACTATAAAAGTAAGTTTGACAAGGACATGGGTGCTGCAAATGCAGTGACATTTTCCCTCATCAAGTTGCAATGGCAATGTATATAGTTATAATGTAATTAGTGGAGAAGATTTTCTTATTTATAACTAGTTACTTGGAACCAGTTACTTCCAAATTCTGGGCTTGCGTAGGAATGACAGAAGCTGCCTTGTGCCAGGTCACACTCCTTAGCTGTCTAGATTGCTATGGTTTATTTTGATTAGCAGAAGCACTCAGCTCTCAGGCATAATCTGCTTTCTCATCATCTGTTTTCCAGTCATTTAAAGTGGAACTAATAGAGACTGAATTTGGTATCTTTAGAAGGCAAAACATGTGCTGTACTACTGAGCTAAAATCTCTACCATGGTTCTTCCAGGGTGTTTTGTTGCTGCTAAGGTAAGCAAGGGAGGCTTAGTGGTGGTGGAGCAATGAGGTGGCTCAGCAGTTCCAATCCAGGGGAGGGGGAATTATATCCAGTCCTTTATGCATTTTTCACCTTACATAAGTTCAGCTCACCATATCTTCCACCTAAAAAGGACATGCTGCCACTCCAGCCCCTAAAGATACAAATTCTTCCATTCCTCTTACTCGACAAATACGCTAGAAAAAATCAAAAAGGAAAATCTGACAAGGTTCCACACAAATGGGAATAAAGGGAGTGTTAAGCACAGAACTGTTAAATACAGATTTCTCTGTTCAGATAACCCCTACAGTGAGGATGAAGACTTAGCAGTAAAGAATGGACAGACAGAAAGTATGAAAGTAGCACCTGAATGGAATCTGAATAGTGTACCCTACCGAGGCTGGGTAGGAGGAACAAATTAGGCTACACATTTAACTCAATCTCAAAAAACAGTGGCCCCCAAGGAAGCCAACTGAAAAACATAACGGCAACTATTGTCTTCTGTTGCTTTCCCCAAAACTTCAAAGGAGCATGCCTGGAAACATGAAATGCCCAATTCTTAAGAAGAAAATACCTGCCCTACACTTGTGAAAGGCTGCAGTTTATGAGGGAGTAAACCCCACTGAAACTGCTGGAACTTATTTCTCAGTAAGCAGTCCTTATCCACGAGTAAGTCCAACTGAACTCTATGTATGTATTGCTACAGATCTCACCTGTTTTCAAGTGTTTTAAATTGTGGTTTTTAATATTGTTATCGGTTCCTTCATTTTCAAATATTCTATCCCATTGGGGTTTGGACTATGTGGGATCACATTGTTTTAATTAGCTCACCTTGGACTCTTCATTAAGAGACAATCAATCAATCAATCAATCAATCAATCAATCAATCAATCAATCAATCAATCAATCAATCAATCAATCAATCAATCAATCAATCACAATTGCTGCTCCAAGGCTCATGGACTGGTGATTGGGTCAGCTTTGTCCCAGGTATAAAATGGGGGAGAGGAGTGCTGGTTGTTGCACCACCTGGGACCCCACATGGTGGTACAGGTGTCCAGCTGAACCCCAACTCAATGGATCCGCAGCTACCCAGAAGATGTGCTGGCAGAAGAAGAGGCACGACCAGCAGCTGCTAGAGTTGATCAGGGGGCGGGACAAGCTGCTAGGACTTGATGACCTTCATTGGTCTGGCTTTACTACCCCCCGAAGAGTGTAGGCTGACTGTAACCAGTACTGAGAACTTGGGTCCAGCCTTGCACTAGAGACTTGGATGACCTAGTGAAGGGAACAGGTGCTCAGTTAAGAACAGTGGGGCAATGAGGGATTAGTGAAGAAAACTAAGCTCCCCTGTGGACTGTTGGAATGGGGGCATTCGTGGTGCCCAACTTAACATTCCCAGATTCTAATAAATACGAGTGCTATCAAAACCAAATATCTAGAGTCCATGGAGCCTATATCCAAGGAAACACACCCAGCTATCCCAACGTTGGGTGGCCATAGCTGGGCCTAAAACCCACTGAACCCTTTGGAATTTACAGTACTTCTCAGTAAATATACAGAGAATTGTACTGAGCCTGCAGTCCTAACCCAGGAATAAGTCCAGCTGAAGCTCTGTAGGGCTTACACATTCACCTATATGTATTCCTAAAGATCTTGTTTGTATATGTTTTCAAATGTTTTTAAATTTAAATATTATTTTCTGTTTAATTGTTTTCAATATTCTGTCCCATTGTGGTTAAAACTGTGTAGGATCATGTTTTGGGCCTCTTCATTGAGAGAAAGGCAGCGAATGAATGAATGAATGAATGAATGAATGAATGAATGAATGAATGAATGAATGAATGAATGAATGAATGAATGAATGAATGAATGAATGAAAAGCAAGCAAGCATAGGTTTGCACTTAAAAAAAAAACACAATGCTGGTGGCTACAATGGTCTTGGTAGCTGAAAATTCCCTAGGTCAGAAATGCTGATGCAATGTCTTCTCCTCTTCCTCCTCTAAAGGTGAGGCATATCAACAAGCCATGGCCCTTTTTTGTCATTCAGAGTCAACTTCTTACAGTTACAATGCAAAAGGAACACCTAATATAACACAGAGCACTTCAGGTATATGGATGCATCAGAAGAAAAATGAATTTTGGCTCCCTTCTCTTTCTGTCTCTTCTTTTGAAACCTCACTTTGTTGGAAGATGATGCTTAATCAGATTCTTTGCTTAGAGTAGCTGTAATTACAGCATATAATTGCACTGCTTTTTATCTTCTCACGGCTTTTCCATTACACAAGTCCCTTCAGAACAGGGCTTTTGAGCTAGGCAGCAGTTTTCTGTGTTTCAGGTATCTCCATCATTAATCCATTTGCTATTCATTGTAATAAAACTAATCACAATGAATTTATTTGGCATAATGTGGATATCTTATGCCCTTTCATCATCATTCCTGGGCAATTTCAATTACAGCCATTGCCTGATACCAGGAGAGCTACCTTGCAGTTTCTCACTTTGCCTTCCCAATGCATCAATGTTAGCAGCAGAATCATTTGTACCTGCTACCAGTATCAGGAAGAGTAATGATGATGAGAAAACCTTTAATCAAATTCAGGGCTAAGGAGTGAGCATGCTTGGAATCTTCAGCACCAACACCATATAAAATTAGGCTAGTCTTCTCCCTGCGGTAAACCCTCAGAAGTCAATATAGCTATGGCAAAGACGCTAGTCTAATTCACGTGAACACGTGCTATGGGAAGGCACCAATGGAATGGGTTTAGTTATTCACAACTCCAAGAGAATCTGGAACGCGTATCATTTCAGGGTGGGGCTGGGGGTTAATCTTGTTTGCTTGGCTCCCATTCTTCACCTGAAGGTCACTTCAGAATGAATTCAAGCAAACGTCAACCATAAAGGAAGATAGGATTCCAAAGTAGCTTTGCAGATGCATAGCCGTAAAATGGGGGAAATATTTGAAACGATTTTATATCAAAGCGCAAATGATCCCATGAGCTCTGTGCCACCTGTCTGAAATGTAGCGACATGATATAATGCATGCAAGCTTTCAGTTCCTGAAATGCAGCAAATCCAGTAACAGTTCCATTTCTCTAGATACACAAACATGCCATAGGTATACCCACAAAATCACCTCATTATTGTCACGACACCTGCAACAGGGCATAGTGCAGTGGCATGCGTCACAGCATGAAACATCTGATATGATGCCTCCATCATAATTTATTACCAGCATAGATTTATGGTTCATATATTACTCAAGTGTTATTATTTTATTAATTCTTTGAATATATTATTCAAAGTTTAATCCCTCAGCAACGAAATTTCCATTTCTGGAACTAGGAATGGGAAAATATTGTAAGATGAGGGAGCAAAAAATGCCACCTGTCTCTTGTTCAAACAGAGTGGCCCCATATAACATTGGGTGCACCTTCAAGCCATGACAATTTTGGAATGAAGCTCACACCTTACCTCTTCACCATGAGACAAAGCTCATGGTGGGGGGAAAAAGAAAACAAAGGATAAGATGGCATGTTTGCTGTGGCCTGTAGCAGTAAACAATGTGACAAAAAATGGCAGGAAATAATGCAAGTAATATGTAGGGATCTCCTGAGTTGTAAATGGCCCACTCCGTATATCAGTGTATGCTGGGGAATCATAAGGCTTCATAGAATCATAGAATAATGAATTTTGAAGGGGCCTATAAGGCCATTGAGTCCAACCCCCTGCTCAATGCAGGAATACAAATCAAACTAGATCTGACAGATGGTTGTCTAAATTTATCTTCAGTGTCTCCAATGTTGGAGCACTCATCATCTCTCAAGGTAATTGGCTGCACTGCCATACTGCTTTAACAGTTATAAATGTTTTCCTGATATTCAGCCAAAGTCTGCCTTCCTGTAACTTTAGCCCATTATTAAATATCCTGCACTCTGAGATGATTGAGAACAGATCCTGCCCCTCCTCTGTATGACAACTTTTCAAGTATTTCCAGGAATGACAGCTGAGAAATACTCTACATGTCTACATTTCCATGATTCTTGATGGCTTTTGGTGGGGGGGGGGCAGGGAGTAGAGAAGGACTGCATGTATAAAACCTATGTTCAAATAATGTGTCCATTTAGAAAAGGGATATGCTGGCATTTTTCTCAGTGAGGTGAAAATGTGTCTTAAAATGTAAAATATGTAGAGATAGTCCATTTGGAAGGCAAAGGGGCCTGCAGTCCAATACAGACCAAATATGGAATGAGCTTGGTGGTGGGAAGTGATACCCACAATGACAATGAGCTTGGAAGACTTGTCCACTGCTGGCCTGCAATCCAACATCTGGATCTAGCTGGAAAGGACAGTTGGAATATGACACTTGTCACTAAAAGAGTCCCTGCAGAGTCCCAGTCCTTGCCTACTTCCTTGCTGTTACCTCCTGCCCCTCCATCAAGGTAATATCTCCCCATGAATTCTGAAGATCAAGAAGAAGTTAATTCTATCCATAATAAATTTAACTTAATAGACTGAACTATTGGAGGTGGACATGTATTGAGACAATTAGCAGGAAAACTATTTACAAGACTCTCAGCTAGTTATTCACTGTGTATGGAGGGGTATGTGGACAGTTGTCGCAAACAGTTGTGTGAGTTTTTTTCTAAAGTCAAGGTGGCCCTCTTGATTTACGAAACCCCTGAGAGAGAAAGGAAGTGCAATGTGAAATAATGGTTTTGTTTGGTGTATTTTTTGGAGCAACTATATTAGTGGTATTTTTACCCCAAAACTGGCAAAGTGAGGAGGATTTCATCAATTTGCTGTTGTCTAAAATTTGGGTGCAGACAGGCTCTTGGCTGGAGAAAAGCAAACAAAACACTTTTTTTAAAAAGTGATGTAGCACATATTCGCTGCCCTAGTGCTCACTTATAAAGAAAATTCATTTCCTCAGTCCCCCCCAGGGATATGAGGAAGTGATTAATTTGCCAATATCCTGAAGCCGCTATCGTATTAAGCCACTTCATAATATTGGCAAATTGACAGCAAGCTGCTATGAACCAAATAGGGTTGCTTGAGTTCCATATGCCTTTTGGATGCAAGAACCACACCAAATAACATATTGGATGTCCCACAATCCTATTTAGCCCAGTCCAGACTGCCCCTTCCAGACTGTGTAGACAAGCCCTGATAAGTCCTTCAGTAGCAAGCCAGGTCCTTATGCAGGAAAAAGTGGATCTTAGACCAGTGGGGTTTTGTCTTGAGGTTTTGTCTGCTTATAGTCCCCAAAGTTTTTCATTTTACACTGGTGCCTCGTAGAGCAACGAATCCGCGCAACGGTGCCGTTTTCGCGATCGCAAAAGTGATTGCAAAACGGCACCTAGATAGGGCAGGAATCAGAGAGCGAAGGTCAGTAAGGGGGTCCAAAATGGCCGCCGGAACAACCGAAAGGGCCGGGCGCAGCGTTTTCGCACCCTCCCCTCGCTTACCAAGGGCGCGAAAACACTGCGCCCGGCCCTTTCGGCTGTTCCGGCGGCCATTTTGGACCCGCTGGACAACTGATTGCAGCATTTTCGCGCCCTCGTTCAGTGAGGGGAGGGCGCGAAAATGGCTGCCAGCATAGTTGCACGGTGAGTATTCAGCCCAATTGGAACACATTAAACACTGTTTAATGCGTTCCAATTGGTTTTCTTGCCCCGTTCAACGATGCTTTCACACAGCAAGGGTTAATCCGGAACGGATTAACCTCGCTGTGCGAGGCACCACTGTACTTCTTTCCCCAGCTGTGTTGCTGCAGAAAGATGCTATTGACAGCTCTGTGCACAGCACTGTGTTTTAGCTTCACAGAAACAGGAGCCATTTTGATTTAATATAAAGTATTTGTACATTCACTTATTCCCCTGATCTGGCTACCCCTGCGCACACAATATATTTATCTCTTGTCATGGATAGTAGCAACAACTGTACCCCATTCATCAGTTGGTGACAGAACTGGAGTGCAAAATCTTATCAGAATTTATGATGTCCCATAAGAATCTGGCAGAAGTAGATGGCATCTTTGGTACCAAATATGAGTTGTTTTCTGACAAAATTTGATGCATTTAAGGAAAAGACAGTATTCAAATTCTACAAGTGCTTCAGAAAATAAAATTTCTTTCAAATTGTCTAGGATGAAGTTTCAGTGGCTTTCTCTTTAATCCCATTTGCACAATATGAAAGCCGAACAGTTCATCATCCGCATGAGTGAGAACAAAGCCCAAGAGCACAGCATGAGAACATTCCACCCAAACAAAAGTTATCTGAAGTAAATGTACAGCATAACAATTACTATTAGCTTCAATGGACTTTTAGATCTTTTCCTAATGGTGACTCTGGATGGCATAATTTTTCTGGGACTCAAAAAACAACACAATGCCAAGGGTGAACCAGGCAGCATTGTGGCAGCTGTAAGCAGGGTGCCTTTCTGCATCTTTTGTCAAAATTTAAGGGGAAAGGGACACAGGAATATTAAGAAAATGGCCACCAACAACTGAGGGTCAGTATTTTTAATCTACTTGCAGGTGTACTAATACCTTTTCCTATTTTCCAACCATTTGAATTCATTTGGTTGTTGTGGGTTTTTCGGGCTTCTTGGCCGTGTTCTGAAAGTGGTTCTTCCTAACGTTTCACCAGTCTCTGTGGCCGGCATCTTCAGAGGACAGCAAACTGTGCTCTGGGTAGGCTTGAGAGTGGGTGGAGTATTTATGGCTGTGAGAAGGCTAGTTTGTGAGATAGGCTATTGTCCTGATCAGGAGATGGTTGATTAGTGTGTTTTGTTGTGGCTGTATTGTTTTGATAAGGAGGGGAGATTATCTGCCCCTGTGGTTGATGGGTGTCATTAGCTGGTTTTTTGTGTGCAGTAATCCCTTGACCTTGTGGCTGGCTCTTGTGCCATCAAACCAAGAAAACAACACCGAACTGAAGAAGAAAAACAGCCACCCACAAACAAAGTATTCCTGCCATACATCAAAGGGGTCACAGACCGCATGGGGAAACTTCTGCAAAAACACAACTTACAAACAGTATTCAAGCCCACCACAAAAATACAACAAATGTTACGGTCAGCAAAGGACAGAAGGGACCCCCTCACCACTGCCGGAGTATACCGGATACCTTGCAGTTGTGGCCAGGTATACATTGGAACCACGAAACAAAGCATCCACACCAGAGTCAAAGAACATGAGAGACACTGCAGACTAAAACAACCAGAAAAATCTGCAGTAGCTGAACATGCCATAAAACAAACTGGACATGAAATTCTATTTCAAAATACCGAAATACTGGACAACACCAGCAATCATTACGTCAGACTGCACAGGGAACCCATTGAAATCCACAAGCATCAACAAAACTTCAACCGGAAGGAGGAATGTCTGAAACTCAACAAAACCTGGCTCCTAGCTCTTAAAACCACAGAGTGCAAAAGGTCAAGGAACTCCACCCAGCCACAAGGTCAAGGGATTACTGCACACAAAAAAACAGCTAATGACACCCATCAACCACAGGGACAGATAATCTCCCCTCCTTATCAAAACAATACAGCCACAACAAAACACACTAATCAACCATCTCCTGATCAGGACAATAGCCTATCTCACAAACTAGCCGTCTCACAGGCATAAATACTCCACCCACTCTCAAGCCTACCCAGAGCACAGTTTGCTGTCCTCTGAAGATGCCGGCCACAGAGACTGGCGAGACGTTAGGAAGAACCACTTTCAGAACACGGCCAAGAAGCCCGAAAAACCCACAACAACCATTAGATCCCGGCCGTGAAAGCCTTCACGAATGTATTTGAATTCACTTTTTCCCACCCCCCTTCTTCCAGGACAGAAGGAGCAAGAATCCTGAAAGAATATTTCTTTATTGTTTTTGAACTGTCCTAGGCAGCCAATCAGTGGTTAGTATCCTGTTATGTAGCTATGCTGGCATGGAAAAATGACATCACCACCAGCAGCAGATTGCCCATAATTAAAGAGTCCTCAGTTTAATTCCAGGTTGTGTGCGACTTTGTTTTATTGCATGTGATCTGTGCACAATCTGAAATGGAAGAAGGCATACTTTGGTGATGTTATTCTTTTTATGCAATTGAAACTACACAGCAGGACTTAGGAGCATATGTGTTTTCCAGTGCTCCTGTCTATAGTTTCTGAGGTTACTTACTCATGTGCTCACCAACACTATGATTATGAGAATTCAGAAAGATACAATAAAGCAGAGGAGGGCAATAAACAGCTCATGCGTTGAGCTACTCATGTTCACCCTAAAGGAAAGGCAGTACAAAGGAGTTTTGGAATTATTTGGATGGGTACCTTTCACCCCAAAGTCTATTTGCCAAACACTCATTTAAGATAGAACGTTGCACAACTAAGTATCACATCACATTTTAATTTAATTTAATTTATATCATGCTGTATATGGTCAGACCAGACAGAAGTTTCATTCTGAGAAGGAAGGGAGTAGAACAGAAGTATGCTTGTGAACAGTTTCCCTCTCCCTAGAGATGGAAAATACTTTTTTTGTTGCATTTGAGACTCTCTAAAGTGCCCATTTGACACCTCCTGAAGGTCAGCGCACGATAAAGCAGACCTTGCTTCTGAAATCTTCAAATTTGCAAGGATTAGCTTATGTTTTGGTGAAGCAAGATACACGTGTAACCATGCATATGTTTCAAAATAAAGATAGCTAAAAATGCAATTTCAATAATACATGTACATTTGCTTTAGTCAATAGGAAAATGTGCCCAGCAATAGGTGCATTATAAAGGCAGTGAAAAATATGTAATCTGGAGAAGATAAAAACAAGATCTCACAACCTGATATAAACCAAGGAGAGAAAAAGAAAGCAGGAGGGATTTTCAGAATAAAGACTGAGAGATTTTCATGTCCGTAACCCCCACTCCTTGGCTTTTTAGTTAAACAACAACATTAGGTCCCCTTTGGCAACAGAGAGGTCCAGATCCAACTCTCAATAATATATGTTAATTAATTGTGTCATATCTGAACATCTGCATATGTTTAGGATTTGAGAGAAGCAGCATGTGGATCCTCCAATGATTTGTCAAATTCCAGGACAATCAGTTTCTGGCCCTTAAATTGGGCAGTTTTTCCAGCAGTGCCATCTGGGCAGTTTCCTGCTGGCCATTTCTCAAAGGAAATGGTTTGTCTGCTAGGACTTAGCTAAGGTTGGGAGGTTAATACAAGTACTTGCAGTCCAATGCACTTGGAAGTCATACCATGCTCAGAGAAGAGCTACTGATCAGAATACTTCATACATTTGCTGGTTAGAAATGCCATTATCTTGCTGGTAAAATTCTTGCTGTACTTTCTCCCATGAATGAAATGTACATGTAAATACTTACTTACCATTGTTAAATGGCCATTGAACTCAGAAGTAAATGCTTAAAATAGCCACATAAGGGGAGACTACAAATTCTATTGCCTTTTTTTCTTTGAAAAAGTGAGTACAGCTTCTTCTTTGCACCAGTTGTGAAGGGGCATTCACAGAGGAAAAGCATCAGGTAAAAGTTTGGGTGCATAACTCTTCCAATGATTTCCTTCTAGCTGGAAGTCACTTAAAGGTTACACTGCAAAACTGTGATTATCAGACAGCTTCATTCACTCAGGGGTGAATTTGCCAACTCTTTGCCAACTGGTGAACATTTTCAGTGGCATTGCTGAAATATTGCTGAAAGAGGAAGTGTTTTGCAACACTGCTGGAAATGTTTCACCCAAACAGTGGATAGATTCAGCTCAGTCTTGATCAAACCATTTTAACACAAAGAAGATATCTAACACAATGTTTCTCCAGTTCCAGAGACAAGTCAACAGTGTCTTAATGTTAGGGTGATCACATGACATCCATATTCGGGCAATTGCTCCCTTTCTGTCAGTTATCATCTCCTTGATGATCCATGGCTAATAAGTTCCGGGGCTGACAAAAACCATGGATTTCTTTGACTTCTACATTCAGATTTTTTGTTCTCAAATTCTATTAAATTTATGAACAAAAAAAAATGTGCAAATACTTGCAAACTTATCAAAAACAAATGAAACAAATTTTCCAACCCTCTGTATTAGCCGGATTCAATATGGTACAACAAATCTCACCTCATGCTTTATAGACTGCAGCAAAGCTTCTGACTGTATGGCTCATGAAAACCTGGATTGTTCTAAAAGAGACAAGAGTGTCATGACATTTAATTGTCCTGAAGTGTAACCTATATTCTGCACAAGAATCTACTGTTAGGAGAAAAAAAAGTCAAAACTGAATGACTTCCCCTTTGCAAAAGTGGCAGATGGAGGATGTTTTACCTCTCTGTGTATTCAATCTATACATGTAATGTATCATATACAAAAAACTGGATTAGATTCAAAGGAAGGAAGAGTGAAAACTGCAGGAAGAAACATCCATAATTTAAGAAACATGGATGAAATTATATTGCTGGCACAAAATTGCCATGACTTGAAACAGCTGTTGATGAAGGGGAAAGAAGAAAGTGCCAAAGCACTTGGATTCTAAGAATCGCATAACTTTAATGTTGACAGCTTTGAAGCAGCCAAGAAATCAGAAGAAGACTGGGACTTGGAAAGGCGAAAGAACTAGAAAATGTCAAAGATAGAATGGTACTTTCAGTTCCTATGTACAGATGTGAAAACTGGACAGTGAAGTGATCTCATGGGGGGGAGTAATATGTCCAAAATATGGTGCTGGAAGAGAGCTTCATGGATGCCACCAACCACCAAAAAGACAAATAACTGGGTTCAAGATCAAACAATGCCTGAAGTGTCTCACAAATCATTGCCGCTCAGAGCCCACTGGTAATGGTGTGGCTAAAAATATATCGTTTAAATAAATAAATTAAAATTACTAAACTGGAGCTATCATGAGAAGATGAGACTCCCTGGGACAAAAATGCTGAGAAGAATCGAAGACTGTGAGGAAAAGAATGAACATTAGATGAATTGATTCAGTGAAGTGTACTTTGCTGAGCTTTGAACTCTGGTGCTGGAGGAGACTCTTGAGAGTCCCCTGGACTGCAAAGAGAACAAACCTATCCATTTAGAAGGAAATCAACCCTCAGTGCTCACTGGAAGGACAGATCCTGAAGCTGAGGCTCCAATATTTTGGCCATCTCATTAGAAGAAAAGACTCCCTGGAAAAGACCTTGATGTTGGGAAAGTGTGAAGGCAAGAGGAGAAGGGGACGACAGAGGATGAGATGGTTGGACAGTGTCACCGAAGCAACCAAGATGAATTTGACACAACTCCGGGAGGCAGTGGAAGACAGGAGGGCCTGGCATGCTCTGGTCCATGGGGTCATGAAGAGTCAGACACGACTAAATGACTAAACAACAGCAACAAAACTTTAGTGGGCAGGACCTAAGGAAGTTAGAAATTTTTGATTCCAAGACCTGCATAGGTCTATGAACAATAGGACTTTTGAAGGTCTTCATTTCATAGAGTAGTCACAAGTTGAAAGTGACTTGGTGGCAGATAAAAATATCAGTTCTCAGTGTGGAGAGGACCACATTGTACCCATCTGCCAGCCTGGCAGTGCTGAAAGAGAGGAACCTATCAGAAAGGTGGGTGTTAGCAACTCTACTAGAAAAATCACAAAAATGTTGGAATAAACAGAAATTCAAATCCAGACCTGCAAGAGCTAAGCATTTAGCATTCTCTTGAATGGTCCTGAATTGGTCAGATTTACATTCTTCTACATTTTAACTGCATATTCTTTCTGTTCAGTTGAGTAAAAACAAAACAATATACCTGGACAGTTCTTTAAAAGAAATAAAGTAAATGGAACCTTCCCCCCCCTTCTTCTTCCTCCACACTCCCCATTCTAAGTAGGTTGCCTAATTTGTTTGCCAAATCTGAGGTTTTAAGGGATGTACAAACCTGTACAGCCAAAGTCCCATTTGTTTTTATCATAGGCATCATGATTCTTTGTGTCCCATGGTTACTTTTCGCCTGCCATTCATAAAATGTGGCAGTTGCTGCCTCTTTGCACAAGCAGGATCCCATTGATTTGCATGTGGTGACTCTGGCTTGCACAACTACAACCTAATGCGTCCACCCAGCACTGTGCCCATAGAGGTGTCAGACACCGCACTTCCCATTGATATTCTGCCCTAGGTGACCTAAATTACTGGGTGAGCTTGGACCCATCTCTCTCCCCTCTCATCTCTCTGTCTCTCCGTTTCCCAGAGCTACCTTGCAAGGCTGTTGTGAGGGCAAAGTGAGGAGGACACAGCCATGTGCTATCTTGATCACACTGGAGGAAAGGTGTAAATGTAAAGAAGAAGGGGAAGGGGAAGAAGGAGGAGGAGGAAGAATTTCTGCTCAGGGTGGAGTGACTCAGCACAATTCTGCACAGCCCTAAGGAATCGGTGCGAAATTTGTTTCAGTTCAGTATTGATCAAAATTGAAAAAAATGTGCAAAATATGAATACAAAAGGATTACTGGCATATTTACCGATCACTTGGAATGGCTGAGAATTTTATTTGGTTTTGGTTTTGATCAGAATTCACCGAAATTACAAGAATAAGTAGTAAGAAAGCAAAACTAGAAGATTTCCCTACCCTTATGCACAGCAGCCAAAAGACAACGCTGAGAGCAGAGCAGTAATGTTTCCTGCTCCCACTGACCTCCTCCAACTCATCCATTTGGAAGAAAAGGGGTTTGCTCTTAAGAACTGTTTTTTTTGTTGTTGTTTTTCCCTACCAAGCCTCTTATTTTCCTCAGAACACTTTTAGAAGCTGAGATTCACAGTGTCATAAAGATAATAAATTGGCAGTATTTTCTACCCACGAGCATTGTCCATATATTGACAACCCTGTGCTGTTTGAATAGGTATGAGTGCTTGTCTCCTGTTTTTGCCTATCCATCTATCTTTGTTCCTCTGTCAATATGCTTCGGTGAGAGCTTCTATCTTTCCCTCCCAACCATATTGTGCTTCCTTCATAAATCTCTCACAACACAATGAACCATCTCTGTATTTATCCAGTACTGATGATGCAGAAATACATCAGAGCATGGGGAATGGGTTCTTAACACCTCTTCATTTGTTTAATAAACTACTTGAAATGCATGGGGAGAACACATCAATATTGTTAAGGTTAATGACTGCCTGATTCATAGAAGAAAGAGAAATGGCATTTACAGGCAAGCGTTCCTTAGCAATTGTTGTTAATAATGTGGGTACATCGTTTAAAAACAACAACACTGTCCTCTTTGAAAATCATGCTGAAAGACACTGGAAAGTAAAATAAGGTAAAGGTAAAGGTTACCCTTGACAATTTTTGTCCAGTCGTGTTTGACTCTGGGGCGGTGCTCATCCCTGTTTCCAAGCCATAGAGCCAGCGTTTCTGTCCAAAGACAATCTTCCATGGTCACATGGCCAGTGCGACTTAGACACGGAACACTGTTACCTTCCCACCAAGGTGGTCCCTATTTATCTACTTGCATTTCCATGCTTTCGAACTGCTAGGTTGGCGGGAGCTGGGACAAGCGACGGGTGCTCACTCCATCGTGTGGATTCGATCTTACGACTGCTTGGTCTTATGACCCTGCACCACAGGCTTCTGCGGTACAGCCCGCAGCACCACCACATCCCTTTGTACCATCTACCTAATTCCCCACGGAGACCATTTTGGAGGTAGTTTCTAACAGTGCTACTAATATCTTAAAAACAGCCTTCTCCAAATTTTAAATGCTCACTCAGTGTGATACAAATTGTAGTTCAACATATCTGCAGTCTCTTGAGTGGGGAAGTCTATCCCTTAATATTCTGGGCCATCTTTGGAAATGGTTGGCCTCTAAATGCCAAGGCATCACCTGCAAGGTTCCATGATACCCTCAAAGCTGTAGGAACTGAACAAGTGTCCCACCATGTCACAGTTCATATTATTCCAGAGAACAGTGAAATGTACAACCTTCCACGAATACCTTGAAATAAAGACCCAAAGAAGCTCTTCAACTATTGATATATGCCAGTCCCACCGATGTGTATATCTGAGATGCAATGGGGGGAAGTGGCTGCAGTTCCATGGGGTGTGTGTGATGATGCCACTCAGGGCTTTAACTACAGGAGCTATCCAAGGTGATGAACCACACTCCCCAAAACATGTTCAGCCTTTTGGATAAATCATGTAAAGTTCAAACCAGAATCACTGTGAACTCAGGATTAGCAGACTCTACTGTTGAGACAGCTCATGAGATTGCATATCTTCACTGATGTAACTTCCTACAAGTTCTAAAATTAAAAAACACTGTAGCATAATACTTTTATTAATAATAATCATGCTCACTAAAGTCAATTCTGACTTACGGTGACATTTTTTCACAGTTTTCTAAGTACAGAGTACTCTGAATCAGCTTACCATTTCCTTCTTCTGGATGCACCTTGAAGCTGTTCATTTTGCCCAAGGCTGTATAAACTGGCTCTTCTGCTGCAAAGCACAGAGGGGAATTGAAACCCCATCCTCTCACTGAACTATCCAACCACCCAATGGACCATATAAACAGTACTAGGAAGAGTTAATTTTCGGGATAAAGAAGAGCAAACATTCCCTGCTTTCTCTTCCTGGTGACAGAAGAACAATCATGACCAAAGATACCAACTTGTTATTCTAACAAGTTTTTTTGTAAAGTAAAAGAGGAGAAAATGCAATTATTTGGAACTGCACCATATTTCCCCCCTTTTAACAGCTGTTTCCATAATATATGCACACAGTGATGGAGGCTGGGAACAACATCCATCTGTAGGCTCAGATGTTCATATTAGGAGGAGTCAGAGCTCAAGACAGGCAAAATGCCAGTGGTGAACTTTCTATCATGTTAAACTGTGAAAGAATATGAGATGACAGCAGAAGACTATTGCCAGCTCCTGTCACTGTCTATGGAGCACTCATCTTTTCCTGCCACCTTTCTGGACATCCATCTCTTATACCAGGGAAGGCTTCACAATTCATAGCCCACAGAAAGGGTCTCATAGAGGGACATCATAAATTCTTAAGCAAGTCAGCTCTGAAATACTGTAGGTCTGCAGATAACTAAGATCCAGTTCACAGAAGAGCTTGTGAATCAGCTTCTACATGATCAGAAGCCACTGGGTGAGTGCAGCAGCAGCTGCTAATTACGTAGCTGCAAGCATCCACAGTGAACTTCCTCATTGTCATCTCTGCACTGCCATTCACTTTCATTCATTTACTGATGCTGGAAGCATCTAGCCCCTCCTGATTGTGGAGAGGAACAACTAAGCACTGAAATTGCTTAAACCTCTCTTTGAAGAAGTCAGCAAAGGGATAAAGGAGCAAGAGTGAGTATTTGGCACTGATGCCAATTTTAGCTTTTTAATTCATTCCTGTATCCATCCAGAATCTTCTACAAACAAGTCTGCAACGTATATAGCCCTCTAGATGTTAATGGGTGGCAACACCTATGACCTCTAACCAACATAACCAACCATGAGCAAGGATGGGAGTTGTGTAATCCAAAAACATTTCCCATCCAGAGTAACTGTTAAAATACCCAATTGAATTTTTCTAGCTTCCTATATTAAATTGTTACTGCTTTACAATTAAAATCAAGACTTATAAGTAGGGTTGCCTGGGAACTTCAATGTTTGGAAATTGCAATTTTGAACCAGCTTCCTTTGTGCCTACTGATCCAACTCATAGATCAGTATCTAGATAATAGTTACTGAAGACCACAATTAAGTCATAAGAGGACTTAGGGCCCATCTTCACTGGCTTTTTTGGAGTGAGCTTCTGCAGACTAAATAGAGTAGTTTGGGGTTGGGTGGAAGTCCATGGATTCAGCTACAAGCAGTTCTTTGCCCGGTGCTTTAAGAGAAACCAAATAAAATATATATGCATTTCTTTTTTAAAAAGTTACACAGCACCTCTCCTTATGGAGAAAGGATATGCCCCTGTGGGGAAGAAACAGTTGAGTCCCTGGCACACACCATTCTGGAATGTAGTTTATATAAGTCTGAACGTACCCATTACCTCTACCCAATAATGTGTAAATGCATTAGTATACCTCCCGCAGACTACCTTAAGTTTCTGCTGTCCGGAGAGAACCAATTAATATCACAGTCAGTAGCTAAGTTTTTATTCTCAGTTTTAAGAATCCGTAAAGTGTTGTGTTAAGATAGATGCATGATTCAAGTTTCATATTCCTGCTATCTTTTAATATCTAACTTATTTTGTATATTTTATGTAATGTTTTTATCCTTGTATTTTTGGGTCTTTGACCGTACAATAAATTCAAGTTCAAGTCAGTGATCAAATAATTGATCAAAAAATACCAGAATCAAAAAATTGATTTCCTTTGCCCCTTCACCAAGAAGAAGTAGTGTTCAACTTGCCAATATCCTGAAGTCGCTCACTTATCAATCCTCTTCACAATATCAGAAATCCCAATAGAAGGAGCCTCGACAGCAGGGAAGGCTCAATTTTGATCCAATCCCATTGATTGCACACTCTGAAAACAGACCAAAACAGAGCAATCCTACCAGCACCAAGCAAGTAGAAGCCTCTAACAGGGGCTCAAAAAAGTGTGGGCAGGATAGTTAGGGGAACGTTCGGTTCATTACAGCAATTATGTATTGTGGTTGCTGAAAATAAGAGTAAACCAAATCATCCCCAAAGCAGACCAAACAGTGGGACAAGTGCCCATATGAATGAGCCCTTCGAAATTAATGCGTTGAAAGTGTCACAGACCACAAGCTGGTCTATAGGCACTCCCCCTGACATATGTATGGTGTGGAAGGTAAGGCTACAAACTGAAGTGAAGGGGATGAATCCATTGGTGATGGTGAGAGATCCACACCATAGGAGGGCAGCTCTTGGCTTGATGAGTGCTGGCCAAGTTCTGCCTCCATGCCTCTTTTTCATTGTTGCTATCACTTACCCTCTCTGTCTTTCTGGTTGCTTTTAGATCAAGTGGAAATGTTTGATTCCATATCAGCTAAACAGATCTAGTTTTTCACCTACTCTGTACCGAACTGGGTTAGGAATTTGGGATTTTTGGACAGGTTACTTTGGCTTGACCAATCAGATCTTGTTTAGTTAATCTGGGCATATTTGGATGGCAGGTATTAATGGACCGGAAAGGTTCAGGATCTGGGACTCTTGGACAACCTAATTTGGTTTTGTCTTTTACATCAGTTTAATCACATTGCATTGACAGATTAGGGCAAGTCTGGAGTGTTATAGGATTAGAGAGTTATAGGATCCTAAGGCACCCTCATAGTGAACAACAATCACCAAGGCTTGTTCCTCAGATCAGTGGGTCTTGTTTTGTTTTGACCAGTGTCACCCTTAAGACCAATGAAGTTCATCCACTCAGAGTTCTGGTGCTGCTCCAATAGGAGGTTATATATGACGGGGGAATACCTGGCTCAGCAAAAGTATGAGCAAGAAGGATCATGGAATTGTTGTAGATCACAAGCTAAATATAAGCCAACAGTGTGATGTGGCTACAAAAAAGGCAAATGCTATTTTAGGCTATATTAATATAAGTATAGTTTCCAAACCCCACGAGGTGCTAGTCCTCCTCTATTCAGCACTGGTTAGGCCTCATCTTGAGTATTGTGTCCAATTCTGGACACCACACTTCAAGAAGAATGCTAACAAATTGGAACAAGTTCAGAGGAGGACGACAAAGATGATGAGGAGCATGGAAACCAAGCCTTATGAGGAAAGTCTGAAAGAATTGGGCATGTTTAGCCTTGAGAAGAGAAGACTGAGGGGAGATATGATCACACTTTTCAAATATTCGAAAGGCTATCATATAGAGGAGGGGCAAGATCTGTCCTCAATCATCCCAGAGTGCAGGACATGCAACAATGGGCTCAACTTATAGGAAGCCAGATTTTGGTTGAATATCGGGAAAAACTTCCTAAATGTTAGAGCAGTATAACAGTGGAAAAAAATTACCTCGGGAGTTGGTGAGTGCTCCAATACTGGAGGCATTCAAGAAAAATTTAGATAATCACCTGGCAGATATGCTTTGACTGTCTTCCTGCATTGAGCATGGGGTTGGACTTGATGGCCTTTTAGGCCCCTTCCAACTTCACTTTTCTATGATTCTATGATATGGAGAGCTTCCCTCTGCACCTAAATTGGTGGAGTCCAAAAGGATGGATAATCAGATGACTGCCTTTCTGGGACCAGGGTTGACCCACACATAATTTATGGTAAGGCAGTTGTCTGTTTTATACTTTCCACACTGACATCTTCTTGCAAATCTATACTTATATTAATGAACTTCCCTTCCCTCTAGTTTATTCTAAGTACTGGCATCCCAACTCTTCATTCACTCTCTGCTCGAAACCCTGTGAAGTCATGTACCAGTATTATACTGGAATAATGACTAGTTATGAGAGTGAGCATATAAGCCAGAAACCTGTGCTGAATACACTTCGAAGCAAGTTCCTTGAACTTATTTCTTATGTGTTAAGCTGTCCTGAATTCCTGAAACTGGTCTGGTATTTCCAAACAGAGCATCGCCTTCCTCTCCTCCCCCATGTCTTCCCCTTTTGATATTTGCATGAGAAGGTTTCCTATATTTCTGGAGCAGGATGAGAAGCATGGGTAAGAATCCATTCCGCTGCTGCGCTTAGTGCAGGGAACTGAACTGATCTCCTGTTGAGTGCCAATGGCATGAGGAGTGTCATGTAGTAGTGGGTAGCAGTCCATCCAGTTTCTTCCTATGCTTGATCCAAGAGCAGGAAGACTTTTCTCCAGACCAAGAGGTTTCTTATGTGTCTCATGGCTACTTGCTTCGCTTATATGGCATAGGTCTATATGAGCGTATGGCCTTCATTTTAGTTTCAGAAATGAGCTATCTTTCTCTGCCCCAGAAATCTATCCCCAAGAGACACTGAAACATTATAGCTGTGCAAAACATGGTGAGTTAGTTTAGAAGGCACCAGAGCTGTGTGTGTGTTTCTCTCTCTCTCTCTCTCTCTCTCTGTGTGTGTGTGTGTGTGTGTGCGCGCGCGCGCAATGGCTGATGACAATTTATTACCTGTATAATTTGAACAGAAGGGTGTTTCCTCATCATGAGCAAGAGTGGGTTCACGGCCTGCTGAGTAAACCTAACTAACAAGCTTGTTGGCATCTTATTATCTGGTGGCTGTTGTTCCAGCTGGTACTGTTATAACTGTTCATTTAAAGTTGTTCCCAATTATCCTTTTTTCAGCATTTCAATTCACTGGATTTTGCAAAGGGTGGGAAGATGCTTTGTGTTAATTTACACAGACTTGTGTTCTGACATACCCTGAGAGATGCAAGTGTATGTCAGCAACCAGAAAGTAAAAAATCAAACAGCTGTGAAGTAGGAAATATTGAAACTGTACTAGGTGGCTAGCTCAGTGAGTTAGGTTACTGGCTGAAGAGCCAGAGGTTGGGAGTTCAGTTCTCTCTGTGCATCCTAGAAAAGACAGCATATGTGGCCTGGGGCAAGCCGCACAATCCCAAAGCACCCTGAGAAAAATGGAATGGTGAGCCACTTCTGAGTACTCTCTAACCTAGAAATCCTGAAAATATTCACAATAAATCAGAACTGACTGACAGCACACAATTTTTATTATTAAGCAGTATCACTATCAAAAAAAGAGAAAAATCTGACAACACAAAATTAATACAATTCTTCCCCAAGTAACTCAAGCTGAAGTTTTGACACATTTATGTGGTGGTGAGAATGGTTTTATACAAGACCTTAGCTGAGAGAAAGAGAGAGATCTAGCAGTGTTGTGCAAAATAGCAAAAACTCATCTGAACTGTAAGTAGTTCCCAAACTCATATGTGATTTTCCTTGAGTCTGAGCATAGTCTATCCCAGTACAATGGTTTCCCTTAATGTGGGCTGCAAAGTAAACATTTGCAAGAGGTTGTTTCAGAGAAAGCAACAGCAATTTCAGCCTATAGCGTGGGCAGAAATTTTGCCATTACTTTCCAAGACACTCCCGTAATTTGAAATCAGAATGGCATGAAATTATCCTATTTAATAAGGGGGGGGGGAGAGAGTAAAGCCCTGCAGATATTTTAAAGGAGAGATTTCCAAGTAGCATAACATGGGAAACATACTTTTATAGCATGGAAGTGCTTGTTGTTGTTTTGACTTATATACTGCCCCATAGTGCTAAACTCTATGGGTGGTTTACAACCTTTATTCTGCCAATAACCCCACCCTACCCCAAACTGGGTACTCATTTTGCTAAATTCAGAAAGATGGAAGATTGAGCCAACCTTGAGCCAGCTACCTAAATTCATTGGGATCAAATTCATATTGTGAGCGGCTTGACTGGAGTACTGTAGTTCAACCGCTGTGCCACATGACAGTTCTAGCCCATAAACTAACCTTCCCTATCTGTGATATTGGTTTAGACGCAACGCAACATCATTGTTTAGAGTTGCTTCATCCAAGGTCATAATGATGGTGATGATGTCCATGTTAGCCAATTAAGCCTTCTCTGCACAGATGGATCTCTCCAGCCACATGAGACTGAGAAATCCCTCTCGTGATACTTTTAATCTTCTTTTTCCTTCTTGTAACTTCTGATCCTTTATGAAGACTTTTGAGTAGAGAGTAAAATACATTTCTCCTTTTTTTTCTACCTAAAAGTAGTATTCTGAGTAATATTTCTACAAAATGCTGGTTATGGGAAGGGGTGGTTAATAAAGGGAGACCTGTAAGCTAAATTCTGACTCTGGTTACTGTAGCTGGGCTTCTGTTGCACATTTAAAGGGAATCAAACAAATTCCTACAACTCTGAGCAGTCCAACATCTAGCAGGAAAAGAATAAGAAGAAAAAGAAGAATCTTCTTCTCTCATTCTGGTTTTTCTTTACAAGACAAGTTTTCATTTATGTCTTAATTTTATTTGAAATTGGATGGGTGGGGGTATTAATTGCCATGGCAAATGTAACTTAGCATAAAAACCTGCTGAACAATATTAATGTGGCGATCCCCCTTTGCGCCCTTTATATCTTTGGACTCTACAAAGGTGAACATGCCCTTTTCGCTGCCACCAGGTATTATCTTAATACCAATACAATTCCCACACACTTAGGAGCTACTCAAAGAACTTAGGAATCAGGGGTTTTGATCAAACTTTTATTAAAGAACAAAAATTATAAGGAGAATCAAATATAACTGCTTCAGGTGTTCAATTTTTAAATCATGTATTCAATCACTGGTTTTATTTATATTATGCTTATGCGTTCATTTCTGCTTGTTCAATATGACGTAAACTGTTCAATTCTCTTTCCTAACCCCTCTAATCTATTCCTAAACCCTAACACTCTCTCAATAACTTCTTGTCCCTACTTCTCTCTATCCCTGTCTCATTCCAACTCTCTCTAACTGTCTCTTCCAGCTGTCCAACTGTCATTCTGACTCCGCCCCTCCTGCTCTATCTTCTGATTGACATGCAGGAATGACATCATCTTTTGGGTTCCACTACAATTAACTATCGCAAGCTCTGCTCCGTATTCTTTTTCTCTAAAGAAGGTAGAAAGAAACAACAAGATTCCCTGAGTGACAGATGCTCCAGGGTACCCATTATTAGCTACTAGGCAAGAAACATAAACTTACAGGATTGCTGTGAAATACCTGGAACAACAGGCTCACTTATTAGTTTTCGGCAGCATTAAATAACCCTAACTGTGTGTTTGGTCTCTGCTCAGTGCAAGGAGGAAAAATATTTTGAATATATGCATGAACAGATTATAAGAAAATAATTTGCCACAAATGCTCCAGTCCTATAAGCACTGAATTGAGAAGAAACCCCATTCAGCACCACTGGATGATCTTTATAGTGAATATGATTTGTCTCACGCTAGCTATAAAATTTGTAGTATTGGTCCCTTCTTCCTCTGGAACATTTTTCATTATTTACTTATTTATTTAAAATATTTCCATGCCCCCTTTCTCCTAAAACGTGGGTCCTGAACCCCTGGTCCGTGGCCCAGTACCAGGCCTTGGCCTTGGCAGGACTAGGCCACGGAGATAGATCTCTGGCCCTCTGCATGCACACCCCCCACATACATGCACGGATGCACACACACGTGGATGCACGCACACCCCACCCACGCACACACGGACACATACATGCCCCCCACGTGCACCCACACATGCCCAGCCACACACACATGCACTGACACACCCACGCCACACCCATACCCACACAGAAGCATAAACACCCTGCCCATGCATGCACAGAAGCCCCCCATGCATGCACAGATGCACACACACCCCATGTCCCCACCCCGCACACTAAACCAGTCCATGGTGTGAAAAAGGTTGGGGACCACTGTCCTAAAGGATCCAAGGTGTTTTGCAGTATTAAAACAAGCAAAGTTAAAATCCAAATAATAAATTATTAGAATATTTTAAAAGTATTAAACAAATATCTTACTAAACAGAATAAGAGCAATATTAAAAACAAAAATAAGATGCAGAATAAAATGCCCCCTTTAGATCCCCTTGGCCAACCAGCCATTTAAAGGAACGGCAGCAAAGATGGGGCCAGTCTGGCCTTCCATGGGAGGGACTCCCACAATGTGGGAGCAATGAAAGAGAAGGCCCTCTCCTGTGTTCTTACCAAGTGTGCCTATGAAGATGGTGGGACCAAGAGAAAGGTCTCCCCGATGATCTTAAAACCTGGGTAGGCTCATGTTATATAAGCTATGTTGCTATAGATTAGCTCATGTTGAAATGCTTACAGAGGTGGGGATACATTATTCTCTTATGAGAACATCCTAAGGCATTGTTTATTTTTCACATTTAATTGTCAAAATAAGGCCAGATTGAAATTATAACATTTCCAGACAAGATGCTCCCTCTTCAAACCAGCCTCTTGCTATTAACTATTATCATCTTATAAAAATATATCTGAGCTTTCTTCCCCATGACAAATAACTGCCTTGGCAAGTTACAGCTGTTAAGTCACATAATGCTCTTACAGTGCCTCTCAGAATCTCGCCACTACTGGGGGAGAGATCCAGAACAACATTCTTTTGATATCTAAGGAGCAGGAGGGTCTTGGAAAAGAAAAAAAGAATGGAAGAAACACTAGAAGGCCAGACACCATGAATCGCCATATAAGTAAATGAATGTGAGGCACAAGAACACAGGAAACTAACTTATATCGACTGAGATCACTAGATCCATCCAGCCAAGTATTGCCAACATTGGAAAGAGTTTGGCCAGGGTTCTCTCCCAACATTACCTAGATATACCAAGGACTGAGCCTTGGACCTTTCTGTAAAGCATGTGCCCTGAGCCACACTTCTTCCCAAAAACAAACATAATATCTGGTGTGCTGAGGGGAACATAGAAGGAGTCAGTATGAACTGCTGCAAGGCAGAAAGTGTTTCTAAAGCATCATGGACCTCACTTAGCTTCTTCACCCATACATGGGTAATGACAGAGGAGACAAAGTGACTCAGGTTCCCTCAATGTTCACCGCAAACCGAGGGACACGGGACAAGTTTTATGCATGAGTATATCTCTCTGTGTGTGCACATGTGCCACAAAAAAGAAATCAACAGATCGAGACCCATAAGATAAAGAGGCAGAAGGGGCTGGAGATGCCTTCTAAGATTGGCAGGGGGCCAATTCCTCAGTGATAAACCAGCAAAAAGAAGGAGATATCGTCTCTTCTCTGTGACTTACTAACTGGCCACATTGATGGGGCTGTCATGTCACAGGATCAGAGCTTAGCTGTGAATGGAAAAGCTGTATTGAAGACTGCTAACCTATGGAAACAGGTGAGCAGGAGAGTGCTGAGGATAAGATCAAAGAAGCCAAACTCGATAATTTTCATTCTGTTCCTAATATTTGAGATTTGTGCTGTCTTCTTAGAAAATTCATCCCTTTTGAACTTAATTCTTAATTTAATATTATACTGGACCTTTTTTTCTGCCTGAACCCATCTTAATACAACAAGCCGAATGTCCAACTTACAATAAAAAAGCCGAGGTTGCTGAGGGACTTTTAGTTGTGGAGTTAAGTGTGTTCTCCACATCCTTCCCCTCAAGAATTGTAACCTTCACAGAAGAAGCACACAAGATATATCCCACATATGGGGACACTGCCCCTTTGGGAAGCCTAAATTAGTTTACTATTTTAATGTACACAGACAACTGTACTATGTTGCAGTGTTGTGCACTGTGCAAGAGAACTATTTTAGCAAATCTGTATGTGGCTTTGTCCCCTCTCAGAAAAGCTCCTGTAGAAATTCTCGGATGGAGAATGTAGGACCACCCAGACGTCATTGGCTGCACATCCCATCAACCCTAATGAGGATAATGGACACTGCAGTTCAGCATCATCTGGGCAGTCACACATTCCCTAACCTCAATACAGCTGTTGTTTTAAAAAATAAAAAAGGGTATCTAGCAAAGTATACTCATTACTGTTATTTTTCTTTCTCCAAGAATTACTGCCATTAGCCACACTTTGCCCTTGATTTCTCCACTCAACAAGGCTTAAGTTTCATTAAACATAAAAAGAATTAAGTGTTTTTCTTAAATTGGTATTTGGTAAACTGTCAATATGTTATAGAGGAGGATCTATATGCATTTCATGGACGTACATGGTGTACACCCATTCAATGGGAACCTGTAATATCAACACTTATGTGAGTTCCACTGATTCAATAAGCCTGCTTTGGTTCAGGCTAACAATTGACCTCTCCTTCATGGATTGCTGCCTTGTCATGGCAAAGGGGCTTGAGTAATTCAGAGAAGCTATGGCCTATGCCATGCAGGGACACCCAAGATGTACAGGTCATAGTGGAGAGTTCTGACTAAGCGCAATCCACCTGGAGTACGAATTGGCAAGCCACTCCAGTATCTTTGCCAAGAAAACTCCATGAACAGAAACAAAAGGCTAAAAGAAGATGAGCCCCTCAGGTCGGAAGGCATCCAACATGCTACTGAGGAAGAGTGGAGGACAAGTAGCTCCAGAGCTAATGAAGTGGTTGGGCCAAAGCCAAAAGGACGCTCAGCTGTGGACATGCATGGAAGTGAAAGGAAAGTCCAATGCTGCAAAGAAAAATACTGCATAGGAACCTGGAATGTAAGATCTATGAACCTTGTTAAGCTGGATGTGGTCAAACAGGAGATGGCAAGAATAAACATTGACATCCTGGGCGTCAGTGAACTAAAATGGATGGGAATGGGCAAATTCAATTCACAAAATTATTATATCTACTACTGTGGGCAAGAAGCCCGTAGAAGAAATGGAGTAGCCCTCATAGTCAACGAAAGAGTGGGAAAAGCTGTACTGGGATACAATCTCAAAAATGATAGGATGATTTCAATATGAATCCAAGGCAGACCTTTCAACATCCCAATAATCCAAGTTTATGCACCAACCACCAATGCTGAGGAGACTGAAATTGACCAATTCTATGAAGACTTACAACACCTTCTAGAACTGACATCAAAGAAAGATGTTCTTCTCATTATAGGGGACTGGAATGCTGAAGTAGGCAGTCAAGAGATAAAAGGAACAACAGGAAAGTTTGGCCTTGGAGTTCAAAATGAAGCAGAGCAAAGGCTAATAGAGTTTTGTCAAGAGAAACTCTATTAGCCTTTGGTCATCACAAACACTCTTTTCCAACAACACAAGACGCGACTCTACACATGACCATCACCAAATGGGGAATACTGAAATCAGATTGATTAAATTCTCTGTAGCCAAAGATGGAGAAGCTCTAGGCAGTCAGCAAAAACAAGACCTGGAGCTGATTGTGGCTCTGATCATCAACTTCTCATAGAAAAAATTCAAGCTTAAACTGAAGAGAGTAGGAAAAACCACTGGGCTAGTCAGGTATAATCTAAACCAAATCCCTTATGAATAATGGAAGTGAAGAACAGATTTAAGGAACTTGATTTGGTGAAGAACTTTGGATAGAAGCTCGTAACATTGTACAGGAGGCAGCAACAAAAACCATCCCAAAGAAAAGGAAATGCGAGAAAACAAAGTGGTTGTCCAATGAGGCCTTACAAATAGCATAGAAGAGAAGGGAAACAAAATGCAAGGGAGACAGGGAAAGTTACAGAAAATTGAATGCAGCCTTCCAAATAATACCAAGGAGAAACAAGAGGGACTTCTTAAATGAACAATCCAAAGAAATAGATGAAAATAATAGAAAAGGAAAAACCAGAGATCTGTTCAGGAAAATTGGAGATATTAAAGGAACATTTTGTGCAGGAAGAATTAAGGAACCATGTAATGCGGGTGAAAGCTCAACATCAAAAAAACTAAGATCATGGCCACTGGTCCCATCACCTATTGGCAAATAGAAGGGGGAGATATGGAGGCAGTGACAGATTTTACTTTCTTGGGCTACATGATCACTGCAGATGGTGACAGCAGCCACAAAATTAAAAGACGCCTGCTTCTTGGGAGGAAAGCGATGATAAACCTCAACAGCATCTGAAAAAGCAGAGACATCACCTTGCCGACAAAAGTCCAAATAGTCAAAGCTATGGTTTTTCCAGTAGTGATGTATGGAAGTGAGAGCTGGACCATAAAGAAAGCTGACCGCCAAAGAAGTGATGCTTTTGAATTGTGGTGCTGGAGAAGGCGCTTGAGAGTCCCCTGGACTGCAAGGAGAACAAACCTCTCCATTCTAAAGGAACTCAAACCTGAGTGCTCACTGGAAGGACAGATCCTGAAGGTGAGTCGCCAATACTTTGGCCATCTCATGAGAAGAAAAGACTCCCTGGAAAAGATGCTGATGTTAGGAAAGTGTGAAGGCAAGAGAAGGGGACGACAGAGGAGGAGATGGTTGGACAGTGCCACCGAAGCTACCAACATGAATTAGATCCAACTCTGGGAGGCAGTGGAAGACAGGAGGGCCTGGCGTGCTCTGGTCCATGGGGTCACGAAGAGTCGGACATGACTAAACGACTGAATGACTAAACAACAACAAACAATTGACCTTAGGCTGAGATCAATAACTGGAACTCCCCCCTCCCCCAACATACATTGTCAGGAAGGGGAGGTTATAACATTGTTTCCCTATTAAAATTAGATATAAAATAAGAGCAGAGATCTCATGATCCTTCAGATGCTCTTGAACTACAATTCTCTTCCACTTGATCAGCATGGCTAATGGAAGGGGATGATGGAACGGGTAGCCCAACAATTTTTGAAGGCACTCATGTTCCCCATTCCTCTTATAATAATAATAATCTTAGAACTGCAGAGCTGGAAGGGATTCTATGAAACATCATGTCCAGTTCCTGTCAAGGAGGTGCAATGGGGAATCAAACTTCCAAAGTCCAGCTCCACAGCCAGATACCTAAACCACTGAGCTATCCTGCAGTCATAACATGTGCGTCAAAAGTGGGCTGTATTTATGTCTGCCTAGCAGTCTTGAGATCTGTGCCTCCCTCACATGTTTTAGTCCTAAGCTCCTGAAGACAAGGTATATCACTAAATAGGGCTTTTATTATCAATAACAGAGGTGCTAGTGATAGGCCTGGCTGTTGCCATTTGTTTCATAAGGAATGATGGTCTACACACACTT
This sequence comes from Pogona vitticeps, assembly GCF_051106095.1. Taxonomy (NCBI): domain Eukaryota; kingdom Metazoa; phylum Chordata; class Lepidosauria; order Squamata; family Agamidae; genus Pogona; species Pogona vitticeps. Next base: position 101,684,207 of record NC_135785.1, read on the forward strand.
CCCTGGGTGCTGCAAGATATGTAAAGGAACTGCTCATTTTCCCAATGGATGTTAAAAGTATGTTGTCCCAAATGTTTCAGAACAGGGATGGGATGCCTGTGTCTATCCAGATGCTTGTCTGTGCTCCAACTCCTATAACAATGGTTCCTAACCTTGGATTCTTAACCCAAATGTTCTTGGATTCAAATCCCCAGAAGCCTTCACCACTGGCCACGCTGGCCAGGATTTCTGGCAGTTGTAGTCCAAGAATGGGGACCCAAGGTTAGGAACCAATGTCATATAAGCTGCACCCAGAATCTCCAGTGGGTTATTAGGATAACAATTAGTATAACATCTGGATTGTCAGAGCTCTGCACACCCTTTAAAAGCTGCCACAGCAAAGATAAATTTCTTTTACCTACAAAGATATGAAGTGCTTCATGCGTGTTATTTTCAAATCTACATCTGTATGAGTTTCAAAGTCAAGCTTCCAGTGACTAACTCTAATAAATGTGCCTACTCTCTTCCTTCTTCCTGTATCTATTGCTTAACCATGTCTTTCTTCTATTTCTATCAACAGAAGAAATGGAAAAAAAGTCGATATCTAAATCTACTCTGTATTTTGCTTTGCCTAATAACTCATTCTGAACTAATGGTGGCATGGTGACATTTTGGGGCTAATGATCCAATAGGTTATAAGAAAGAAGACATATAGTGTCAGATTGTTTGTATTAACAGTTGTATGGAACATTACAAGCCACCATTGATTTCATAGCTTTTCAGTCACTGAAAGCTGTGGTTTTTCTCATATTGCATAAATGATCAATCAATGTCCATTCCCTGCCATTAATTGGCACTTAGAAGAACACTTCAAGTACATGATAAAATGTTAAAGGAAAACCAGTTTTCCAATAGAATCCTGTCATGGCTGTGCTCATAAAAAAATGAGGAAGATGAAGTACATATAGAGTCATATGAAAACATACAAAGTATAAGGAGAAGAAACAATGTATGGCAAGGTGGTCCCAGCGTTATTAGGAAACAGCATCTCTGGACAAGCTGGATTTCATAAAATACGACATACATATTCGCAGAGCAGGGGAAAGTTATTTTTCTGCACTGCAATACCCAAAGGGATCCTGGGAGTTATCATTCAAGAAACATAACTTTTCTAACCTATCACAATTCCTCCCTCTGTCCTCTCGCCTTGATTTGCTGATGAAGAGAAAGAAAATACTCTTAGAAAGCTATAACAAAACATACAGTAACAGATTACTGGACTACACGCGCGCGCACACGCACACGCACACGCACACGCACACACATACACATACACATACACATACACACACACACACACACACACACACACACACACACACACACACACACACACACCACGAATCCCTACTATAAAGGGGTGCCTCTGTACTAGCCTGCACTGTACAGGTATTTGTACCCTAAAATATGGGCAGATTCAGTCTGCAGTGACAGTGAAAAACCACACCTATGGATGAACTGAACCAGCCTTGTTTATGAAGAAGAAGAAAGAAAGGTTACTTACCTGTAACGATGGTTCTTCAAGTGGTCATTCTGTGAATTCACACAAAGGGTTAATACCAGCGCCAGCGTTGGGCCTCTCGGAACGTTTTCTAGCTGCAAGAGAAAAGTAACAATGTTTAGGACTACCCCTACTGCGCACGCCCAGCCTAACCGTCCCTCAGTTCCATTTGTCCGCCATAGGCCCTCGAGTCATAGAGATGCCAGTGACAGACAGACAGAGGGGAGGCCGGGCGGGATTGTGTGAATTCACAGAATGACCACTTGAAGAACCATCGTTACAGGTAAGTAACCTTTCTTTCTTCATCGTGGTCTTCTGTGAATGCACACAAAGGGTGATTAGCACGCTTACTAACCGGATGGTGGGCTGTCACTGAAGAGCCGATGCTAGCACTGCCCTCCCGAATCTGGTCTCCTCTTTTGCCCTCACGTCCAACCTGTAGTGGGTTATGAAGGTAGAGGCATTGGACCATGTAGCGGACCGGCAGATGTCGGGCAGGTCAACGCCGCGGAGTAAGGCAGTCGACGAGGCTACAGCCCGGGTAGAATGGGCTTTAAGTCCTTGTGGAGGATCTCTGTGGTTGAGCTCGTAGGCGAGGGCGATGGTCGATACGAGCCACCGAGAGAGCGTGGACGGCGAGGCCGGGCAGCCCTTCTTTGGGCCAAAGTAACAGAGAAAGAGTCTGTTGGCCAGGCGAAAGTCTTTGGTCCTGGACACATAGAAGGCTAAGGACCGTCGAACATCAAGCATGTGGAGCATGCGTTCAACGTCAGTAGTCGGAGACGGAAACAAAGTTGGCAGGATAAGCGGTTGATTGACGTGGAAGTCGGAGACCACCTTCGGAAGAAAGGAGACGTCCAGGTAAAGCATAACCTTGTCCTTAAAAAATTGGAGAAAAGGTTGGTCATGACGGAGAGCTGCCAGCTCGCTAGCTCGACGGGCAGAGGTAATAGCTACCAGGAATAGCGTTTTTAAAGAAAGCATCTTGACGTCACAGGTAGCCATGGGTTCAAATGGGGGTCTGGATAGGGCATGCAGAACCAAATGTAGGGACCACTGAGGGAGTGGAGGACGAACGGGAGGTCGGAGGTTAGAGAGACCCTTCAAAAACATCCTGACAGTGGGATGGGAGAAAAAGCGGGAAGAGGGAGAGGCTCTGGGCTGGAAGAAGACAACCGCAGCCAGGTACACCTTGATAGTAGAGATAGACAGGTGGAAATCGAAGAGGTAACGGAGATACTGCAGAAGTGTAGACAGAGACACAGGGGAAGAGGCGAGATCCCTCTGCTGGGTAAATTTCAGAAAGCTTTTCCACTTGTAGGCATACAAGCGAGACGTGGAGGGCTTGATGGCGTTGGTCAAGACCTCCTGAATTTCTGGACGATCCTCCACGCCGTCAGATGGAGCGTGTCGAGGTCGGGGTGAAGGACTTCGCCTGCTTCCTGGGTCAGTAGGTCCGGCCACATCGGAAGGGTTACTGAGTCCACAGCCATGCTGACTAGAGTGGGGAACCACACTTGGCGAGGCCAAAAGGGTGCAATGAAAATGGCCGGAGTCATTGAACGTCGGAGTTTGATCAAGGATCTCTGTATCAACGGGATCGGTGGAAATATGTACAAGAGACCCTGGTTCCATGGAATCATGAATGCGTCGCCGAGCGAGTGGTGACCGAGACCTGCCCGGGACGCATACCGGGAGCATTTTGCGTTGTGAGGGGATGCGAACACGTCCAGCACTGGGGTCCCCCATTGGCGGCAAAGGTCCTGGAAGACCAGAGGGTTCAGCTCCCATTCGTGAGTCTGATAATGAAGCCTGCTCAGAGTGTCCGCAAGTGTGTTGTCCTCCGTGGCTACATGGATGGCCACTGGATAGATATGATGACGGTAACACCATTCCCAAAGGAGGATGGAGAGATACAGGAGTGAATGAGAGCGGGTTCCTCCCTGCTTGTTGACATAATGCATTGTGGTAGTGTTGTCCGTCACCAGCTGAACTCCGCGGCCGTGCAGGAGAGGAAGGAAGGACTTGAAAGCCTTGATAACCGCCAGCAGTTCCAGGTGATTGATGTGGAACATGGCTTCCTGTGGCGTCCAGAGGGCGTGAATGGTGCGACGCCCGCAGTGCGCCCCCCAGCCGGACGGACTGGCGTCCGTTGTAACTTGAACGGTGAGACGGAGTGGACGAAAGGGCCGGCCAACCGTGAGATGGGGTGTGTACATCCACCACTGGAGCTGTCTGGTGAGCTCCGGGGTGACACGAAGTCGTTTCCTTTGACTGTCCATCATGGGGTCGAAAAGGGTGAGAAACCAAGATTGGAGCGACCGGAGTTTGAGGCGAGCGTGCGCGAGCGCCGGCGTCGTAGAAGACATCAGGCCGAGGAGGTGTTGGGCGTGGTGGGCTGTCACCCGAGCACCGGGAAGAAATTTCCTGATGGCTCGTCGAATCTTGTGTATTCTTTCTGGGGGAAGAAAGACTCGACCCTTTACAGCGTCCAAACAGACCCCTATGTATTGAACTGTTTTGGAGGGAATGAGCTGAGACTTCTGTTTGTTGACAGTGAGACCGAGATTGGAGAGAAGATACAGGATGAATTTTGTGTCTTTCAGGGATTGCCTTCGCGAGGTGGAGACTACGAGCCAATCGTCCAGGTAAGGGTAAACGTGAATGCCCCTGAGACGAAGGTAAGCTGCCACCGGAGCCATGACCTTGGTGAAGGTCCGGGGAGCTGTGGACAGACCGAATGGTAGGGCCTGGAATTCGTAGACCGTGTCCTGAAAGATGAACCGAAGGAACTTGCGGTGGTCGGGGTGAATAGTGACGTGAAAGTATGCGTCCTTTAGATCTATAAGGACGAACCAGTTGTTCTTTTTCAGCAAGTGCATGATGGACTCTAAGGTGAGCATCCGAAACCGCCTGGGTCGCAGGTAAGTGTTTAGGAGTCTTAGATCGAGGATGGGCCTTATGCCTCCTCCGCTTTTTGAGACAGCGAAGTAGCGAGAGTAAAACCCGCATTGTATGTCGCGAGGTGGTACTGTAGAGATGGCATCTTTTTCCAAGAGAGATGATATTTCTTCCTCTAGTGAGGAATCGAAGGGAGAATGAGTTATGAGACCTAGCGGAGGAGATCTTATAAACTCCAGCTGGTAACCGTGCTGAATAATTTTTAGAGCCCAAGTGTCGTTTGTGATGACAGACCAGTTGTGAAGAAACGGTTGAAGACGGGTGGTAGGTGGTGAATGGGTGAAAACGGGGGGCCGAAAGTCAAAGATACTGTTTTTGTTTCCTGCCAGGTGGCTTAAAGGGTTGGCGGCGATGGGGAGGACGAGGGCGGTATCCCTGATAACCCTGGACAGAAGAAGAGGACTGGCCAGAGCGCTGCTGAGGTAGGTGCTTGTAAGGACGGTATTGCTGGGAAGATTGATACTGTCCATAAGATTTACGCCATTGAGGGCGTCGCTGTCTAGATTGAGTCTGAACAGAATAGGACTTAGCAGTTCTCTTAGCCTTGTGAAGGTCTTCCAAATGGGAGTCGGTCTTTTCGTTGAACAGCCCGGTAGCGTCGAAGGCGAGGCTCTCAACCTTCGACTTGACGTCCTCCATTATGTCAGCAGAACGGAGCCAAGCATGGCGCCGGATAGAGATGGCAGACATGAGGACTCTGGCAGAGATTTCTGCTGCATGTCTGATGGAAAGACGTTCATACTTGGATACCGTCTGAGCTTCCTCATAGGAGTTAAGAAAAGCTTGCCGGGTGTCTTCAGGTATCATTTTCAACCCCGGTAAAAGTTTGAGCCACAACTGTTTGTGATAAGCTCCCAACACAGTTTGATAATTTATGACTCGAAGTAGCAAGGTGACAAGGGAGTAGATTTTCCTGCCGATGAGTTCCAGCTTTTTACCCTCTTTGTCAACTGGGGTAACATGGGCTTTGGCCGAAGGCCTTGAACAGCTTGTCTCAACAATGAGTGAGTTTGGAATGGGATGCTTGAGCAGAAAATGAGTGTCAGCCCCATGAATCTTGTAGAAGTGCTCTGTGCGACGAGGGACATTAGGTGTAGTCGCAGGCTGAGCCCAGAACTCCTTGATGGCCTCCATAACCACAGGCACAAAGGCTATACTGGGGGGAGCGGTACTGTCCCTCTTGATGTCCCCAAAGAACAAGTCCTCTCCCGGAGGGGAAGGGAGATTCAAGTCCAATTTGAGCGTCTTGGCAAGCCTGGACATCATCTGAGAATAAGAAGAAAAATCCTCAGATGGAGAAGGAGCGTGAGTATCGCCAGTATCGGAAAGCACCAGATCACCCGGAGGTAAATCATGCGGTGGCAAGGGTGGGGGTTGCTCCTGATCGGAGTCAGAAGACCGCTCCGTGGACACCTCATCTGGATCAGAGGAGAAGACATCCCTCTTCTTCTTTGGAGGGGGCTTCTCGATGCCGACCTGCGTTGTCGGGGGTCGAACTGGGACCACGGATGGCGCCGAGGTGGAAGGGGCCGGTTGCGGTGGAGGGGCAACCGGTACCGTAGGAGGGTGGTCTTTGGCTCGAATAGCCCGGCGTCGGCGTCGAGGGCGGGTCGACTCCGAAGAAGAAGACACATATATGTACCGGATCTTTTTGCGGTACCGGTCTCGAGATGCGGATGTCGACGACGAAGAAGGAGACCGCGAATGGTCGCGCCGACGTCGATGGTGTTTACGACGCTTAGGGCGGTCGGAATCCGCTGAACGGGAAGAAGAGGACCGACGTCGATGCTTGCTACGACGTCGATGAGAACGGTGCTTCTTCTTAGAGCGTTTACGCTTAGAGGATTTCGAGTCCGAGCGATCGCCAGAGTCGGACTGAGTGGAAGCCCGATGCCTCTTCTTCGATCGTTTCCGTCGAGGAGACTTCGACCTCGAGCGGCCGGAGGAAGGGGACCGACTCGGGGAGCCATGCTTCTCCGTGCGAGAACGTTTGCCTCGAGGAGATTTCGACCTCGAACGCACAGGTGATCGAGGTATCTTCTCTCGAGGGGATCTCGAGTCCGAGTGTACGGACGAGATCGACACGGGAGGCGACCCCTGGCCCGCAGGAAAAGGGCTATGTGGGGCAGAAGCGAGGCCAGTAGTGACAGCGACTAACTGGCTCGGTGTCGGGGAAGACCTTCCCGAAGGCGGTAACACTTCAGTACGTCGAGCAGGAGGAGGCGCGGGTGCCTCGGACGAGGCCCCGAAGCGCCTCGACAACTCCTCAAGAATCGGCGATGGGATGGAACCCGAGCTCGGAGAAAGTGGAATGGATGTCATTTTAAGCTGGGCGGCCGCCTTAGCTTTGGACGATTTCGACGGCTTAGCTTTCGGAGCCGGAGGCTCGGGGTTCGAAGCAGGAGCGGCCGATTTCGACGACGCGGATTTTTTCGACATTTTGGAAACTTTAGAGACGACTGACTGAACAGGAGCTGCTCGAGAAGTGGAAGCCATTTCCCCCTCCGAGGGCGCCGTGGAAGACAACGTTGACTCCCACAGATAAAGTTTAAGGCGCTGTTGGCGAGCCTTGAGAGCGGCCTTAGTGAAGGCTTTGCAGTGTGGGCAAGCTTTAGGATTGTGCGACTCCCCCAAACAATACAGGCAAGTATCGTGGCCGTCCTGATGGGGAATTTTGCGGTCGCACACCACACACCTGCTGAACGGCCCGGAAGGGGACATAGGGCAGTAAGGAAACCGAAACGACAAGTCCAAGGATAAGGCAGAGCAGTCCGAAATCAGTCCGAGTAAAGCCAGAAAAAGACACTGGGTCGTCAAGTTGAAGGGAAAAAGCGCTAGGGTAGTCCGTGAGCGAAGCTGAGGTCAAAAGCCAAAAATCAGATAGATAGATCGCAATAACGCAGCTAAGACGAGAGGCTCCAAACCGCTAGGCGGAAAAATGGAACTGAGGGACGGTTAGGCTGGGCGTGCGCAGTAGGGGTAGTCCTAAACATTGTTACTTTTCTCTTGCAGCTAGAAAACGTTCCGAGAGGCCCAACGCTGGCGCTGGTATTAACCCTTTGTGTGCATTCACAGAAGACCACGATGAAGAAACAAAATAACAATGGACAATTAAATCTCTTTCAAATATACCCCTACATGTTTTGGGGCTAATGATCCAATAATTTTACGTATAGGTCTTTAGTGTATTGTTTCCACCTTCTCTTTATTTTATCCTGGCCAAATACTGTGTTTCCATGTTGGTCTTTCTCCATTCCTAATCTAGGCTTACATTTCACTTTGATTTCTTGGATCTTCTGGAACAGATCTCTTGTTTTTCCTTTTTTTTTTTTTTTTTTGGTTATTCTCTCCTGTATCTTTGCACTGCGCTTGGTAATTATCTCTGCATAAATTTGAAGATCAGTCCAGGCTTTATAGACTACAGCAAAGCCTTTCACTATGTGCATCAGAGGAAGCTAAGGGCTATTCTGGAAGAAATGTTTGTGCCTCAGCACTTAATTGTTCTGATGCATAGTTTTGTACTGTGATGGTTGCCCCACATCACTCTTGTCACTCACAATCTGGTTCTCATTTGCATGATCCTATGAGAGGAGTGGAGGGGTGGAGTCAGCAGATATAAGGAGGTCGGCAGAAGAGATAGATTTGCATAGAGAGAAGCAGAAAGAAGCAGAGAGAGATAGAGAGATCGTCAGGGAGATAGTGAGAAGAAATAATAGAGATAAGCTGGTCAAGATAAACAGATAGAGCAGGTGGTGAAGGTGGCAAGATATATGATATTTGAACAATTATATTGTATGCATTGAATAAAGAACATCTCTGATTATAATTAAAGTTAATACCTTTCAATAAATCATTCTGTTGGCAGCAACCTGACAAATGTCTGAATAAAATTTCTTTATACATTGTGGATAAAGGAAATCCACTGGTGGCAGGGAGAAAAGGGGGGAACATCCCAATTGTTATCTGCTGGTGGGAAGACGTTGTGTGGGGAAATAAGCAGGGGTTACATGTGAAAATGTCACATGTACTTTGGACAAGAAGCTATCATTAGGACAGAGTAGAGACAGACAGAAAGGTGTCAGACATTTTATCCCTTTAACTATTCAGCCTGTGCTCACATCATACGGAAAGCTGAAGACAATTCAGATGAAGGAGGAGTGAAAGTTGGTGGAAGAAACATCAATAATTTAAGATATGCAGATGTCACCATCTTACTGGGAGAAAGCACCATTCACTTGAAATGTATTAGGGAAAATGAAGCAAGTGCCAAAGCAGAACTACTGTTGAACATTAAGACCAAAATCATGACTACAGAAGAAATACACAACTTTGACATTGACAAGGAAAAAACTGAAGTGGTTAGAAACTTTGTATACCTTCATTCAATCATCCATCCAAATGGAGACCATAGCCAAGAAATCAGAAGAAGGCTGAGACTCATAAGGACAGCAATGAACGAACTAGAAAATATCATCAAATATAAGGATGGGTCACTGGATACCAAGAGCAAGATCATCCATACTCTTGTATTTCTGATCATCTCTGCATAGTGATTGGAGATACAAGAATGTATATGATTTGCTCTTGGTCTCCAGGCAAGGTACTACTGTAGGACCATACATGGTGCTAATAATGAAGAAATAGGAATAGTTAGAGATTTTGTATTATTTGATTCAATCATCAGTCCAAATGTAGGCTGCAGCCCAGAAATCAGAAGAAGGCTGGTATTCAGAAGGGCAGCAATGAAGAAATTAGAAAATATCATCAAATCTTATGATGTGCCACTGGAGACAAAGGCCAAGATCATCCACACTATCATATTTTCAATCATCATGTATAGTCGTGAAAGCTGGACAGAAGAAAGCTGATAGGAAAAAATTGATTCGTTTGAAATGTGCTGGAAGAGAACTTTGAGGATACCCTGGATTGTCAGAAAAACAAATAAGTGGGTCCTAGATCAAATCAAGCCTGAACTATATCTGGAAATGAACATGTTGAAACTGAAGCTGGCCTATTTGAGGCATAACAAGAGAAGTCAGAATTCTCTGGGAAAGTCAATAATGTTGGGCAAGTTGGAAGGCGGCAGGAAAAAAAGGAAGACCAAATATGTGATGGATTGACTCCTTACAGGAAGCCACAGGCTTAAGTTTGCAAGAGCTGAGCAGGGGACAGGACATCTTGGAGATTGCTCATTCATGGGGTTGCCACATGGCAAGGGTGACTTGACAGCACATAACAAGAACAATATTTGTCTACCAGCCCCACAGCCAATAGAAAATTGGTAATGTTCAGCTGGTCTGGCTCTGTCTTTTCCTATGGCAGTGGACTGGGCCATCAGCCAGGAAGAAACGTATTTTAAATCTGGTGTCCTGGAGCAAAGTCCAGCCGCCCTGCCCACATTCTGTATTAGCAAATTATTTCCAACATACGATAACTTTAATAGGCATATCAAAGTACATGAGATGTTCAGGCAGTGGTGTATCATTTCTACTCACCTACCCAACGTCTTCTAATGCAACATTTCAGCCAAATACACTATGCTGACTCTCAGAAAAGTTTAGGCATCCATCAGTCTTGAGAGACTATGGTAATGTGCTCTGAATAGAGGACTTGGAGCAAGGTCTAGAGTGGCTGAGAAGGCCAATACGAGAGTGACAATCCCTTCCACACTGAAGACAAATACAATCTGTCCCCTGTCCAGCTCCCTGATTTTGCTGGTTTCAGGACTGCCTCTTTGCCTCGGCCAGCTGGACAAGTGTCTCTTCAAATTGGGAGAGGCCCTGATGCACCACCTGCCTCCAGGTTGAATGCTCAGATGTCAAGGTTTCCCATCTGTTGAGGTCCATTCCTAAGGCCTTCAGATCCCACTTGCAGATATCCTTGTATCGCAGCTGTGGTCTCCCTCTGGGGCGATTTCCCTGCACTAATTCTCCATACATAAGATCTTTTGGAATCCGACCATCAGCCATTCTCACGACATGCCCAAGCCAATGTAGACGTCGCTGTTTCAGTAATGCATACATGCTAAAAATTCCAGCTCGTTCTATAACTTTGTCCTGCCAGGTGATACCAAAAATGCATTGGAGACAATGCATATGGAACACACTCCTGCTGTGCACAAAGGGTCCATAGACCTGGATCTTGGTATATGCCATCAGCTTCTTATTAAGCTTGTGAGTCTAGAGAACATGGTAGCTGCTTTGCCAATGCGTTTATCCAGCTCGACATCTAGGGAGAGAGTATCAGGATCATTGAGCCAAGGTACACAAAAGCATGGACAACCTCCAGTTCTTGTGTAGAGATGGTAATAGAGAGAGGTGAGCCCACGCCATGGCCCATGACTTGTGTTTTCTTCAGGTTGATTGTTAATCCAAAGTCTTGGCAGGGCTTACTAAAATGATTCATAAATTGTTGGAGCCCTTCAGCAGAATGGGAAACAACAGCTGCATCATTGGCAAAGAGAAAGTCCCGCATGCATTTCAGCTGGACTTTGGTCTTTGCTTTCAATCTAGACATATTAAAGAGCATTCCATCTGATCTACTCCGGAGATAGACACCTTCTGTTGCAGTTCCAAAAGCTTCATATTAAAGAACGTGTTGTTGACACAAAGACCATAATAATAGCAAAACTCCAGCAAGCGTTGGCCATTTTCATTCATCTTCCCAAAGCCAAAACAGCCTAGACAAGTGGGCCAAGAATTGTGATCAGCACCAACTCTAGCGTTAAAGTCTCAGAACTAGACTTTAGCGTCTGAAGTCTCAGAAAAGCATGGTTCATTATTAAAACAGTCTCCTTCCTTTAAGGAAACTGTTTAGATTTTAACATCTACTGCAATCATTGACAAGCAGGCCTACAAATTAATTTTGCAGGCTTTCCTCAACCACTTTAGAACTGTTTCTGCACTCCTGGACCATGCTGAGCAGTAAGGGGACTTGCATAAACAGTTGGTCCAACTTAGGAATTTACCTACTCAGCGTGCTCCAAGTTTCTACTCCAAGAAAAGAAAGAGCAGGCACATCCAGAGCACATCTATGCTGCATTATTCCCCTTTATAATATTAATAGTAGCACTATACCATACAATAGTGTGAGTTAGCCAGTCCCATATAGCAAATGAAAGTGTTTAAGAGACACAAATGTTACATTTAGTAGCACAGACTTCTATGGCAGTCAGAACACAAACTATCAGATGAAAATCATAACCAGTAAGCAATACCCTTACAAACAGGAGCTGTATCTGGAGTAGGAATATATTTTTCCAAGGAATGAAAGACAGCAACATTTCCGGTGCTGGGAATATGTGATCCACCCAGAAGAGAACTGCAACTCAGTGGGATGATAATCTGAACAATGGCCAAGGAACAAATAACAACTAAGCATCTGATCTGTGAAAAAACTGATTGTGCAGAAAGGCCCCAGGCTGTGAAGTAAAGGAAGGCAGATAACGCTGCAGCATAACTAGAAATCCAACTTTCCACCAGAATTAAACCATAATTTAAAAAAGTGAAAATGACAGGATTATATTCCATGGGCAAATTATCAGAAAAATATATATTAGCTGATAAAAGTAAAAATACATTAGGAGGACCAGTTTATTGGCAAAAAGCATTCAGGGCAGAAATATGAGGGAGGAGGGTCTCCAGGATACAGCAGCCTCCTCAAACCAGTTCTATCACTGAGCAAAGTAAGGCACCTATCTCAGGCAACAGGCTTGGGATGTTCTGAAAGGGAACCAACTACTGGTCTTTTACTTTCATCACGAATGTATTTTTACTGTGTGATAGGGAAAGGGGACTTTCTGCTTCAGTTGCCATAACTTGGCTAGCTTGATGTACAGGGCATCTTAATTTGAGCACAGGGAGCACCCACTTCCTGTTCCACCTCAAGCAACAAAATATCTTGGAGTCAGCTTGGGGCTTCTTCTTTGCAGCATCGAGCTAGAGCAGCTTGGCTGTCAATTAAATTAATGTCATCTAGTTTTTCCTGTCTGATTGCTGCACACACATCCCTGAGTGATCATATCTTCTTCCCATACATTGGGGGCAAAAGCACTGAAGTGCACTCAAAAGCAACGTGTGGAAATACTGAGTTGCTGCTTGTCATAGCTCTGCTGTATAACATGGCTTCTTTTAAAAAGGAAGGACTCCACTGCTATCCTCCCACTTACCCCCCAGTATAGAAAATGTCAACAGCAATTGAGACTCCATCACCATCAGCATCACTTTCTGAACTGCTGTTTGGCATAGGGCATCCCTGGACTCATTCTGCTACCCCTACATCAGCCCTGCAGAATTACTTGCTGACATTGAGGCGGATGTGCATAAAAGCTGCAGTACTGCAGAGGAAATTGCAGCTGTGTAATAACGTGGCTGCAATAAACCTCTTGACTTCTACAGCTTCCGTTATTTATGGTGTCCCCAGCTGCAGTCAACCAGATGCACATGCAGAATGACAAAGGATATTTTGCTTCTGTTGCAATCTATCTCAAATCAAGATACATGATATCTCACGCCAAAGAAAGTATCCATAAGCCCATGAGCTGCATTTTAAGAAACTATTGAGAAAGATGACCAGGTAATATTCCCCTGCATTCCAGAAAAAAGGCCTGCTGCACAGTTCTCATAAGTGCTTTTAAAGCAAAATGGTTACCTAATGACTCAAAACTCATTCTGAATTGCCAGAATCTCAGCTCGTACAGAGATCCACTTAAAGTGGGAGAGCGAAGGAAAAAAAGAACGGGTTGAGTGAACGTACCCATTAAAATTCAGTCTGCTGTGTGCTAGCAAATAATGAAAATAAAGAAGTTGACATGCAAAATATTGCTGTTATTTGGTTATACTACATGAATACAGAGTTGATATCCTAAAATAATAGAGGTGACTATGGAGTTTGTTGAAAAAGCAGATTAGTCTCAAGACTCCAGCCCACAGTGGACTCTGCACCCAGCATCTGAAGGAGGCAGTGCGGGAGTTCAATTTGCATGCCTTCATCATCCAGGTCCAATCAAAAGAGTGAAGCTTCAGTGATCCTAATGAAACTAAGAAATGTAAACTAAGTGAGAATTGCACTTAGGCTGGCCATAACAATAAGAAAGACTTCACTCTCAGTGACATGCTGTCTCCCTACTTACCATGGAGGATGTATTTACAACTTTCTAATACAGTATACTTGTAATAATATTGTCCACTTATTGGTCAGTAGTGCCCTGTTCAATATTCATACATGTCAAACTGCAGAAGCTGCCATGGCAGTCTTATTTGGTGTCAGTTGCACGTGACCTGGCACACAACCAGCATTGTACCAGATCACTGTTTAACGTCTATAACTGGACCGGCATGTGGATACATATTGAACGGGGTGCCAACCACTGTTTCTTGTTAATCCCCTATGCCCTCTGCCTACCAACTTACCTTAAAGAACAAATATAATAAATGGACACCTTTTGACATAGAAGTGCTGTTCTTCAAAAACAGTAGGCATTTTGTTCCTATCATGGTGGCACTCGGGTCCTTTGATGGAGTGATTGGAAGCATGGAAGACACAAAGAGTTGGGCATCATGATGTAAACAGCTAAACCTGCAAGAAAGCTTTATATCACTGAGTCAGCTAGATCAGTGGTTCTTAACCTTTGTTACTCAGGTGTTTTTGAACTGCAACTCCCAGAAACCTCAGCCAGCAGAGCTGATGGTGAAGGCTTCTGGGAGTTGCAGTCCAAAAACATCTGAGTAACAAAGGTTAAGAACCAGCGAGCTGGATCATGTCATGTGATACTTCTGGGCTGAAGTTACTTTTTTGGATGACTGCTCCTGAAATACCATGGCTAGTGCCATGCTAGTCAAAAGGTTGTGGCAGTTGTACTCCAGAAAACAACTTTCCGAGGTCTGTTTCCAGAGCTCTTTTTAAAACCTTCCAGATTAAGCTTGTGCAGCTGGTCTCAGTCAAGAAGATCCTGCTGGTTTCCTGTGAGATCAAACCCTTACTGTTGCCTTCGTTTTTGGCTAACTTGGGTTGTTCCACCTTGTGAACCTGCCTCTCCCTGCAATATACATGGTATACAACACAAAGACCATTTTTCTAAAGCTCAGGGGAAGAAGGAAGGTAATGGAGAAGCCCACCAACTTCAACTGCTGCTGTTCCCAACCACTTCAAAATAGGAATGTGTGTATAACAAGAAAAGGCAGTGTGTAGAAAGAGTGGTCCATTTTTGGTAAGTCACACCACCTTTGGAAATCTAGACATTTTTTCATCCTTAATATGTTACAAAATAATGCAAATACACCAAGTGATATACTTAGTAGATGAGCACTATTGAGCAAGTGAATTAGAAAACTAACAGGAGAAAAAAGGCAGGATACAGCCAAGAGGTCAGGGCTAACCAACTGAAACTCTACAGTACTGCAGGAGCCACTTCTTTCTATTCCAGATTGCTTCTGCTTTGCAAAGAATGAAACAGGGAATAATATGTTGAAAATGTAGACCCAGTCAGACAAATATGTACGTATATAATCCTGTCCACACTACACTGTTCATCATAAAGGCATGGAAATAAAGATGAGAACTCACATCTCATCCATGTCAAATTTTATAAGCACATGCTTGCACCTTTCCAAACAAACTAAGAAGTCATGTTTTAAAAAATCCTTCACATGACAGCTTCGTGGTATGTAAATAACTACAATATTTAGGCAGGTAGTAAGAGCAATCTGGCTAGTAATATATCACAGAGAGAAGTAAAAGGTTAATCAACATCGCTGTCTCTTCCCATAGTTCCCCTGCCCATGCTTTAAAAGGAGTATCAACCTTACCAAGTAGACAATTCAAATCACTTTTACTTTAGAGTTTTTTCTTTGTAGATCATTCATTTAGGAGGAAAATGTGCCCAGATGTTATATAAGAGATAGGAATATGCAATGTGGTAAATGGCAGGATTTTAATGGAAATTATTAATATTGTTGCTGCTTTTAATATTTCTATTTTATTTTCTATTACATGTGTTATATAGCCCAGAGTGGTGCCTCAACAATAATGAGAGCAGGATACAAATTGAAAAATAAATATAAATAAATAAGTTAAGAGCAGCTTATTTGGGTTTTGGGAATGGCAGATGATTGATCTAAGCCAATAGAATTGGATTTAGGCAAATAACCTTTTTGCATATAGTATCCAAGTTTAGCCCCAAAATCAAAGGTAGCTCATTATCAGTCCATTAAATAAACAACCAAGCAAGAAAGCAAGCTGTTTTAAAAGTTTAGTTAAACCCAAGTGTGATGCTAGAAACAGAATCTTGTAAGCTTTTGCATCCATTGTCAAATCCAGATTTGTGGGTTGGAATTGTTGTTGTTCAGAAACTCCAGGCGCAATCACAATTATAAAACCATTAACTGGTATTGTATAACAGATACAAGTTTTAACCAAAAACCTAAGTACAGTGGTGCCCCACATGACGACAATAATCTGTTCCGGGAAAATCGCTGTTAAGCAAAATCGTCGTCATGTGAAAAGCCGTTCCCCATTGGAATGCATTGAAACTCGTTTAATGTGTTCCAATGGGGAAATTATCTCGTCATCCAGCGAAGATCGCCCATAGGGGAAGCCATTTTCCAAGCACCGATCAGCTGTTAAAATGACTGCCCTGCGAAGCATGGGTCCAGAAAACACAGGGCAGCCATTTTGCGGAGCCGGAAAAATTGTCTTGCGAACAAACGGTTCACGAAGCACGGACCTAATCAATGTCCGGCAGAATTTCCCCATAGTAACGACTGTTTTGCGAATCACTATAGCGATCACAAAAAGTCACCATCCTGCGGATTCATTGTACAGCGAGGTTGTCGTCTAGTGAGGTACCACTCTATCTGTTAAGCATCAATGCAGTATGTACGATGATGATGATCATGATGATGATGAATGAACTACAGAGCTGGAAGAGACCCTTTGGATCATTGGATCATTGAGCCCAGCCTCTGTCATCAAACCCCCAACCTTCGGCTCTGCAGCCAGAGACGTCAACCACTGAGCAGCAGTTCATTTCAGTTTGGTACAGATAGGAATTTTTGAATATGTACATATTATTTCACATTCAGAATAGAAAGGACCTAAGAGGAAGGGAAAAGCTTTAAAAAGGGGGGGGGGTAGGGAAGGAGAAAATAAATTAAAATTAAAAATGGAATGTTGGGGAAATCAAAACTGACAGGGTTGTCCATTGCAGCCCAAGGCTTTGAGTGCTTACCTCTTTAAATGCCTGGGCTTTGTATATGTTATTCCTGAGATCTGAGAAGATCTACATATTTAGCACATATATGGTCATCACCATGCTGGAATAGCTGTACCTATTTAATTTGGCTAGGATACAAGACAGAAAACTTTGTTCAGAATTCACGGATCAGAATTCACACATCACAGATTCAGGATGGAAAGAACTCTTTTTGGCCTCAGCTATAGAGGGAAGAAGCTATATGCTACCTCCTGCTATGGCTTCTTGGAAGAACAGTCATGGTGAGAGCTGTCTTTTCTGTCGTTTCCCATCCCTATCTGTTATTTAGCCTGCCACCAAGAGCCCAGTCACACAATTAACTGTCAACACATTGAAGAACGGTCGCACATGGAGCAGAGTCACCCACTCCATTACTGTAGCAATGTATTTGCTGTCTCTTTGTTTGGAAGCCAATGTGTGGTTCCTGAAAAAGATCTCTTGTTTTTAATATACCCAGTAACTGGCTCTCAGCTACAACTGGGGACAATCCAGAGAGGAGGGATATATCTGAAAAGTTTTGATCAGAAAGCTTTGGCCATTGATCTCCTTTGATTAGGAAGCCATGCCCCATAATGAAGGTCTATGTTTGTAGCCTAGATAATGGAGAATTGAATCTGGTCTTGTAAAGCTGCCCTCCCCAACACCATGGCATCACTGCTTCTCTTCTGGGCCCAGTACTTTTCAACCTTTTTACCAACAATATAGATCAACCTTCTTTAATTTATACCCTCCAGATGTCAGACTATTAACTCTCAAATCCTCCAGGCATCTAGAGTGGAGAATACTGACTTGGATGAAGTACCTGCTTTGCAGATTAATAAATGACAAAAAACTAGGAGGGGGTGGTACAGAATGCAGCCAAGATTGTGGAAGACTGGAATAGATCTGAACTTCACACTGACCTTGATGACATGGAAAAACGGGTCTGAAACAAAAACAAAGACAAAATGAAAGTCTGTGGAAACAAGTGCAAAGGTTTCCATTTAGATTAGATAGAATAACATGGAATACAAAAGGACTGAGGCTTTTAGCTGAACATTAGTCAGCAGTGTGATGTGTCACCAGAAAGCAATTTTGTGCTTCATTAATGGAAGCATCATTTCCAATCACAAAAAGTAACCATTCCATTATATTCCAGACCATATCTGGAATACAGTGCCCTGTTGTGGCCACTACATTGTAAGAAGATTGTAGATATACCACAATAGGCTTACAAGTGGGCAATACCAATGGTCAGTTCTATGCTGAAATACCTCATCACACTGCACCCTGGGGGGGGGGAGTGACCAGCTCTCTTTTGGTATCTGAAGGGCTGCCATATCAAAGCAAAGCTTTGCTGCTCCAAGAGGCAAGACTAGATGCAACGTTCCTACGTTACAGGTGGGAAGATTTCAACTGAATGTTAGGGGAAACACCTTAACACCAAAGACAGATCAACAGCTGCTAAGGGAAGTGCAAGTGGAGGTATTCAGGCAGAAACTGCTCAGTCGTCATTGGGATAGAACAGCTCTGGCATTCCTGCAGTAGCAGGGACCCGATTGGGCAGATAATATGGTGCTCTCTCAACTCTGTGATGTGACGAATCCTTACTTCTAGCATGTTTTCTGTGGAGAGTCCAAACCAGTAAACTAAAGAATTAATCCAAACTCTAAATGATAAATGCAACAATGCTGGTGCCTCTAGAGCAATGGTTCCTAACCTTACCTCCTCAGATGTTCTTGGACTACAAATCTGAGAAATCCTGGCCAGCATAGCTAGTGGTGAAGGCTTCTGGGAATTTCAGTTCAAGAACATCTGGGGACCCAAGGTTGGGAACCACTGCTCAAGGCATTATCTCACATTTCATTGAAATTGCCATGAAGCCTGTGGGAGGAACTGCATTATTTTTTGCTGTGGCAGCACATGCTATCTTGGAATTCTAATCCAGTTTACCCCTAACCACACCCATTGATCTCATTGTTGCACAGAGACATGAGAAAATGCCTAAGAAGGCCAGGCAATGTTGCCTTCTCAGTCAAAAGTAGCATCTCAGTCAAAAGTAGTACTGTGCAGAATGCCCAAAACATTATTGCTATATGAAAGCAGCCCATAATATATCCTTCCATCAGAATGGGAGTTGCAAGTGACCGGAGGACTGCCAGTGGCCTACAACTACTGTAAATGGAATGGAATCTTTTCCTATGCCTACTTGTCACACGCCTTTGAACCCTGTAGCATCCTTCCTCAAGTCTTGGAGCAAACCCCAGTGAAATAGATTGCCTTTTGATTGGATCACGCAGATATTCGCACTCATAGCAACTGGAGGCAAATATTTTTGTCTTTATTGGTTTGCATTTTTCACCTTCTTTTTACTGTGACAAATTGGAAGTGAAGGCAAGTTGAGTCTTGTGGACCTGCCTTCAGATCTGAAGTAGGCAGCTTGCTCTGTCATTGAAAAATCATAGCTGTTATTTTCTCTTCTATACTTAGTCCGAGAACGGCCTTCAGTAATGAGAAAATACATTTTCTGTTAGTCTGTCTTGAATATTTTTGCTGGTTTTGCTCAATATGTAATTGTGTGTTTTGTCTTTTCTTAAAATGACATCAACTGAATCAGATTATCCAGCACCTTCCTAAATTGCTTCCATATGATTTTGTTTCTCCTCTGTTATAACAACTTCAGTACAGTCAGAGACATGAGACCAGAATAGCAATGTGTGCAGCCCACCCACACACCACCTCTGAAATTATTTTTTCTAGACAATGAAATACTTAGCTGTCTGGTTTGGGATGTGAACTATAATTGTTAATATTTCTCGCTTTTGCTGATCCAAATTGTCTCAACACAACAAGATACCACAATAAAGAATTGTAATGCCCTATGAAGTATCTTGCTTCCAGAAGGTGACAGAGACTAGGAGTTCTATTATTACTATTATTTATTATTTGTGCAAACTCTCTGTACAAAACTACTGTCCTTTCTCTTTGAGGAAGCAAAGCACACACAGAGAGCTAGTTAGCACTGAACAAATGCCTGGACTTGTCCATGAAAGCTCACATTAAAAATATATAAAAATTAGTCTTTAAGATCCAGACAAGTAGGAGTGAGATTTTATACATGAATACCACTACCAAATTAGGTTGGAAATGCTAATACAAAGTCAGCCTGTTTTTCTCTGAAGGCTTGCCAGATAAAACTAACACTCAGTTAGATGGCAACTGACTGCATGCATACATGACAGATTTAGTATACATAATAAAATAACAACCATCCCAAAGACTTGATTCTGCTATAAATCTTGAAACTTACTGTAGCAGAATGCCCCACGTCACGCCAGTCCATCATGGGGAGCTAAAAGACAGGAACCTATGATAGGACAGGAGGGGCAGAACCAAAATAACAATTAGACAGTTAGTTAGACGGTTAGAGTTGACAGTTGAAGAAAAGCATTTGGAGATAGGGAATTGAAGAGAGAGGGTTAGGAGATTGAATTGAGAAAATTAAGACAGAGAATGGAAAGTTGGATTGCTTGAAAGAATAGGAAAGGGTTAAAAAGTATAGAGAATAAATAGATAGTCAAAGTGGAAGTGAATAAAAACACATACAAACCAATGTGGAACCAAATGCTATTTAATAAATGATCCTAAACATCTGTGATTTACATCTATGATTTGCATAACAACTATAAGATCAATAAATCTGTTGTATTGGTAGCACTTGTCTAAGATATATCTATTTGGTATAGTGTGGATAAGATCCACTGGTTGATCAGTGGCAGCGTGAAGAGAGTAAAGGCATCCAGAGGGTGGACTTGTGTTTAGGGAAAATAAACAAAGGACACTGGGTGGACGCGACACTTTTTAAAGTGTGCATGTGAACACCATCGCACACAGAGACACACAAACGAACACACAAGCAGTTACATAATGTAATATATTCAGTTTTTTCCCCACAATCCTCCATGCCTTGCCTTCTCCCCTACCAGCAACAGCCTTCTTAATTATTAAATTGTGGCACCACCCTACAACCTTATGATTTGATTATTTGTTCCTGAACTGGGAGCATGGAAAAAATTCCAAGAAGGCCTTTTCTTTTTCCCCTCTTCAAAATGGGGTTGGGGGGACATTCTATCAGCTTTCATGCCACAAAATTTTACACCACAAAATTAATGTAAGCTAATTTTAAACAAGGTTTTCAGACATTTTTAGTTTTAAATTGTAAGTTGATTTTTTGGGGGTGGGGCTCAAAAGGGATTGGGTAGAGAATAAAGGAAATGGGGAGGTATGAAAGTTTCTTGGAATTCAGAAATGGAGTGTGATGCTGAATAATGTGGGAACCCCTAAACTAGATTCACCTCAGAAACATAGCACTGTGCAGAACTCTTCAACCAAGCTTTGTCCAACTGCCTTTTGTTCTATCAATTATGGTTAATCCGCTGATAAAGAAAGACAGTGCAATTGAATTCACCTTCTCATCACTTTAGGTTTAGAAGTCATGGCCTAACTTCAAATGGTGAAAGTGATGGAGAACTCAAAACAGTCAAGTCCTTTAAACAAATTAATAATGATTGACACCTTTTAATCTCATCATTTTTATTCCTCCAAGAACCTCCACAGAGGTAGGACAGGATGAGAAAAATATTAACTTCACCAAGGTCACCTCAGAAGATTGAGGGTGGAGTAGACTTAAATTCAGATCTCATGGTCTCAGAGAATAACCTGCCCATTATACAAGGTAGGGGCAGATTTTAGAGTTGTGGTGTGTTTTGCACTACAATACTGAGACCTACCAATTGGAACTAGATGTGGAATGCCAGTGAGGAACTGGCAAAGTCATGTGATATGATTCAGAAGGTGGAACCAATTACCCATTCACTCTTCATGTTAGAAGACCTTTGTGTACATATACAAATCTCCATCTTGATCTGTGTACACATAAAACATTCTAGCATTTCTTCTGTAAATAAAATGCTCATCTAAAGCAGCAGGGACATGTCTGTTTTCTGTTCCTGCTGTCAGCACAAATATTCTTAATCCAGCCAAGCGGCTGACACAATTAAACTTTAATAAATCACATTGTGGTGGTTCAAAAAAGAAATTAGCAATGCACAGAGTTGCTGGAAATGAGCACAGAATGAGAAGTTAATGCACACTAATATGCAGAAAAACAGATATGAATGCAGACTATAAAAAGAAATCCTGTTATGATTTAACAGCCTGAAAATTACTTGCTTGCTAGAGAAACACCTAGGCTATGTTTCATGTCATGAATGAGATTCTGAGATTCTACAGATCTACACCCACGTAGGGATGGGAGAGAATTTAAGTTTAAGTTTCTTCTTGATCAGAATCTAAAATCTGTAAAATTGTAATTCCAAACCATTTTGCCCATCCTGTAGTAGTGGTTAGAATTTCATGTTGAGGCTGCAAGAATGTTTAATTCATTCTCTTTTAGATTCCTGTCCTATCTCTGTTCCATCATACTGAAGGAGATTTGTTGTTCAACAGAAAGCACTGCGAGTTTGAAAATCAATACTTTGTTACATCAGAAGTGGAATTTTCACAGAGGAGGAGAAACAACTGCGTGGTCAACCTACCTTTCATGCTGTTGTGGAACATGTCTCTAGTACAGTTATCCTAAACAACTACTCTGGTTTAATAACTATGGAGAACTTCCTGAATATAATAAAATAAAACCATATAGAGGACAAAAATGGGGGCATAATCTTACAAACTAATAATGGAAACAAAATGAAGGCAAAGCGTTGAAGATGGTGACAACCTTCTCAGTTTGATTTATTTGGTCCATTTCTGGATGGGAAGAGAACAACACATGTGTCTTGAAGAGCTGAGGATGTATTTGTCCTCTTGCTACTGATATGTTGGCCAAACTGAATGGAATCCCAAAGATGTTGCAGGTTTCCCAAATCTAAGACACATTTTCTGAATCACCCAGGCACTCTGCCAACTAAAGAAAAAGGAAAGAAACCCAGTGCTTCTTTGTTCAAAGTAGCTGGCTGTGGTTCCAAATGTACTGATGGAAAATCAAATAAGTGTACTGTTGTTCTGAGGCATTATGTATCGTTGCTGCTGCTTTAGGACAACGCTACATGTCCTAAATAAATTAACAGAGTTGAAGATTGTAAGGTATTTTTAAGAAAGTAGATTTCAAAGTAGTATTCAGACTGGTGAAAAACAGATAAGCAGACAGAGAGATGCATGCACAGAGAATTCTATTCTATTCTGGGGGGGGGATTGCTAATACTCTGGAAGATAGCCTCAACATTCAGAAGGAACTAGACAGACTCGAACATTGTCCCCTATCCAATAAGATGCAGTTCAGTGGTGGCAAAAGTTAAGTCCTGCACTTAGGCAGGAGAAACCAGATGCACAGGTTCAAGATAGGTGGTCCCTGGCTCGACAGTAGTACCTGTGAGAGGGATTTATGTGCCCTGGTGGACCACCGCCTTAGGATGAGTCAATAATATTCAATAACTGAAAGCCTAAGATTAATTTAAAATTAGAATATGTATGATGAATTAGTTACACCAGAAACTTATGTACCTTTGAAATGTAACAGATAAGAATGAATATTGTAAAATGTTCATGTTGATTTCCAACCCCTGTTTAATTCCATGTCCCCTGTCCCCATCCCTAACCTTAACCCCTAAAATAAAACTTAAAAAGAAAAAGCAGTGTGCTGCAGCTGCCAAGAAAAACAACACAGTCCTAGGCCGCATCAACAGAGGAATAGCATCAAGACTCAGGAATGTGTCAGTACCACTCTATACCATGCTAGTGAGGCCACACTTGGAGTGCTGTGCCCAGTTCTGGTCACTACAATCAAATCAAACAGTTTGCTTATCAAAGCAAACAGGCATACTTTCAAAAGATGTGCAAATAGCATATTCCTACAAATATTATATGACACTGCTACTTTCATTTAAACTTCTGCTGCAGACCATTACAACAGCATTTTTAAAAGTCCTAATTGGTGAGTGGTTATACTTCTCTTTTTCCAATACCAGACAAACAGCTTTCTAAAATTTTGCCAGACCATTAAATGAATTACCTCTGAACTGGCTGCACATTATGATGTATTGATCTGCCTGTATCTATTTTGTTTTAATTTTACAGTGCTTTATAATATTGATCCTTTGATCAAATGGTCTTGTTGCCACATGGGCAATCAGTTGTGAGAGGAACGAACTAACAAAAGATGTCTTCTCTCTCCCAGTTCTCCAAGAAGAAAGGAAAAGATGAAGAACAGAGAAGAATCAAAGAAACCAGGAAAGTGAGTGAATGTCAAAGCAGTCACCTGTCCTAAACACATGCTGCCTGATCAGTGAATAAAAAGGTACTGAGGGACTTCCAAGGGCAGGAGCATGTCTAATGTGGAGACAGTTGGCCTTCTGACAAAACTCAACAGCTATTGGAAGGTTCCAGAACACGATGCATAGACACAGAAAATCCCACGTGTGTGGGTCCATAAAACACTATAAAGAAATGTCATTTGAAGGAGAGACTATATTTTCATCAATAAGGGAAAAAAATTGTACTGGTT
Organism: Pogona vitticeps; assembly: GCF_051106095.1. NCBI lineage: Eukaryota > Metazoa > Chordata > Lepidosauria > Squamata > Agamidae > Pogona > Pogona vitticeps. The sequence goes on from NC_135785.1 coordinate 101,708,501, forward strand.
ATCTGACAGAGCACAAACTTCTAGATCAGAGTGCATAACACACAGCCTGCTGTAGCCTCTAAAAACTAGACAGATCTTCAAAATGACCTGTCTGAGGCCCTGTATTTCCTTCCACATATTGTCTCCTATTCCTGCCTTCAAGAAACACTACAAACCTCCAGAATTTGTATACTTCTCCTTCTTTGTCATTTCTTAGCATAGTAGTACTGCAAAACTTTCACAAATTTGTGGGACTAGGTAAAGGTAAAGGTTCCCCTTGACAATTTTTGTCCAGTCATGTTCGACTCTAGGGGGCGGTGCTCATCCCCGTTTCCAAGCTATAGAGCCAGCGTTTGTCCAAAGACAATTTTCATTGTTCACATGGCCAGTACGACTTAGACACGGAATGCTGTTACATTCCCACCAAGGTGGTCCCTATTTATCTACTCACATTTGCATGCGTTCGAACCGCTAGGTTAGCGGAAGCTGGGACAAGCGATGGGTGCTCACTCCGTCACATGGATTCGATCTTACAGCTGAAGATCTACAGACCTTACAGCACAGAGGCTTCTGCGGTTTAACCCGCAGCACCGCCACGTCCTTCTAAGGGATTAGGTAAGGGTGCACTATATAATGTTCTATATTATGTGTATTGTATACAACAGGGCTGGGCATCATGTGGCCTCCCATATGTTCTTAGATGACAACTCCCGCCATCCTTCACTTTTGGCTGCACTGGCCAGGATCCATTGGAGATGCTGCTCACAACATGTGGAGGGTACAAATTTGGACCTTTTATATGAAGCATGCTCTTCAACCTTTTACCCCTGTCTCACTTCTCAAATATTTTGCCTGATCAATGTGATGTCATCATAGCTGTGTTGCAACAGTGTCATGGTGTTGCAAAAACTGACAGTTTGAGCACCTTGCTGTGGGAGAAAAAGAGAACACCCACTACAAAAGGACTTCTTAATTATTTATTCTGCAAAATAAAGGAGTATACATCAGTTAATACCCAGACAATATGTCTCAGAGTATAAACCAATAAATGAATATTATAAGTTTCTGGGTTTTGTTTTTAATTCAATAAACACTTCCTAAATTAGGAGAGGTTCTCAAGGCTCAGAGCAGAAGGGACATACTGATGTACACTGCAGTTTGAATTTCAGTCTGTTTTGTAGCAACTGTAAGCAATGTATGATCTGTTACTGTATTTTAGTTTTGTATTTCTAACATGACTGACCTATAGTTATAATAACAACGAAGTGAGTGCTGATGTACCAAAATGTGCTATAGCTGGTAAATAATATTTAACATTTAATCTAGCCAATGGGGGGGGGGACACTTCATCACCCAGTTGATTCAAAGGATATATGGCCCTATCAGCTGAAAGCTTCCACAGGAAAATCTTCTTCCCAACCTTCAGACTGGTGCTTCCTCCACGCATATTATGTAGGGCTAGAGGACTGTTGGAGACAGAAGAATGGGGAGAACATCTCATCATGGAACCACTGTAATGTCCTCCCAGACTCCTTTGCAGAATTTCACATTAAACATGCAAAAGCTTCTTGTTAGGATGAGTAGTGATGTAAAGGGCAGGGTTTTCAGACATCTCCGTGTCATCATGATTATGACCTTTAAATGTGTTTATGACTCAGATCTTGACTATCTGAAAAAAAGTATTTATCCTGTACAAACGGACCCAGACTGTAAGATCTGCAGGAAAGAGAGCCTTCTCATTTAGTCACCATCCAGAGACACAGTTGGCAAGTTGTGTGACAGGGCCCTTTTCAGTGGCTACTCCTAGATTACTTAAACTAGCGGTCTATGAAGACTAGATTTACCACTTCCTTGATGTCTGTCCAATGACACATGAAAGCTTTCTTTTTAGGCAGAACATTGGTGGCTAAGTGTTAAGGACAAGACTCCAGAAGAGGCGCTGCACAGCAATATTGATATTTTAATTGAATTATTTTTAAAAGGTAATTAAAGGTAAAGGTTCCTGTTGACATTTTTAGTCCAGTCGTGTCCGACTCTAGGGGGCGGTGCTCATCCCGTTTTTCAAGCTGTAGAGCCAGCGCTTGTCCATAGACAGTTTCCATAGTCACGTGACCAGCGTGACTAGGGAGCGCCGTTTTACCTTCCCACCGAGGTGGTACCTATTTATCTACTTGCATTTACATGCTTTCAAACTGCTAGGTTGGCGAGGAGCTGGGACAAAGCGACGGGAGCTCAGTCTGTTGCACAGATTCGATCTTACGACTGCTGGTCGTCTGACCCTGCAGCACAGGCTTCTGCAGTTTATCCCACAGCGCCACCACGTCCCACATAAAAGGTAATTACCTGTATTCTATTTTTCATACTGCGAACTGACCGGATTGCATTTTATTATATACAGTGCATTACTTTTTAGCTGTCCTGTTTGTTTGTTTGTTTGTTTGTTTGTTTGTTTGTTTGTTTGTTTGTTTGTTTGTTTGTTTGTTTGTTTGTTTGTTTGTTTGTTTGTTTGTTTGTTTGTTTGTTTGTACACTATATGCTGCCTTGAGTCCCAGTTTCTGGGAGAAAGCCAGGATATAAATGAATAAATCCAAATAAATAAAAACTACATATCAGAGTTCACCACTGGAGGGAACAGAGAGTATTGTTCTGTTGTTCTTTGGACTGATGGTAATGGCAAAACAATGCATTCAAAACACATTGTGAAAATGAATTCCACCCACAACTGGAGCAACAATAATGAAAATGGCAGTCTGTCTGCTGAGAAGTAACAGGTAACAGTGAGATCCTTTTAAAATATAATGTGATGGGCTATGCCAACGAGTTTGAGGCTTACTGTTTAAAAAAGAAAGTGAAAAATCTAAAAGGAAATATGAAGATAATGCTAAAGGAGGAGGAGGAGGAGGAGGAGCAGACCTGTGGGAAAATCTGGTCCCTTCATGGGTATGGCATTTTGTCTATCATATATGTGTCTTTCTCATCTGATCATTTCAGTACAAAAAGTGCCCTCTTCCCCCTACCCCCACCGTTTCTCTACCTGGTCCTGGTGCTCTCTCCAGTGGCTGGTGAAGGATTTCTGTGCTTCTGTCAACAAGATCTAGAACATCTCTTTAAATACTCTTCTTTCCTTGTCATAGATGGATAGCCTTTCTTCATCATTTGCAGTCTAGTGGCTTAGTTTCTTCACTTTGCAGTTTTTTGTACAAAATTCAGTTTCATTGGTTCCTTAGCCACACATGTGTGCACACACATAGATATAATTATTTGACTACCAGAAGTAACTGCCAATTGCTTCATTCCACACTTCACTCAGTCTGAGGGCCACTTCACTTGAAGAACGATATCTCAAGATCACCATCCATATTTAGTCTTGCAGATATCCTTCCTAAACCCAACAGTCTATCAGCAGGAAACGAACTATTCCAGTAAGCAACAAGAGTGAGCATAAATGCACCATCAAAATTCTGCTCAGAGTATCTGCTCTGAATTTTGCTGTGAATATTCAATTGTTATTTACAGATCAGGAATGCTTGGCAGGTACTTATTATTCAGCATCAGCAAGGATTTTGCTGAAGCAATCAATATTGGGCAGAAACTGACTGTGCCCATACAGCAACAGTCAATATTTTAACATGACAGTCGAAATATTGGCCTGCACTTTTGTTACTACATTTATGTGAAACGTGTCAGCTTGTAGATTGATGAGAAGGTTTCATTCTATTTCTTTTGACCAGGAACAGCAATTCTCAACTTCAGATCAGATGACAGGCCACCCAAGGGCTGAATGCACTCCCAGGAGCCCAAATATAGTCTCCAGCCCCTCATACCTTGAAAATAATGCATGTGTTGTTGTTTTTTAAAAAGTTACCCAACTGTGGTAATGGAAAGGTATTTGAGTTACCAAAGATCATCAGAAAGACAAATGAGTAAGGCATAGATCAAGCCCAAATTCTTTCTAGAAAGAAAAAAAATGTTAAATTGAAGCTATCATGCACATCATGAGGAGACAACTCTAACTGGAAAATGCAATGCTTGGAAAAATTGAAGAGAACAAGGGAAAAGGAAGGGTATGGATTATGGGATGGCTTGTAAAGGAAGACACGGTTTAGATTTTGTATGAATGAAACAGAACTGTAAATTATAGGACCTCTTAGAGAACAAATGTATTGTCTCTGCAATGCTATCATGGAAGTCTGGCAGGTTGGTTTAGTGGTATGTGCCACTTTTCTAAGCCTGTGCCTCTATTTCAGAGGAGAGTTTGCTTTGCTTTTTACCCAAATTAGGTGACAGTCCAGGACGAGATGTTTGTTTGTTTGTTTGTTTGTTTGTTTGTTTGTTTGTTTGTTTGTTTGTTTGTTTGTTTGTTTGTTTGTTTGTTTGTTTATTTATTTATTTATTTATTTATTTATTTATTTATGTGCCGCCCACACTACCCAAAGGGCGGCTTACAACATTTAAAATACAATAAAAATTCAACATTTAAAATACAATTAAAATATATATATAACATTGCCATCGGACCCACAGCTAATATTATTTCAATTAAAAGCCTTCTGGAACAGTAAGGTTTTGACCTGGCACTGAAATGTCATCAGCATCGGCACCAGACGAATTTCAGTTGGGAGGGCATTCCATAGTCTGGGGGCAGCTGCCAAAAAGGCCCTTTGTCTACAAGCCATCCCTCTTACCTCCTTAAGGGACAGCTCTTTCAAAAGGGCCCCCTGGCTAGATCTTAACTGCTGGGTAGGTTCATATGGAAGGAGGCGGTTTATACCAAAGTGTTTATACCAAAGTTTCCTTAGTGAAGGCTCAAGATCAATCCCTTGGATGAAAGGAATCTTTGGGACGATCAGCTTGCCTATCACTTGAACTTACCAAGGATATGTAAGCATAAGAGATATTGCCCCAACACAGGTATTATTAATTGTATAAGTGTGATTAATTCCTGCACTGCATTGTGGTATATTTACTCTTCATGATGTATTCATTCAGTGCAGAACTAGATCCTGGGAAGGTTTTCTGCATTTGCCAGCTGCAGGGATTCACTCACTATTGTTTCTAGAGGCTCCCAATATGCAGAAAGGTCATGGGGTTGATTCCCTTGAGGTTGCACACATCTTATGATTTGTTATCTCTTTAATAAAATCTTCAGTCTTTACCTCAATGTGTATACATTGTGCCCAAATCTTCAGACTTCCTACCAGCAATTGGCAAGACAAGGCCATCGTAAGTCAAAAGCAACTTGGCGCCATATAAAAATAATGTCAAATCTCCAAACAGAGAACTACAGCAAGAACGTGAGGAAAAACCTGTAGTAATTTGGCCTCCAAGACAAGGTCGAAAGACAAACTCATATTTTGCAGGTTCAGGTGGAATATAAGCATTATGAATGTTTTAAAAACCATAGTTTTCCAACCAAACCCTAGGCAGAAAAAGAATTATTCCCACAGGGTAGGCATTAAGCATCTGCACTGTCAATGTGCAAAAGGAGACTCATCATAGGTATCCTACAGTCTTGAGACACTATGGTAACATGCTCTGCATGGAGGAGTTGGAACAGCGTCTAGTGTTTTGATGCTGTACGCAAAGCTGGAGTGTCCACTCCAAGGCACGAAGCCTGGGTAAAATAATATGGAGGATAGGCTGTTACCCAATCAAGCAGCAAATCCCCGCTCTCCACGTCACTGAAATAGTCCAATGGAAAGGCAAGAGCCAATTGAACTGGTTTCAGCGACATCACAGGAGTTGACAGAATTACACGAACTGCCTCCGGGACTCTGGCTCTGGATTTTGCCTTGAGGTTAACTCCTGAAGCCTTTTCCATCAGTGAATATAGCCACAAGGCAGTGGAGGTTTGAAGTCAAAGTTTTCCTTCTCCTAGATGGGCTGCCTTCCAGGGCTGACGAGTCCCACCTACCCAGCCTGCTCGCTCACAGCATGGAGGATGATGGCGGCGCTTCAGTTGGGGTTTGAAGTCAGAGTTTTTCTTTCCTAAACACAAGCCACTGACAAAGTGCTGGATGAAGCTGCCTCTCATCCTCCATTTCTGATTATGGTATCATGCCTCCAATTTCATATCTTCTTCAGTCTCATGAACACGACTGATGTTTGCGCAGGTACTCTTCAACACCCATGTGGCTTAGCAGCCTTGGGAATGGTACCCCCACACCGGGTAACAATACCTTGACCACACTTTGTGATGTCACTTTTTGTCAACTTTATAAAGTCTCCAGCAGAGACTTTAGGTAGAGTCATCATGTCCTTAACAGAGGAAAGCAGCTTGGCAACAACTGAAAACCAGAAAGTGGAAAAGACAGAAGATGTTTCCTCCAACAAAACAACTGGGGTGAGGAAGTCAAATCTATTTCACTGCAAAAGCAGACTGAATCAGGGATATTTGTATGATTCTAGAGAAACTGCAGAGCAACACTAAAATGGTTCCTTCATATCACATCTGGCATTAATAGGTTAAAATATGGTCAGTAATTTTATTTAAGGAAAAGAGAAATAAAAAGTAGTATAGCAGACTGAATGGATGGTACCAAAGGAGAAGGCAAGTGGTACCTGCATACCCCAATACTGCTGACCTTTTTTTTCTGGAAGCCTCAATCCCAATCATGCTAGGGAGAGCTCAGACTGAGGTCACTACACAGTATGGATATCTTCCACCTTGCAGGTGCTCTGCTATCCATTTTACAGAGCTATAGGGTGAAGACCAATATGTGTGTTACTTTTCAAATAACTTGTTATGTTCTGAGATGTTTTATCATTTTTTTCCTTCTCTTATTCAGCTCAGTTTAATGAAATGAAGGCTTCGTTATACAGTGGTGCCTCACTTAACAATGTTAATTTGTTCCAGCGAAATTGTTGTAGAGCGAAAACGTCATAAAGATACATTTTAAAAGCCAATTGAAATGCATTGAAAACTGTTCAATGCATTCCAATGGGCTGAAAAACTCACCGTCCAGTGAAGATCCTCCATAGGGGCGGCCATTTTCGGTGCCTGTAGAGCAAGGAATCCGTCCAAAAACACAGCGGGGAGCCATGTTGAGCACCCGGTGGCCATTTTGAAAACCCGACGATCAACTGTTTTGATAGTCGTAATGCGAAGAATCGGTTCCCGAAGCAGGGAATTTATCTTCGCAAAGCAAAAAAACGCCATTTAAAACATCGTTTTGCGATCACAATTGCGGTCGCAAAAACATCGTAAAGCGGATTCGTCATTATACGGGGCAATCGTTAATCAAGGCACGATTGTATATGCTGCAACTCAAGTGGCCCGTGGAATGAATGAAACTTGCACAGGCGTTGACTCACTGAATCCCCACTGATTCAGTGGGCCTACTATTCTTGCAGCTTACTAGGCTAAACAAGAGGGTTTCTGCCCAGCACTCAGACTTGCTACAAGTCAGTGTTCTACGTTTCCATTTCGGTTCTTAGTGCACTGTGCCCCATCCAAAAGAAGAAACCAAAAGTATACTTAGAAATGAGTATTATGCTACTAAGCCAACTTTCCTCCAAGGATGTCAGGGTAGTTTCTATTTCCCTTGCACATGACATCTTCACAACAACCCTGTGAGGAAGCTGGGCTGAGTCTGTATGACTGTGTGTGAAAGAGTGTGTACGTGTGCATGAGGGAGAATCAATTGAGACTCGTGGCTGAGTGTTTCTAGCTCAACATTTTAACTACTACACACCTTCCTAAACCTACTTGATAGTTTTGTGTTTGAAATTGAACCAAAGGCTCCCAAGATGACAGTTTCCATTCTTAGTAACTATAGTTTCCCTGATGTTTATCCTGTCTGCATCTGGAACTGAGTAATTGGGTTGTTTTGGATAATCCAGAGGAAACCTGGTCCACCATCACAGAAACAGTGGCTGTAATTCTAGGTGGCCCACATGTGTATGAGGGAATTAATCCCACAATATTGAAGTGAACACCCCACACACACACTTTGACCATAAGTCACCCCCTCTCACAGTCATGTTTGCCTCCAACTAAATCAAATAAGCAGCAGTAACAGATCAGATTAGTACACCAGCAGAATACTGTATTATGCTTTCGCTACTCCACTTCTTTGAAAGTTGCTTTCTAAAATTAGGAAAAACAGCACTTCTAAAAATGTTCCCTGTTGGTTGTATGTGATCCACATTTCAAAAATGTGGAGTTAATGACATAAATCTTTCATTGCTGCTACGGTGCAGCTTGTGTCATGACTGCCACAATTCTGCAAGAGTGCAAAAATACCCTGCATGAAGGACAATGCACGGAACTGGGCTTGTCCTCTTGTCTTTGCTAATTTCTGGCCAAGATCAGAGTACATGACCAATTCCGGCTGTATTGTACAACCATGTAGTAAAGCTGTCACACCTTCTGATCAGATGAATTTTCAGTATGCAGTAAAGTGGCGGGGCTCCTCAAATGTTGAAAGACCTATTGTTGTGGCCACAAGATGGAGCAATTAGATATCTAGTCAAGCCAGACAGCTTTGAATCTTGAATATTTGAGCACCCTATGTGCATGAATTTTCTATCCTTCTTAAAGAAACATTCCTTTAAAAAAAATTAAAATGTCAAAGTGAGAATAATACAAATAATTTTTTTATCTGATGAGTCATTACTGCTGTATAATATTTAGAAAGTCTGTCCAAGACATCAGGGCCAACAACCTCCAAAGATCATGAAAACATATTTAATTTTTCTTCATCTTTATCAGGGGGAAAATGTGCTTTTAATTTTTTACAGTTTAGTTGGGTAGGCTTCATGAAAATATTTCTGTGCCATTCCTGTATATTGTACATTTAAGAAACATGGAATTAATTTAAACTAAGTGGCTATTATCCTGTTGCTCAATTCCAACAGCACAGAAGGAATGACATCAGCAGCACTAGATTGACAGGAATTAAAGACTTGATTTTTTTCCAGTTTTGGGATACATATGTCTTTGTCCCATAGTATGTGAGTCATCTGGACCCCAAAAACAAACACAGGAACAATTTAATTTTCCACAAACTGCTGCTGTTGAGAAAGTTATTTCAGTTCTGTAGGCAAAGCTGTGCAGTAGGAGCCTGGCAAAAGACTAATTTTCTGCATTTTCCTGCACACCACCATCTGAGAGAGAAGACATTTCTGTGCTAACCTTTTTGTGTGGACAGGCAGCATGCTGAGCACGTAGTGAATCTTAATATACATATTAAAATGTATACCCTACCTTTCTCATCTATACACATCTATTTGACTGAATTTGCAATGAATTGTCTTTTGTCGTCCTGATCTTTCTGGGGATGGATGAAAGGGCAGCATGATAAATAGGAGACAGATTTGTATCTAAGGCCTCTACCCCTGTTGAGTGAGGGATTTCCTGTATGCACATGTATGGCCTCCCTGACCCCTGTCTCAAAACACCTATGATCTGAGTCCAAAACAAGCACATCCTGGTCATCAAATGAGTGTCCTTTGTCCTTCAAATGAAGGAACACTGCTGATTGTGGTCCTGAGCCATTGCTTCTGTGCTGGGCCATTCTCCTATGTAGTGGCTGTTTGATTTCTCCAAGGTAGAGCTCTGAACACAGGTATTAACTAGTGTGTGTAGGCTTTCTGTAGGTTTCTATTTCTAAGCTGCCATTGGATCCTATGGTGACTGCACAGTCCAGGAAAGCCAGCTGGTTGTCTGTGGTGAACTTGATATTTGGGTCCACTGCGTTTATCTGGTCTGTGGAAGACCTATACAACCTGAATCTTAATCTTCACCCAGGTGTCATCCATACACCTGGACCAATAGGTCAGAGTCAGATCTATCTATCTATCTATCTATCTATCTATCTATCTATCTATCTATCTATCTATCTATCTATCTATCTATCTATCTATCTATCTATCTATCTATCTATCTATCTATCTATCTATTGTGGTGGCGCTGCAGGCTAAACCACAGAAGCCTTTGTGTGCTGCAGGGTCAGACGATCAGCAGTCGTAAGATCAAATCCACGTGACGGAGTGACCTCCCGTTGCTTTGTCCCAGCTCCTTGCCAACCTAGCAGTTCAAAAGCATGTAAATGCGAGTAGATAAATAGGTACCACCTTGGTAGGAAGATAAAACGGTGTTACCTAGTCACGCTGGCCACGTGACAACGGAAACTGTCTTCAGGCAAGTGCTGGCACTACGGCTTGAAAACGGGATGAGCACCGCCCCCTAGAGTCGGACATGACTGGACTAAAAATGTCAAGAGGAACCTTTTCCTTATCTATCTGTCGATTTATCAATTGATCGATCGATCATCTGGCTACCAAGGCCACTCTGGGCAGTTTACAAACAGGATAAACAATAACATTATAACAAGAGTAATCAACAACATCCAAATAAAATATAAAAGATACTAGACAAGCTACACTAAAATCCTCATAATAAAAACATAGTAAAATAAACTGAAAATGGAAACATGGTAGGTTGGATGGTAGTTATTGAAGGCACTATTGTATCAGGGTGTTTTAAAATCCGAGGCCTGCCTGAATAGCCACGTTTTAATAGTTTTTTAAAGGTTCCCAATGAAGGGGCTGGGCAGATTTCAGATGGCAGACTGTTCCACAGTTGCAGGGTGATTGCTGACAAAGCCCAATTTCCAGTCATTATTTTTTGGGGCTCTCTCAGGGGTCAGAACTCTCAAGCACCTGGACTGTGAAGATCTTACAGGGTGGGCATATCTAGTCAGAAGGAGATGTTCTGCCAGATATCAAGGTCCTAAACCATTTAGGGCCTTATAGGTCAGTGGTGGGAAACCTTGGGCCTGAGTGCCCAAAGTAAAAGAAAAAAACAAAAAAACCCAGCAGGCAGTGGTGGCAGTGGCTTCAGAAGCAGAAGTAGCAGCAGCAGAAGCGGAAGTAGTGACAGAAGGGGGGATCCTAGGCATGGAGTTGCCCTGAGACCCCACTCCAAATCTGCCACCATTGCCAGATGCTCCGGATCCTGGCCCACTGTCTGTTGGGGTGCCAGCACCACAGCTGCAGCCACCTCCTGAGGTTTGGCTGTGGGGGGGGGGAGAAACGATCTGGTGACTTATGGCTTGCATACCTGCAGAAAGAGCTCTGCGTGCCAGCTTTGGCACACATGCCATAGGTTCACCATCACTGTTATAGGTTAACACCATCACCTTGAAGCTGGCATGAAAATGAACAGGTAACCAGTGCAAGGCGGCCAAGATGGGGGAACTGTGTTGGTATTTCCTAACCCCACTCAGCAATCTGTCCACCAAGTTCTGGATCCATTAGCATCTCCACAACAGCCCCAAGGGCAGCCCCACATAGAGAGCATTGAAGTGTTCTAATCTTGAGACTGCCAGTGCATGAACCAGCATGGTGAGGGACCCAATGTCAAGGTAGGGATGCAACTTGGCTATCCATCTTAAATGGAAATAGGTGGAACTGACCACATACACTATCTGGGATTCCACTGACAGTGCTGGGTCCATGAGTATGCCCAAGCTATGCACCTCATCCTTCACAGAAAGAGTAGCCCCCACCAAGGGAGATGGAGGCACCCAGACTGCAGACACTAGGATGTTTGCAGTCTGGACTGTAGAATTTCCATCTTGCCCAGGTTCAGCCTCAGTCTATTATCCCTCATCCATCCTAGCATCATGTCCAGGCAGAGCTCAAGGGATGGGATGGCATCCTCTGCAGAGGGGTAGAAGGAGAGAGAGAGCTGGGTGTCATCTGCATATTGGTGACACTGGAAGGTGTTTAGTGCCTTCTTTTCCACTTCTCACATGTATAAATTTGTAACAATAGGCGACACTGGTGAACTCATGGCACAGTCATGTTTCTGTCTATAAAAGTCACCTCTGTAGGTGAAGTAAGTGGTGCTCAGACACAGGTCCAGGAGCAGGCACATCTGGTCCAGGTTGGCGCTGCTTCTGGTGGAGAGGGTGTTATCTTCTTCTAGTCTCCTTTTTACAGTTGTTAGGGCATCAGGGGTGGGAATGATGGTGAAGAGGGATGTGACATCAAAGGACACCAGGGCTTCTTCAATATTTAGTTTCAGTTCCCTGACTTTGGAAGCAAACTCCTCTGAGTTATAAATGTGGTGGTCCGAGTGTCCATCCAATGCTGCTAAGATGCTGACCAGGTATTTAGCTATGTTGTATGTTACTGAGTTTATGCTGCTGACTGTTACATACAGCACTGATGTTACCTGTCTGTCATGGGTTTGGAGGGAAAGTTCCATCCTATGGGGAGTGGAAGGCGGGACATCAGGAGGAGGGGCTGTACAGTATATATATGTGGAGCATGTGTGGAGAAGCTAGAGTAAAGCTGGGAGAAGAAGCTGGTGTGGGAGTCTGTGTGTCAGACAGGGTACTACTGTGTGTCAGTCAGTACCAACCTGATAGGTTCAGGTGTATGTATGGGTAGCCAGAACTGATAGGTTCAGGGTCTGTGCTTTAATGTAAGGTGTTCTGTGTGAACCAATCTGATGTATGTATGATTGAGACTAAGCCACGTTACTGTATCTTATTCACTTGATCATTTTATTTTCCCTGTGTGTTGTTTAAATAAACCTTATTCCTTTATTTGTTGAAAATCCATTCCTGGTCTGTGTGACTCCTTACAGGGAATGGTTGGTGGCAGCTTAGTGAAAGTGGGGCATATCCCAGTAGGTCTGGGGTTGTCACATTGATTGGTGTCCAGCGTGTGGGATACGACTGGTCCAGTGGTCCAGTGGTCCAGCAAAGCCTTGGCAAGTGTGCCCAGAGCAAGGGGTGTCTAGTCAGGGACAATCTGAGAGCGCGTAGGTAATCTTCTAGGCTTACCTCACGGGGAGGTACGCTAGTGGAAGAACGTGTAACCTCAGATTGGTGGGACTAGATTAGGGAGCTGTGAGGCAACCTGTTTTGGTGGGAAAAAAGCTGAGGCAAAGCTGTGTGAAGTAGCAGTAATCTAGCCTGTCTGCTGAGAGGCCTAGCAGAGGGGGGTGGACTCCGGCTGGCAACAGTTGCAAGTTAGTGCTGAAGAACAGCAGCAATCTATAGAAGGCTGGTTCTGAGGCAAAAGAGAAAAAAAAAGTGGTCGCTTTATTTTGAGGCTTGACTTTAGAAAGCAGCCTGTTCTGGGGGGGGATTATGCCCTTGACTCGAAGCCAAATGGCAGAAATGGGTGAAGTGAAAGACCCACAGGTGGATCAAGGTTCTGAGGATGAATTTGGCTCAGTGCAGGAGGACAGCATGGGAGAACAGAACCCAGAACTCAAAAAAATGCTCATAGCCCAACAGCATGAACTGAGGATGAGGCAATTTGAAATGGAGGAAAGATTAGAGAGAGAAAAAAGGGAGGCCAGAGAAAGAGCTGAAATCAGTCAGGCAGAGGCAGATGCCAGGAAAAGGGAAATGGCCATGAGGATAAAAGAGATGGAACTGAAACACAGAATTAGAATGGCACAATTAAAATTAACATTCCTAAATAAGAAAAATAACTTATCAGTTGAAGAAATTGCGGAAAGAGAAAAGTATGAGGCTCAGGCCAGACAAAGTGAGCAAGATCTTGAAAAATATAATCAGCAAAAAGACATTAAATTAAAAGAAATCAGAGATAAGACTGAAGAAAAAGTAAAAGAGATAAAAGCTAGGGCTGAGGAAGAAATTTTACAGATCAGGGCTGAGTTTGAGGCTAAGCAAAAGGAGCTGGATTTGAGAATAAAAGAGAAGAAATTGCAGCTAGAAAAGAAACCAAAAGAAGGCACACAGGTTAAGGCACAACATCAAAACCTGAATTATTCTGAAGAAAACATGAGGGAAACATGGGACCCTCAGTACTCCAAAGGGTTAGTTCAGAGCCCGCCAAAAATGGGCCGCCATTTTGTTGATAAAACTTCTGGGCAGAGCCAGTCCAGGAACCAGATTTTGGAGGGAAAACCAAAAACAGATGAGAAAGACTCAAAATACAGCAGAAAGTGTTATTTCTGTCAAGGAAAGGGCCATCTAATCTCAGAGTGTGAGAAATTAAAGCAGCTAAAAGGAATTGTGCCTCATGATTTGAGTGGAACCAAGCCAAAAGCTGTGTTCTGTGTCCAGAAAGAGCAAAGCTCCTTGCCACTGAGGGAGCCTGTTGCCATGGCTACTCAATCTGGAACAGATACATCTGCTGATCAGGCTGGGGAAAATGGTCCTCTTGTGGAGGTCAAGCACTGCTTGCTAGTGAGAACAGATTCACAGTTGTTTGAAACAGCAGGGGTGGACGTAGGAATACTTGACCATCAGTATAGGGGGCTAAGGGATACTTGTTCCCAGGTGACCCTGTGCCATCCAGATATTATTCCTAGGGAGTATATAATCCCAAATGAGAGCATAAAGGTGGCAGGGATTGAGGGACAGGTGATCTCGCTGCCAGTAGCTGAGGTACCTGTAAACTTTCAAGGCTGGAGGGGAGTTTGGCGGCTAGCGATTTCATCGACTCTGCCAGCAGCCGTGCTCGTGGGAAATGACCTGGCTGAACATGTGAAATGGGTGCTAGTGATTACACGCTCACAAGCCACCACGGGGACAGTTCAGGGGGGTACTGGAGAGCCCGAGACGGAAGCAGAGGGGAGTTCCGAAGCTGTGGTGGAAACCTTAACCACAAACAGCAAATTTGGCCAAGAGCAAAAGGCAGACGCCAGTCTCCAAAAGTGTTTTGAACAGGTGACAGACGCCCAGCTAACACCTGAAACCCCAGTGAGATTTCGAGAGAAAAAGGGAATTTTATATAGAGAGACCCTGAGGAATATCTCAAAAGGGGGAGATGGGATCAGAAGTCAGCTAGTGGTACCTGAAAAGTATCGCCCCATGATCTTACAAAGGGGGCACTCTGACATGTTTGCTGCGCACTTAGGGGTGAACAAAACACAGCAGAGAATCACACAGAATTTTTACTGGCCTGAAATAGGGAAGCAGATCAAAGAGTTCTGTAAACAATGTGATGTGTGTCAAAGGCAGGGGAATAACCGCGACAGGACCAAAGCAAAGTTGTGCCCTTTGCCTGTGATTGACACTCCGTTCAAATGCATAGGGGTGGATATTGTGGGACCTTTGCCCAAGGCCACAAAGAGAGGGAACAGGTTCATTCTCACCATTGTGGACCATGCCACGAGGTACCCTGAAGCCATACCCTTGACTAACATTGAAACCAACACAGTGGCAGATGCCTTGGTGGGGTATATGTCCAGGATGGGATTTGCCTCAGAAATAATCACAGATTTGGGCGCATCGTTTACAGCGAAGCTCATGAAACAGTTATGGCAAATCTGTGGAATTAAACACAAGGAAACCACTGCCTATCACCCTGAAAGTAATGGGTTAACTGAGAAGTTCAATGGGACTCTAATGCGCATGATTAGGGCTTACTTGGCAGAGAATCCAAACAATTGGGACCAGAAGCTGCAATCCCTTTTGTTTGCTTATCGATCAGTGCCACAAGCCAGTACCGGGTTCAGTCCGTTTGAACTTTTGTTTGGGAGAAGGGTGAAAGGGCTACTCGATTTAATCAAACAAAATTGGGAGCAGATCACCCAGGATGACCCACAAGACGTTGTGACATATATAGACACCTTAATAAATGACCTAAAGAGAAACCTAGAGCTAGCAGCAGAGAGCCTGCAAGCTCAGAAGGTCAGACAGAAAACCTGGTATGATCAGAAAGCCAGGGAGAGGCACTTTAACCCAGGGGAGGAAGTGCTGTGGCCTAGGCCCTGCAAAGAGAACAAACTGCAGCTGGGTAGCCCAGAAATAAAATACTTGGGTCACATGGTAGGGGGAGGAGTGATCAAACCCCTAGAGGCCAAGATAGAAGCAGTTCGTGATTGGCCTAGACCCAACACCAAGAAAAAAGTCAAATCATTTCTTGGGTTGGTGGGCTACTACAGAAAGTTCATCCCGAGGTTTAGCGAGATAGCGACTCCGCTGACCGATCTGACGAGGAAGAAGACTGATGACCGCATCCCGTGGACCAGCGACTGTGAGGAGGTGTTCCAGAGGTTGAAGGAGGCCCTCATCAACTATCCAGTGCTGCGTGCTCCAGACTTCGACCGGGAGTTCATCATCTACACCGATGCGTCTAACAGCGGGGTAGGAGCAGTTCTTTGCCAGGAGGATGAAAATGGTGACCAGCATCCAGTGTCCTACCTGAGTAGGAAACTCCAGAAAGGTGAGAGACATTTGGAAACCGTGGAAAAGGAGTGCCTGGCCATAGTCTACGCGATCCAGAAGGCCAAGCCTTACATCTGGGGAAGACATTTTATTCTGTGCACTGACCATTCACCACTGCAATGGTTAAAGACAATGAAAACCCACAATAGCAAACTTATGAGGTGGGCTTTAAACCTGCAAGACTATGACTTTGAAGTGAAGGTGGTCAGAGGGTCAGTGAACTGTGTTGCTGACGCCTTGTCAAGAAGACCCGAAGAATGAAGACGGCGAAGGAACATGGACTATGTATATATTTTGGTGACCAAAGGTTAAATGTACTTGTTTATTAAACATGCTTGGTTTGTATGAATAAAGGTAACTTGATGTATTGTAAATGGTAAATGTTTAAATGCCTAATAGATATGTTTATCCTAGAGTAAGTATGGTATTGTATGTTGATGTATAACTGTTTTTGTGTGTTTTAACCAGGTTGTTTTTTTGGAGAAAAGCACTTTAGCTTTCCCCCTACAAAACAACTTATAAAGAGGGGAGGTGTTACATACAGCACTGATGTTACCTGTCTGTCATGGGTTTGGAGGGAAAGTTCCATCCTATGGGGAGTGGAAGGCGGGACATCAGGAGGAGGGGCTGTACAGTATATATATGTGGAGCATGTGTGGAGAAGCTAGAGTAAAGCTGGGAGAAGAAGCTGGTGTGGGAGTCTGTGTGTCAGACAGGGTACTACTGTGTGTCAGTCAGTACCAACCTGATAGGTTCAGGTGTATGTATGGGTAGCCAGAACTGATAGGTTCAGGGTCTGTGCTTTAATGTAAGGTGTTCTGTGTGAACCAATCTGATGTATGTATGATTGAGACTAAGCCACGTTACTGTATCTTATTCACTTGATCATTTTATTTTCCCTGTGTGTTGTTTAAATAAATCTTATTCCTTTATTTGTTGAAAATCCATTCCTGGTCTGTGTGACTCCTTACAGGGAATGGTTGGTGGCAGCTTAGTGAAAGTGGGGCATATCCCAGTAGGTCTGGGGTTGTCACACTGACGATGGGTCTGAAGGGGGCTCCTTTCTTGTGTATCTTGGGAAGTCCATAAAGGCGGCAGGGGGGAGCTCTCCAGGATACAACTTGTGGTAGGTCACCCTGTCAATAGCATGGTCCTTTTCCGAGTGTTTCAAGCATTTTGTCACTTTTCCCCTGTAAATATTGGGTGGGGGGGTGGGGGGGTCCCTCTTCCAAAAGTGAGCTTACTTTTCTACAGTAATTCATAGTGTTGAAGATGACAGTGCATCTTCCTTTGTCTGCAGGCATTGCAGTGATGGTCTGTCTCATCCGTGATGAGCATGGGCAATGTCAGAGCCCTTCTTTCCTGTCTGGTGAGGTTGGATGGTGGCAGTTGAGCACTGGAAAGAATTGCAGAAACTCTTATCCGGAGTTGTTCAGCTTCTGCCACTGGCAGATTGTTGTTCTGGATGTAATGAAGTCCACAACTGGAATTTGTTTGGGAGCGATGGCAAAATTTAGGCCTTTGGCGAAGACCTCCCTCTCTGACTGAGTGAGTTCCCTGTCTGAGAGATGTTTCATCCATTTGTCCTTTGTGTCCTCCTCTGTGTCCCCTCATCATCCTTCTTCTTGTTGAGTTCCCTTCTGGCTGTTTTCGGAAGATAAGAGTATCAAATTTCTTGATTGGCTGGTGATGTTGCTGGTGTAGATAGCAGCTGTTGCCACTTTTGGACTGAATCGTTTGCCCAAGGACTGCAAAACAGGGCTGTATGGCACTCAAGACCATGTGCTGTCCACTCGAGTAGCAGACACAGAAACTCACACAGTCCAGAACCAAGGTGGCTAAAAGGGTACAGAGTGGACCGAGAAATAGGAATCTGAAAGAAGATGGATGATACTGGCAAATGAGACAAAGGAAATGAGCCAAATGATGGGTTGTAGGGAAAAAAAGTGCTTCAGATCAGAAGGAACTGCATGTAGAGGTGGTATGTGTGGACTTACTGAAAAACATAATAAAGCACATGCTTCAGGCAAATCTGCAAATCTTTCTAGGTAAGATAACACTTTAGAAGAAATGTAGCATTCGACAGTGTCATTTCCTCACCCAAATGTTGCTACATGTGTGGATACTTAATTCTGGGATTCAATGCATGCTCAAATGACTGAACCACTGACTTCACATAGTGTTTTCACTTCGAGGAACCTGTGGACAAGAGCAGTACAGTGAACGTAGGCCATTCACTAGTTTATCTTCCAGGAGTTACTCTTACTACTAAATTAGAGGGCAGGAACACAAGGTCTTTACTTTCTCAAGTTCCAAACAGGTGGTGATGTAACTTAGAAACTAAATGTATGACTGTATTTCACTACTATATTTTGACATATTTCTGATTAGATTACAATTATGTCGACTTTGCATTAAGAGTGACAAAAGCACAGCACTATCTTGTACAAACCAATTTTGTTTGATGGAACTTGGCTCCAGATAAGTGTGCATGGGTTGGAGACTGAATGCTGTAAATAGATTGGTGGGGGGAGAGAGGGAGAGACTGAAAATATAACAGCAACTGTCATAATACTGCACCACCTACATACTTATTTAGAAGATGTGTATACCACACTTTATCAAAAGGCACAAAGATGGTTTACAAAATGTTTTTTAAAAATCCTAGGAGAACCACAGTAAACCACCACAAAAGCAGAACATGCATCAAGTAGGCAGCTATGCTATCCGGCTTTAAAAAAATTTTTAAAAGTGGGAGTGTGTTATGCAGCCATATTTAAAACACTGCGCCCACTATGTACCATCAAAGATATCATATGGCTCTTTAAGACTGAGCGAATTGCAACTTCACAGACAGTACTGTATTCCTAAAAAGGAAGTCCTAAGGGATGTAGAATAAATTGTTCCAAAGTATTGGCTGAAGTGCTGTTGCTTAGCATAGTAAAAGGCTGACTACACAGGCTGTTTAGCCTGCTCTTTGGAGCACTGAAGAAATGGGCTGGTGTGTGCTTAAAGACAGAGATAAGGCACCATCTTTGCTAGAGTACATCAGCACATCCCCAGAGTGGTCCAACCCCTCCCCCTGCTTTCTGGGCCCTTTCTGGGCACCTCTGGTGCGGGTAGGATTGTTCTGCTTTGGATCAGTTCCAGCACATGTGATCCCTGGGACCAGTTCAAAGCAAGACTTCCTCTTTCAATTTGCCAATATTATGAGGTGGCTTAATAAGCAATCCAATACTTCAAGGTATTGGCAAATTATTCACTTCAACGGCTTGGAAAAGGATGTGGGGTGGGGGGGGAATTGGACTGTATGTATTGCTGATGCACTACATCAGTTATTTTAAAAAAATTAAAATCTTTTCTTTATCTCACCTTAAAGGGCTGGTTAAGAAATTGCCTGCAGTCAAATCTTCTGCAGTGGCTTCGCCTGTAGACATTTCTCAAACCAGACCTTTAAGACAAGGCAAAGAAAATATTGTTTATATATAGATTGTTTAAAATATTGTTTATATATGGCAGAGGGCGGGGAAGTGAAGATTTTTTTAAATTCTATCTATCTATCTGTCTGTCTGTCTGTCTGTCTGTCTGTCATATCTCTCTCTCTCTCTCTCTCTCTCTCTCTCTCTCTCTCTCTCTCTCTCTCTGTGTGTGTGTGTGTGTGTGTGTGTACACAATTTTTTAAAAAATTTTTCACTTCCCCTGCCCTCTGTCAAGCAGAGGAAGTGATTAATTTACCAATATCCTAAAGTGGCTCACTTATCAAACCTGACTGTTCAAATGGAAACTGCTCCTGTTGACTTAAACAAGTCAGACTTGATTAGATGGTCCTAATCAATCCCAGCTGCTCCCAAGCAGCCTACACTAGCTTGCTCCCTGCTGCCAGTGGAGCCCTACCCTAAGTCAAAACCAGGGCAGGCCCATTTGAGTCAATGGGACCAATGGAGGAGTTCACTCAATCAATCCTTGCTGGTTCAATGGACCTACTTTAGTTGCAACTTACTACACCAAGTCATAAGATTTCAGCCATTCTTTCTATTCAGTCATCTCAGTCTACCCCTTCATACACTGATCTGTAGCCCCCCTACCAAAGTGCTTGAACAGCTCAGCACAGAGTATTTTACTGAGCCACCATTTTTAAAACCCTGGAAAAGGACAAAATTGGGCAGTTTATTTTTATTCCTTTCACTTCAAGGAGCACCGCTTTGTAGCTCTGCATCACTTGCTGCCATTCCATTTCATCTAACACTTGCCGATGATCAATGTCAAAAGAGCCTTTTGAAACTATAAGCTGCTCTTGACAAAATCTCCAACAGCCCCATCAAGCCTAAACTATGAAAGTTTTACCAGTAAACACAGCCATTTGTCATCACTTTTCTCTTGACTGGGTGTCACAAGGTGCAAAGCATCAAGGCTTGGGGGGTTTTGTCCTTCTCATCCAAAGGGAACTTGGGATGTGTCGCTAAAATCTACAAGAATTCACCAGACTAATAGGATGAAGAAAAGCAAAAAATAACCTGCATCATAGATTTAAGCAGCAGACAGGAGTGTCTAGTCAAAATGCTTCAAGATTCGCAAAAGATTTTACCACCTGAACTGCAAGAAGAAAAAGTATTACCATTCCCAGACACCAACTCATTGACTCAGCCTTCCAAAGCTGGCACACACATATGAAATAAGGGAGCCTGGCACAGACTGACAAATTATAGACACTGGGCAGAGATGGATTTTATTTAACAAGGAGAAATCGGGACAGGTAACAGACATGGATGGGAGACAAAACAGGAGAGCTTTAATAGAGTGGGCAAAAGGTATAAATAGCACTTCAGTAATTATATATTTTGACCCATTTTGTAAGCATTAGCCATGCTCAAGGTAAGTTGCTGTAAAATCAAGGATGGGTGTATGTGCAAGTGGAGGAAGCAGCAATGTGTCTCATTCCTGGGCAGAAAAAACGGAAGGCTAGGTGGCAACCTGAACCCCATGCTCACTGACTGTTGGGGGGAAAAAACTCTATTGAAGAACTCAGCAGGGTTTCCTTCTAAGTAAACACAGTTAAGGATGAAACTGGCCGATCTTCTTTGCCAGGGACCTGCTCCTGCAGCTTAATTGGTTTGTTAGTGTACACAGCCCCCACCTTGAGCTTGTCTTTTGATGGAAATTTTAGATGTAAATAAATGATTTAATAGAACCGGGCTTTGAGGCTTGAAGTCTGAGGAGCAACAAGAGCACAGTGAATCAAACTGCCAGGTGCTGTAAAGTCATATAAAATGCAGAATGTTTAGTCTTTTGCATTTTAAAAGATCAAGCATTCTGTCCACATTTGTTTGGAGAAAATCCAATGGAAAGTTTTCAGCTACTTGCATGAGAAAAAGGGAGGGGGACTTCCCCTGAACATTACATATATATTGGTTGTTATTTTCCATGTTCTTGTTTGTTAAGCGAACCACTTAACATTTTTCATACATCTGCATACACGTCTGGTTTTAGCTGATGATTTTCATGGATGCCCCCAACATTAGGCAGGATGAGGGGCTACCACAGGTAGCAGACATGTGATGTCACACAAGTGCAGCAAATTATTAATTGAAGTTGTTAATACCGTAATTTTAAATGCCAGGGTGGGGCTGGACTTGGGTATTTTCCCAATGTGCCAAAATAACAGTGGGCTTTTGGTACAATGTACCTTGGTTCAGGGTGAGGATGGGTTTGCTGATCTTACATGCATCTTTTGCACACTGGTTTAACTACCCTTTGCAGAATGAGAACAGTAAAGTGTTTAGATCATTATCCCCTAGGTCCCCAGAACCATATTATTTATACCTGTTGCTCCTCCTCACTGCTAGAAATACCTCCCACAAACTCCCCTGCTCTTTTCCACAGAGCTTTCAGTAACATTTCCAGGACGAAAGAACTCATTCTAAGAGACCTGGGGAAATCATTTCCTGACAAGCCATGAAGTTGTCATTGCGATGATAAGGATAATGATGCCAAATAAAATCCCTTATGACGTTCTTAAGAGGAATTGCTGCATGGTGTTTGTGTATTTATCTTCCTTCTTGTTCTGAATATTTCAGATAGAGTTTTCTTGGAATTTAAGGCACCTCCTGTGTGAAACTTGGATAGAACATTCTTCTGCATTAATTTATTAATCCTAACTGTGGCTGGGAGTGCCTTTCCACAGTTAAAACTAGCACGCCAGCTGCACCCATACCTGGAGTGGTTTGATCTGGCCATAGATCCTGACTTATATCCTGGCTAGATTAGTGTAATGGGGTTGTCTTTGGAGAGTGCTAAGAAATTTCAGCGGGTCCAAAACACTAAAGCCACATATAAACAGCTTGGATCTAAACTGTTTCAAAGACTTCAATCTCCCTTTATAAGCCTGCCCATCAGGAAAGGCCTTTCTCTCTGTCCCACCATCCTCACAGGTGGGGACATGGGAGAGGGCCTTCCCTGCCGCAGCTCCCCGACTCTGGAACTCCCTCCCATAAAAGGCCAGACTGGCCCCATCATTGCTGCCCCTCGGCAGATACTTTTCTCTTCAGGTAGGCTTTTCCATAGTGACGGACTGTTTAGGAATGGTTTTTAAAAAGAGACAGTTTGGATTTTCTTGCTTCTAAATCTGTTCTAGGAATGCTTTAATATTTTAAACATAATATTAATTCAATCAATATTTGAATAATTCACTGGTATTAGCTTTAGTATTGTTTCTTAATTATGTAAGCCACCTTGGATCCTTTCTCAGGAGAAGGGTGGGGTAAATAAATAAATAAACAAATAAATAAATATTAAACAATTCTTGATGCTGGGGCTGTGATTACATGATCAAATACCACAGGATTTGCTGCATTTATACTAGGAGTCAACTTGAAGTATCTTTTTCTGAACATAGGATTCAAATCAGTCTGGCCCTTTTTGCTCCCAATGCAGCTTTCCCCCCCCCCCATCACTGGAGGTTTCTGCTTTTTTCAAGCTGGGATGATTTGAGTGGAGTTTCTCCTGTGTGATCAGTTGATTCATTCTGGTAAAGACAGGGGACATGTCTGTGGGTATTGTTTCAATGATGTAGGACATGATGTTCAAGACTAGGGGAACAAACTCCTGTCCTTGCATTATTTCAGATCATATTTGCACATACATACATACACAAAGTGGTGCCTCACTTAGCGACGTTAATCCATTCCAGGAAAAACATCGCTAAGTGATTTAATCGCTAAACGATTTTAAAAAGCCCATAGGAACGTATTAAAATGCGTTTAATACAGATGCGACTTCTCCATTTCATTGGAAGCTGCTTCCCTTAGAGATATCAGACCACAAGTGTGTTTCCTTTAGTTTAAGCCACTTGTATGTTGCATAGTCTCTGGTGTCATCCAGTGAACAAACCAGGTAAGACACCCTGGAAATCTGTATTTCTAGATTTTGTTTATTTATTCATTTTTATTTTTATTTTCAAACAGTGTATAAGTGAAACTGAGGGTACTGATCCCACAGACATGATGGTTTATATAGATAAAATTAAAAACAAATTAAAATAAGATAAACTACTTTTAAACAGAAGCAGGCTACTGCAATAGCATTAACTCTGCCATTTGGTAGATCATGTGGTGGGGCATAAATTGCATGTAGATAAGAGCTGCATTGATTGAATTTCTCTATAGACACAGAAAACTTGTCCTATGTCCAAGTAGCCCTTGAACAGACTTTGATCTTCTTAATTTGCTTTACAGACTATTAAGTAACTTCCAGATGGTCCAGCCAGAATCTTGTCCCGGAAGACACTCTTTGGCATTCATCTATTCAGCAAAATGTGACGTTTTTGTTCTCTTTAAGTTTAGCCTAGTTTCTTCCGGTTCGATATTTAGAGCTTAAGATTTGTACAGAACATGGGGCTGATGCCCATGAAGGGAACAGGATTGGTGTTGTATTACCTTATTTTGTTCATTATTTGCTAGAACCGCTCAGCATTCTTCTGGAGGGGCAGTACCAGCCAAATAATAGACTTCTTCAATGTGGGTAGGTTTTAGGCAGGCAGCAATAACCTTACATGATTCATTACAAGCTATATCCTCTTGTTTGCCGTGTGCAGATTTATACCATGTGGAGTAGCCCAACATGCGGTGACCACATTGACTTCTTCATTGTTTCTTTAACTTTGCTAAAAGCTTCCTTGTGACACAGAAAAACCACCTGCCAATTGGGCTGCATTTCTTCCTGGGAAAAGGTCAAAATGCAGATAAGAACAGGATTCTCTGACATATTATGTTTAAAATGGAGGAATTCTCAGCCACCTTTAATAATTAAACCATACCGCATCACTAACCTTTGTGGATTTTCATTTCAGATGAATTTCTGGAAAAATGCTGGGTGGAAAATATGGGACAGCTGTAGTGTGTAGTGGTAACCTGTTCAGGCTTGCCACAATCAGAAACAGAACATTGGACCAGAAAGACATTGGTTATCATCACCAGGGCTCTTGTGCCTTTATGTTCTTTGTAATCTACTCTGATGGTGGGTTAATTCACAATTGTATTTTTACCCTAATCATTTCAAAAGGAGAGCAACTTCTACAGCTTTTGTTATGAAGTTGCTGTTCTGAGTGAAGAGATTTTGCATACACCTTCATAGTACAGTGTGAGCAAAATATAAGCTGAGAGCATCAAAATAAACATATCATCAAGGAGCTGAAGCCTATTCTAGACAATAATGCTTCAGTCCCCAACAGGTCTTTGTGTGGCAGACCCGTGCCCACTTACAGATAGCCCCCAAAACGTAAACAACTACTGCAATTTAAGAGGCAACACAAAATGAAACATAGAAGCAGGGAGACAGCCTTGTTACAAACCAAGGTGTCAACTGTGTCCTCACATTTGCTCTGGCAGCATTATTACATATCCAAACCATGTCACCCACAACACCAAGTTCTCACTGATCTGTTCTAACATTATATATGTTGAACTCTGCCGTGTGTCTCCCTTGCATTCTGCATAGGGCATACAAACTCTACATAAGAAAGAAATGTGCTCTCATCCGAACCAACACATAGAAGCAAACAGCAGAATGTTTCAACCCTCAAGGACACACCACTGCTGATTTCAAAGTGGCTGTTATAGAAAATGCAACACAAGCAAGCATACAAAAGAGAGAGTGAGAGAGATTCTAATATTAAGCTATGGAATGACTTATATTCATAAATTCTAGTGTGCATCTGGAGGCCTAAATAAAGATTTGAGAATTTTAATATTCTCTATCTCTGTGATCTATACTTTCACCCACATCTGTTTGTCTAGCTAGCTTGCTTGCTATAAAAGTTGGCTTACCCTACAGTACTATCAAACAGTTGTCTTTGCAAAACCCTGACCTCAATGCAGCCTATTCTTCCTGAGAATTCAAATCCTAAAACATTAATTCCAAGAACTCATGTCAGTTGCACCTTTCATTTGCCAAGATTTCCCGAATGTTAATGTTATGAATGCCCTAAATGTTCACTATCTGTGAATAACATCATTGTAACAGTGTAAGAATATTACCTAGTTTCACATGCAATTGTCATTTCACCTTATCTAATCCCCATCCTTTATTCTACTCTCATCTCCTCCCTTATATACACTGTTGTCCTGAGACAGGGTTCCCACGAGGCAGAAGTTGTGAGGAAAGTCCAAGGGCTTTCTATGTCAAGACAAAGGGGAGACATTTCCGCAATTCAGGGACTATGCAAAGAATTGTTAGAGTCCAGAGCTAGAGCCAATCCATAAGTCACTTGTGTATCATGGCAACAGTCCAAAAGGAGCACCAAGCAAGGTCCTAAAGCAGTCCAGGTCAAGTTGACAGTAGGTTAATAAGGCTAGGAGGAAATGAGCTCTGGAAGCTGAGGACAGGGACAACCAGGAAGCAAATAAGGATGTTAGTTTCCAGAAATGTGGTCTGACCTTGGGCTGCATTTACCTGCCATAGTATGGGCACCCATCCCCCTCAGCTATTATTACACCATTATTCATAGCAACAAGGTCACATGCTTCATCTTTATTTGTTGCAACTAGATCCCATGGGCTTTCTTGTTGAGTATTTTGAGCCACTGTCATTCTCTCAGGTTTGAAAGCTGCACCTCTTCAGAGCCTTTCCCATCCCCTGGAGGTGACAGGCCTTTGCTAGAAGATTCAGGCTCTGCTTTAGTTTTCTGTCACTGTGGGAGAGGACTGTCAGGTGGGACCTCAGCCCCTTCTTCAGTCTAGGTTCCCTCCTGCAGATTATCCTGATCAATCTTCTGTAGGGCTGACTACGACAGAAAGAGCATGACACCTGTGTCCAGATACTGTGCTCCATGTGTATGAAAAAGTGGGCTGTAATCCCAAAAAAATTCACATTGAAATGAATTTGTTAGTGTTGAAGATGCTACAATACTTTTGGTTTTATTGTTTGATAACATCCCTACTTTATGAATGCTACCTTCTTAAGGGTACTATGTATAATCAAACTACACTGAATACACTGAGCTGCAGAATACAGTTTACTCCCAAAGTCTGTCTAATTTTCCCTGTTTGCTGAACTTCTTATTGAAGCTAACTTCATATTGAAAGGTAGTCGGGGGGGGGGAAACTCCAAGTACTGAAAGAAATGGGGGAGGGAGCAAAATGAAATGTCTCACAATTATCTTCACATTGCAACCAATATTGATTTCTTTATGAATTTCACACAAATTTGTCAGTCGACTGTCAAGGGCAGGATTGATTCTCTTGCCTGTGGGAATGTTACAGTATCAGCATAATTAGCCCCATCAGTACATTTGCACAATCCTTTTTGACATTTCTGCTGCCAATGGCAAATTAGCGCAATTTTGATGGCTTGCATCCATGCACAAGCCACCGGTGAACAAAAGATATACCTTAATTTCTTTTCACTGAAAAGCCGTTTTTTTTTAAAGGGAGGTTGCAGAGAGGGTGCAATTATTACTGTAATGACAGGAGGAAGATATTAACTGGAATAGATAAAATAATAATGGCAGCCTAGGCCTCTTTATGATACATGTGCTGGAGCTTTCCTCCCTCCAGAAAGCACTGAAATGTGCTCTAATAAATGCTCTTTAACAATACTCTTGAACAATACTGGATAGCCTTCTTTAGAAATGTAGAAATCATTGCTTTACTCTGCCTTGGGAAGAAGAGAATAAGGCTGCCAATTGCTCAACCTACGTGGGTTTTCAAAAGAAATCATAGGGAGAAAAAGCACATGGCAATCCATCACAGACCATGTTTGCTGACCATGCCTTCTTAACTCTCTGCTGTTTTTGTTTCAGTGCCATCAACAATATCCACCTTTTGAAATCTCACCATGTGTAACAAGAGTTCTTTCTCTTTCCTTCGGAATTCTTCAGATACTTGTCAGGGCCAGAATCATCAGATTTGTTTAGAAATTTACTTTACTGTTGCTGTGTTCACAGGAACTCTTCCTCCCAAGATTACATCTCTCTGTGATTGAGTTTAGCTGGAAACATCTCCTAATTATACTTCAGCCCTGTCACTCTGCTGGAAGAAGAGGAGGCCATCAGCAACTGAGCAGCTCCCAGAAATGTCCACAATCATCCTTGCCAGCTCCATACTTCCAGGTGGCCATTATTAGACCAATATTAGGTACAAAGAAGGCCTGCCTATAACAATTAGCAGTCTAACCTTCAGAGACCACAAGGCCAGAGTCTCAGATTCATCGCCACACCTTTTCTCACAGATTCTACAACAGTTCAATCATTGCTACATTGCTACAATCACTATTGCTACATTGACAGAAAGCAATTGCCAAACCAGAATAATTACCTCACAGTGACCTGCCTATTGCAAGTCAACGAAGATTCCATAAATGGCTAAATCAAAATATTTTTACTCTAGCTAGATAGCTGATACCTTATGGTAGTTTATCTCATCAATGGATTCAGCTCTCACAGTTGAAGATAGTAGAGCAGGTCAAACTACACAGAGAATACAATGCAGTTCCCCTGATTCTCTAGAACAGGGGTTTTAAACTCAATTTACCTGGGGGCCGCTAGAGACAGGTGAGTCTGGGTGAGGCTGGGCCGCATCAGATATTCCGCCAAGCAGAGCAAGAGCCCGAGGAAGCCGCCCAGGAGTTTCCTTAGCCGACAGATAGGTGGGCTGGCTGGCAGGCTGCAGTTCTGGATGGAGGGTGCAAGAGGTGCTGTCTTGGGAGAGAGCCGGCAAGCGAGGCAAGGCTTTTTTTAAACTCTTGACAGCAGAGGATGTGTGGGCGCTTTGGGGGGGCAGGCAAGGCGAGGGCCACAAACTATCATCTGGGGGGCCACAAATGGCCCCCGGGCAGCATGTTTGAGACCCCTGCTCTAGAATTCAGTCTCATGTGGTTGAGTCAACATGAATCTGAAAGACTCTTGGGAGAGATGTTCATCCTTCACCTATGAGTTGGTGGGGAAGATGGGAGCTAGTGTGCTCATCCTCACATTTTCATTATGTATTCATTAAACTATCAAGAGAATGTCTGGACAGAACTAATATCTGGTGATATAGCAACCCATTTCAGAATAGACTTAATACTGACTTCTGCCACCCATAGTCATGGTCCTAGTTTCTGAAGAGAAAACACTAGATGAACTTGTTGCTAGTTCTACCAGTTTAGGCCAGGTAGGATTTTATTTTATTTTATTTTTGAGACATTAAAGTGTTCCATCCTGGGAGGGACACAGGAATATATATTGGCCAATAGTATACACAATATTCATACACCAGGATAAAAAATGTTTCTATGAATGAGTTGTGCAATATACTTTGATCACACAAGAATCAAAATTATTAGTTAGTAGCAGAGTCAGCATTTCTGCTGGCCTGTTGAAAC